>NC_134401.1:3172740-4394022 GCF_050003625.1 Haematobia irritans | reverse complement strand
ATGAGATATTATGAAAATTAGGCAAGTAGATTAAGGTGTAGATAAAAATTTAAGTGAATCTTAAGATGCTAACCTAAAGGCCAGTATTCAGTTCTAGCCCTTCTGGAATGCAACAAAAATTTTCTCAAGAACTGTATGCAAAATAATATAACGTCTGATAGGCACTGAGCTGCGTACCCGGCACTTTCCAGTAGGGAAAAGAAAAAAGGAAGATACTCAAGAATTTCTAAAATACTCTATATTTTATTTCAACTTATTTCTTTTAGTATATCCATAAATAATTTTATTATTAAATATATTCATTTAATTTTATCTAACCATTCCAATACGCTCCAATTATTATTTTTAACCATAGGGTATTTTGTTTATTCCAAGATGTACATAGAGTCATATCGTATTGACTTAAATGTTTTTATTACCGCCATATTATTATGTATTTGTATATCAAATAACATTTGTTTGTTAACAACTTATGGCCATAGAAATCTTTTATATATTTCCGTTCGAAATGCAAATATTTGGAGCAAATACGGAATGTATAGAATATCTTAGATTTTGGTTAAAGATATGGGTGAAAGCCTCTGCGAAATATTTATATGGGTAAAATGATTAATGCGCTCTACAGACTATCAGTTATTCCGGACGGAATGTCGGTGTTTGTAAAGAATCTTACAGTGTGTCTGATCGATACGACTTGTGTTATCGATCCCATAAACATGCAGCAGTATCGATTATGCCTTCGGACTTATCTTGTAATGTGTCCAATATATGGGATATGTTCGACACGAACACTGTCGTCCGGAATAAATGATAGTCTGTAAAGCGCATAAGGTTTTACATATAAAGCTCGGTACACAGAAAAAAATATCGCCAAAATATTTCCAATTAAAAAGTTAATTGAAGTTGAATATTTTTTCAATTAATAAATTAATTGATACAATTAACTTTTTAATCAAGATACAACATAAAGTTAATTAAGTCAATGATTGAAAATTTAAAAATTTTTAATTAAAAAATTAATTGATACAATTAACTTTTTAATCAAATTCGGAAGACTAAGTCAGTTAAAAAAAGTGATGAACATTTCTTAATCCAAATAAAAAATAAAAACTCTAAGCCAATTCAGAAAGTAATTGAAAATAGTTACCTTTTTAAATAAAAAATTAATTGGGGTTTGCATTCAAAATCAATTAAATTTTTAATTGAATCAATTAAAAAATTAATTGAAAATTGCCAATGACATCAATTAATATTTTAATCAAGAATTTTTCTATGTCCAATTAAAACTGTGATTGATACTATCATTTTCGTGATTGAAGACATTTCAATTAAAAAATTAATTGGATCAATTAATTTCGTAATTGAATCAGAAAAATTTTTTTTGTGTGTATGCACTATTAGCGGAAATTTCGTTTTCATGCCGATAACACAGTATGCATTTCTTATAGGGGCAAAATGTAATAAATAACAACGCCTCCATAAGGATTGAATTTAAATTTTTGCTGTCTAAAATTCTATGAAACGTTTTTATCGACAGTTTACATTTTGCTACAAATCTTTGTTATTAAGCCCGGTATGCTCTCTAATGTGCCGTCCAGACTATAAGTTTATCCGAACGACAGTGCTCGTGTCGAACATATCCCAGATATTGGCCACACTATAAGTTAAGTCCGAAGTCATAATCGATATTTCTGCATGCTTATGGGATCGATAACCCATTTCTGATTATTTAGCCGTCGCCAACAATTCGTATCGATTGGCCACACTCTAAGATTCTTTACAAACACATGCATTCCGTCCGGAAGAACTTATAGTCTGGACAACTCATAACGGAAATTTCGTTTGCGTGCTAAAACACAGTTTTGCAATGTATTTCTTATGGGAGCAAAATGTAAACAATCGATAATAACGCCTCAAGGAATTTTCGTTAGCAAATATATAGCAATACATTTCTTATGGGGAGCGAAATTTTCGGATGGAGGTGCACACCGGCCTTTAGCATTGCTACCTACAAAAAATGTATAGGTTCCTTCGTTAGTGATCATTTTATTTGTTAGGACGTTATTAATTTCATTTTGATAATACAGTTCGCCATGTAATTCTTACAAGAGGAAACTATTAACCGTGCTATCGATATTTTTCCTCGCAACTGCATACAAGATTTCAAATATTTTAAACATTTTTATTTTTATCACCACTTAGTTATATCTGTATTTTAGTGGACTGTGTGAGTCAATGTTTACTTCATCTTTTTGTATTTTTTCCCCTTCTTTGTAGTACGGCCCACGTTACGAATGGAGCCAAAGTGATCAAGCTCTACTCTTGGGTGCATTTTTCTATGGCTATATGATTACCTCCTTGCCAGCTGGCATGTTAGCCGAAAATTTCGGTGGAAAAGCTGTAGCAGGTTATAGTTGTTTGCTAGCCGCAGTTTTGACTGCCCTAACACCAGTAGCAGCATCATGGGATAAATGGGCCGTGTGGGCGATACGTTTTGGCATTGGTTTCTTGACGGTAAGTTAAATTTTTGTTTTTAAGTTTTAACAATTTAAACCACTTGCAAATTTTTGTTTCCAATTTATAGGGTGTAGTTTATCCATGTTGTCATAATTTGGTATCGAAGTGGGCTCCTCCAGATGAGAAAGGCAAATTCATTGCTGCCCTAATGGGTGGAACCTTTGGTACTGTTATAACATGGCCCATTAGTGGTGTGATTATAGAAAACATGGGTTGGGACTGGGCTTTCTATATGGTGGCCATTTTTGTGGCAATTGTCTGCACAGCTTGGTTTATTATAGTGGATGATAGCCCTGCCCAACACAGTACGATTAGTGCTACGGAAAGAGAATATATTGAAAAGAGTTTGGGTGATACAGTTTCCGATAAGAAAGTATGCTTCATTTATATCTGTCTAGTTTGGCAATTTATGTTAATGTATGAAAAATTGTTTACAGCGCTATCCTCCTTACAAAGCTCTTATCTTCTCCTTGCCTTTCTGGTCTTTGTTACTTTTGCATTATGGTAGCATGTGGGGATTGTTCTTCTTGATTACCGCCACACCCAAGTTCTTAAGTGAAGTTTTAGGCTTTAATTTGTCATCTGCCGGTTTCCTCTCGTCTCTACCTCATTTGGCTCGTTTGATTTGTGCCTTCGGATTTGGTTCTTTGGCTGATTTGATAAGACGTAAAAATTGGTTGAATGTTACAAAGATGAGGAAGGTTTTCTGTCTACCATGTAAGTAGTGTCTTTCTAGCTAAATTAAAAAAACATAAAATTTCATGACAATTTTTCTGCAGCTCACGTCATTCCTGGTATTTTCTTGGTGATCTTGGCATTCTTTGGCAAAGATCCTTACGTATGTGTTGCCATCATGACTATATCACTAGGCTTCAATGGTGCCGCTACTGCTTCAAATCTACAAAATAGTCAAGATCTTGCTCCCAACTATGCTGGAACTTTGTATGGTATCATTAATTGTGTGGGTACTACCCCTGGTATCTTCTCGCCAATGATTGTTGCTGCATTTACTAAAGAAAGTGTAAGTAGTCCCTAATTATTTTATTTTTATTTATTATGGAGAGAAATCATTCAGTGAAATCAGTTCTAAATCGATTAAATCAGTCATCAAGACGTCTGCTACTCATCTTTAGCGAAATTTTTGCTAAATTGTTTTTTTTTTTTTTTTTTTGCATGAAAAGAAATTCTAGCTAGTTGTAGATATCGGTAATAGAGTTTTTCCATATGTTGATTACTGCTTTATAAATATTCCACATTTGTTTGACATTTTTCAAATTTCTTTTTTTAGAACACCATTGAACAATGGCACTATATCTTCCTGATCGGAGCTGCTGTCTATATTATACCTGCCTTTATTTTCTGGATCTTTGGTTCAGGAAAAATTCAAAAATGGAATGAACTCGATACAACTTCTTCAAAAGAAGAAATAGTTAATACAAAATTGTAAATTACAAACTGTTAGTATTCCTTAAAATAAGGCGTGTGAAACTACTACTACAAGGGAATGTGGTATTCGTATACAAAAAAAAATAAGATAGAGTTTTCTTAGAAATCGATTTCCATTTTATATATTGAGCGCTGTGTGTCTTTTCTTCCTTTGTTTTTTTTATAATTTTATTTAATAAATTATGATAAGATTAATTTGTATACATTTCTAGCAAATAGAAAAGAAATATTTAAAAAATATAAAGAAAAATAAATGTAAATAATATTAACATGACAATGAACACAACTAACGTTTTTCTATACTTTATTTTATTTGTTTACATATTTATTTTCATTTATTATTATTAAAATTTAGAGCGAACAAAGACTGTTCGACTTCTCATTTACGATTTTTTCCAGAAATTAAATGTCAGGAAATGACTATACATTACTCAAAAATTCACATCATTGATGAGTTTTTCATAAAAAAAACTTGGCAAATTAAAGTGAACTAATATGTATGATAATTATACGTTCTGCATATAATATTACAATTACATACGAGCTTTCTTGGGCAAAGAAGATTGAAAAACTAATTAAGTTTCTGAAAATTCCAGAAAGTGCATTTCCATAGCCTTTAGTACAGATCTTAGGGAGAGCGGTGATTTATTTGCGTCTTAAGCCGGGTATACAGCTCTTGCGAAAATTCCTATTGCATGCCAATAATACAGTTCTGCCATACATTTCTTATGGGAGCAAAATGTAAACAATCGATAACAACGCTTCACGAAATTATCGGTAGCAAAAATGCCAATGCATTTATTAAGGGCAGTGGAAATGTCGTTAGAGATACCGGTCTTTATATGCTAACTTCCAACGAGAAGAATTTACTTGCTCTAACATGTTTTTCTCTGTTAAAAGTTAGCATGTATAATAAAAGCCGGCCGAATCTTCGGCCGTTGTCTCTTGTATGATATGCAAAGACTTTGTAATTATCAAAGATTATAGATTTGAGGAAGATGGGAAATTGGCTTGTGTCATACCAAATGTTGCATTTACCAGATTAGTTCAATACATGTTTGTAATCTTTTACTTGTTTTTCGTTTTTATTTTTTTAATGAAAAATTTAATTTTCTTAATGAAACAATAGGTCTGTTCGCGTACTTTTCCAGTAAAAAATATCCAGTAAAACCTAGCAAGAGAGTGTATTTTACACTATTTGCTTAAAATTGCTGAAAAGTATACGAACGGCATCCAGTAACTATTTACACATTGAAAATTTCAGCTGCTAAAACATTGAAAACAAAAAACGAATCCTGTATATTTAACTTCCAATCGTAGTGGCCGAACATGTACATTTTATTGGTACTTTGTTTGTTATCAATAACCAGCTGGCAACGTATGCTATGGTTTGCAAGATTTTACTGGGAAAAAATCTCTATCAAAAACTTGCAACTTCTCTATCTCATAACTGTCAAATGTGGTCTCTCTCCGGCTCTCTCTTGCTGGCGTTTTGGTGTAAACGAACGACTTCCAGTAAAAATTTGTAATAATTATCAAAAATTATTGGGTTCTCGAATGGACCTAATGTTAAATTTTAGGCAACAACAAAAAATTACATTTTCCCCTTTATGGAAATTTATTTCGTGCACTTAATTTATTTTTATTTGCATTTTAATGATATGTCAATACTTGTAGTATACGCGTTTGGTTCGAGTATTAAACTAATCTGGTAAATGGTTCGATCTCCTCAGTAGCTAATTTCCTATCTTCCTGAATCTATAATCTTTGGGCCTATTAACCAAATTGAAAATTCTTCATTTTCTTTTCTTTTTTAGATTCGTAACATCATACACATTTTTTCCAACTCTCTCATACATGTATGGAGCTAAACTCATGAGCCTATTGGAAACAGTGTTGCCAACTCCCCAAGGCCAAAAAGCACCAAAAATATATTATAAATTCTAACATACCACTTCCCACCACAAAATGCTCTACTAAAAAAAAGGAACTTCGGAAATTGTATTATAGAACTTTTGTGTATTGAATTTGTAATTTTAATTTTTTATGAACCGCCATTCAAGTGTACACCTTGATCAGTTTTAATGCTTTCATCAGTAATGTCTTTCAACTTTCAAAATATTAATATATGGAAGGAGTGTATTGCTTATTTCAGTTGTGCGTGCTTTTGTGAATTTAATACAAACGTTTTTAATGACATCTTTATCAAGTTCAAAAATTCGGCACTCGCCGCTACACTTCGCTACAGAATACCCTAAATAACAACATTAATTACAAAATTGTCAATACCACCTTCATAACAACCAATTCTATATTTGGCAATAAAGTTGAGTTTCTTAAGCTCTTGAAAGTCTAATCCAAATTTTTGTATCAATTAAACTTAATACTGTTCAAAATGAAAAAAGCCCCAAAAGCACTAAATGAAAATGCCAGTAAGCACCAATTGGTGGCACCAAAAAGGCAATTTGGTGCTTTTTAGAAATCAAAAATCACTAAATTTGGTGCTAAAAGCACCATATTGGCATCACTGATTGGAAAAAAGAGGAAGCATATAGACATGGTAAACACACAGATGGAAAAGGATAAAATATTAAGGACATTGAAATATACAAAAAAAGAAAATAAGAATGGATTAGTTTTTGTTTATATTTAATTATTGATATAAAAGTAAGTAAAATGAATATATTTCTTGTGGTTTTGTATTATTATAGCATTTCTTTTATTCCATTAGGCTAAAAAAAAACCAAATGGAGTTTTCATAAATGGTATTAAATTATTCAGAATTAGATAGTTTGGAACTAATCATTTTTAGTAACAGCGGGATCTAGTTCCAGCCCTCCATTCTTTTATTTACAAAACTCCTTATAAGGACGGACGAGTACCAAACGTATGTCTGATGGTAACAAATAAAAGCCTTGAATTTCTATGTGACATTAGTATGCTCCTCTTCTGCTAAGAATGTCCAAGGGGGTAAATACCGCACAAAATGAGCGGGATTGGGCATGGCGACTAGTTCCTATTGAGTAACGGAACTTAAAGAAGTGATCACTTGAAAGGAACTCTAATTGCAATAGGCAAAATGATTCCATGGGTTCGAGAGAAATTTGCAGAGAGGCGTGCTAAGTGGCTGGCACGAAGCAAGCAACAACGAACCACGGTAAAAGAAGACCAAGATGAGGAAGAGGAATCTACGAATAGTGATACGCCGCGATTCCATCGTTTACAAGATAATCCTGAAGAATCTGAATCTCCAGGTCGTAGTCATCATAATGTTACAACTGGGGCACAAAGAAAGAACCATTCGCCGTCTCCTCCCTGTCATCATGCAACCCGTTCATTGCATTCCTCACCAGTCAAAACAGCAAAGTAAGTTATTTCTTATCGCTCAATAATTGTTATGGATCGTAGGCTTAATTTTAATGGTCATATTGATTCCATGGTGAGTAAGGCGTATGGGGTTCTAGGGTTCATAAAGCGTTGGGCGAAGGAGTTCTCGGACCCTTATGTTACAAAGAGGCTTTTTACTGCCCTTGTTAGACCCATTCTAGAGTATGGTTCTATCGTGTGGGATCCTCAGTATGAAGTTTACATTGATAGGATAGAATCGGTTCAGAAGCAGTTCTTGTTGTTCGCTTTGAGACATCTTCATTGGAACAGTGACTTTGTTCTTCCTTCATACACTTCTAGATTTAGGCTGATTAATTTGCCTACTCTTAGGAGCCGACGGACGATGTTGAGCTCCATGATGATGCATAGGTTAGTTAGTGGGGATATTCCATGTTCGGAATTGATATCTAGGATTAGGATAAATGTTCCTTTTAGGGCATCTAGGAATTACCAGTTTCTTTACATTGATTTTCAACGTTCGAATTATGCTTCTGTGGAGCCTATTCGTATGATGTGTATTATTTTTAATTCAATCTATCATCTAGTTGATACTAACCTTAGTATTGATATGATGAAGTCTAGAATTTTAGCATATTTGGATAACCAATACATTAGTTTTATTGAATAACCTAATATTTGATCTTGTGTTTTAATATACCCGGCTGATGAGTCCTTCTCTGTAGCTGGTCAAATCCCTCTGCCTCCACCCGCCATGGTCCGGATCATGGTGTGTACGCTGTCCCTACGTCATGGGGACGGGGCCCTCACGGTCGGAAGGGGCGGGAAAGTAGGCGATGGGACCGTTCGAAAAAAAATTCTAAATATTGGCATTTTAGATTTCAATTTTAAAAAACAGAGAAAATCAAGTTTGGAATTTAGTTGTCAGTTCCATCAAAATTTTCTGTAGAAATGCAAAAATTACGGGATATATTTAAGTATAAACCAATTGATAAAATATAAATTTTTTTGGTTATATTTCTATTCTATTTTCAGGAAAGGTTCTCGTCGCGCCTCGTCCATTACAAATACCCTTGTTAACGACGATGATATAACAAGGGGTGCATCATCGTCCAAAGAGCGCATAAAGGTTCGTGTTATTTGTCCATCAGCAAGAGTGTTGGTGTTCCAAACTGATCGCCATAAACGACTATCAGAATTGAAGAATGAAATATTATTGGAAACATTCGATGACTTGACATCCATGCCCATATTTGCAACCGATGTTAAGTCTTTGAGTTCAAGATTTCGTTTATTAAAAGCCGACTATCAGGGATCTGAATTGAACGAGAACCTAACACTGGATCAGGTTGGCATTGTAAATAATGATAGCATAGTTTTAGTAGCCAAACGCTATCATCTGCAGCATTTGATAACGCAAAATCGAGAGACTCGTTCACCGCCCGATTTAGATATAGATTTGGCAACACGAAATTTATCTGTAAGGACAAGTGATGTCCCCATGGTAGATATTAATGAAATTTTTCAACAATCTAATGTAAGTTAAATTATCTGCACGCGCCTTTCTTCTAAATCTAATCTACCAAAAATAAATAAACAAATTGTTTTGCAGTTACAATTCGATGTGCGCAAAGTATTGATATCCTTAGCTCAATCTTCAGCTGTGGTCATTGGTGCCGGACCGTATGCCAAACGTTTGATAGCAATGCTTAAACAAAAACTTATTAACAAACGAAATTATCAGAACGATACTACACAGTGCCTTGTTGATATGGGCTTTAAGAAAGAAAAGGCTGAATATGCTTTGAAATTGCACAATAATGTGTATTCGTCTGCTCTGGAGTGGCTTATACAGCGCCAGAGTGAAGATACATCAATTGAAGAAGCAGTCATGGGCATACCAAGAACAAACTCTATGGCCTCACCGTCTGGAATATTATCGAGTGATGTAAGTGTGAATAACGAAAACTTTTTAAATGCAAATATTCATTTCTGTTAACAAGATGCAGTTTGTATCCTCGATGGTACAATTACACCGGCTTCTCTTGAAACTTTCTTTCGCCTCGAGACGAACAAATCGTCAAATGTAATTCGTTGACATCTTGAGAACAAGAACATGAGAACTTTAAGAAGAGAGAGAGTATTCTCTTCCTAAAGTTGTTTCAGTGTTCGCAAAGGATGGATGCATAATTAAATTTGGGGATTTTCTTCAATTTGATATGAACGAACTTTCACAAATAATTCTTCGGTATCCCAAGAGCAAAATTCTACCTGTTTGAAGTACTTTCTGTTTTTGATCCTAAATTCCAAAGGATATGTGCATATATCTGAAGTGGATTTTGAGTTTCAGGCAGATAGTCTGAACCGCCCGAAGTTGGATTGTACTTATAAGTTTAATAATATTGAATTGTAAAAACTGTGAGTTCACGATTACCATTCCTCTTTTGTATTTCATATTTTCTAACGTTCTTTCGAAGGAAAATCAAGACTTATTTCATCGGTGATTATCTTCCTTCAGAAACAGCGTTGCCAGAATTGTTTCACCAAAAACCGCTAGATTTGCCAAAAAAATAGCTAGAAAAAAAGCTAAATTTTTTGTATCAAAAGTCACATTTTTCATTGAAAATTAACAAACTTAAAAGCATTATTTCACTTAAAATGCACATTAATTTAATTGGCTTAAATCCGCTGTATTAATGATAAATTCGTGAACGTGTACATTTTTGCTAATTTTATCCAAGAGAGTAAAACCCATTCTTACTGTCTTGCAAGTTTATACTGAATAACTTTTATTGGAAAATTACCCAAAGAAACCTATTGTTGTACAATTTTCGTAAAAGTAATTCCATTCCATTAATAAATAGCAGATTGTTTTTTATCGCGCGTTTAATAACGTTTAGATCCTATCAATACGATATTTTTTATTGATTTTTTTTATGTTAAAAAATAATACCACATGCAAAACGTCATTTCCTTAATTTTTTCTTGCTTACACTGAAGAAAAGCATGCCCGGTTCCAAAGATTTTGTACAGTAATGATTTTGGTATTGATTCCGCGTCAAATTTGAATTTATTCGTTTTTATTCACCTTTTTCTTCGTGAGCTATCAAAGTGCTTTAAAAACGTGCTAATGACAATTTAAAATTTCCAAACTCAGACTCGACTTCAAGTAGAAATTATTCTATGTATCAAGTAAAATACGTTTTTAAAATAAAGTGTTGAAAAACATCTTCTATTTTTGAACGTTTTTTTTGGTTTGTGATCAAGATACAAAATCTCCACAAATTTAAAGACTATTTCATTAATTTTAGGAATTTTTCAGAATTGACCCTAGCCTAACAAAATTTTCTTTCATGTGAAGATACCCATTTTTAAGTTGAATCACTTAACCCTCTAATGTCCAAGCCCGCCTGAAGGCGGGAGCTTTAAGTAAAACACACCTTAAGACAACAAAAATGGGCAAAATAAAAAGAAAACTTATTTGTAACTATTCAAGAGGCTTTGCCGCATAACATATGCTGAATTTTACAGTATAATTTTTTCTTGCTTAGTTCTCTTGCTTTTGTGTCGTTAACATTGAAAATTTAATCAGCTGGCAAAAAAATTGGGGCATTAGAGGGAGGACACTGACAAAAAGACAGTCGACTTTTGGACAAGGAAAACAGTTCATATAAGAGAAATTCACAAATGCTATTATAAGCAAAATTCGCTTTCGTATTTTAAGGACATGAAATCTTTGGCTTCACAACAATATTTTGTTCAGTGTACAAAGCAATTCACATCTACTATTTTAACTTAGTAATAACATAATAACTTGAGAATATTATAATAACATAAAAAGGACACCATAAACGAGTCAAATGCAAATATTCCTAATAATTTACTGACAGGAATTTGTATGGTAATAGTAGATTTAAAGTTTACGTTAAGCAAGGCTTAGATAAAAAAGCCGTTTTATCCATATTTCAGTAGAAACATGTCGAAAATAAAAAAGCTACAAATAGCTAAAACTGTCATGAAACAAACCCAGAAAAAAGCTAAATTTATTTTTTCCAGCTAAACGACTTCAAAAAAAGCCAATTCTAGCGGAAAAATAGCTAAATTGGCAAAGCTACTCAGAAATATTTGTAGCATATTTTAATATTTCAGTGCCTTTTGTAAGTTTTTGCACACATAGAGAGTCATTTATCACTAAAACAAGGATGTAAGTGAGAAGCATAGTCTGGGGGCTAATCACGGCATTCGATATCGAGAACTTTTGATCGAAATCTAAATTTTTGGGATCACGGGAGTCGATATCGAGTTTTTTTGATCGACAATTTTTTCGATTGGTAAATTGCAATCGTAAAACATTTTTCGCTTGTTTTTTACATTGTTTTTGCCATATAGGAATAGTAAAATATATTAGTTTTAGTTCGAATTGTTGGTAATTTGTAGTAAATTTACATATAATGAACATATTTTGAATATTTAGGACTAATGCAACTCCAATAAAAGTTAAACAAAAATTGGTCATATTCGAGTTCGGGAGCGAGCCCTAGCTTGGCAAAGAACCATATATAAAGAGATTGTGATCAACCAATTACCGTACCATTCCGTGACAACATAACGCTTCTGGACCACCTTGTAAGAATAGTGAATGATGAAGGATTCCACTGGCAACAAGTTTTAAGACGGCAGACAATTGTAAAGCGATATAATTTTCGTTGACGTGCCACCAAAAATAATTTTCCATTTGAACGCCTCCTTCGTCAGCCGAAATCGTCCATTGAGCCTCCAAAGGTGACTTTCTAACAGTGCACACCATTTCAAACAAATGTACTTACACCAATAACAATGCGCACTTTTATTCCTTATTTGTCGCCGATTTATTTTATATTTATCTCATCCTCCAATTAGGAAGGAATTCGGAGGAATGTAAAAAGAGATATGGGTCCATAAGATATAATGCAATACAATTTACTTTTTACTTTGAAATCTTCATTCTATTTTGTGCCGCTAACGTAATTTTGTCATTTCATTTTGTTCTGCTTCGTTTTTTGCTGTTGGCAATGCCAGAAAAATTGCATCAAATTTCGATCGAATGCCGTGATCCAAACTTTTAATCGTATCGACAATTTTTTCGATACGATTATGAATTCGATATCGAATACCGTGATTAGCCCCCTGATAAAAGAAAACCTCGCTGTTTGTATGTATAATGATCGGAATAAGAAAACTCCTTGGTAGTATCCGTAAGATACAACCTGTAGTAGCTCATCTTATAACAGAACAATCTAATTTGATTATTTATTATACTAAGAAAAACATCAATATCTACTTCTAATGTCGAGCCTATTATACCATCTTTTATAGAGTACTGTGGAAAATATAGCTTCTTTACTAGAAATAGTACGCATATATAGTTATCGTGACATACCCCCAACACCAGATGCTGTTCAATCTTTAGTTGACATGGGATTTCAAGAATCCGATGTGGTCCAGGTAAGCTTACTGTTACTAATATTTCGAAATAAAATCTCTTAAACTCATCAATTTTAATATAGGCTCTAAAAAAGACCTGTAATAATAAAGCGGCAGCATGCGAATGGTTATGTGGAAATCGTACTGGTAGTTTAGTCGAATTACGAGAAGGCTTGTCACAAGATTCTCCTATACTGAAAACAATATTGCAATTACCACAAGTTCAATTGAATTTAAGCAATCCAAAAATATTTCTAGGTAAGTTTACTTTTCCATATAAATGTTATTATAAAATACCTAATTCTGTTCTTTAATTAGCCTTTTTATCTATATTGGAAAATGAACATACTATACGTGTTTGGGGTGGAGACAATGACACAACGTCTGTTATAACACATATCCTACAGAAATATCACGAAGAGAAACATGTTTTGGGTATTAATCAATTCTATAGCAGTCGATAGTCTCAAATTCTCGCAATATTTTTATTTTTGGTTTTTCGTTTTTAAAGAGAAGTATGGTGGAATGTTCCATATGATATTTTATATGATTAATTTAACCTAGATATATATTATTAGCTATATAAAATATAAAAATGATCAGAATTATAACATTACGGCACTTTCTACATCACTGTAACACTAAGTCGATTTTATTTGAATATTTTAGCGCACATTTTATCTAAAAATTTATATTTTTGACTTTTATATCTGGATCTGGGTGTGTGTGTGTGTGATTTATAAATCTGCTGCTACATTGGTTTTTTGATGTAATGAGAGAGAAAAAAAATATCAAATCAAAAATATAAATGGAAAAGTGCAATTCTCTGAAATTAAAAATGAAAAATATATTTACAATAATCATATACACCAAACAAACGTAACATTTTCAAATGAACTTGAATCGATTAACAAATAAAAATCATACATATGTAGAGGTACCTAATTTATAGCCACATATTTTAGCTTTGACAGTAAATAAGGAAAAGTTGTAAGTAACGTTTAAGATAAAGTGATTTAACATAAACAAAACAGAAACTATGCTTGAAATTGCTCTAACCTAAGTCTAACAATCAGCAAAGCCTCTAAAATGCTTAATAAAAAATAATCTGTATAAATAAGACTCCTATTCTTAGAAGCTTATTAGCCAGGCCTTAGAGATGAGGCTTTAACTATAAAACTAATGCTAATGTTGAATTTAATGTGCAATGTAGTTTTAAATCACTAGAAAACGAACCCGTTCCATATTTATGAACTTTTTGAATCATGCCAAATATTGTCAATTTCTAGTTTATTAATTTTTGTCAATAATTCTAGGATTTTTAAAAAAAGTTTACAAACATTTGTATATTCCTTATTTTTTGTTTATTTGGAATAGGGGTCTATAATATAGACAATGAAGCCACAAAAACCAAAACGATCTCTTGATTGAAAAATGCAATTTATCTGTAAGTCTTAAGTATAAAAACTATCTCTTAAAATGTTAAAAAAATTTTATCACAATTAAAAAGTCAAACAAACAAACAAAAAATAATCTTCAAATATTCATGATATACAAATAAAACAAAATAATCATAATTGGATAAAAGCAGCATTTTCCTTGTTTTCTTCCTGAGGCATTGGTAGATCATTGGGGGTGAGGCTAATATTTTTGTGGAGGGACCCAAGCCCTGTCCCAGAGGCCTAAACGGGCTTTCAAGGTCACTTAATATGGGATGAATTTTTATTGAAATATGTAGTTTTATTGATTATTTTTTAAAATTGTAAAACAGCGACGGCACAGGCAAATATTTAAAATATTTTTTTTCAAAAATAGTTACAAAACTAAATTAAAATATCATAGAAGTTTTTCGTTATGGCTACGATCACAGTTGATTGAACGAAGAAACTCATTGAAAATCCCTTGATTATGGTTACAAATGTTTCTAACAAATGTATACCATCAAGTACCAGGAGAACAGGAAATACAATAGGTACAACAAAATTTCACGTGTAACTTACATTTAAGCAGAAAAACAACAACAAACCGTGTTTCAATCTCCGTTTGAGGTTGGAGTTTGAAGCTGTAATAACACACTGTGCGACAACTAAACATCACCCGAATTTATACGACGTGAGAGTGTTAGAGAGAGAGAGATCAGCAACAGTAAACGACTAACATTAGAAATGTTGTACATCACAATATACCAAAAGAGAAGAGAATCAACTACAAATCGGATACAGATAACATTGGTCACATATACAGACATATCATAAATAAGAGCATCCAACATCAGAGAAAACAAGAGGGAAATCAGTGCAATATCAGTGGCAGCGAGTTCTTCTCTATTTTTAAGTATTATGCGTTCTTGTTGTTTTTTTTTTCGTTTAAATGTTACAAGTAATTGAAGGTTTTTTGTACCTATTTTATTTCCTGTTCTCCTGATACTTGTTGATTGATATACAATTAATAGAAAATAAAAGTTTTTTGTACTGAAGGTTAAGTTTCGCCTCTATTCTCTACTAGAGGCGCTGTGGTATAACGATTTTCGTTTTTGAAAGAAAGATATTTTTACTAAATTCAAAGTTAATTGTCAAAAAAATTTGAAATTAATTCTTATAGCCTGTCTTGTGGTGGACTACAATACATTGGTTGAATTTTGCCCTTAATACTGCAAAAGAAACAAATTATCTGATAGAAAATCTATGCTTTTCACCTTTATAGAAATAGAATTGCACCCTTTTCAAATAATTCAAATAAATAGCAAACAACACATGACATTTATTTTATATTCAACATTTTCATTTATTTTGACTCTTTTTAACATTGCGATATAAAACTTAAACTCGTATTATTTATTACTAGACTATATATTCTGTACATATTTTTTGTGTTTTACATATTTTTACATGCAATTTTACAGACGTTTAAAACATTTGCACACAAAATCAAAAAAAAAAAAGAGAGAACATTCGTTTAATATTTTGTTCGATCGTTATTTTTTGTTTCTTCGAATAATAAAATTTCGATAAAAGTTGGTTATTATTTTCTGGTAATGGTGGATGATGGCAAAGAATAATATGCATATGTATTTATGGAGGTATACAAAAGCCATAAAGTTTGAATTTTGGAGGGCACAAAGGCATGGCACATCAATGTTTTGAATCTTCAAGTAGTGCAGGCTAAAATTAAAAGCAAGCAGGAAATTGAAAAACGTACGCAAATAGGCATCTGTAGTATTCATCAGAATAAGCAAAAACCAAAGGAAAAAAAAAGAGACGATGGATAATGTTAATGTGGTACGATGTAAGGTAGGAGGTTTATTATAGTTGGTTGTTTTAATATAAATTAATTATTAATCATGTGCATGTGATTATAAAAGAAAATCGAATTCATTCAATATGAATGATTTTTATTTGTTCGCTATACATCGTTTTAAAATCATTAAAAATAACAATCTTACATTAGGACAAGTTATGTGGAAAGTGATTAAGATTAAAAATAGTGAAATGGTGATATGAAACTATATAACTATATGACATTTAAGGATTTGAGGTATATTTATGAATTGGTTGGCCATATTCTTTTTCTTGGCAAATGGCCAATCGGGCATTTTGATTCGAAAGATACAAGTCGTGGCGATTAGTATTGAGGGTTAAGAGTTCGTTTCCACGCCCCATAGGGTTGTTTTAAAATTAATTCTAATAAGACAATTGTATACAACATAAACGAATAAATAAATATTTTTTAATAAAAAAAAAATGCGTCCTTAAATGACCTATTCATACATGATAGAGGAGAAATGAATTGGTGTCTTTAGTAATTTTAACTGGTGCAAAGTGTGTGATTGTTCCAATGGCGATGAATGTGGATACATTCGGATGGCATCTCACGTACGTTACAACTCATTCTCCATGTTGGAACGTACGTTCTTAAGGACATTGTGAGTTTTAAGTATTTGATTTTTAATGTCTTTTTCAATTTGTGCTTTTCGCTGGTTAGCATTGCGAAGTTTTTCGTAAGTGTCTTCGAAAGCACGTTTAGTACGTAACAATTTACGACGCAATTCAGCGTTTTCTTGATCTACCTTTGCGCAATCGTGCTTCTTGGTGGCATTCTCTTGGTCAGCAGATGTGGCCGGCACATTTGATGGCTTAATATTTTCCAAACTCGAATCTGAAGGTTCTGCAAATTAAAAAACAAATATATAGTAATGATGTGCATGTTTGTGAGAAGCTAAATTTACCTTCATTCGAGTTTTCATCTTCTTTCTTGCTGGGACTAATTTCCACAGTCTTCAACAATGGCATTTGAGCACTACTCAATTCCGCACTAGATATACGACCAGCGTCACTTTCTATACCCAAATCTGGGGAATAATTTTGTGTGCGTTGTTCTCCTATACGCTGTTGCAACACTGCGTGACCAACTGCTGACGGCATAGGAACTTCTTCCGACGTATAACCAGAAACATCACCTCTTTTAGGCTCGGGGTTTATGGACGTTTTCTGGGCCTCAGCTATGGCTAAGCGTTCCACCAGACTCTTTTGCTCGCTTTGCAATTGATGAATCTCTTGCTGTAAGTTGTCCCTTTCAATTTGTTGCATAGCCAACTCTCGGCTCAATTCCTCAAAACGTTTTTCCAATTGCAATTTATCATTCAAAGCCTTGACTCGCTCCGTAGTTGCTTTCGAGGCTCTTAAAGTGCTCTCATCAATTTGTTTTTGAAGATTTCTTGACGTCATTTCCGAATCGACTAAGGCTTGCTTCAGCTCTTGTTCATTTTCCTGTAGACATTCTATTATCCGTTGGGCCTCCATATATTGTCGCTGCAAATCACTTAGCTGTTTCCTATGATTCTCAAGCTCTTCTTCTTTAGCTTGTAGGGATTGCTCTAAAATGGTTTCCATTTCTTGGCGTAATTGAGCCAAATGCTTCTCTTCCTTTTCATTTGCTTGTCTCAGAGCTTCTTCGTGTCTTATTCTCATGTTTTCCATGTCATCTTTCATGGAATTGATTTGCATTTCAGCCAAACGAGATTCCATAACCAAACGTTCACGCTCCTCCTCCAATCTCTCCAAAGAACGTGATTTCTCCTCAATTTGTTGAAGCAAGGTAGATTCGTTGAGTTCATTTGATGAGGATTCTTGGGATCCAATGGCCACTAGGTCATCATGCAATTCCTTATTGCGAATTCGTAGTTCTTCTAACTCATTGGTAACTTCTTCGACACGGAGTTTCTCTTTCTTAAGTAGATTATCGGCATCGACTAGCTGACATTGTATTTGTAATATACGATTGTCACGTTGCTGTATTATGTGTTCCAGTTGGTTAATTTTTTCTTGATTGCGTGATTTCATAGCACGACTGTCAAGAAGAGCAGATTCACTGAAATCACTATCAGTTTCCGCCGGATGGACACTTGGCTGCTCTTTAACTGCTGGAGGTAAAAGGGAAGTTGAATGGTCTTCTAGACCTATGCGGGCCAAAGAAACTTTACGGTCTGGTTCTGACCAAGCTTCCGACTCACTTTCACGATTCTCCAACATCACACTTAAAGGCAACGAACGTCGTTCTTTTTTACTCTCGGCATTGCGACGTTTGTCGAGCTCTTTTTTCAGGGCCTTATTTTCTGCTTTTAATGTTTCGATGGATTGCATCTGACTGCCAGCATGCAATTCTTCATGAGAGTTAAATGTTTCATTGGCCAGACCAAGGTCAACATCGCCCAAAATATCGGAAAGATTATGTAACTCAGCCAAGGATTGATCGATCATTGAAAGACCAGATACAGAAAGAGTCATATTTAAACTCTTCGATAGATCGAGACTACGATCAACTGCTCTACGCATGGCTTTACGTTTCTCCACAGCCAACACGCCCAGCACATCTTTATGTTTGAGCAATGAATTAAGAAAACCAGCCAATTCCTCAAGACGTGTAGATAATGTGGAACACAAGTCGGCACATTGACGGCGCCATTTATCAGCATGTTCAGCATCAGAGCGGGCCTGTTTTAATTCAGTGCGTAACTGAGAAATGACAGCATCCGTATTGCGTTCAGTACCCAAACGCTGTAATAAGATATCAACTTTTCGCTGAAGCAGTTTATTTCTTTGCAATGCTTTGGAATACTCAATATCGGAGAATGATTGTTGAAGTTCTGCTGCTGTATCATGGCTCACATTGGTCTTGGGTGGTGAGGTAGGTGAGGTCATAGAGCCATTGTTAATCATTTTATTGAGGCGTTCGATTTCTCGATTCTTTTCCCATAGTTCTTTGTTGACGAAATTCTATAAGAGTAAAGTAAAAAATTAAAAGTTAAAAATTAAAAATTATACTATGAAGAATATATTACATTTAAGCATAACTTTTTATATTGATGCTACAAAAAAAAGATTTTTTTATTCAATCACTAAATTAAGTGATACAATTAATTTTTTATTTGAAATGTCTTCAATCACGAAAATGATAGTGTCAATCACATTTTTAATTGGGCATAAAAAATATTCCATTAAAAATGTATTAATTTGATTAGAAAATTTCAATTAATTTTTTAATTGATTCAATTAAAAATTTAATTGATGTTGATTGCAAAATGCAATTAATTGTTCGAATTAAAAAAGAGACTATTTTCAATTACTTTCTTATCAGACTTTGTGTTTTTAGTTTGATTAAATTTTTATTTAAAAATTAAAAAAATTCCATCGCTATTTTAACTGACTTAACCTTCCTAATTTTATTAAAAAGTTTACCAATTAATGAATTATTGACAGAAACGAGCTCGAGCTCAAAAATCAAATACAGGGGGCTAATCACGGCATTCGATATCGAATTCATAATCGTATCGAAAAAATTGTCGATACGATTAAAAGTTTGGATCACGGGATTCGATCGAAATTTGATGCAATTTCTCAAGCGTTGCCAACAGCAAAAAACGAAGCAGATCAAAATGAAATGACAAAATTAGTTAGCGTCACAAAATAGAATGTAGAAAAAACATGTTTTTGGAGGTTTCAAAGTAAAAAGTAAATTGTATTGCATTATATCTTATGGACCCATATCTCTTTTTACATTCCTCCGAATTCCTTCCTAATTGGAGGATGAGATGAATATAAAATAATTCGGCGACAAATAAGGAATAAAAGTTCACATTGTTATTGGTGTAAGTACATGGGTTTGAAATGGTGTGCACTGTTAGAAAGTCACCTTTTGCTGGCTCAATAGACGATTTCGGCTGACGAAGGAGGCGTTCAAATGGAAAATAATTTTTGGTGGCATGTCAACGTCAATTCTATCACTTTACAATTGTCTGCCGTCTTAAAACTTGCGAGGTGGTCCAGAAGCGTTATGTTGTCACAGAATGGTACGGTATTTGGTTGATCACAATCTCTTGGATATCGATATATCATGTGCACTTTATATATGGTTCTTTGCCAAGCTAGTATGCTCGCTGCCGAACTCGAATATGACCAATTTTTGTTTAACTTTTATTGGAGTTGCATTAGTCCTAAATATTCAAAATATGTTCATTATATGTAGATTTACTACAAACTAGCAACAATTCGAACTAAAACTAATATATTTACTATTCCTATATGGCGAAAACAATGTAAAAAAACAAGTGAAAAATGTTTTACGATTGCAATTTACCAATCGAAAAAATTGTCGATATCGACTCCCGTGATCCGAAAAATTTAGATTTCGATCATTTAGTTCTCGATATCGAATGCCGTGATTAGCCCCCAGGTCGAATACAATAAAAACAAGTTTGTAACATTAAAAAGTTTACAGTATTAATTAATTTATTAATTGCAAAATTTTTCAACTGCAATCAACTTTTTTATTGGAAATATTTTGGTGAAATTTTTTCAGTGTGCTTAATAATTTTACTACCTGCAAGTCAGCAGTTTTCTTTTTCACGTCTTTACTTTTTTAACTGACCTAGCCTTCCGAGTTTGATAAAAAGTTAATTGTATCAATTAATTTATTAATTACAAAATTTTTCAACTGCAACCAACTTTTTTATTGGAAATATTTTGGTGAAGTTTTTTGTGTGTACTTTAAAACAAAAAGAATAATTTTACTACATACCTGTAAGTCAGCAGTTTTCTTTTTCACGTCAGCCTTCAAAGTTTGTATGATTGCCTCTTGTTGTTCAATAATGTTTTCATATTTTTGTTTCTGGCTCGATGACAGATCATTCATGGCCTCTGAATCACTAAGAGATGGACAGAAACCAGTAACCTCCAAGCCACTAATGCCAATACCACTGTTAATCTAAAATATAATACAATATATGATCCATTTGTAAATCTATGTACTATATACAAATAAACAGGTCAATGTTAAATACCTCTTTCTCATTATTTGGCATACTTGTAGACGCTTGACTGGAGTTGTTATTTTTGAGACGATTTATTTCTCCTTGTTGATTCTTAATATATGACATTAGCTTCTGAATGGTGAAACGAGCTTTATCATACAACTGATCCCGGTTACTTAACTTATCCTCCAATTCTTGGACAATACACATTTTGTCAGCAATTTCCATTTTACATTTTTGTAAATCCTGCTTTAATTGGTGTGTCTTCCATGGGGGAATGGGAAATATTGTTAGTTAAAAATGTTATTATTAGTTCGTATAAATTACCACAACCTTCAACCCAATATGAACGGTGAAATTATATGCATGAATATGTGTTTGATAAGAATATTACAGAATATATTTTGCATAAAAAATAGAGAGTTTAGATTTGGTTTCGTGAAAATGAGAATCACAAATATATGTAAATGTATGGTGAAATTACAAAAATGATGACAAAATATATGAACATGATACAAATAAAATTTTATGAAAAATTCCCACATTTTGAATATAAATAACGAAAGCTTTTTTCTAAAATATTATGTTTTCCGGCTTTTTGGTTTTCACATTGATACTCTTGAACTTGATTTCTCTAGATATTAAAAAAGAAATATTTCATTAAGGCGTCAAAAAAAAAACTTTTTTGTTTAACTTGACTTACATTTGAAATTTGTTTGGAATTTTTTTCTAAATTACGCTCCAAACAATAAGAATCGCTACAATACATCAAATTTGAACTCATTTCCATTTCACTAGCTCTATGACTGGGACTATTGCTAATAAGGCTTGAATCGCTTATTGTGTAACGTATAGGACAATCAAAAAGGCATTTTGGTAAATCTTCATAAGATTTTTTGCCCAAATTTTCGCATGTAAGGTGGTCAAAAGAACAATTTACAGAATTTTGCAATATATTTTGGCTACTTTGGCACGCATTCGATTTGCAAATTGTCAAATTTAATTTTTGATTAAATTTATATTCATTTTGAAAGTTGCCAGATTTAAATTCACTTGCTATAAGCTTGGATTTTTGCAATTGATTTGATGATAGTCGATTTTCAGCAGAATAAATTGATTGTTGATAAACACCCTCCTTTTCGATGGAACAACATTGATTTTGATTTGCGGTCAATTTGTTAATCATATACTGTAAGAAAATATTCTCTTTGTTGGCAATATTTCGTTCGATTTTCGTTTTCGTTATCATTCTATCATAATCTTGCAATTTGTCTAATAGTCGCATATTCTTGGCAGTTTTAATTGATATAGTAGTCTGGTGTATAACAAAGTGAGGGATAAACATAGAATGTGCTTATATAATACGTAGGTCGTCAATGAGCTGTTATATTTGGTGAATATTAAACAAATGGTCGTTACATATGAATGAAACTGAACAGTATCCCAAGTCTTACAAACATTTTCTAAAAAATAATAATTAAAATAATATTGTCTTGTTATATATTTGTCCCGAAAACTATTATCTCTTCGTAAAACTAAACAAATTAGACATATGACAATACTTAGGTTAGGTTAGGGGGCAGCCCGATGTATCAGGCTCACTTAGACTATTCAATCCATGGTGATTCTACAGTGGTGAACTTCTCTCTTATCACTGAGTGCTGCCCGATTCCATGTTAAGGACAATACTTAATGGCATTCAAAATAGATATTGACACGAAACTTTATTTTCGACGGGGTTAAATGGAATTGTTTTGTCACAAAGAAAAACCCCTTTTTTGGATCAGTAAATCCATATGATTTGAATCCTTGTTACCATACCATATATACGGTTTCACATATATAGAATTATACGCGATGTAAAAGTAAGAACTTGTTGATCTTTTCAGTTTCTTTATAACATGTTTGTTATGCTTCCACCACTTTTATTATTATGACACTTTCGACAACAATGTATTGATTGGATTCATATAACTTACTTCCATTCGGTTTATAGTCTCTTCTTGATTGCGTATTTTGTTCTCATATATCTCAATACTGGACATTTCTTTGGAAGAATTGTCGTGAGCGATTTTCAATGCTGCATTTAATTTTTCGATTTCTGATTTGAGTTGGGCATTCGCACAGCGAAGGCTTCTAAATGAACGCTTCAAAAATTGATATACATTTTTATTAAAGCACATTATTTCCAAAAAAAAAAATCAAATCAAACTTTTATTACCAATGAGCTATGGGTTGAAGATTATGAGATAATTGAAATCACATTGAACTTACCTCTTTGGTGGCCAATTCCATATTTTTATTTTCTGCTGATTCTAAAAGTTCTGAATTTTGATATGCAAGTTCCTTGACTTTTTCCTCGTATTCTCGAATTGTCTCGTCGCGCTTGGCCAGAATCTCATCTAGGTTCGATATTTGATGTTGGAAATCCTCAAGTTTTTCATCCGATTGTTTGAGTAAATCTTCCAATTCGCGTATCTAAAATGGCAAACGAAGGAAACTAGAAAATGTGGGGAAATTAGCAACAAAAATTAAAACATACTCTTTGCAATGCATTCATATTATCAGCAATTTCAGAACGTCCCATTAATTCGCTCATCATTTCTGCATTGTCCTTGGATTTCTCCATTTCACGGTCCATTTCCAAATATTGGATTTTATGTTTGAGTTCATCAATCATTTCTTGATATTTTAACTCAGTATCTTTTTGGATTTTCTCCATCTGGGTCATAGCTTGGGCAGCTTCTTTTAATAGATCTTGTTTTTCTTGAGCTTCTTTGCGCAAAATTTCCATTTCTACACGAGCATCAATAAGCTGCTTCATCATTGTTTCTTGACCTTCTGATGAATTTGATGCCTGCTGATAACCCGGAATACTCTCCTCAATAAAATATAAGCGTAATTTCAAATTGAAATTTTCTTTGCGTAGCGTTGCCATTTGCTCCTCGAACTCCCGTACAGAGCGGCCATGGCCGGCCGGCGATGTTGAGCCTTGAAACGGTTGCTGAAGACTAACACAAGGGGATCGATATCCCACACCATCTGAAATTAAGGAATAATTAAGATATTTTTCTCCGACACATTTAAGCAGCTACCTTGATTTGGCAAATCAACATCGCTAAATTGAAATGGGCCATGATCTTTGCTCACACAACAATCATTTTTCTCATCTTCCTCATCACCGTTGTCTTCTAATAAATTATTTTCATTGCCTTTTTTAGTAGCTATTATGAAACTTTTCTGCATTTTCTTCAAACAAATTTTTCTACGCCAATTTCTTATACCTATCGATATTCGATTAGAAAAAATTTCGTATTTAGTAGCGTTTTTAATTTGTTTGTCTTTTGAGTTTTTTTTTCCCAAATATGTATGTATATACACCTTATTTTCCAAGGAAATTTGAAAATTTCTTTCACATTTTTCCAAACTATATTGTTTAAAATGAAAAGACAATCTAAGGTTTGTACACAGTGAGTTCAAAAAAAGAATAGTGGGGGTGTTTTCAGAGTATTGAAATGAAAACGACAACAACACAGCATCCAGAAGAGGCGAGCATGATGATATTCCCCCATGGTTGACATTTAAATGTGTATTAATTTTAATGTGGCAGACAGAGCATGGAAATTCTCTGAGAGAAAAATAACATAAGCGAATAACGCAGTATTTGGTGATGTCGAACTGAGTTGACCCTATAATTGATCATAGGATTCATATTAAAAATATGTCAGTGGAGGTTTATAAAATCGAAAAAAATCTACAACTCTTATCCCTTTATTTCTTCCCTTAGAGTTGTAATACAAATATTCAAGATGCTAATCTGTACTCAGAAAAATGCCCGAAAAAACTCAAATCTTCCTAAGAGGTAATAAATTTGGTGTTATGGCGTCATTTAAGATAAATGGCAACTTAAATGAAGCCCCAAAGACATAAGAGCCCGATAAGTACTCAGCTGACAATAATAAGAAAAAACTGTTTGGAAAATTGGAATTAGTTTCTTTTACTTTCACCTTGGTCTAGTGATATTACAACTTTAAAACTCATGGGAAAAATATGTTTACTCAAGAAGGCATTTCCTGACCAAAATTTGTGCCCAGCAGGTAAGTGTAATAAAGAATCCACACCGAGCCAAATTATGGGCCAACCAGATGCAGGTGATTTCTATTGAAGCGGTAACTTATCATAGAATACTTTGTCCTGTGCCGAATTGGGCCGGTTTTTCTTTTCAAATCAGCATCAAATCTATCATATAATTGGACATACTGCTTGCTTCCATGTAATAGTTGTACATTTTTCAGTTATTGGAAACATCAGTTACAGGAAACAACAGACGGGACAGTCTACGAAGCGCGTTCATTGGATCAACACCGCTTCCTGTGTTTACCGGTGGACCCATACACAAAAAAATCTGATTCAATTACGAAATTAATTGATCCAATTAATTTTTTAGTTGAAATGTCTTCAATCTCAGAAATGATAGTTTCAATAAAAAAATTAATTGATCCAATTAAAAAATTAATTGCTACTATTAATTTATGTGATTGCTTTTTGTTTCAATTAAAAAATTTGATGAATTAATTAAATTTTTAATTGAATATTTTTTAAAAGATTTTAATTGGAAAAATGTTCGTGATTTTTTTTTCTGTGTACGTTACCGACATAAGCTAGGATTCTGATAAAATTACGTCAAACACCGCTCCGCAACGATTTCAAGGTTGTATTTGTTGCCCGAAATGAGAAAACGCAGCACCGGTCGTGTCTACAGGTTATACCCAAATATTGCTGAAGGATATGACCCACGCGACTTAAGGAAATTGCTTTTGTCTCCGCTATCGCGGTTACCTTGAATCGGAAGTCCGCTAACATGAGATAGTGAATTTTGTCATTTCATCATCCTAAAGAGACAAGTACTTCCACTTTGAATCTCTTTCAACCAATCGTTTTTTCGGAATCGAAATGCGATTTATTTTCCCGCTTCCTCAAGCTGATAGTAAAATAAAAGTACGAATCTGATCTGCCTCAAATTGGTATCCGTTTACGAGAATGCACTATTAAACCTTAGTAAATTGCTTATGAATGTATGGTAACCCAAACGCTGTGGGTAACACATTATGGCCAAGCATCATGGGAAAAATTCAGTTTTGTCACCTCAACCATTTACACAGTTTTTTCTGGATTCAATCAAGAATCTCAATTATGGAAAATACCTTATTTGTTGAACAATGTAAAATATTCGTTTTATATTTCAATTGCTATGTTATTTAGTTATGAATTTTCACTATGTCCATTCATTTGAATGGAAATTTTTGACTCAGTGCCAAGTATTCAGGAGAACAAATGGTTTCAAACGTATTTCTTTTATCATATCCCATATATAAGAACAGTGATGCCAATTTGGTGCTTTTAGCATCAAATTTAGTGCATTTTGATATCCAAAAAGCACCAAATTGGTTTTTTAGTGCATTTTCAAAAAAAGTACCAACTTGGTCCTTTCTGGCGTTTTCTTTTAGTGCTTTTGGTGTTTTTGGAATTTGAACAGTATTGAGTTTAATTGAAGACATCTTTTAATACGAAAATTCTGATTGGACCGTCAAAAGTTTAAACTATATGGCCATAGAATTTGATTGTTATGAAGGTGCTGTCCTATTGATCCTTTTTAATCAATATAGTTATTTATGGTATTTTTTTAAATCCCAGCAAAAAAGCGTCGCCAAAAAAGTAATGACAATGTTCTTCGGAAGTGGTGCAAATTTGACGCAGAAGCGATGAATTTAACATGGGCTTGTCATAGGACGGAAGTCTTCCATTTCAACAGCCGTTACACTGAATTTGAATCACTTCTTTAGGTGTGATCCAAATTCAATGTTTTGGATGTAAATTTAAAAATTCTGTGATATTTTGTCAAATAAATCATTTTTATAATTTGTTATAATTTTTAATAGATTCTAACGCTTGTCGGAAACGTTTGACCTCAAATATTGTCAAAAATTCACAATTTTTTCAGATTGGATTTAGCATTTTTTTTCGGCAAAATTTAAATGATTTGTACCATTTATGAATTCTTACTCTTTTTTTAATCTATTTGAAACAAAAAAATTAAAATTACCCATTAAAAGTATGAAAAAACAAAGTTATAACAAATTGAATTAAAATAACTTCCTGGGTGGTTAAAATAAAGAACATAATTGGGGGTGCATCTTCGGGAAGTTCTTTTAAAGTTGTGCCTTTGGAAGAACTTCCAAGTTTTTTTGCTGGGAAGTTTAGCGACGAGTGCAGAATTTCTGAATTTGAAAAAGATGGCATTAAAAACGGTAATATTAAATTCACAAAGGCACTCATAACTGAAATAAGAAATAGACTCCCTGCAAATATTAATATTTCCAAATTTAATGTCGAACATTTATTTTCTCCTCTGAAAAAACATATTTTGAAATTTGAAGTCATTACTGATAAAAATTAATGAGTGTACAATAAGATGTACACTTGGATAGAGGTTCATAATTTCATGAGACTAAAAAAACTTAAATTGAAATCAATACCCACAAGTTCTATAAAATATCTTTTCAAGTCTTTTTTTGTTTTTTTTTTTTTTTAGTAGTAGTACATGGAATTTTAGTTGGTTGGAGTAGTTTTTGTGGCGGAACTGATATGTTAGACTTTATAATATATTTTTAGTGCTTTTTGCCCTTCGGGAGTTGGCATCACTGTATAAGAATATCACTTGCTGAATGAATTACACGTTTTTGTCATATGTACAGAGCTAATCCTATAGAAGAAGTTCATTGCAAAATTTTAAGGATTTTTGTGTTCTTTTTTTGAGTTTTTGTTTCTGTTTAGCCATCCTTATCCTGATTTAATAAAATCGTAAGACCTATCTTTATTTTATTTGTTGTATTTGAAGCCTTTCGAGGAAGATTTGCCAAAATAAGGAAATACAAACTTACATGGATTTTCCATTGTCACATCTTGTAGAGTACCAGGGCTAGTGCTATAAAGAAATAAAAAAAGAATAAAAAAAAAAAGAAAATATTAGTGAGAGTACATAAAAGTGAATACTCGCAAAGATCAAATGAACACAATAAAAAATAACAATTAAATGATTAAATAAAATTTAATTATGCTACATTCACTTTAAAAAAATTGCCTCACAATAAGTGACCTCATATGAGAAGAATTATTCAAAAATGTTCATATGAATTAATTACACGCACGACAGCATCTGGCTTTCCTTTGTCAATCAGTAAAAGCAAAAAAGATCAAGACATATGGTAAAGTTATAGAACACTCATCTGTACACTTTATGTATGCAAATATTTTTATAAAGAGTGGCTATGTGAATACACCCAATGACTTAGTTTGTTCGCAATGCTTTTGGATGTTCTGTATTTTAATTGATATTAAAAATCTTGCATAAATTTAAGCTAATATGTTGATTAATAGGCACTTCTTTCGAAAAAATGATTTTACAATTTATTTTCCTATTCCAACGGTACGTGCATCATTTTTATTGTTTACTTCGTTTAGTCAACCAACCATAACATAGTGAAGACCCTATAGTTTGTGATGGATTTAAAAATAAATTTATCAGAAAGCGTGTGGTACTACACAATTACACATACACATTTAGATGGTTCTTATTCATCGGAATTGAAACTTAAATATAATTTTCTAGAGAATACGAGGATTCAATTTACAACCAACCTATAGTGTATTTTGGTATCACAATTCAAATGAATTACACTAGGTAATATGTGATCATCTAATTAATTAAATAGTTAAATAGAGTGCTTGCGCATTAAAATATGAACATAAAACAAACTGTTACCAAATCAAATGACGAAAAAATTTTGTTTGGAAATGGGTTTTATTCAAATTTCACCAAAATATTAACAAAACAAAATTTGAATTGAATTTTCAAAAGTATTCAATTAAAGATTTAATTGATCCATCAAATTATTTAACTAAAACAAAAATAAATCAAAAGAATTAATAATATCAATAATTTTTTTTTATTGGATCAATAAAAATTGTTATACAATTTTAAATTTACACACTTGTTATTTTATGTATCTTTACTTATACTATGTTCACACTGGGCAAATATTTGACAGAAATCAAAAAAGAATCCCTCGCCACAGCCGAACCAGAAAACATATTTAGCTCATATTGGATATATAACTTCATGGTAGGATTATATTCAGATATTTGGAAAATGGTTCTAGAAAAATGTTTGACACTCATTTTGGTCAAATATTTGCCTAGTGTTACCATAGCCTTAGGCTTTAGTCATGTTATACATTTATTATTTGGCCTCATTGGCTTTATTAAAGGGAAATTGAAATTAATTTTTTAATTGACTTTGGTGATTGATACTATCATTTCTGTGAAGACATTTTAATTAAAAATTAATTGGATCAATTAATTTCGTGATTGAATTAAATAATTAATTTTTTGAAGAAAGAATGCAATGGCTTTCTTACCCCATCCTTCATTGAGCTAAAAAGCAGCATTCAGCGATAAGAGAGAAGTTCTCCACTGTGATATCACAATGGACTGAAATATCGGGCTGCCACTATACCTAATCTAATCTTACACTCTTACTAGCTAATTGGACATGCACTAGACGAATTCAAATGTGAGATACAATATTTTAGCCATTCTTGGTTGACGTAAAGGTGCTGAATCTTGCTGCTACATCCATGGAAGCTATCGTAGGCATGCAAACTCCTTGGTCTTAGAGTTTGCCTGCCTACGATAGCTTCAAAAATGTTTCCCCATAATAAGACACATTTTCTTTGACAACCGGCACGATGAAAAAAAGTTTGGGGAGCGGTCATCGGCTATCTAAGTTGCCCATAACATCAGTGAAGATGGAAATTTACATCAGGCGGTCGTTCGTAGGCTCAAATTTTATTACCTGAGGACGCTTAAGTAAACACGATCATTTCGGAAGTAAACAAATTACTCAATTACAATTTTTTTCTCATCAGAGAATATTATGTTCAGTAATTCACTGTGTTAGGGGCAGTGCAGCAACTCTTTAGTCTTTTGTACATGTATGTACACTCATAGAAAAAATCATGAATGACGTGCTCATTTCAAAACGATCCGTTCATGAAAGTGAATCAACACACATATGGTGTCAAACTGAGAACAGTGTCAATCTGACAACGATTAAATGACACCATGCGTTGTCAAAACAACAACAAGCGTTCATGATCTGAAAACGTAATGGTTACGAATTTATAAAAAAAAAAAATTAAAAAAGTTTCGGGTGCCGTGACTCGAACCTGTGTTGTCTGTCCCATATGCGTTAACAGTCGCCTTAGCACACCGGCGGAATGCCGTTTATGAAATCGTGAACGCCCGTAGACGAAATCGTGAACATTCCGTTTTGATTTTTTGTGAACGTTTTCCTTTCACCTTCCATTCACGATTGTGGAACGTAATTTTTTCTATTAGTGTAAGACCCCGTTTCCTGTAAGGCTTTAAGGTCGAGTTACATATCATGCGTTAATCCGTGCGCTGATTGAAGGGTTAATATTTTCAGTTTGAAATACTCTAACAAAACAGTTGCTCTCAAAGAGAAAATTCAACTCTTCAATCAACGGACACATTAACGCATGGTATGTAACTTAACCTTTATACCGAGCTACTTCTTTCAATATATTTCGCATCCTTTCAGCGTAGGTTCAAGAAGTTGGCACTACTATTTGAGTATAAAAAGTACCGCGGTACCCCCGCGACACCTTTTGTACCTTTTCCAACATTCATTAAGTTCATAAATTAATATATGACCGCCTGTCCAAAACAGTTTACCCTTACTGACATTTGGAACACCTCGCTCAAATCAAACAGAAAATTTTGCGTTTGGACGCCTAAAGCCTTTGGAGGATGATTGTCTATGCATAGAATTTAAAATGGCACCCATTGCTAGATATCAGCATATACAGCGACTTAGTGATCTTGAATGTCTACTATCGTTAACTAGATCGATCTTTCCATCTTCATGAAATTTGGTTGTGCACAGTTTTTAATAATATGGAAAGAATCCAGCAATAACCCGAGAGAACATTATCTGACTTGAGCAATTTATGAATTACAGCATTATTTCTGGAAGTACCACAATAAAATCATTCTGTATGACAATCTTTCGTGCGATTTGCAAAAATTATGTTTACTTTGAAGTGTTTGAACTAGCGTGTGATTCTCCAGCCAATAATAACGCTTTCACACTATTATGCTTGAACTCCATTACAAAAAAAAAACTTGCTTGTACACAATATAATAACCGGCTAATAAAACAATTATCATATTTATAGCTGTCATTTCTAGTTTTACAGATATACCAAGGTAAAAACACTTCGTGTCCACTGCCCAATACTAGCACATCATATCATCAGCACTTTTTTTTTTAATTACAATAAAGTTTTTTCTTGTTTAATTTAAAGTACAATCAAATCTCTTGATATTTACATTCTTAAATTCGGATAAAACATCAAAGTATTGAGTAAGAGCATATTAGGTCTCTTCATTCAATGTTTTCGGTATTCAAGTGCTATTTTAATTGTAGCGATAAATTCATACCAAAATTCAAGTGGTTGTAACATCAAACCAACATGTTGTCTTTATCAATTATACACTGGACGTAGCTTTGGTATATTTTAAAATAAAACCCTCAACCAAAAATCCTAAATTGTTTACAAAAAAAAAACACTCCAAATAATGACACTTCACAATAAAGTCCACTATGTATATTATTCTATTCCAAGTTGCGACGCTAAAGAAATTAGGGCACTACAATAGTGACCATATAATAACAAACTTCAAATTCAAACCAAACAAATGAAATAGGCATCATAAGGTGCGGTTTGAGAACATATCAAACTTAAACAAAGTTGAAATTCTAAACAAAAATACAATGCAAATAGAATTAAGGGAAACACAATCACAGCTGTAATTTTTTTTATCGATGTGGTCAAAACTTCAATATTTAGGCTGTACATTAAAGCAAACATTGGAAAATCTGATCTAAATAGACAATGGGGTCATGTGTTACAAATCAATCTATTATACAATTTTTTTAATCAACCAAATAACATAGAATCGTATTACAAAAGTTCTACTGTAACATCTCGCATACAACAAAGTCTCGATTTTCATGTTATGTTAACAAGTCCAATAAAATGCCAAGTCCAATAAAATGCGATCATGCTGACCACCGTGATGGTCAGCAGGATCGCCTTTTATGCAGAGGCTTTTGTGTTCTATTCTAGAAAAAGCGGTAGTTAATATTCAGCATTAAACTTTAATAGTTTAGAGTCTTGTATATTCGGAGCTAGGCTTGCATCTGAAAACTTCTGTTCTGTAGCAATCGAGATTGCTTTCCCTACTGAAGCAACGAAATTTATCATTACACTGAAAAAATAGTGAACCCACTAGGAAGAAAACTTTCGGTTAATTTTAGAAAATTTTTAATATTTGTAGAAAATTTTAACTAAACAGTATTACAAACGTTGGCATCACGCCGATGTTATAAAAATAAGTAAATATTTTTCGACAAATTCAAGAAAATTTATTAGACATAACTAAGTTTTTTCACTTGTTAAAGAAAATTTTGTAGTTTGAATGAAAAACTTGGAGTTCAAAATTGCAAGAATGTCTTTAGTGACATACGAAGTTCATAATGGACGCATTTTTGGTAAAATTTACAAATTTAAAGAAATTCTGAACTATTTTGTGGAAGACACGAATTTCCTCGGTTTTAGTTAATTTAACTAATGTACACAAACAATTATTAGAGTAAAGGAAACTTTCTCCAAACATAACAATTCCATGAACTAAAATAAAGTTAAATTGGCTTTAGTGAAATAGAGAGTTCACTTTTTTTTGAGTGTACTAACTTTTTCTTTCGAGTGTGTATTTATGCCGCCTATCTCAATGTTTAAATTTTCCAAGCGACAATAGGATAAGAGGATATAACAAACCCGACTAGTTTTATTAGAAGAAAACGTCGACCTTGGATTATCTAGCAAAGAACCGAAAAGTCTATTTTTGCTTTTATTTCTATTCTAGATGTATTGTTGGACCTGCTTCACGAAAATATCGTTGAACTATGGTTTCGTATAGACATAAACTTCAAGAGGCGATTTACTTGAAAATACAATTAAATATATTATTATTATTTTAATAATTTTTTTGATTTTACCAATATATCTAATAATTGAAAACGGAAAAATCCAATAAACAAAACTGAGGTTGGTATGATAATCCGAGTCTGTTGAATATTTTGGACTACCTTTTTATTTTTCCACGTTACCAAATAAACGCCAGCTTTTAGATGTTAATAATCATACCATTTCCTCTTATAGTTCTTGATTTTTTGATACCATCACCCATAGGATGGTGTGAAGGGTATAAAAAAAGCAAGGATGACATTGCAAATGAGCCATGTCGGACTGCTGTTAGGTATAGCGCCATATCAACCGAACCCCAGATTTGACTTGCGGTACGTGATGTTAGTATATGCCCTCTAAAACCCAGGCCATATCGTTCTACAATTATTTATTTATTTATTATTTAATGTATTATAATTACAAATTACAATAAAATTATTTATACGGGCACTAGCAACTAGAGGCTAATCTATAACACAGAAAAAAATTTGACGAACAATTTTCCAATTAAAATTTTAATTGAGTTTTAAAAAATATTCAATTAAAAATTTAATTGATTCAACAAATTTTTTAATTGAAACAAAAATCAATCACAAAAATTAATAGTATCAATTAATTTTTTAATTGGATCAATTAATTTTTTAATTGGCCTTCAATTAATTTTTTAATTGATACTATCATTTCTATGATTGAAGGCATTTCAATTAAAAAATTAATTGGATCAATTAATTTCGTGATTGAACCAGAAAAAAAATTTTGTGTGAATTATAATATATAGCCCCCATATAAACCGATGCGCAGATTTGACCTCCGGAGCTTCTTGGAAGAACAAATTTCATCCGGTGCGATTGATATTTGGAATGTGATGTTAGTCTATGCCCTCTAACAACCATGTAAAAATTGGTTCATATCGATCTATAAATATATATAGCACCCATATAATCCGATTCCCAGAAGATCCGGAGCTTCTTGGAGGAATAATTTTCATCCTATCCAGTTGATGCAGGCATTCCAAAGATATGTATTTTTTGTCTTAAATCACGAAATTAATTGATCCTATTAATGTTTAATTAAAATGTCTTCAATCATAGAAATGATAGTATCAATCACCAAAGTCATTTAATTAATTAAAAAATTAATTGTTACAATTAATTTTTGCTTCAATTAAAAATTTTGTTAAACCAATTAAATATTTAAGCTAATATTTTTTAAAAATCAATTAAAAATGTTGGTGTTATTTTTTTCGGTGTGTTTTTTTGTTAATTTTTGCTTCAATTAAATTTTTGTTAAACCAATTAAATTTTTAATTGAATATCCCAGCAAAAAAAGCGTCGCCAAAAAAGTAGAAAAAATGTCCTCTTTTGGATCCGGAAGTGGTGGCAAATTGATGAATTTAACATGGGCTTGTCATAGGACGGATGTTCACCATTTCAACAGCCGTTGCAGTGAATTTGCATCACTTCTTATGGGTGTGAGGCAAATTCAGTGTTTTGAATGTGAATTAAACAATTTAATAATATTTTGCCAAATAAATAATTTTTATAATTTTTTATGATTTTTAATGCATTCTCACGCTTGTTTGGAACGTTTGACGTCAAACATTCTCAAAACTTGCAAAATATTCTGGAATGGATTTAGCATTTTTTTTTTCAGCAAAATTTTAATCATTTGTACCATTTTATTAATTCTTAATCTGTTTTTAATCTATTTGAAAAAAAAATTTAATTCCCGTTAAAAATATGAAAAAGCGAGTTATAAAAAATTGACTCAAATGAACTTCCTCCTCCTGTGCAGTTAAAACAAAGAACATCTTTGGGTGAACATTTTTGGAAGTGCTTTTAAAGTTGTGCCGTTAAAAAAACTCCCAAATTTGTTTGGTTATTTTTTAAAAATCAATTAAAATTTTAATTGGAAAAATGTTGGTGATATTTTTTCTGTGTGCATATTTTATCACTCCCACTTTACTCAAATATTTGTCCCGTCACTTTAACGTTAATTTTGACACAACTCTCTGCTAAGAGAATATAAATTTTTTAATCTATTTCCTCTTGCAGTTGAATATGATGGGCATTTATTCCCCAATTAAATTGTAATTATAATTTATTGCTCTTCAATAGATTTCTTATTCCCTCAAGATGAAATATAGAGATAGTAAAAATTATGAGCATACATACACATAGATAATATTGATTGCAAACATTGTTGGAAGCGTTCCAGGCATACTTCCGGCAATTCAGCTATTTTTTTTTCAAGCACCTTCAATTTGAGATTTCTCAAAGAACACTCAACAAACTGTTGGATATTTTTCTGTTGTTGTTTAGAAATATAAAAAAACAGGTTCGCTACTATTGTTGTTGTCATAATTAGCAATTTGTTTTTTTTTTTTTTAAGGCAAAAAGAAAACTCAAAACCATGTGTACTTGAAAGCTGTTTGATTTATAAGAAAAAAACTATTGTTTATACCAAATGATTGGAAGCAACAGCGATGAGTCTCAACAAATACAATTATTTACAAATTTATTAGCATAGTTTATTTTCAAGTGTTCAGACAGTGTTTAATCCATTCTTGGTCGCTTAACTCTTTATTCGTTCTCTGCCTGGGAGGTTTCAACAAAATATAATAAAAACATCAGCCTATTTTGTGCAATGCATATTAAATACGACCTAAAACGTTGCCTTCGTCATTTAATCATCTCTAAAACTTTCATGAATGGCAATAGTTTACCAGCACGTGGATATGGCATGTATATGATGGTTGTGACACTTCTTTTGATTTTCACATGCCACCCTACACTTCCGCTTCGTCTAGAACGTTGCGAATTTGCAGGTCAACTGTATATATTGGATATACCCAAAGAAGAAATACCTTTATGGCTGTGTATAGTGGAATTCGAGAGCCGTTTTAATACCGATGCAATTGGTTCACGTAATCTGGATGGCTCATTGGACTATGGTATATTTCAAATAAGTGACAAATTCTGGTGTAAACCTCAAAATGAGACAGACATCCATTTCTACAATGAATGCAATGTGGATTGTATTGATCTTACACAAGATGATATCACAAAAGCCGTGAAGTGTGCCCAATACATCAAGAAAAAGCAGGGTTGGACAGCATGGACAGTGTATAAAGAATTCTGTGACAACAGCACCAATGTAATCGATGATATTGAACTTGAACAATGTTTTAGCTAAGCTAAAATTTTGTTTTTTTCTTTAATATAAACTTGACTTGCATATGCAAGCATGTTTATTAGGGTGTGTACGAAAATTATTTTTGTCTTATAAGACACTTCATATATTATATTTAGATATATTTTCTAGTACTAACTGTTAAAGAATATTCGTTTTTTGTAATACTTATTCGTTTTATTATAAAGTGTTCGCTTACAAATCATTAAAATTTAATAAAAAAAAACTATTTTTGTATATTCGAATGTTCAATAAATTTATCGAAATATATAATTTATTTTTTAAATAAAAGAGGTTTGAAAATACAAATGTCTCTTAAATGAAGTTTCTTTACATGATCGAGCGTACCTTCAAAGTGATTTCTACTTATTATCGCGAAAGCAAATTTTGGGAGCTGATTTGGAGACATACACAGAAAAAATATCACCAAAATATGTCAAATTAAAAAGTTGATTGGAGCTGTTTTTTTTTTTCAATTAAAAAATTAATTAACTTTTTAATCAAACCAGAAACATTTAGTCAATTAAGTCAATGATTCAGAAATAATAAAAATAAATAAAAAAATAATTTTTAATCAAATTCGGAAAACTACTAAGTCAGTTAAGAAAGTGAAAACAAGTATATACGGGCGTAAGTTCGGCCAGGCCGAATCTTATGTACCATCCACCATGGAGTGCATAGAAACTTCTACTAAAGACTGTCATCCACAATCGAATTACTTGGGTTGCGGTAACACTTGCCGATTGCAAGGTATCGTAAAACTTCTTAACACCGTCTTCTACATTGTAAGCTGGTCCATACGGGGTATATATAAAACAAAAAAGGCAGATTAAATACGTATATAATTCAGTTTGACAAAATTTTCTATAGAAATAAAAATTTGACAATATTTTCTATAGAAATAAAATTTTTAAAAAAATTTTCTATAGAAATAAAATTTTGACAACATTTGCTATAGTAATGAAATTTTGACAAAATTTTCTATAGAAATAAAATGTTGGTAGATTTTTTTGCGATATAGAGCAATTTTTGTGTGATTGGCGATTGGCTATATATAACACTAGACCGATATAGACCAATTTTTGCACGGCTGTTAGCGGCCATATACTAGCACAATGTACAAAATTTCAGCGGATCGGATGAAATTTGCTCTTCCAAGAGGGTCCGGAGTTCAAATCTGGGGATCGGTTTATATGGAGGCTATATATAATTATGGACCGATATGGACCATTGTTTGCATGGTTGTTAGAGATCATCTACTAACACCATGTACCAAATTTCAACCGGATCGGAAGAATTTTGCTCCTCCAAGAGGCTCCGGAGGTCAAATCTGGGGATCGGTTTATATGGGGGCTATATATAATGATGGGCCGATATGGAGTAATTTTTGCATGGTTGTTAGAGACCATATACTATCACCAACAGACGGACGAACGGACATACATAGATCGACTCCGAATTTCACCACGACCCACAATATATATACTTTATGGGGTCTTAGAGCAATATTTCGATGTATTACAAACGAAATGACAAAGTTAATATACCCCCCATCCTATGGTCGACGGTATAAAAATTAGTTGAGTTCTGCAATTAACATCAATTAAATATTTAATTGTATCATCTTGAAAAATTAATTATAATTTGCTAACGAAATCAATTATTTTTTATGCCCAATTAAAACTGTGCTTGATACTTCATTTTCGTGATTGAAGAAATTTCAATTAAACAATTAATTGGATAAATTGATTTCGTGATTGAATCTGTGTACACACGAATATTAATCATAAACAAAAAATCTTGTTACCCAATTCATCCGCACGGTTATTCGGTGGAATTTTCTATTTGGGTCGTCTGTCCATGCCATCTGTAACAAGCTCCGCGGTAGAAACAAGGTGCTCAAGTCACTTGCCGGCAGCACTTGGGGTGCGGACAAAGAAACCTTGCGGACTACTTATAAGGCAATTGGCCGGTCAGTGGTAAAGCGCCAGTGTGGACACCTCAAACAAGCGACACGCAGTGGAATAACATCCAGACCTGTCAGAACGCTGCCCTTAGAACTCCAACAGAATGTCTCCGAAGTACACCCCTCGGAGACCAAGATCTTCCCGGTGCGTCGACACAATTACATGTTGTCAAAGCAATACCTCTTGGGTTGCTATCGAAGTTGTCATACAAATCACCATCTTGTGGATAGGGTTGATCTTCACCTTCTAGAGCGCGGGATCCAGCGTTACAAAAGTGAGTCTCTAGATCAGGCAGCATATCAGACAGGTCTGAACAGAATTCATGAGGATACTGTAGCTGAAGCGGTGAGAAGCTACAAGGTTAATCCTGTTCTCGGAGTCCGACCACCGCCCATAGCACCGGAGGAAAGAGACCTCCCACGGCAGGCTAGGGTGGTTTTAGCCCAATTAAGATCAGGCAAGTGCAGCCGCCTCAATTCGTACCTATCAGTGATTGATAGCAGAGTTTCTGACGTGTGTCCCATCTGTAACCAAGGGACACATGATACTCTTCACCTTTTCGCTTGTCCAGCTAAACCTACCCGACTCACTACCAACAACAACATATAATCATACAAAAATATGACCATTACACTCAAGAAAGGGGCCCTTTTTTGGTTGATTTCCCAATGGCAGCAAATGTTCCTTATTTAAATATTTTTTGTTTACTTTACTAAGAATGAGAAAATATTTTGTATACAAATACATATAGCACACAATTTTACTAAAAATATTTTCCTAAAATGGGAGATATTCGCTTAAATTGAGTTCATAAGTCTCTCAAATGAGTAAATTTTACTAAAATTATACCTGTCTTGAAATTCGTATAACGCAAAAGACATTTTAAGAATTTTTAAATTAGAAAACTATTTTATTTAAAATTTTCTAAAATAAACCAACATTTCACTTCATGGCGGGTTCACTTTTTTTGTGTTGATTGGAAGAGTTTTCAATAAATACCAAAATCTATAACATTATGATAAAAAATCGTCAACGAAAAAAGTCTGAATGAACATTTTTCAGTGTATATGTATGACAAAGCAATCAGAATATTTACATTTATTACATATACACTGGCTCTATTAGTAGAAATATGAATAAAGCAGTCGAGTTTTATTTGTTCTTAAATTTTAGGGTGTTGTTCTCTCAAAACTTGTTTCTGTTTTACTTACAAATTCCACCATTAAAAATGCCAGTTTTTGCGAAGATTACGAAGAAAGATGGTAAATAAAATGGTAAAGTTAAATTTTAATTTAGTTTTCCACAAGTAACGTTTGGTACTTTAATTCCAAGGATTTCATTAAAATCACAAGCCATCGTTTATTTCATAGTTACATTTCAAAAGGTTATTCGAAGTATTTGACATTACTACTATGGGCAATTTTAAGCTTATAAGCACGACTTATAACGCGTTTTTCATCATAATATTCAGACAGTGATGCCCAAACATTGCCAAGTATGGAGTAATGTTTCATACATCAAATGTTATGCCCAAAAAAGTAGGCATAACATGTGCGAATGCTTTATTTTCTTGAAGTAAATTTTAATAAATTTCACTACATTCCATTTTTTAGACATTATTCTTCAGGGAAGTAAAGAACAGTTCTAAGACCAAGTCAACATTGAGGCAAAACTGTAACAGAAATCTCATTATTAATGAATACAAAATTTAATTGACTAATCTTCATTATAATTTCCAGCCATTTCCATTTTTTCAATGCAATGTTCTAGTTAGTTCGAAGAAGTTTTCTTCAAACTAATGTTCCTATTTTTTAAGAAAAATTTGATTTTCTTCAAAACTATTCTGCTTCCAAATTTCAAAGAAAACTATTCTAAATGTAAAAAATATTTTCTTTAGAACCAAGCTTAAAAAAGGTCTTATTTCTTGGTCTTTCTTTATCTTTATATTTTGCGAAGATAATTCTGTCGCTGTGGGGAACAAGCTACATTCTAAGTTACTTGGTATTTAAGAAACACTGATCACAAATATCTCTTACTTAGCCAGATTCCGATTTGGCTGTATAAGCCTGTTTTAGTCACATTATTAAAATCACCATAAAAAGATCAAACATCATTTAACTGAAAGAATGCGTTTAAATATTTTATATTTATTATGTTTAAGTATTCCTCAAATAACTAAGGGACGCATTATGAAATGTTGCGAATTGGCCCGCGAAATGTTACGTTTGGGAACTGCAAAATCAGAACTTCCCATCTGGTGTTGTATTGCACAATTTGAGAGCAAATTCAATACCTCCGCTATTGGTCGTTTAAATGGTAATTGGTCAAATGATTTTGGTCTATTTCAAGTGAGTGATCGTTATTGGTGTCAATCAAAACCGACCAGAAGTTCAGCAAATCTTTGTCAGATTAATTGCCAACAATTGCTAACAGACGATATAAAGGAATCTGTCAAATGTGCCCATCATGTGAAAAAACTTCAAGGCTGGAAAGCTTGGGCGGTCTATAATGGACGTTGTAAAAATTACAAGTTGTTGCCCTCCATAGAAGAATGTCTTTAATGAATGATAACAAAAGAACACATAAAATAAACAAAAAACAATATTGCAGAAAATTAAAAAAAGCAATGCATTTTATTTGATGTTGTGTAAAGTAGGAGCAGCCCGTGGTATGTCTTGTCGCATTGTCACATTCAATGATTTCCTGTATACTTAAGGTTTTAATTTCGAAATGAATACTAAATGAGTATGTGTTTAATATATAGATTGTAGATAAAAATTAAAAACATATATATAGGTGGGTGGTGTAGTAAGAACCTATACTATTGAAAAACAATAATACTACACATAAAGAAAATTTCATTAAAATTGAGCCAACGAACTTTTTTCATTGATATAAAGGAATATTTTCATTAAAGCAATAAACATGTTCATTAATAGAACGAAATATTTCATTGCTTAACATAAAATCCGTTAAGAATAACGAAAAAATTCGTTGTATTAACCAATTTGTTTCGTTGGCTCAATTTTAATGACACATTTCATTGATATAACGAATTTTTCTCTACCAGTGTAACTCGATCTGCCGGAAATTTCGATAGTAGCCATTTAAGAGAATGTACTACACGATATTAAGAATGCATCGAGTTGTAGGTTATGTACTTAGCGGATCACCCACGTATGGAAATATAAACATTTTATTTATAACACTTTAAAAAAAATAACAAGTAAAGAAAGTCTAAAGTCGGGTGGGGCCGACTATAATATATGGGAGCCACCGTGATGCAATGGTTAACATGGCCGCCTTGCATACACAAGGTCGTGGGCAGAGATGGTCTGTCGTAAACTGTAAGGTATTTGACATACATTTACGACGTATTTTACCATACGTCAAAAACGTCGTAAACCTTCGTAAAATACTTAGTTTTTGACAATATACGAATTTCTATTGAATGCTTTTTTAGAACCGTTTATTTCGTACTTTTTTTTAATTTTTGTATTTATGAATGACTTTTCATTATAAAAAAGAAAATGCTAACCTTCGTAAAATACTTAGTTTTTGTCAAAAATATATTTTTTTGTACAGTACGTTTATTAGAACCATTTATGTCTTACTTGATTTGAGAATGATTATTAAAAAAATTAAATATGCGTGGTTGGTATTTTGCCTGCCCACACGTTGTACCTAAATCTGTGCCACAACAATGAAAACGAGTTGCATTCAAATGTTTATGCCAGCGAATCGTGCAAATTTCGTTTGAATAAAAATTTCAAAATATTATTATAAAAAATCTAAAATACTTCAATATGACTTTTTCATGGCTTAGGATACTAAAAATAGTTTTTTTTAATCAAATCTAAGGGTCCTGTAGGCGTTTTTGACATTTATTACGTTTTTTACCTTTTATACAGGTATATGACGTTTTCGACGTTTACAACTTTTTGACAGTAGAAAACCCAACAAATTGCTACTTGGACCATCTCTGGTCGTGGGTTCGATTCCTGCTTCGACCGAACACCAACAAGTTTTTCAGCGGTGGATTATCAGTAATGCTGGTGACATTTCTGAGGGTTTCAAAGCTTCTCTAAGTGGTTTCACTGCAATGTGCAACGCCGTTCGGACTCGGCTATAAAAAGGAGGTCCCTGGTCATTGAGCTTAACATGGAATCGGGCAGCACTCAGTGATAAGAGAGAAGTTCACCAATGTGGTATCACAATGGACTGAATAGTCTAAGTGAGCCTGATACATCGGACTGCCGCCTAACCTACCCTACACCACTTTGTAGATCTACATTTTCGATACAACTTAAAGTCCTTCAAATACTACATATTACATACATATATTTAAATCTGAAACGATTCGGAAAAGTTTTTAGACCTCTACCAAATCTGTAGACATACGGGAGCTATATCTAAATCCAAACCGATTTCAACCAAATCCGGCACGCATAGTAAAAATGATAATTCTACACCCTGCACAAAATTTCACATAAATCGGAGTAAAACTTTGGACTCTGTGATCATGCAAGTGCATACGGGAGCTATATCTAAATTTGAACCATTTTCAACCGAATTTGGCATGCTTTGTCACAATGTTTATTCTACGTCCTGTGCGGAATTTCACGTACATCGGAGTAAAACTCTGGCTTCCAGGGCCAATTCAACCAATTTCAACCAAATATGGCATGCATAGTCAGAATGTTTATTCTACTCTCTGTACAAAATTTCATGTACATGGGAGTAAAACTCTCGCTTCTAGGGCCATATAAGATCATATCGGGCGAAAGATATATACGGGAGCTATATCTAAATCTTAATCGATCCAAAATCAATAGAGTTCTATTCTGACCCAAAATCCATACCTGTACCAAATTTAAATCCGATTGGACTAAAACTGCGACCTACATTTTGATCACAAAAATGTGTTCACAGACAGACGGACGGACAAACGGACATGGCTAGATCGACTCATGGGCCTTAAGCATTATTGCCAAAGACACTATGTGCCTGTCTTCTGGGTTTCGCAATTATATGCACTAATTTATAATACCCTGTTCCCTAGTGTGACACAGGGTATAAAAACGATGTTGACTTCAAATTCGACTATACGATTTTTGATCCTTTTTGAAAATTTCCAAAAAGCAAATTAATTTGTATGGGTCCTATATTACACAGTGGCCATAATGTACGATTTCAATGGAAAAAATAATGAAAAATTAAGATTATACACTTTCTTTTAATAAACTTTTCTTTATTTTAAAGATATTATCCTTAATATCAGAAAAACGGCTGGAAAATAGTTTGTCATGCATTTTACTTCTAATAATGAAAAGTATTATTATAAAATTTAAAAATATGTAAAAAAATTAATTTCTTACCAAAATGCACTGAAGGAAAAACGTTTATTGGGCGTTGATTCGTGAGTATTAGGACTGGATGTGGAATTACTGCGAAATATTCCCGACATATTTAAGGCATTAATAATTAAAATTAATCTACTTAGAAAAATTATAAAAATAATTTTTATATCTTTTTCTTGACTTTTTTCAGTTTAACTTGGTCAGACTTTGGTTAAGGGTGTATAATTATTTGGCTTGTTTTTCTTTTTTTATTTTATAAAAATATCTTTGGCTTTTTGTTTGTCTTCTTTCTGATACGTTTTGAAGAAGTTTCCTTTGATATGTTTTGCTATAGATCTCGTTAGGGTCTTCTCTTTTTCCGTTTCTTCAAATTTTCCGTTTGAATTTTATTTTTCAATTTAATTAAATTAAGTTGATGGGCAGCTGAAGTCATATGATGCAGCCACCGCATGAGTCACAATTTCATTGGTCACACGACGAAAACGGTGGCAACAGGCACACGTATGCGAAGTATAGCTGCAAATAAAGCGCCAATACCGCCTTCAGTAAATTCGAAAGTTTTTTTAAGGGACATTTACGCTGCGTCAATGTTGATGATCACTTTGGGCATTTGTTTTATCTAGAATTAGAGTTTAGAAGAAAACGAATGTGCACTCAACATCAAAAGAGGAAGACAACGTGTTTCGACGCCAAAAACAGAAACGTTTGCAAGTCGTGGCCTTTTTTTCACAAGGAGCGAAGAAGAAATATACATCAAATGTCTGGGTTAATTAATTTTGTGTTGAGAGAGCTTGCGTATAATACAATTGGTGACTAAATGTTCTGGTCATTGACTAAAAAAGAAAATTTATAAACGCATTTGCGAAGCAACGCATTTATTTTCGTATAGTATTTGCTATTGTTTCATCTCATCAATCAATTAGCTCATTCATCGTTCTGAAAAATACATACAGTACCCAAAAAATAGTAATACTTTGCTACGCAACTACGTTGTGGTCATCTAAACTATTGTCGCCATTTATTTTAATAAAACTCGTTAGAGACAAACATCACTGTAAACGAATATTTAAACATAATCATGTCTGTCCCGGTACACACACACTGAAAAAAAAATATTGTCGTGAGACCAAAGATTTCATGTCCTTAAAATACGAATGCGAATTTTGCTTAGCATAGAAGACGCAATTCTCTGATATAAAGTTTATTTCCTTGTCCAAACGTCGATAAACATTTCAATGAAGTCATTTTATCCTTACAATTAAGTGATTTGATTTAAAAATGGGTGCCTTAACATGAAAGAAAATTTTCTTTGACTAAGGTAAACTTGGCTTTAATAATTCTGCAAAATTTTTCAAAATTAATGTAATTGTCTTTAAATTTGTTGTTGTTTTGCATCTTGACTATAAAGCAAAAAAGCGTTAAAGAATATGACAAGTTTTTCAATACTTCATTTCAAAGATGTTTTGTACTTGAAACATAGCATAATTACTACTTCAAATCGGTGGTGAATTTGGAAATTTAAGTTGTCGTTAACAGATTTTTAAGGGACTTTGATAGCACATGTAGAAAAAAAGCTGAAAAAACAATCAATTAAAATTTGTCTCCTAGAACTAAGTACGCAAAACTTAAATTTATTAGAGAATTGTGTCTTAAAGGTATCCTTACATCAATTCTCCGCTTCTTTGGCTCGGAATCACAAAAAACAAAATATTTCATTTCAATATAAAATATTGTCAAAATTTCATTTCTCTAGGAAATTTTGTCAAAATTTCATTTCTAGAATCAAGTACGCAAGACTTACATTTAAAAGAGAATTGTGTCTTAAAGGTATCCTTACTTCAATTCTCCGCTACTTTGGCTCGGAATTGCAAAAAACAAAACATTTCATTTCTATATTAAATATTATCATAATTTCATTTCTCTAGGAAATTTTGTCAAAATTTCATTTCTATATTAAATATTATCAAAATTTCATTTCTCTAGGAAATTTTGTCAAAATTTCATTTCTATATGAAAATTTTGTCAAAATTTCATTTTTATATGAAAATTTTGTCAAAATTTCATTTCTATATGAAAATTTTGTCAAAATTTCATTTTTATATGAAAATTTTGTCAAAATTTCATGTCTCTAGGAAATTTTGTCAAAACTTCATTTCTTTAGAGAATTTTGTCAAAATGTCATTTCTACATTAAATATTATCAAAATTTCATTTCTCTAGGAAATTTTGTCAAAATTTCATTTCTCTAGGAAATTTTGTCAAAATTTCATTTCTCTAGGAAATTTTGTCAAAATTTCATTTCTCTAGGAAATTTTGTCAAAATTTCATTTCTCTAGGAAATTTTGTCAAAATTTCATTTCCCTAGAAAATTTTGTCAAAATTTCATTTCTCTAGGAAATTTTGTCAAAATTTCATTTCTCTAGGAAATTTTGTCAAAATTTCACTTCTATAGGAAATCTTTTCAAAATTTCATTTCTATATGAAAATTTTGTCAAAATGTCATTTTTATATGAAAATTTTTTCAAAATTTCATTTTTATATGAAAATTTTTTCAAAATTTCATTTTTATATGAAAATTTTGTCAAAATTTCATTTCTTTAGGAAATTTTGTCAAAATTTAATTTCTATAGGAAATTTTGTCAAATTTTCGTTTCTCTAGGAAATTTTGTCAAATTTTCATTTCTCTAGGAAATTTTGTCTAAATGTTATTTCTATTAAAAATTTGTGAAGTACCTCTTAGTTGGAGAGGATTATTTTGTAAAAACTACCAAAACAAGAACTCTACCAATTTGCCATACAGTAAAAAATTTTGGTAGAATTCTACTAACTGTCGCAAGCGTCTATGGAAACGTTTGTCAAATTTCATTTCTATAGGAAATTTTATAAAATATCGTTTCTATAGAAAACTTTGTCAAAATTTTATTTCTACCAAAACATCAAGAATTCTACCAATCTATCAAACAGTACAAAATCGACAAATTTTCGTAAAATTCTGCCAAATGTGGAAACCGTGTTCGTGACACCCGTTTTTGTAACGTTTGATTCTTTGCGTGAATAGAGAAGAACAATAGGCACCATTCCCAAAATGTTTATACTTTGGTCCGTAGTCTAAGTTCTTATCGCATCACCTTCGTACGAGTTTAATCAAAGAAAACGTACTTTATTTTAATTTTACTGAAATATCACACATTTTTATTTAGCGAAAATACATGAAAAAGCTTCAATCATATAGATGTCCTACTTTGGACGTACGTATATATATAAGTTTAATACTTTCATGTGAATTTGTCTGGTGTGAAATATTGTTGCTGTCGCCAAAATCTTATGCACATTTCTTGTGAAGTTCTAATAAATAACAATAATAATATGAACAACAAAATGTGAACAAATTCACACACATCTACGAACAGAACAATTTCTTGTCATCATTTTGCATTTCTATACAAACAACCTCTCGTGAAGAAAGTAATGCATTGTTGAATGCCTAATTAAATGCATTTCTCATCGAATTAATATGCGAAACCATTGCGGCGTATAAAGACGAACGCCGGCAACTGGCTAACAAATGGCATAGACAGAGTTATTGAATACAACAAAATCTAGATCAAAATCCAAACTAAAGAAAAATTTGTTGCCAAAAAAAATGACACGAAATTGAGATTTCTAGCACTTACTTGATGTAGTAGTAGATGGGTGAGGAGGACGGGAATATGTTTTGATGTTGCATGAGGCCAAGAAGCTTCACATATGTATGCACAAATACGTAATCACAAAAATCACTTTATATTTTATTTTGCAGGGGTCTCAAGAGAACCCATTCATTCACACACAGGCGCGGATTTTCGAAGCGCAAATAAGTGTCGGACACCTATTTTTGGAAATTAGCAAAATTTGGGTATTCTAGCAACGCAACGTTGAAAAAGAATATTCATAAATTCTCAAGTGAAATTCGACAATGACTGAAAAGAGGTGAGTGGTCAGTGAGTTTATAACCCAATTGCGACCACATAAAAAGGTTGTCGTGTCAACCAAATTTTACCATGGTTACAAAGAAAGAAGTACTATACAAGGATATGGCAGGAAAAAAATGCGGACACTGATGATAGCAACAATAGTGGACAAACATCAATAGCAAATGAAATGTTATAAATGACAAGTAACTAAATGAAAATCAGCAACAAGTTGCAAACCATTACAAAAAAAGATACATAATTTTAAGGCAAATGAAAATTATATTTTTGCCTGGGAACATTTTTCAATCCTAAACATAATTTCACAAACAATTTATCTTAAATATACGTGGGATGGCGTAATTGAATTATGAGAATTGTTCGTGTTGAATCCATAATTATAGAATTATGTCTCTATATGTGTGTAGGCAATTTTTCTTGCAAGTGTTTGTTTTATAAAGAAGGATACAGTGGCATATACGCGCCTAAAAAATTGTTTTCTCCAAAACAACATTTTATTCAAACCAATGTATTTTTTGTCTCTTTAGAATTTCATTTAATGTGTAGTATTTGGGTTCATTTGTTAATAATGGAAATATTTAAAAAATTCGTTTTCGAAAAAACTACCACTCCCTGATACGTTTGATAAAAAAAAATCATAATAAATTATAAAAATAACCCAATCGTCAAAACCACAACCTTCAAACCCGTCGATTTTTATTCTCCCTCAATTCATGCTATTTTCGTTATTTATTTGATTAATGAAATTGCTATCACCAAAACAGATCATACTTTCCATCTAGCCAGTGTCAACATTTCCTAGTCAAATAACCTTCCCCAGGTTTTGTTATAGAGACACAATGGTTCAAAAGTAGTTCCCCCTTACATTGCTACAGGGTCACATAGGGTTTTAAACCACAGATATACCGCAGCTTGCATAGATCTCTCTTTTTCTCATATAAAATTACGCTTTGCAAATACACAAAGAAAAAAGCCTTTGGAAAACATGTTCCGAAAACGTTTAGTTTTTTTTTTAATTTCTTCGAAAATTTCATACTTTTATCACCAACAATTTTCGTTTTTTCGATTGTATTAAATCAGTGTATTAAATCGATTCGTCTAAAATTTGAAATTTGAATGTAAAAATTAGCATTTGTTCATTTCGTAACTATTCCATTGAGCCTCTTAATTGTTAGAATATCTCTAACATATTTGTTATTAACACCACTGTCTCCTACAGCTGAAATTAATTGCATACGTCTCAGTGTGTTGGCTGATGCCGCAACGAGCGAATGTTCGTTCATACTGCATTCATTGTAATCGCAACACCAGCCAGTCGAGGCATCTCCATTAACACCCGCACATAAAATATTGTAAATACATAGTTTATACAACAACATTTATTATTATTATTTTCCTGTTTTGTACCACAAAACAAAAACATAGAGCAATGGATACTGAACTTTGATTACTAGCCAGACATATTGGGAATGAAAACAAAAACACTTGTTTTGCATCCATCAATGCAAACTACGAAACAAATTTATAAGATTCAAATGGAATAAATTTACATGTTATTGATGCAACAAATATCCAAGAGCTTTCCGCCTTCTTGCAATATTTCCAACTTGTAATCATCAGACATCCTGTCCTAATTTAATCGAAAATAAATATACTGAATGAAAAGTAAAAAATTCCAAAATCAATTGCTATACAAACATGTGGTCTAGCCTATTACACATAAAACAATAGTCTTCCGGAATCATTTGACAACTATGAATTAACCGCTCGTTAAAAGTTTTTCTTTGGGACTCATATTCAAAATACGCCTATTTACTAAGTAAACCTTGGATTTAACTTGATTTGATTTTGGTTTGGCCTCTGCTAACAGAATGGCTCCATCTAAGAATTCTGAACCCAATCCAATTTTACTTTTAAGGGAAAGTTGATGATATTTGACTTTCTCCTCTGAGATTAAACGTGCCAGTCACCAAAATTAGTTTTTTAATTCCTTATAAATTACCCTTTAGGTTTCATTAGATAATGGCCACAGCTTTTGATAGAAACTACCGACTATATGTACACCCAGAGAAGGAATATGATCACCTCAAACATGTTTTAAGAGCAAAATGTTATTTTTGGGTGGTGACCATGTAACATGGTTTTCGCAACCATGTTATTTTCTCGGAAATCATGTATCTGATTACGGCAAGCAGGTTATATTTGACGAGAAAATAACATTTTAGTGACAAACATGTTACATGGTCACCACACAAAAATAACATTTTGCTCTTGAAACATGTTTGAGGTGATCATATTCCTTTTCTGCGTGTATGTCGCAGTTGATGTATTTCTTTCATACATATCAAACTGTGCTTCTCGATACTATACAAAGTTGAAAGATTAAGAGCCTCTGCCTCTTAGCTGAGTACAAATGACAAGTCGGAAAAATTGCTAGTATTGGCTTGCAATATCTCTCGGCAACTTCTAACATAAATCTGTGATAAAATCTTCAAAGAAATGACTTAATTTTACTATTACTGTTAGCATTTCTTTAGTGATGGGCCCTCAGCCTTCAGTAATGTTGACGCCATGTGATGAATGCAGCATCGACAATTTGTATAAATTTAGTTTATGGATGAGTTTCTTCATTTTCAGTGTATATATGGAAGCCTATAAAATAAACCATATCATTCACTTTAATTGCATAAATGAAATATGAATTTCTATCGACAATTCCATATTTCTATCGCGTATTCTACATTTTCTCCAACCCAAATAAGCCATTAAAAATATCATACGCAGTGCTATTAACCTAAATAAGAGAATTGCTTTAAAATCAAAGGTGCCACAGTAATTGCAAACCCAAGTAGTAGTAAAACTAACATCGATCCTGCGGTGAATATTAGCTCCCATATTGTTTGACACCTTGTAAGTGTTTATGTGTCTATTGGCGTCGAAAGCAAATAAAACAACATTATTCCAATATCACCTGGAGTTTTGGTGCTGCTAAGCATCGTCTTGAAAATGCTTGGAACAAAATATACCTTACAAGTTTTTTAAAACAAATAATCTTATGTGAAATAACATTTTAGTTCGTTTTTTTACACTTGGTGGGAAAATTGCCTTAAAAGATATTATTCTCACCTGTATCATAAACACTCAATAGTTAGGATTAATAGATGATGAGTGTTAAGCGTCCAATGGAATTAATACAAAAAACCTCTTACGGGAGCTAGTAAGACCCAACCGACCCAAAGACCTTTGGCATGAATAACTCACCCACCCCTATTGTTTGGGATCGAAGTTGTTCTTTCATTTACTACATCGTTAGCTTATCATTACATATTACGGAATGCATTAACCCGTAACCTATATACATAAATTTACAAATACATTGAATGTATATATAAAATAAACACAAATGCATTATAATTCCCATTCCCAAGATACGAAATATAATAAATAAACCATTGTACATCCATCCATACATATATATTTCATTGATATGTATAGCATATAGCCTATTTAAGATATGATTAACGCGTCGTATTTATCAAATGTGCATTCACATACACTATCATTACGAAGCACACTAAAGAGCAAAAGTGTTGGACAAATGTGCAATAGTTTATAAACATAGATATTTTTTGCCTTGTTTTGTTAAATATTTAAGGTGTGTATTAAGTTCGAGTTTTGGCGCTAAAGTGAAAGCTAAATTAGTAAAAAAGGCATAAAATTATACATATTTGTTGCAAATTTTTATTATAACTTGATGGGGAATAGCCCAAAGCAAATTTTCACAAAGTTTGTATTCCTTAAAATGGATTATTAAAGAAAAGTAATGGTGAAAAAATTACGATTTTAGCGGCTAAACTCGAACCTTATATCCACCTATATAGAGAAATAACAGTTTGTAATTTGAACTACTTTTTTTCCTGTTCTTTACTTTCTCACTCTTCAATCAGAAAACAATTGAAAAAAAAACTTTGAATTACTCAAAGTTAGTATGTATATTGGACCGATTTCAAGTTGAAATATTTGGGTAAGAATACCATACCGACCGATAAACAAACTAGCAATCGGTTCAGATTTAGACACAGATCCCATATATATGTATTGCCCGATTTTCCCAAACATGGAGAAATATTCTTAAACCTGTGAAATATTCCCCAAACCGGGTAAGATTGTGATATAGTTCCCACATTAACCATATTAAGTAACCGATTTCATAAAAAAATTACATCGTTTGAGATAGGCATTAGTATGGAGAGCATTGAAAGGTATGATAAGTCGGCCCCGAACGTCCTTCAGGCAAACTTAGTTGCAGTGTTGGCAGTATTGGCGATTCCCCCCCCCCCAAATTGGGGATATTTGTTCGTGGATGGGGTCGAAATTTTTGAGATGGGAACTTGGGGAGTTTTTTGGAGATTTTTCCGAAATAGGTTCATTATAATAAATGCGGTTTACAGTAATGCTTTACATTAAATTCTTTTTACTTCAACATTATTAATAAAGGAGCACAGCGAATTGTCAACATTTAAGGAAGGAAAATATTGGTGAATTTATTAGACGTAAAGAAAATTTCGTAGTTTGAAGGAAAAAATTTGAGTTAAAAATTGCAAAAAGTCTTTAGTGTCATACAAAGTTTATGATGGACGCATTATTGGTAAAATTTTAAGAAATTCTGAACTATTTGGTGGGAGGCACGGATTTAGTATATCTTTGTGCTTCATTCGTGTATAATTTTTTCCTCTTTTTTAGTTAATTTAAATAACGTACGAAAAAATATTAAAGTCAAGAAAACTTTTTTTAAAATATAATAATTACGTGAGCTAAACTAGAATTAATTGGCTTTGGTTAACTTTTTCTTAGGTCAACTTTTTTTTGAGTGCAGCTTTTCTTTATTCCACGGAAGACAATAGGGTACAAATGTAACATTTGTGCTAGAAACGGACACAAGATTTTACTTTTAAGACCCAAGAGCTAATTTATAATTTTACTCAGCTTGGCTAAGACTTTCAATTGTGAAATCATTTCGTAGGGACTCCTTTTTATAGCCGAGTCCGAACGGCGTTCCACATTGCAGTGAAACCACTTAGATAAGCTTTGAAACCCTCAGAAATGGCACCAGCATTACTGAGGTGGGATAATCCACCGCTGAAAAACTTTTTGGTGTTCGGTGGAAGCAGGAATCGAACCCACGACCTTGTGTATGCAAGGCGGGCATGCTAACCATTGCACCACGGTGGCTATGGGGTAGTCCTACTAAGTTGTTCCAGGACGTGTCCTTTGGAATGTGTTCAAGTCCTGTCCTATCGTGTAACTAAATTTTATTTCTGTTTTTTTTTTCTACAGAAAATGTTGTCTTAATTTTATTTCTATTAACCCTTTCTCTACCGATGTCCACTTAGAAGGACATTCGAAAAAGACACCAAATTCTATTTTCCCGCTTAGTTTCGATTTCTTTCTCGATGTTATTTTAAAGTATATGGTCCATATTGGTGAGGTCTAAAACACATTTTTATAAACTTCTTTAACAATAAACGAAAAATACGAAAATTTGAGACAATTTTTCTACTGTATGTTTCTAGTAAATGGGCATTTATACAAAAACTATAGCTGATACTTTTTCGGGTTCTTTTTTGGTATTTTTTCTCACACTTTGAAAAATATTATAGACCAAATAGCGCTTATTTTCGTAATGACATTTGGTCACAATCCAAGAATCAAATTTTCAGAACAAACTCATATAGCTCTTGAAGTAATTGAGGTAGGTTTCAACATGCTGTTAGTACAAGTAAGAGCAGACGAAAAATAAAAGTTTTTAACATTAGGTTTATTTCGGTAGTGAAAGAGTTAAGTTGGGGATTTTTGGCGTCAAAATCGTCCCAATTTGGGGATAAGAGCACGAAAAACGCAACGCTACTTATTATTAACCTTTAGGAATAAATGTAAATTATATATCCCATTTATATCATATTTTTCTAAATTTTTTTCTAATTAATATATTGACTTGCCTTCAAACCAAAAAAATTTCAATATTTTCTGCTATTAAAAAATTACTCTTGTTATAGCTAATAAATAGCGCTAATGTGTCAGCTGAATATAGTATTCATTGTTTGATACTATTAGTAGACATTTTCTATGAGGTTATATTTAGCTTTACAACTTTCAATGAAATTGAGTTAGAAGTTTTCGCCAGTTGAATGAAAAATTACCAAAGTTCTTATAATTTCCAACCGAACTGTAGGTACGATGTTTTAGAAAACAAACCGACCAAGTGTGGGGAACACTAGGCAAATGCAATTCATATTTGTCAACAACCAAAAGTCTTTAAATGATAACAAAACAAATATCGGATTTTAACTGGAAATAGAATGAAGCATTCCAAAATGCAGTTATCGCTAGAAATGACGACAAAACGGACGTAAACTAAGTATGACGAATTAAGAAAAACAATAGATAGAAATCATTGTATTTGAAACATTTTCTTTAATATGAATAATATCAAAAAAAAAAAAAAAACATATGAATAATTCAAACCATCATCTTTTTGAATTAAATTTCTGCCACTAGTTTTTATTTTTATTTAATCTATCAATTTTTTATTCTGTCTATCAGAAAAATTGCTACATTTCATTAAAAAAAAAGGGTATTTTACAACGTAATTACGAAGCATATCAGTCGCATTTAATTATACGAGCATCATTACAAAATTTCCCACACAACAAAAACTTGAAATCAGAACATTTAGTTTGTTCAATCGTTTGGACTTTCGATCGTCATTGAAAAGCCTAAAACGTCATTATACAGACTACAAAAAAAACACAAAACACAATTAAATGTTTCTATCTCTAATATCGGCTCACAAGCTATTTGTGAATTACAAATAAAAACAACAATAATAATGTCAATGCTCAACAAATCAACAACTAATGAATTTTGTTGTAATACTTTACGTAAGTATCGGTTCTGGTAATGTTACCTTAAAAGGTTTTAATTAACAATAAATCTATTTATTTATATGAATATACAACATATAGTACATTATATAGTTTTTTTTTTTGTATGTTATTTGTATATGAGTTCTATACAACTGTAATGTATTTGTAATTTTATCTGTAGATCAATGTATACATATATGCAATTTTAGAACAATCATACTCATGTTGCGGTAGATGTGACGCCTCTTCATATATTACGTTGAAATATTTATAAAAATAATACTTATGTAAGTCAAGTTTGTAATTAGGAGTTTCTCTAGGAGCAGGTCAACACCCATTAGTCTACCAAAAAGAGTTTTTAAAACCACTACCTGATTTGAAGTAATAGTTCATATTATTATTTCCCCATTATTTATTTATATCATTAGTCTTTTTAGAATTTAAAGAATTAGTCTCAAATTTTTTAGATTTTTTTTTTCAATGAGGTTCTGAAAATCGATTAATTAATATTAGCAAACTGAAACATCGTCCAAACGATATTGGTCATCATAAATAGCCTATTAAATCATGAAAAGTCGTTTAGTAGACATGGAAAAGTGAACCTTTGATATTACAACAAAAAATATTTGTTTGCACTTAAATTTATTTATCTATTTCTTTTTTCGTAAGAATGCATTAAAACTCATAAACAAATTTTAAAAATTCGTTATTTGTCAAAATGTCACATTTCTTAATTCACATCCAAAACACCGAATTCGCATCACACCTTAAGAAGTGATGCAAATTCAGTGCAACGGCTGTTAAAATGGTGGACATCCATCCTATGACAAGCCCATGTTAAATTCATCGCTTCTGCGCCAATTTTGTACCACTTCCGGATCCAAAAAGAAATTTTTCACTACTTTTTTGGCGACGCTTTTTTTTTTTTGCTAGGTGGTTATAAAGTTCAATGACCATTCACATAAGTTCAATATGAACTAAATCAAAAGAAAATGTTCGTACTATACGAAATAAATGAAAATGAAATTTTTCGTCTACGAGAGGGTGTAATTTTATTGAGTTGCAAGTAAATCAATCATTCTTGCTATAAAATAGTTTACTTTTTTCTGTGTACTCGCCTTAAAGCTTACAAAAACATGGTATTTCCCCTTTTGCTAATGAAGGAGAGCCACCATTATAAAATGGTCACAATGCCAGCCTAGAATAAAAAATGCTTATAATTCCCGCCAAGAATAAAGACCACTTTTTCGAAAAATAACCAAATCGTAGCGTACAAATGGCCATGGATTAGGCTTTGAATTCTGAATCAAAACTTTGAAAAGTCGACTTTTTGAACAGAGGTTAAAACTAATAATTTTACACATTTATATGTCTGTCTGTATGGAGCTATCCCCTTTAAAATAGTTTTTAAATTATATTGTCTACAGATACTCTCAAAGTTACCAGAGAAACATTTGCATCATATATGATCCAATGTCATATAACGACTTTTTAGTTAAATGTCGATTTTCCAATTTTGACCAATATCAAAACCCCCATATACAAAAAAAATAAAGAAAACTTCATGCTTACTTTTCCATATAAATTCATTCGATAAACTTTCAATTAATTGTTTTGCATATGGGCAAAAGTCCATTTTGAACAAAAGTCGATTTTCGACTTTATATACCTCAATGTACCGAAATGGCGCTGTAAATCATAAATTATCTAAGCCTGAAAACAATGTACAAAACGGCATAAGGCTAAGGCTTGCTAATATAAGAGACGAACGAATTTGGAAAATAGCTGATTCTGAGTCGATTGGTTGTTCATATTTGATATAATCAAGTCAATAACGCTTTAATGACATCAGTCTCTCTATGATACATATGTTTGCAAGTTTTAGACTAATGGTCGATTTTCATATACATTACTTAGGTTAGGTTAGGTAAGGTATAGTGGCAGCCCCACATTTCCGGCTCACTTAGACAATTCAGTCCATTGTGATACCACGGTGGTGAACTTCTCTCTTATCACTGAGTGCTACCCGATTCTATGTTAAGCTCCATAACAAGGGACCTACTTTTTATAGCCGAGTCCGAACGGCGTTCCACATTGTAGTGAAACCACTTAGAGAAGCTTTGAAACACTCGGAATAGTCACCAGCATTACTGAGGTGGGATAATTCTCCGCTGAAAAAAAATTTTGGTGTTTGGTCGAAACAGGGCTTGAACCCACGACCTTGTGTATGCAATGCGGGCATGCTAACCATTGCACCACGGTGGCTCCCTACATTACGTAAGGTCTCCCTCTTATAGTAAAGTTCGTTCGAAAAAGCAAGAATACATTACTCCAAAATGACCATATATATGGAACCAATACAAATAAATCTTGGAATTTAAAGTATTGAATAGAGGGAAGAAGTACAAGTTTTATCTAAAAGCTAAACCTGAGTTTTATATGATATTCTCAAAATTCCGAAGGTTCACATTCCAAAAAGGTTCAAAGAGGTCTTGTATAAACTAATATTAATATTTCATATGTTATTATATATACTCAGTAGTAGAAATCGATTTGTGCGTCCAAACAACATATGTACAGTTATTGGAATATTTACAGACATTACATCAATGCTTCAATTAAAAAAAAATATGTCAACAAAGGTTAAGATTCCAACATCCTTTATAACAGAAATGATGATTCATCAGTAGTTTCATATATACCCCCGCCATTAGCAGTTTTCTATGATTCTATATTCGAGAACACTGAGATAAAGAGAGAAAATATGATGATGATGAGATGAAACAAGGGATGATGGCGTCAAATAAACCATGTGTCGTTGAACCATCCATAAGGGGTGAGCAGCAAGCGAGAACAAAATAAGTAGGATTAACAATATGTAATTGTTATCCTGACATACGACGACGCTAGTTATAGGGGTTGTGTAAAGGGACCCTGCACAGCTTGCAAACGTTTCTGTTATTTTGGCATTATTATTATAAAGATTTGTATACCCTTACTATGTACTTACCATGTATAGCTGAAGAATTTTCCAAACAGGAAGAAAATAATTTTTGCCAATGGTATTGGAAATTCTAATGTACTACCCTTTATTTGGATCGCTGATGTTTTGTTACTGCAATTGTTGTCCACTCTCTGCGGAGCGTTGATAATAGAGTTCAATTAAAATAAATTAACACAACAAGTGACTTCTTTTGGCACAATATAAACGAATTCAAAAATAACAATAATTTGTGTGTGGTTGTTATTTTCCTTTTTCTTCACAATAAAATAGGTCTTTCATGTACACTTTATGTATGTATATAACATATACGCTCAAACACACGCATATATATTTACAATTTATATTAAACGATTATTATTATGAACGCCATCATCATCCATCTGTAGATTTATAGAGCAACACAAACGATAAACACAATATGACAACGGGAACTCAATGATGTTTATATAAACATGTACACATACATAGATGCGTATACAGTCTCAGTATTTTAAAGATAATATATATTTGCAGCATCCGCAAAATAATGTGGAAAAGGCGCCTTGAGAATAAAAACTAAACAAAATATATACGGAAATTTGCTATCGTAAATTTATTCACCATTCGTCCGTATGTTTTTTTTTTTTATTTAGAATAAAAACGTATTTATGTTTGATATGAGAAAAATTTTCATCGAGCTATATTATTTCTTTAAAGAAATTTCTGTAATTCATAATTCATTCATTACAATTTTTAATTATTTCATTAGACATATGTAGTTTTACGACCTTTTCTAAATGTGACGTAGTTTTTATTTTCTTTTTAATAACACCACAAATTGATTTTTTATAAATATTTTCATTGTTTTTTTTTTTTGTTTTTCTTTCTTTGTATAGCGCGATTTAGTATCTCATGGATTAACTGAAGGAAACAATCAGCAAATCAAATATATTCAGCGCGAAGCAAACTAAAAGATGAATTTCAGTGCTTTTGTATTGTGTGTAATTAATCGAAGAAAGCAAGAACAGAACTGAAAGCGAATGTTTTCAGTATTTACTCTCATACTCATCGGCCAGGCAAATGTTTTCAATTAGAATTTTCTTGCCATCGCACACGATACAAAGAGTAGCAGATGTCGAATTTGTATGTTCGCTCTTGCCATTGCCTGTATTGTTGTTACTCACAGCAGGAGAATATTTTCCATATACAATGTGACAATGTGAAAGAATAGAAGAGCATGCTTCTGTGGCCAAAAACTACAGAGGTAGAAATGTTTATTTGTAGCGGGGTGAATTTTCTTTACCAACAGTGTTATAAATGACTATTTCACTGGTGAAAAATAAGATTTTTTAAACATTGTATTATACTAATATTGTTTACAATAAGCATGTAGGTCCTTGTGGGACTACCAACGTTTTAATAGTTTTGTAGTGGATTCCATTTTCCCTCAGTTTCCTCATTGTCTAGGTTATGTTTCAAAATAAAAATTTTAGGATTTGTGTTAACTAGATTGGAAAAATTATTGATAAGCATGGGGTCAGTATAAAATTAAGAAAATAGTTATTCAAAATAGTTTTCAATGAAAATTTTATATGATATATAAAAGCAATATATGTATCTACTTCGATATTGTTAAATACATTTAGATTTTGTTTTTAAATGTTTATCTATAATAAAATATCTCCAGATTCATTAATTAATTCAACCTGAATTCGCAGAGTATATTTCCTGTTTTAAGAAAAATAAATAAATAAGCAATATGTCAATTGAAAAGTCCCTGGATTGATACTAGAATTAAATCCACGGCGGAATCTGTAGAATAAGGTTTATGCGGTTTCATGCGCCTCCCAAAATATAAACCCCATAACCGGTTGTGATGGATGGATTTAAGGATTTTAATATTTTTTTTTTGAAGCCTATGGTTAGGATTTATTACTGTGTAATACACCCTTTGGGCCACTAGGCCTTTGTATTATATTAAATGAATAAATAAATAAAATAAATAAATAACCTTGCCAGCATACTGTTGCGTTTTTCCACGGATTCATCGTGTGCAGTTCACTTGATTGATTATCGATTGTAGATCGGAGTAAATAGATATGGCAATTTTCATCGATAGGCAGATACGGATGCATCCATAGTCAGATATTATGCTAAGTTGTATCCAAACACTGTTTCGAATAATTGACTCATCGTTGTTTTTTGTCAAAAGTTTCTCCCATTTTGCACAGATAAGTTAAGTTTATATATTTGGAGAACCTTGCGATTTCATTTAATTTCAATAAACCTTCAAAATCAATCCCTTAAATTTTTAGTCTGGAAACTTGTTATCAATTCAAGTTTTTGCTTCAATTGTATCTCACCTTCAAAAATTCAATATTTGATCTACAAGCAAAATTCATTTCAATCCATTTTTTTTCACAATACCATCACTAAAAAAATATTATTCATAATCTAATGATCCGACTAAATTCATATACACATGATTTAAAGGCTAGGACTAACTAAAAATTCTTACGATTCCATTCTAGTAAAGCTATATGTGTAAGACCGGGATAAACCGAACCAGGTATTACACTAAGTGAACATTCTATATGTAATTGTTACTATTTTGAATAAAAATCTTTTACATTAATAAATTGATCATTATAATTGTCCTTTAGAGTCTATTGCCCATATTCATAATATTTTACTCACAGTTTATCGAAGGAATTTGTATGGTAATAGTAGGTTTAAAGTTTACGTTAACTTTTATGAACTTGGGGGTAAATCTATGCCCACTTAATTAAGATTTAAAATCATAACAAATTTTGGAAATGAACAGGATAAATAGATTTCGACCTAAACTAATTTAAAAACATCATAACAAGGTCAAACTCTTTGGTAGTATTGTATGTCCTTACTTTGTGGCCGTATCTTAACAACATCTACAAAGCAAACCTATGTAAATAAAATTATGTTTTTCAAATATCAACTTGTGTTTGTCCTACTTTGACATAGATGTAATAGACATTATGCTGAAATATTTGTTTACAAAAATGTGTCTTGTTTATATTTACCTAGGCTCCATAGCTACCTGCTATGTGATGATCACATTTGAATAATTTTATTGCTTGGTGTAAAATATTTAAAGTGAAAGCATAGCCTTGATGTATAGAGTTAAAACAAACAATTCTTCCTATCATTATATAAAATATTAAATTTCAACTTAATCAAAAACAAATAAAAATAATTCGATTAAAATAAAAAAAAAATTGACTACTGTCTTTGGTCATATAAGTATACATTCAAAGTCGGAAAATAAAACCCATTAATACTCTAGACAACCAAAATATACTTAAACTTAAACAATTACCAGCATATGTGAAAAGTAACTCAAAACCTAAATAAAATTGATTAACGTCAAGCTTGATTAGATTTTCCAGCTATAATGGTAAGAAGGGTGTGTAGATCCAAGTTAAAAAAGCGTAACGACATGCCTTTATATAACAACTGAATTTACAAAAAAAAACACATATAGAATGTATGTTAATGGGTGAAAATGTCATATAAACCAAGATTATCGAATAAATGTATTGGAAATTTTCTTAGATCACTGACTGTAATATGTTGAAATTGCTTACAAATTCCAAATTTAGGGGAAGATTTTGCAAACAAGGAAATCTGAAAGCATAAATCCGGGAGCAATTCATAGCCTATTTGCATTGTGTATTACTTCGTTGGGACTAAAATAAAATTAAAAGATTAATATAGAGGTATTTTGCGTGTTGATAAAATACTGAAATACGCTTGAAACAAAAACTTGCTGACGACCAAAAAGGGTTTGTGTGCTGAGTTTAGACGTGGTTAAATTAGCATCGAATACGATGAACGCTGTGGAAGCCCAAAATATGTTGCTACCGATACTTAAAATAAAATTTGATTGAAAGAGAATACATTCTAAACTGATAATGGACATTATATCATACATGTTCGAAACTTTGTGAGCATAATTTTGCTAAGAAATTTGTCATTTGTTAAAAATTCTTTACATTTTTTTGGTTATCTGATTATAGTAAAAATTTTCGGTTTCGAACATGCCCCAAATATGAGATAGCAACGTGAAATATCAACTGTTTAATATTAGGTATAGTAAAAAGATATTCATTATTTTTCCAATAGATGACGTTATTTATCTGCATTTCGCGTTGTATTACATCGGTCAGAAAATATAATTGGTATAAACCAAGTCAACAAAAGCATTAATGTATGCATCAGCGTATCTAGTCTTGATAGCGTAACTGCTATTGGTATTTTTGGTATGTCTATCATAAGGAATCTTTGCGATATGAGTAACACTGACTTTAGATTCACAGAGTTTACGAAAAGCATATTAAGAACACATAATAAATATTATTTACATAATACTCAACTGAAACCTAAGTAAAATTAATAGAAAATGAATTTTAGGAAAAATCAAAGCGGATGTTAGGCCCAAAAGGTTTTATTTATATACAATTTTAAATTACACATGAACAAAAATTGAATCAAAGATATGATGACGAATATAGGTTCGTTGGCCTCTTTTTATTGATGTTTTTTCAATAATGATCTATTATGTATTTGGCGCGTAGAACTACCAAAATACACAAGCACAAAGCTATATACACAGCGTCACTTTGTCACCGTATTTTCTGAAATCAACATCACTGCCAATCACATTTGTTCGATTTTAGTATTAGGTGGCACATTGCCGACATTAGTCTTGCCTCTTCTTAAGGTATACTCAGAAAATTAAAAATACTCTTCGCCTTTTGGACATTTGCCAAAATGCCGTGCAAAATCTCTAGGAATGAACTACCTTCTAACACATGTATAAATGCTTCGAATATAACATATACAAATTAAAGTTTACTTTTTCTAGTTTAATGAGGTAGCATGATGATAATCGCTAAATGGGATCAAAGATACAAAAAATAAATGTAAGATACACAGTTGAATGTTACAATCGATGACCTCACAATAATTACAATATTAACTTACCCCAAGATTCTCGCGATTCTTTTCGAAAGTAATTGCAAGTCACCCACCCCTAGCACTGAAACAACATTTTGACAATGAATGGCCACAATGAACAAGCAACACGAGCTAGAACAACATATAGATCTGTAAGAAAGCCAAACCCAGGCTACGAAAGAATGCCTTTGCAGAACACCTTGAATCATCTTTAAGTGGTCAAGATCCTTCCTGTACAAAGACATGACATAGATATTGTCAAACGTCCAGGAGTTTGCTGTAACAGTAATTTTATAACCACCACCACAAACTGAACCCCAAATTCAGTTATGTATATGAGAAATTCTCAAAATAGACCACCATACCAGATGGTTCGGTTCTAAACAGGATCTATAGACAAGCGAAGCGGTATAATAACAAAAAGATCTGAAGGAATGCTACCCTGAAAACTGTGAAAGGAGGTCTTCCCAATACCCCCATACCATATTCCTATGGAGACCAAGATCTGGAAATACTTAGAATGACGATTACCTTCGTGAGGATGTTTTGCAATAACCTTTCACATCAACACCTTATATGTGCTTACCCACTTCCAGGAAAGCGTTACAAGAGAAAACTCCTAGAGTTTAAAATAATAGTAGCAGAGGGGCTTATTGTTCGTGATATTAGGCTAAAATAACCATTTTTCACGCCAACTTTAATAATTTATACTTTTTTAATACAAATCCACTTTTAATCCAACTCATTTTTGAACAACTTTGTCCCAATTTTGGACATAGTTCAGAAGTTCTTCGTGTGTGAATGTGTGAACTCTGAACCAATTCCAATTGGCTTCATTCTACTGTTGATTAAAAAATACCTTTGCCATCTAGCTAGCTTAATATGAAAATCAAATATTGGAATTTGTAAATTTCCCCAAATCAGAAGCACTAGAAAAAACTGGCTACTTACTCGTTTAAATGTTTTGTTAGGGCTAGTGCCATTTTTCGTAGATCCTTTTTTTCCACATCGCCAAAATCCACATCTTCCAAAATACTGGTCATGTTATCAATTAAAGTGGATGTATTCACGACAGCCGAGAATACATCCTTGCTATCCTCCACATCTTCGACTTGTCCGGTACAAGCACCATCAATATTTTTTTCAGAGCTCATTTAAAGAAATTTACAAAAACCGCGAAAATATGACGAATACAAATAACACAAACTACGATGTCCAGAATGCTTCCTCTTCCTTCGCAATAGAGTCGTATGATGTGACGAATATGAATAAGAAAAGGAAATGATGAATTTTCAATTTGTTTAATAGGCCTGTTTCTGCCATTTTTCATCTAACAATCATGCCAAAAGAAATTGCTTCCTACGAAGTGTGTGGTCCAATGGAAGAATTAAAAATGAATGGAAATTTTTGATAATTAAGAGCAATTACTCCAAATAGTTAATAATAAAAAACTATTAATAATAATTAAATATAAATTAAGGTTATAAAAAAATTAAATGAATTCATAAAATAAGTCACTATAAAAATGTTTCGGAAAGGCTTGACAGGAATTTGTTTGTTTTCATTTATTTCAGGAAATGTGATCGTGATGTAGTGTATTTCAACTAGTGATTTTCAACTCGAAATTCAAATATAGTACTCACCTTTACGCTCATTCAACAATTTTTCAACTTTAATTTTAGCCTAATCCTTTGAAAAATGTTTGTAAGCGTGTTGAATATAAGCATGTGTCGGGTGCTTGTATTTATTGGGAAAACATAAATATCGTCACTTTTGGCAACTCTGGAATTTACAGCCGGCATATTTCGTCTGGCTCCGACCTTAGCACTTATCACATCTTTCAAAAGTTCTATATCTTTTTTATTTCTATTATTCAAGATTTATGTCATCTTATAACACCAAAAAAGATCCTTGCAAAGCTAATGCCTGTAGAATTCAAGCTTGTTTGAAAGGTACAATGTGTATACAAATATGTCTTCCTTCTTATATAATAGATTTAAATGTGTTTTTTTAGAGAATAACTATCAAGAAGAGAAGTGTCTAGAGGTACTTGAACAAATGCGTTTATGTTGCTTGAAGTGGCATCAAACATCCTTGTGTTGCTCTGGAATCGATTTGAGTCGCTCGTATTTACCCGATACGTCTGAAAAGTCGAAATAAACACTACTAGCTTCTGTGAGGTATGTACCTTTTATAATTTAATTTCATGGTAAAAAAGTATACTCTAAACCTTTTACTTTAAAGGGAATAATAATGCAAACTCCTCCGCCTTACAAACCACCACAACAATTGCAAGACGTTCTCAATAAACAAGCCACCCAAAGAAAGCGAACTGCCCAGTTACCGAAACGTAATTGGATTCAAAAAAATCCACGAACCTTCCAATTGGCATTCATAACATCTTCATTGCTGCTTTTGTTCTCAAGGCCATTGTACGATATTTTCTGTGAAACATCACTTCCGGACGCAGATTCCTTTGTTTACGAAAATCGCCGCAAGTAATGGAATCAGTGCGTAAAGCCAAACAACGTTTGCGCAACTATCCAATTCTTCTAGGAAAATGTGCAGAATCGGCAACCATATATGCGGCATGTGTATCGAGAGACTTGAATGTACAGCACAGAACCTGTGACAAAGAATTTAAATTATTTAAAGATTGTTTAATGAATGCCGCCAAAGAAATGAAAACAAAATTATAAATTACAAACAAACAACAATCAAGTACACCTTTGATAATTGTTTACCGATATTTTTACTACAACACACGTCACATACACCTCGTTCACAATGACAAAATCTTCGCTATATTATAAATTGAAGGATCGCTTACTAACATTATCATTGCGTTTCCATATCATCCTATCAATACTAATACGAGTCGGATTTATTATCTATGGAAAGATACAAGACCAACATTCGGAAGTGAGATTTACAGATATTGACTACATCGTTGTGACAGATGGGGCTAGACAAATATTAGAAGGAAATAGTCCCTTCAACCGACACACATACCGATATAGCCCACTCTATGCATATATGCAAATACCCAATGTGGTATTATACCAGGAAACTGGAAAAATTTTATATTCCTGCTTTGATATTCTCGTCGCTCTCCTAATATATTCGATAGTACGAAATGAACTAAAATATCAATGCAACAAAGCCGTTCAGTATTTATTAATCAAATACGGAAAAGCTACAAAATTATCTGCAAGTGTCAACTACGGGGACACTCGTAACAGTCCGGAAAAAATAGCGAAGGCTTCCGCCTGTTTTTGGCTGTACAACCCCCTTACAGCGGTGATCTCAACAAGGGGTAATGGAGACAGTTTTTCCAGTTTTTTCGTTATATTTACTTTATATCTACTCATTAAATCGGATGATTGTAGGGAAGCCATAAGAAGACGTAACTGGCTAGTGTTTATTGCTGGCCTTGTACATGGATTTTCAATACATTTACGAATATATCCGTTACTATTTAGTCTAGCATACTATTTAACATTATCAGATAGATCTGTAAAAACCCTTAAAGATTTTCTACGTATATTATTATTTCCCAACATGCAACAGCTTCTTTTGGTTTTTGGGACACTTTTGAGTCTTACAATATTAACGTATTCCTTTTATAAACTATATGGATGGCAGTATATTTACGAAGGATATTTGTATCATTTTATTCGCAAAGATATACGTCACAATTTCTCTTTGTACTTCCTTATGCAATACTTAAATAGTGGTAGTGTTAGCGAAGAGAACATTTTAAACAAATTTTTAATAATGGCACCCCAATTTATTTTAATTTTTTATTTAACAATTGGTTTTGGTCAAAACAGGCAAACATTGCCTTTTTGCATATTTTCAGTGACATATACTTTAGTTACCTTTAACTCTGTGGTGACTTCACAATATTTTATTTGGTATCTTGCCCTCCTTCCACTTTGTATTAACAATTTCTCGCAAACTATGTCGATATCGAAAGGTGCTTTATATTTTTGTTTATGGTTGTTTTCCCAAGCCCTTTGGCTTTTACCAGCTTATCTTCTTGAATTTCAAATGTGGAATACGTTTTACTGGATTGGGGCTCAAGGTGCATTTTTCTTTATAGTAAATAACTTAATATTGGCACGTTTGATAGAAAACTATAGCTTTATATCGTTTAAAATAAGAAGACCTTTCTGAGAGGTTAACATTTATGTAGATATTGATAAAGTACATCCCCATGTAGATATTTTTATTACAAATTCAGCATATACAACTCTTAAAACTAGTATATCTTCCCTTTTGTAATTGCAATAAAATCGAAGTATTTCAAGAATAAATGCAGAAAAGAGAAAATGTTCCAATGAAAAGCAGGGAGCACTGGTAAAGGGGAAATCAAATTCTTTGGTAAGTACATATTTCATATCGTACTGCAATCAAAACTAAATTATTTTGCACAAAATATTTAAAATAAAATGTTGTTAAATAGTGTTGCATACATATGTATTTGATGTTTTCGTGGTTAGTGGAGTGAGAGTTTTTTTTGCATTTCAAACATATTGCTGCCCACCCAGGCAAAGAGAGAAAAAGTGAGAATTATTTATTTGGGATACCTGCTCTCATATAAACAATGTGTTGTAAAAATAGGTACAGAGATTATGTATATTAAATGAGATTGCCTATGTAATAAATTTTACTAGTAAGTTATTGATGCAACGATTTCTCTCGTTAAATAATTAAATAAAAGATGTGAGTTTCCCTTCTACGCATATGAAATTGCCATAACTCCAGCCAAATGTGAGAAACTGCTATTTAAATGTACTTAACGATGGCCATTTCTATCAATATTATTACGTAAACAAGTACACAGAAAAAGACCGTGACAACTTTTCCAATTAAAATTTTAATTGAGTTCTAAAAATATTCAATTAAAAATTTAATTGATTCAACAATTTTTTTTAATTGAAACATAAATCAATCACAAAAATTAATAGTATCAATTATTTTTTAATTGCTTGCAATTAATTGATACTATCATTTCTATGTTGAAGACATTTCAATTAAAAATTTAATTGGATCAATTAATTTCGTGATTGAAGAAAAAAAAAACTTGTTTTGTGTGTAGTTGGCCGAAAATGCCCTCCTTTGTTTTGTGTCATTTTACAAATAATATTTTTACTAATTTTTGTCATGCACTGTATATGGTTTGACAAATGCATCATCGAAAATATCGCATCATAGTATTACCACATACAATAGTATTGTATTTTAGTATTTATTAAACTTTCACAGCTCGAAAGTTTTAGAGAATAATTTCAAATTAAGCCGACTCTATGTAGACGGGAAGTAAAAAATAATGAACGTTGTGTATCAATTTTTTCGTAACAATCACATATTGGCCATATGCGAAGACTGTTACCTGGCAAAAACCTTTACATTGAATTTATCAAGATTTGAAATGACTGAGGTTCCCGACTTAGTCCAAAAATGTGAAACTATATTGAAATTGTTTTTAAACCATAATCATTTGACCCGCCTACCAATATTTATATGCAACTTGACAAGACTCCAAGTGTTAACATTGGACTACAACAAACTGAGCGAATTTCCGGCGGTGGTGTGTCAATTGATGAATTTAAAAACATTAAATATAAGTTGTAATGGTATACCAACGATTCCAGCTGATATTGGACAACTAGCACAATTGGAAACATTTTGGTGTAATAATACTGGGCTTTTAGAACTTCCGGATGAAATCGGAAATTGTGAGCGCCTAGAAACACTAGGTGTACGGGGAAATCAAATACAAAAATTGCCCACAAGTTTGAATCGTTTAAAAAGATTGCGTTGGCTAACATTAGAAAATAACAGTTTGTCTTCTATTCCGGATGATCTGAAGCTGATAAATATACGGCACTTAAATTTAAAAGGAAACGTTTTAACTAGAATTCCTCCTTGCCTGCGAAATATGAAAAACTTGGAATATGTTTTTATTAATAATAACAGCATTGATTATACCGGGACTGTTACCGAGGAGTTAGGTCATTTGGAATTTATACGAATGTTAAACATATCCGATAATCCAATATGCGATAATGTAGATATGCAATTAAAAGTAAGCAAATTTTATACTGATATTGAGTTTCTTTAACCGATATTGGTCTACCCATAGGAGCATAGTAATATAATATTTGATAGTCTCGAGGCTAGGGAAAACGCCTCCGAAGACGAACTTGACGATGATGATGATGAAGACGATTGGGAAAATAGCATCGAAACCAGTGATATCGATTCCACCGAAGATTCGAGCAGCCCCGAAACCGATATTGAGGTTAGTACCTAATGTTCAAACAAGTTAACAATCGAATAATGTTTGCATTCATTTTACATAGGATATATCAATTCTAATACCAGAGCTATCGCGCTACATTACAAATTTTAGTTAAATGCTGACCATGGAGACAGGTCTAACTTTGTATATTTAAAATAATTAATGGAACATCAGTAAAGGAATAATAAAAATTAATATAACAACTCTATGGGGCATACAAGGAAGTTACTAGAACAAACTAGAAAATTAATTCTTAATTTGACATTTTCTTCATGAGGTCTTCATCCTGCATAGACATAGCCGTTAATTTTTTGCCAATTTTCTCATGAATATCCAAGTACTTTGCTACGCATCGGTCAATGCATACCATCTCGCCTTTACCTATACAAACAAACAAATTGGATTTTTTAGCACATGTATACATAGGTCACTTTTTGTTTTCGTATCCATAACTCACCCAATTCTGCTTCTCCATATCGAGGTGGTATACATTTTTTGTGGCACGCATTTGTCATGCGATTATATAAATCCGACATCATTTCAATTTCCATTTCTTGCATCATCTGCAATTTGGCCTGCTCCGCAGAGCTTAGATTCATTTGTGGCATTTGAGCCATGATGTTGCACGTGTATGTATAGTTTGGAAAGTTGGCAAAAACGTTCTATTAAAATTTTTGATTTTATTAGTGCTTATTATTACACTCCTAGGCGTTGAAACGTCTTGATCCCACAGACTCGTAATCTCCGATATTTGCTTTTTTCATGCGGTCTCTGATTTGCATGTCCTCGTAACGACGTTTATCAACGGAATTCTTGGACAGCACGAATGAATATACGCCAACAACAGTTACGACAGTCCTATTGTTATTTATAACAAAATAATAAAGAGAGCTAAAACATAACTCCAGAGAACGCGGAAAATTTCTTACCAACCCAAAGCTATTCGGCCAAAATTTCCTAAAGACATCACTTTTTCACTTGGCTTGCTATTTAATAACTTAGTTACGGTCAGCTGTTATGACATAACCTCAATTGACAAGTTTAAATGTCATGCGAATGACAAATCGACGCGTACATTTCAAAGTGTATTAAATCGTTTTTAGTCCAATGAAATATTTATTGATAATAATGGACTGAAAAACTCCAAGCTACGAGATTTTGAGTCTAAGTCTAAAAAATATATTCTATTATTATTTTTTGTAAAAACTCTTATGAGTTCACGAAAGTATCACGATCACAAAATCTGCTTGCTTTGTTCGCTCAGTAGACAAAAATTGTTTATGATAAACACCATCCATTGCATCGTATATTTGGGGCATCGATTTTTATATCACGAGAATTTTTCTATTTTAAAATAATGGTCCGTTTCTTAATAGAAATTGCAAGTAGAAATAACAACGAAGACAGGGGTTTTCTTTGGAAGAAATGGTCCAAATTATCAATTCAAAAATTACATGATAAAATAACCGTACAAATTGTTGATTTTCACATGTGAAACATGAACTTAGACTCGATTTAAGTTGTTTACTATTTCCGGTTTGCGTCCCAAATCGCTCCTTCTTTTCGCATTTTTTGTAATAAATTTCAAAAGACGAAATGTTACGCTTAATGCGTTTGTTCTTTTTTATGCAAGTATTGACTAGATTTGATAAAACATGATTGTTCCCCTTTTATATACATCATTTTTTCCAGTCGACAATAAATCAAAATAAGAAATAATAAACATATGCATTTTATACACTATATTTAAATAAATAACAACGATTAAATAAAAAGTATAATTGTATAAATTTTTGGAATGCCTATATGAACATTAATGAAATACTGGATGGAAAGAAATCAGAGATCATGTAAATGATAGAAATGTCTTATCTTAATTATTACAAATTGTAGTACAATTTACTGTATGGGGGTTATTAACTAGGTGGTATCGAAAATGCCCGTTGACCTTTGCCATGGTCTGGCTTGGCTGCGAACCAGCTCATTTTCCAGTTTAATGTATCGTGCAGTAATTTTTCCTCCTCTTTTGAAAGTTTTAGTAATGTCGCAACGGCTCTAATTAAATGTCGTGCTTCAACCTAAAATTTGGACATTATTTAAATTTATTTTATACAAACATCGGGATATCGCGAAAATTTACGTACCTCCCTACTGGTGAGAAATTTTACAATAACATGCTTAAGGTATTTAAAATTTACTTCGTCCATTACAATGCTACCTTTACCAGAACAGCTACAAGGCAGTTTTTGGCATTCATCATCATTTTTTACGCAAGAAAATTCTTTTTGCAATGTTTTCTTTAAATCATTTATTCGCTGGTTTAAAATTTTAATTGTCTGTGAATTTAAACATTGATTCAATATAAATTCTAAATAGATGACATCACATACCTTATTTTTTTCGTTTAAGTCTCTTTGCATATCCTCCATCTCTTTAAGTTTTTTATCGTTATTTAAAATGGTAGTTTGAAGTTCTTGTAAAGTCGCGTCTTTAGCCTTTATTTGCTGTTCTAGTATCTTATTTTGCTCATGAACATCGGTTGCATCATCTCTTTCCTGTCTCAATTCTTTTTTAAGAAGTTCTTCGCTTTGAGAAATTTCAGCATTTTTCAATAAAGCTGTTAGCTTTTCTTCCTTCTCCGCTTCTAACAGGCTTTGGTTTTCAACTAACTGATTCTGGAGATCGGATATTTCTTTCCTCAATGCTGCTGTAACATTTGCAGAATTTGCGGCATATTCCCCAAAACGTTCGTCGGCAGCCTCTAATCTTTTCTCTAATTCATTATTTTGTATTTCTAAAGTTTCCTAGATAGGTCAATTATCAATAATGCGAATAAAAACAGAAGTCTGTACACACATATATACGATTTTTTGATAGTGCTAAAGAAGTCAAGAATTAGTTATAGAAGTTTTCAAATACGTAGAAAAATACAATATGTTTATTTAACAAAAGATTAACAAAAAATTATAAATGTGTTCATGCATTTGTACATTAGAATTTTAAATGTAGTATCATTTTATTAATACTTTTTGTAACCGAGGCTCTCACTACTATTTTTTTTTTGTTAAAGACCTTCGCTTAGATTGTTATTAAGCGATTGCACCAAGCAGTTTTTTAGGGTTAGTCACATATCCCAGGATAATTCATCAAACTCTGTTGGTATACTTACGACTTTATTGCGCTCAAATATAACTTGCTGTTCATTATCCTCTCGACATTCCTTAAGGGCCATGCCTAATTCATCAATTTCTTCCTCCAAGAGTTTGATCTTAAAATAGAAACAATAACGTTAGAATTTAAATGTGCCAATATAGTGAAGTGCAACAACCTTATCATCTCTTTGTTTTATTTCTTCGCCTGCTTTTATTAATTCGAATTCCAGATGTTTTACTTTTTCCGATAGGTCGTCTTTGGCTTTCAACATTTTTCTTTTTTCAGTTGTTTCTTCAGCAACTTGTTTGGATAAACGGCTAACTTGCGTTTCTAAAGCTAAATTCTGCCCACTCCAAGAACTTTTAATGTCCGACAATTGCAAATGTGCTTCTTCCAATCGCTGTTCCAAAAGCTTCCTCTCATGTACTAAAACTTGAATCTTTTCATCATTACCCATTGACTGCAGGGCTTCAAGGCGGGTTTGTTCAACTATCTGGAGACGCATTTTCAAATGTTTATTTTCTTCTTCAATGGCTGCAAGTGTTGCTGTCAAACTGTTCTTATCCTGTTGTGATGAATGTCTAAGCTGCTGCAATTCATCCTTGTGTAACAAAAACATTTGGTTAAGCATTGCTTATTGAAATAATCATAATACAAATAAAAAATGTATGGTTGCTACTACTGCAAATCAAACCTTTATCTCCTCATATTGTGGTTCAAAATGCCTTAGTCTCTCCACTTCCAATGTTAAATGGTCAACCTGTTGTTGGTACTGGCGTGTTGTATTCAATCGATCCACGGCTTCCTGCTCCCGAAATGAGAGTAAATTGCGTAACTTTTCAATTTCGCTTTGCTGTATATTTTGTATTTCCAGTTGTTCTTCACAATAGATGTCTTTTTGAGTTTGTGCCACTTTAACAGTTTCCAGTAAGATCTCATTTGTTTTTTCAAGTCGTGACTTATCCTCTTGCAACTTTAACAATTCTTGCCTTAGTCCCGCAATTTGGTCAGTCTAAAATGGAATAAATAATTGATAAATCCATTCAAGGATTGTAATCAACAATTACCTGTGAATCTTGCGAAGTATGATTCACAACCATTCGTTGTTGCAACGTGGGCACAACAAGAGACGAACCTGTCTCTTCCTTGATTTTATTTTTAAGCGAGGCGAACATAATTTTCTTGATCATAAAAAATATTTGAATTTTATTAAATGTTATCTAAATCCATTTTCTGGATCTGACAATTTCTTCCTCCAAGAGTTTCTTTTATTTTTTTATCATATAGACCATCCCCACTACCCACAGCCACCCCCCAAACTCTTACATATATATAATGGCACCATCACAACAAACAGAACATTGGAGCCATTTATAAATTCTAATTCGTTTTCAGACTGGAATTCAAATTGAAAACAAGCTTCTTATTACCCAAAAACACAAAGGCGAGTGTTTCTCATTTGCAACACCAATTTGAGGGTGCACTTCAAAATCAACATTCAACTGACTTTGCTTGTCTTCAGCAAACTCTCCAATGTGTTGCTAATGTGTCTACTCCTCAGGGTACCGAATAAACACAGTTCAAATGAAAAACATTTTAAGTTTGAGGGTAAACATCATTTTCAACATAAATTCAATTTGACTTGAAACGCCTTACGCCTACGTCTTCAAATAGTTTGAGAATTCTTTCCATGCGACCAAAATGTTGACGAAATGAAAATTTTTAAAATGTATAGTTTTATTGATATTTTTACTTTTTGATGTGTTTGAAAGGTAATTAATTTTTAAGTGGTATTATAGTGTGTGACAGCTTTAGCTTTTGATGTTATTGTTTTTTTTTTTTTTCTATAATGAATCAATTAATCATAATTGAAAGAAAATTCGTATTGACTTTCAGTTAGAAGTGATGTTATTATTCAGTTTGAATTTTAGCCTAATCCTTTGAAAAACTATTTGAAATCATTTTGAATTACACCATTTCTCAAATGCATATGTTTATTGGAAAATGTTCTCAAAGCCGTCAGCCCTTTGCTAAATGACGCCGCAACAGTATTCCAAACATATCATAAGTGCTGGCGTCTTTGATCTTCAGTCTGGCTATGAGAAGTTGGAACCATTGGATAGGTTGGATTAATTATTAAGTTCCTGACGAGCGAGTCCGTCTCTGGACGTTTATATTAGCATCCCGAAAAGTTATTCTGTAGAATAGAGCCAAGTCGAGAATTATCACAGAAAAATGCCATCCAAAAAGAAGAAATACAATGCTCGTTTTCCCGCGGTAAGTACACTAAAGAATTATTAAAACAAACAAATTGACAATTTTATTGCGAGTAAAATAGACGTACATATCCATCCAACGCACGGCATACATATCAGTTGAAAAAGAGTTGTCGCAGAATTTTCTATATATATAATGAATGACAAGAAATACATTTATTGTGTGGATTTGTTATAGTTTCTAGTGTCCCATTTTTAACAAATGATACTATATTTTCCTTGCAGGGACGCATTAAAAAAATTATGCAAAGCGACGAGGAAGTGGGGAAGGTTGCCCAAGCTGTACCAATTATAATCTATATCCTTTTTCAAAGCAATAACGTTGTTCAGCCTTTGTGAAGGTGAACAACGATTTTTAGGCATTGTTTTTGCAGTTACATGTTTTCCTTAACTATGTCTTAATTGTGGGCTTCGTATGAATGCCTATATTTATATCATTTCTCCTTTTACCTAGGACATTAGAACTGTTTGTGGAATCACTTTTAACGAAAACACTGAAGATAACGAATTCTCGCAACGCCAAAACTCTATCCACATCACATATGAAACAATGTATTATGTCGGAACAGCGTTTTGATTTTTTGCGTGAATTGGTAAGAAACATCCCAGATATTAGCGTTGCAGAGGAATCAGCCACGTACAATGAGGAAGACAATCATAGTTCGCCTGATGCAGACTCTGATACTCCTTACGATTTGAGCATGCCATCGACATCATCAGCACGCCAAATGCAGTCATATCAATCAAATGGCCAAAATGGTGGCCTTGATTACCAAAAAAATTATCTTAAGCGATCGATAAGTTCAAATTCAAATTCCGTTATTATGCATACCACATCATCTTTGGCAAGCGCTGGCATTGGTTACAATTCTGCAGATTGTTTACCGGCTAAGTTCTCTCGTTCCGATTCGACTCCAATTCCTCCCTCCCAACAAAACCCGCCGTTGACTTCCCAGCAACATCCACGACTGAAACATCAATCACTCTCTATGCCCTCAAATTGTGTCACTAACACTAATAATAATAATAAGCCAAATATCCCTCCGTCACCGCCTTCACAACCGACCGCTCCTATTGTTAGTATTGACTACTGCAATAAACCAATGGTAAAAATAGACTATAGTAATTTACAGATGCCATTAAGCGCTCCTGCCCATATGAGTAGCATGTCGTCGGCAAATTTCACAGCAGAACCAGTTATCAATATTGATTTATCAAATATCGTAGCTGCCAGCAATGTACCAACTGCAACGCCTGCGGTGGCCACAATAAGTATTGGATCACTCGCAAAGAACAGCAGCACTCAACAATCTCGTAATTCCAAAGCATCGATGGCGAATCCATTCATTACCTCCTCTACTTCGTCAAACGTGACGACGTCGCTGGCAAATAGCAATCCCTGCCTTGAGCTCGACGAAGACTACGATAATATATAAGAATTTTTCAAAAGAGACACCTTACAGAAGACAATTAACTTTTCTAATAATATTGATTCTACATTACCTTATCCTTGTCATGCATGTGGTCAGATGAGAAAGGTAAAGTCATAGAAATACAATATTTGTATGTTATTTTAAAGGCATATTTGTAAAAATAAACACCCATGAAAACAAAAATCCAGATTACTATTTCTCGGATATTTACAATTTTCCATTTCTACTGAAACTGTTTCCTCTCCTTGATGATTTAGTGTTCTTCCTCAAATAATAGAAAAACTTTTATAGTTTGAAAATGTCTGAACTTTTTATTTTGGTTTTCACTTGACAAAATTGGGACAGCTGATTTTTCCTTCATCCTTCAGATCCGTTTAATAAATACGCAAATGTATTTTATATGTAAAATCATTCCACAGAAATTTAATTTTCCGAAAAATTTATTTAGAAGTTTTACTATCCTTTCTAATAGTTAAAACAGGAAAAAATGCACGCCATTGATTGGTATGTATGTTGGTATTATTCTCCAATCGGATTTTATTCTAAAGTACTTGAAGGCCAAAGGGCCATTTCAAACTCATGGCAGTGTTATAAATAGATTGAAAAGTAATTATTCTCTGGATTCATTACAAATTTAATTTTTAGTCCATCTGCTCCAAACGAGATGAAGATAATCAACATCAATAATAGTATTTTCCTTATCATTATATGCAGGAAAAGGTTCGAATTTAAAAGAGATCGGCGCTTAATAAAATTTGAAACATTAAAAATTGACTGGTAATATTTTCTTTCCATAATTCTGAAATATATTATATACTTTGATAAATAAATTCCAATCAATATAATTTTTTGTAAAAAGTTTTTCTCACAATAAAATAATTCCACTAGCAAAATTTTCGACGTTTTCATTAAAAATGGAATAACACAATTTTTACTTGCTCGCGGTACGGTTCGGTTGAGTGTCACTTTGTACTTAAATATTTCTCACGACGGGGTTTCATTCAATAATTACTCTAAATGTTAGATAAATGCTGCTAATCTTCTGGTACTCTCCACTGTAATTGCTTTCCACGATCGTAGAGATTTTTTAGGGCAGCAATAAATTTCTTTTCCGCTTGAAGTTGTAAATAATGTTTGTACAGCTGCAATGTTGTGCGTGCGTCCTCCACAGAATCATGAGTTTCCGATTGTATTTTTGTGCCTAGAAAATGCCAAGCCAGAAATCTGAGCGATACCATACGATGATGCGGCAAATGGAATAGATGTACGGTATCAATTATTTGCTCCGAGGGAACGAACATATTTATAACGCTGAAAAAGTTTTAAAGCTATTATTCTTTTCGTACTTACATCATGTTGGTACATACCGGAAATCATTTTTCAATCCATGTCCCACAAACAAAACTCCTACATCTACCAAATATTTTAGCTTTTGATACGAATACTTAAGAGCTGTTAAACGTTTACTGCTGAAATTGGCGTCCAAATCACCTGGTTTAATTCCAGAAAATTGTGTCAGATAATCTGCAACTTTTTCTTGTGTTGATATGTAGTCATCCATAAATGGTATTCCTTCATCAGGTCCTTGTCTGTAAAGAAAATGTCATATTCTTACATGAAATGCTATCTGTCAAATTTACGTCGAAGAAATGTTTTCACTAGTACATGTTACCAAAGCAGTAACTCTTGGCTCTATCAATACCGGAAATTTGAATGACCTTTATTATTTAAGGCTTACATTTGAGAATTATTATTAAGGAGTATATTTTGTCAAATTTAAAGACAATCGATTTATAATAAGAATTATACACTAAAACAAATTGAAGAAGACTGACTATAAGCCAATATAGGGAAACATCAGCAAAAAAAATCAAACAAAGAATCTATCATATGAATAACTTACCCACGAATGCATGAAATGCGGGCAACGCTCATATGACACGGCTTAATGGTTGCAGTTTTGCCATCTGGGCGTATTTCACTCTCTTGAGGATTTAAAGTGACAAACTCGGCATCCATAGCTACTAAATCACCGGCCTGCGGCATTTCATTTAGCTGCAAAGGTTTCAATAGTGTATCACCAGCACCCTTTCCATGAACAACAATATTGTTGACCTCCTACAAATTTACATATTGCAGTTTTTAGAAATTTTATATTTGTTTGAACCTGCATACGTACCTTCAAGAACGGATTGAATAAGGGTTGTGGCTCGTTGTGTGGAATATCAGTTATAGCATCAAATTCACTCTTATCCGTATTCACACTACTGTAGAATAAAACGCAGGGCACTTTCCAATCTAGTGTAAACCATACAGATTCTTGATTCGAAACGGGCGAAATGCTGAAGCACGAGAGAAATTCGTCAGTAAAGCCATTTGAATTTTGTAATGTTACATTTACCTGAAATCATTGAAAATGTACCACTGTTGCTGCTCTTCGGCATTCCCCATACTTTCCATTTTCATTGTATGATACTTTTTGCTAACATTGATCAGAGAAACTAGATTTTTCTGTGAACCGTCATCTATCTGGCAGACAACCGCATGCAAATGATATTCGGCATATTCCTGACATGATCCATCATCTACCTCTGTTTGAGTTGGAAAGTCAGTATGCATAAAATACCTTCAAGCATAACTTTAATATTTACCATAATTTTGAGCATTTAGGACAGGAATTTCACAAGTCGTAGAAATAGTCTCCAACGTTTTTGTATTGCTATTCTCTGTTTGTACACTCAATTCTCCTTTATCGTTGATGGCCATAGAAAAAGATAACGGAAACCAAGATGTTTGCCGTCCACTAGGCGAAACATTAGCATTATGATTTGCGGATGACATTGTTGGCGATTTTCTATCGGGATGTAGAAAATGACAGTCACTACGAGAGCAATTGATACCGTAACGGCAAGGCTTGTTTGTATTCAATGTAGCGGGACTGTCCGTTAAGTTGGAACTATTGCGATTAAGATGTCTTCTCAAGAAACTAAGATCTCTTTCGTTGTTTAAGCCACAATTTACCGTCAAAATTTGAGGAAGTCCTATAACCTGTGGGTTTATATGTACATATTTTCAAAATATAAAACATATTTTCAATTATTTTTTTTTTTCCAGTATTACCTTAATAACTTGTTTGCTGGGCGAAAATTTCTTGCAATTTTCACAAAATGCTTGTATTCCTTTCTCCGAACAGAGGGAGCCCTTCAAGATTGTGCCAAAATTATAAAAATCAGTTTCTTTAGCTTGATGCGGATAGCTAAGATTGCAAGTTAACAGTATACTCTGCTTAGTTTTCTCTTCATTACATTTAAGACAGCGGTTAATTGTATTCTGTTTTGTTCCAAAAAGTCGACTTATCTCAGTATCTGCATTGACTTTACTACGTTCCCGTTGATACTCGTCATTCTTCAAAGTGTCATCTGAAAGTGTATGTAACATAACATTACATTGATATTACGAATGATGAATTTAGCTATTAGTTTCAAATGAAGAGAATTATGTTCGAAAAAAAGTTTGATTACGATATAAGGCAATTTTTCTAGGCCTAAATATAAAATTCTTTTAATATACTGTAACACGTAGATATTACGCCATACACCTACCCGAGAACAATTGTAATTATCTAGTATTTTCGAACCGTCCCAACGCCCCTCCCGACCGCGTGAACCACAATCCTATTTCGTTGGGATGGCTGATAAATAAGTGCATTTTAAGCTGTACAATATCACTCTTCAAGTGAGCATTTGGCCTTACCATTTTTTACATCAATGCTATGGAAATATAATTCTCCTGTGTCTTCCGTCGTAAATTCCTCGTAATGAGTTCCTGTAAAAGAGGACTTTCTATTTTTTATGCAATATAAATCATTTAGTACGCTTACCACCTGTTGTCACGCCTGAGTATCTCATATTGCACAAGTGATCATTTTTGTTCGTTTCCAAAATTTCGTTATGCATTTGATGTAATATGAAACGATTCCAATTCTAAAAAATACGTACACATTTCTATTTTGTTGCAATATGGCTAATTTATACTTACTTGTATTAAGTTCAAAAGATTAACATTTGAAGATCTGTCTGATAATATAAGACCCAAAGCGGAAGCCTCTGGAACTGTTCTAAAAGAACGTAGGAAGTTGCTAGCTTGACAGGGTGTAGAGGCTAAAAACAAATTTATTTTAATAGTGAGTCAATAAAATGAGATATTTAGCTACCTGTGCTTTTATCGAACATGTAGAAAAGAAATCCCAATTCGCATGTTAGGCAAAATTCTTTATTGCATCTATGATCCAGTAATTTTTGTCGAAGAGGTTCAATAAAATACAGTACTTGCAACATTGGGTTACAGTAAGAATTTGGCAACGTGGCTTCCAATCCAGCAAAGCAAGTCTGATTATGCTGTTCAAAATCAAAGTCTTGTGTGCCAATTTTTGAATATTTCATTTCAACTTTTCGGTAGCGCCTTGGTATGATTTTTACGCTAGGATCCGAAGATTTTGAAGTAATAGTTAGACCGTTGCATGCTCCCGTTATTCCGTTTGTATTTTCTACAACGTAGGGTATCTGATTTCGTCTCTGTGTCCTAGGATTTGGAGAATAACCGATTGGACCTTGCATTTTCATTTGATTTAAAATCTCCTGATCGATTGGCTTTGCGCGTAAATATTGATATCGCAATAGCTCAGATGGCCAGTCGGAGAACCATCGGGATCCCGTCACCAAATGAGGTAATACAATAGATGATAATGGGAATGTCGTATCAGTGATTGGTACAATAGGCAGCTGAGGAGGAGGATCTGCAAATTCAGTGTCCCGCGAGAAACTATTAAATTGTGGCTGTGGTGTATTTACAGCCGTTATAATACTAATGTGACCCGATTGATCACCAAATGCCATGACTTGAGATGACGAACTAACATCAAAACTTAGTAAACATTGGCTGCCCGACGTGTTTATCTGATACATCGATACACGGGGCTCACTAAGTTCTACTGTGTCAACAAGTTGAACCTGCCCATAACTTGAAACGACGGCTAATCTCGAAGTCTGCGATGGCATAAATTTTATTAACTGTGGATCTATGAGAACTTGTATAGGTGATACAAGGCGCAACATTCGCAAATCATAAACCATTAGAAAACGATCAACAGCAAGAGTTCCTTGACGACCGCTATATCCGCAGGATATCAAGTAATTTCCTTGGACATCGAAGTCCGAAAGACTTCCAGTGTGAGTTTTAATGGTGTGTTCTACATGTAAACTATTTAAATCGCGCAATGTCACATTACCAAATGGATCGCCAGCAAACAGATAGCGTGAATTTTGTCTCAACACAGTGCATCCGGCCGATCCTACATGTTCCTGTGAAACATTTAATACATTATATTAAAGTTATTTTTCCTGTGTTACCATAGTATACCAAATTTGTCTCTTTCAAGGTTCTCATATCAAGCTCAATCATTTCATCTTGAAGTCCGGCCATAATCAAGCGATGTGGAGACAATTGTTCCATGCATACCATTTCTGTCATATTTTTCGATTTGTGAGTAAATTTAGGAAGACCTCGACGGATTTGATGCCTTAGTGACGTCTGGGTCAGTGCTAAAATACCAGAGTCAATAGTGGTTATTTGGCGTACTATGTCTGTGGGATGAACTTGAAAGGACGTATACTTTTGCAAGTTGCTGCTGTAGTATGATGTTACATGCCCCTAAAAGGTACTCAAGTTTTATATAATGTATAACAAAGTAATGGAAAGCAATACCCCTTGATTACCCATCCACAAAAGTTCCTCGTAATTATCAAATGTTACGGATGAGACACCAAAATTTTCTCCTCCATCTGCTAAAATTGGTACCATCTCCATGTAATCGGGTTCGCCAGAACTCAAATTGAATCCTGTGAAATTAGGAGAATAATGGGTTGCATTCCGACTACCACCGCCATCGTATACATCTTTAAAAATAAAACAATATTATAATTGCAGAAAATCCAAGCATATACTGTCTGTCATGCTATATTAATAAAAACAGTAGCATACATCCTTCGCTTGAGCTATCTTGAAGGTACTGCGTGTGCTTTTATTATTGATCCGATGCCTCAAAAAAATTCAGTTAGTCAATACGAAAACATAATATCGTAGATATTAATTCAACAATAGGAGGAGAATTTATGTACTTTGAATTATTAAATATTTGTAAATTTCATAAAGCAATTTGTAGAGTACAATGAAAAGGGCAGGAAAATGTTTTTTGTAATTATGTTCATTACTAAAATTTTTAATATAACTGATAAAATTCTCCCAAAATGGCACTATAACATGTAGAAAATATTTTGATGTTCAAGTCTTGTAAAATAGACATATAATAATAAAATTCGTACTATGATAAGAAATAAACAAAATCTTTCAGAGTAATTTTTAACTTAGAAAGGTGAAAGTTTTTTATATTTGCAATATTGTTTTCGCCAAGACGAACCACAGAGCGAAAAGACTACAATAAATATGCTGTTGGATATTTGCTATATACTCTATAAACCCATGACAAATATTTCAATATATAATTTGTTCACAAATTTGCTTACCAATGCTATCTCCGCAGAAAACAAAATCCATTAAGAAGTTTAAAAGTTTATGTGATGTGGATACTTCCTTTGTATTTCTTCTTTGTTTGTATATTCTTCTTCTTCTTTTTCCGGAATAACGGAGTTATATCAATATTATTGACGCCGACAATATGAAATAAGAATTCAAAGTTTATATCATGGTTGAATAACGACGTTTATAATATCCTGATCTATTGACAGCTACAATAATACCATTATAGCTGTTAATAGATCAGGGAATTAAGTGAAAACTGTAACTTAAAAGCGCAAAAATTAATCAAATTAAGTGAAAACAGTAAAAGTGCAGATATAATGACAAAGATCGACAAAACTGTTTCGTGTATATTATCCGTCACATGTTCTCCTATATATAATTCTTGAGGATATCGAATTCTCAAGGTAAAATTTTTTAAGAAATTAAAAATAATAACTTTTGAAACTAGTTAAGGTGGGTATTAAGTTCGAGTTTTGTCGCTAAAATGAAAAATAAATCAGTAAAAAGAATTAAAAAAAAAATATATAAAAAATTAAAAGAAAAAATCTATTGTATTTTTTTGGTCAATATTTTTATTATTTACCTTTTAATTTTAATCCATTATATTATTCATAATATGTTTATATTATATTTTTTGAGTAGTTCTATTGTAATTTATCATTACAAAATTGAGCAAATAAATGCAAAATAAAGATATACCATTTTGATGCAAATTTTATTATAACTTGATGGGGAATAGCTCAAAGAAACTTTTCATAACGTTTATATTTTTGAAAATGGATTATTAAAGAAAAGTAGTTGTGAAAAAATTGTGATTTTAGCGGCTAAACTCTAACTTAATGCGCTTTACAGACTATCAGTTATTCCGGACGGAATGTAGGTGTTTGTAAAGAATCTTACAGTGTGTCGGATCGATACGACTTTTCGGTACATATGTTATCGATCCCATAAACATGTAGCAGTATCGATTATGCCTTCAGACTTAACTTATAATGTGCACGATATATGGGATATGTTCGACACGAGCACTGTCGTCCGGAATAACTGATAGTCTGTAAAGCACATAATACTCACCTTTAACGTCAAACAAGAGTTAGTGAAACGCATAGAAAAAATTTGAATCAGTGGAGTTATGTCGCTACCTTATTGTATAGTAAGCGTACCCTGTAATTGACTCTTCTTCTTATATCAATTCACCAAATTTACTAAGTAAATTAAACAAAAAAATACTTGCATTTTGCTTAAAAAAGCTATTGGAATCCTTTCAAAGATCTTAGGAGAGATAGTTGCTGCAATTGACCTTGAAATTAGTTTACTCCCGAGAAATTACGCATACACAATTTATCTGAGATTTCCTCGCATCTGACTCATCTTTTGAAAAAATGCCTTGCCCCGAGTCCACAGAAGAAACTGATGTTGCTCTTCAAATTCTGGATATTGTCACACCCCGACATGTTAGTCAAATAACAGATCCACAAGTTACAAGAGAAACTACTCAAACCGACCAAATTAATAAAAAACTGCTTACCACTTTTCTGGAACGTATTAATGTTATGGGTAACATCCCTCTCGGTTCAAGTAATGATGATAGCGAAGTGAACAATTTCGAAGATTAAATTGTATTGTCATTTATATATATTATGAACCTAACCTAGTATAATAAAGTGGAAAATATTAATTCGTTTTTATATTCGTCGTCTTTTGTTGCTGTGAACTGGCGGTGGTGGTGTAGTGGAGGGACTATTGGATTCAAGGGATACAGAGCCTCTAGTTCGTTTTGGAGTTCTTTTTGGTCCACCATCGGAGAGTTTTACAGTAATTTTTTTGTCCGACTCTTTTGGAGTTGCGTTATTAGTTGATCCCATTTTTGGTTGGACAATTAGTTTATCTAGAATTAGTAAATATTTTAAAATAAAAAAATACATATATTAGGATAAAACATACCTTTATTGGTGTTATCTGTTGCTACCGCTATTATTGAAGGCGGTCCTTCGATGTTATCGTGTCTATTCTCTTCAGAGTCTTTAATTTTTTTCAATAAAGATGAAAATTCTGCTTCCGGCAAAGAAAATTCTTTTTCATCATTTGGAAAGGGAAGAGGTTCCATTTCGTCCAACGCTTTGAAATTGTATAATGTCCTTAAGTGGCCCCATATATTTTCCGATGTAAAATCGCGATTTAAACTATTCGATAGTCGCTCAACAATTGTCGCCATATAAAAATGCTTATTTACGCCTACTGGTTTTAAACATCCCATAGCGAAAAACAGACATATTTCTTCTTCTGGAGTCCACTGATCCATTGTTGTGCTTCTTTCCCTAGACGTCATTGTCATGATTGCCAACAGAAGAATACATCTACAAGAAGATTCTTTAATATTTCTCAGATGCAATTTCAATAACAGGGTAACACACACATAGAAAAAAGTGTAACAACAATATTTAATAATGGGCGTGTTTTCTTTTAGCCAATTTTTGTTTGAGCTCATTTGTAAGACTTGCTGGTATTGGCGGGTTCAATTTTAAGAAAACGTTAAGTTTGGTTTGCTTTGCAAAAATAGATTTTTACGCACTTTTTTTAGACTTTAACGGCTTAGCTTCATCTTAGTACCCACATACACAGAGTAAACCATTTATTTAATTTATCAAGAGAACATGGTATTTTCACCAGGGGGTCGATTAATCACCAATTATTCGATTCAATCGTTATTCCAGAAAGGAAATTTTTATTTATAGCCCAGAACGCAGCTCTAGATTATAGACATAAATACCTTTGCGAGCGAAATTTTCGATTGGCGATGTTAGCGATTATTTACATTTTGTAACCATAAGAAATATACGGTAAAACTCTTTTCTTGTATATTATAGATAAATCAAATATATTTTTTGTTTGGTTTTTTTTAACAATTTTTTTGGCCTATAAAGATAAAAAAACAAAACAGTCGTAGAAGTCGCCCTGTTTTGTTTTGAAATACATAATGGACACCTTGCAATCGTAGCATGTTGTTTTTTTTATAATTGCGTTATGGCTTTTGGTGGGCAGCACGTGTTGGGATTTTCTCCCGATGGAAAACTATTTGCTCTTATTAATGACCAAGGAATTTTAAGAATATGGGACACTGACACAAACGAATTAAAACAGGAATATACTCCTAACCTCCATTTGTCTGGCCCATGCTCCACTCTGGTATGGGTTTCTTGCGGATCACCTTCCACCCAAACGAAAGATAAAAAAGTACGTAAACAAAACACTGTCTTTGTTAAAATTTAAATCACTATATTTTTCTATTAAAGGGAAAGAAATCCAGAAAATCAAGTGAAAATAAGGATTCATCTTTGTATATAGCACTTGGAACTACAAAGGGGCAAGTTACTTTATATTCCTATGCTGAGGCCAAGGTAAAAATACGGTGAATGAGTTCGGCTGTTATATGCTATACTATTGCCATTTCAGATCGATCGTACACTTAAGGGCGAGGGACATAATGGGAAAATTACTTCTATTGTCAAAGACTCGGCTGGGCGTCTTTATACTTGTGGAGAAGACTGCCAAGTTGTGGTGTGGTCATTATCCGAAGAAAAACAGTTGGCCTCATGGAACGTGGGCCCAGAAAAACCTCATAGTTTATCACTAATGCCTTTTTCCAATAGTTTGGTTGTGGGCTCGAGAGTACTAAAAGTTTATTCCGTTGAAAACCAGGAGTTAATACAAACATTCACAGGACACACGTCGGAAATAAATCTAATGGTTCCGTTTACGACAGGAGATTGTAACGAATACGTCCTCACAACTTCGCGCATGGAGCGTATAATATGTCTATGGAAAATTGGCAAGAAGGGTAGAAATAAACCTGCTATATGTTCACTCTTGATGGAAGACATTGCTCATTGTTTGTCCTGTCATGTAGACGACGAAAATATGCTACGTGCATGTAGTGTAACGCGGAGTGGAGTAATACACGTATACCTTATAGATTTAGATAGGTATAACGTTTAGTCATATATATTGTTACAAATTGATTTTAGTTATCTTATTTTAGTATTAAAGCAGAAAAGCCAATTAAGCCGAAGGTGACAATAAGCATTGCCTCAGACAGCACCACTGTAATTGAGCCCATAACAGCAGTGGCTGCTTCCCTCCAACATGCAACAAAATCTGGAGAACTTACATTTGCGTACGGTGATAAACACTTCATGATATTCGAACAACTGAAACCAAATTTTGCGGAGAAAATGCAGGTCCTCGTACGCACAGATCCAAGGAGAGTTGTTAAACAGAAAATAATGGGCAAACGCAACGACATTAATTCAGAAACTACACTAAAAATTCTTACGCCTATAATTGATACAAAGAATATAGATTATAAATCCTCGATAACGGTAATGAAGCATCTGAAATCATCCGATATGCCTATGGAAGCCCGTTTACAAAATTTAAATTTGAATACACCGGAGGGGAAAGTTGTACCACAGGCGCAAAGTAAAGTCCAGCTGTTGGTACAATCTTTGCACAGCAAAGATGACTCGTAAGTATTTTCATTTTTCATCAGCATTTTTTTTAACATGCCCGAAATGCAGGCTCTTACGTTCCGTTCTGTGCACGAAGGACATGAAAACCATGCAATTGACACTACAAAAACTTCCAGTACAATATGTTGGTACCTTGGTGAATGAATTAACGCTGCTTATGCAACAACGACATACAAAGTAAATAAAATTATTCCCCTTTATTTCGATTGAAGTGTCGAATAGAATGTCTAATCATTTTCAAAGAAATAATTTTATTCTTCTTTTCTATTTGAAAATTGTACTGTATATTCGACATGAAGCCCGTAATAATGGGATAGTTTGAAAGATACTTTGAGTCTAATATACCTCCCTATTTTTAGCGTTGAGTACGCCATGAACTGGTTAAAGGTTTTAACTCAGACTCACTCCAGCCAACTTATGGCTTTGGGTGCAGATGATCTACTTAATAAGTTTGGACCATGTATCGGAATAATAGAACATCGCGCAAATTGCCTAAAAGAATTATCAAAGTGAGTTGACTCTTATATCCAATAGAACATTATAGCCAAATGAAAACATATTTTCAGACTGAATGGCCGATTGCAGTTACTTGTTAGTCAAATAAAAAGGCACTGTGAAGAAGAACAAGATAACTTGAAGAGTGACAATGTTTTGGTAGTCGCGGACAATGATGGTATGTTATGAAAACCAATAATTTCTGTAACTAAAGCGCACTAATCTATGTCCTTTAGATTCTTCTAATTCAGATGTGGACGATATAGTTAATAAGTCGTCGTCGGATGATGAATGGGAGGAAAAAGAAAATGATAGTCAACAAAATGGTGATGCAGAAGATGATGATGACGACGACGAAGACATGGAATGATGTAGTTATAAATTATAATCATGGCTTACCCATCTATATTACCATTTGCCATTACTTTATTGGCCCAAAAAATAATACAAATATACATGTCGCGTTTTTTTAAACATCTAACAAATATTTTTATTTCTAAATATGTATGTATGTATAGATTACGACGTTATTCAACAATCAAATGGATTATCAATTATCATGTGTGACAACAATAAGCAGCTCAATATGATGGCATGTATACTTTGCAAAGTAATCTCTAAAAATATCAATGAAAATAAATATTTGTATGTAACAGATGTGAAAACATAAACTATTTAAGATACTAGGGGAATACTCTCGCACTTTTTACTACTGTTTGAACTTAACTCAATTTTATGTAATGTAATTGTTGTGCGCAAGGACTTTTTGTTTTATAATAAGCAGTAAATGTTTCAACCTGCGTTCTCCTCAATGTTCTGGGAGGATGGATATTCAATGCATTTGCCGTTTAAGACCAGTTGGACTTGATAAAATTAATTAAACCATTAGTAGACGAGTCATGTGTGGAAATTTCATCTTTGGTTGCCAATTCGGGTTCAATTGCTTTTGCCAATTGTTTTCCAAGTTCAACGCCCCATTGGTCGAATGAATTGATATCCCAAACAATGCCTTGAGCAAAAATTTTGTGTTCATACATAGCTAAAACAACAACAAAAATATAAAAAAAATCGTGTAAATATATTTAAGCAAAGGAAAACGTTACCAATTAAAGCTCCCAAAATGAAAGGTGTCACTTTCTTAACAACAATCGAATTTGTTGGGCGATTTCCTGTGAATACCTTATGTGGCAATAGCAGCTCTAATTTCTCTCCCGACATACCAGCTTTTACAAGCTCTGCCTTGGCTTGTTCAGAAGTCTTTCCCGACATCAAAGCTTCCGTTTGAGCCAAAAAGTTGGCTAGTAAAATTTTATGGTGGACCCCACCAGCAATTGGATTATGAGTTTGTGCTGGAGCTATAAAGTCACAGGGAATTAAACGAGTTCCTTGATGTATTAGCTGATAGAAAGCGTGTTGACCATTTGTTCCGGGTTCTCCCCAAATAATTGGTCCAGTGTTGTAATCCACCACTTTAGATCCAGTCTTTGTCACGAATTTTCCATTACTTTCCATATCACCCTGTTGGAAATAAGCTGCGAATCTATGCAAATATTGGTCATATGGCAAAATTGCGTGAGTTTCTGCATTGTAGAAGTTGGAATACCAAATACCCAACATAGCCAAAATTACAGGAGCCTAAGAAAAATATTAAAGTTTAATTCAAAGGAAAGAAGTGCTTTCTTTTACCCCTTACGTTCTGTTCAAATGGTGCAGTTTTAAAATGATTATCCATGAAATGAGCTCCTTCAAGGAGTTGTTCGAAATTCTCAAAACCAATTGATAAGCAAATTGATAAACCAATCGCCGACCATAAAGAATAACGACCACCAACCCAGTCCCAGAATCCAAACATGTTTTTGCTGTCAATGCCGAATTCTGTAACTTTTTCCTTATTTGTTGAAAGGGCAACAAAGTGTTTTGCAACGGCAGCGGGCTAAATAAAAAAGGTTATTTTGTTATTATTTTTAATATACACAGTGTATACATATAATGCACACTCACATCTTTAGTTTGTTCCAACAGCCAATTTTTAGCTGATGTAGCGTTTGTTATGGTTTCTTGGGTGGTAAAAGTTTTTGATGCTATGATAAATAGAGTACTTTCATAGTTAACCTTCTTCAAGACCTCGGCCATGTGAGTACCATCAATATTTGATACGAAATGGGAACGCAAGCCTGATTCGAAAAACAAGAAAAACATTGTCAGATTTTCACAACAAAAACAATTATGGGGACTAAAAGAAAGTTTGTGGGCCTATTATTTAAAAATATATATATAAAAAAGTGGTGGAATCATACCTTTACAGTATGGTTTCAATGCCTCAGTAACCATAAGTGGTCCTAAATCAGAGCCACCGATTCCAATGTTTACAACATCCGTTATTTGTTTGCCGGTAAAACCTCGCCATACACCAGAGATGACCTGATTGGTAAACTCCTTCATGTGACTCAATTCAGCCCGAACATCCGGCATCACATTTTTCCCATCAACCGAAATTTCCGCATCACCACGGTTACGCAATGCAATATGAAGTACAGCACGGTTCTCTGTTATATTTATTGCCTGGCCGGTCATCATAGCATCTCGAGCCTCTGCAACACGTCGTACCTTGGCCAAATCCAACAACAATTCCCATACTTCGGGAGTAATTCGATTTTTCGAATAATCAAGCAAAATATCACCATCATTGGGAGTACTTATTCGCAAACTAAAATTAAGAATAATTATATTGATAACATTCCATAGGCTATTGCAATTGTACGAAACTTAATGTTTAATAATTAATGTTTGGTTTAATTAAATCATAGCTTGTTTGTATTATGCGAACCGTTGATAACATTTGACACTTTTGTACGTACACAAACCATATTTTAGACTTAACGTGTGTTGGTTTCAAATATTCGATAAAAGTATGCGGTCCCAAAAATAAAAAATAAATCTACATTATTTTCTACTTATATAGCAATTCAAAGCCTTTAGAAGGTCAATTTTCTTATTTGAAATAAAAACAATGGAATATGAGAAAGGAGCTTTGAGTTGAATTAATATCCTTTTTATTTCTCACCTTCTTATTAGTTTGTGGGCCAAATATATATATGGTTTGAATGTCGTATGCCATGATAGTTAGTATCTGCTACTAATATACGCATAATGATTTATTTGCATTATATATTTAAGTAGATCTTTAACGGAGTTTCATTGTTGATTTTGAACTACCATAGCTTCCATATATCATGAAAATTTGTACGAATTTATCTTTCCCATTGATGATTAAAAAAAATAGCATTTTACTAATGTCAGGCTGGCTGGCCCCAACTCGCCTAGCTTTTCAATCACCGTCAATAAATATTACAAAATATGGAAAGAAACTGGAGCTCCTTGAGCAAATATAATTGAAATCACTTTCTAAATCGCATGACAATTTGTATTCTTTTATTGAACATCCAAGTTCATTAACTTGACCTTGTAAGTAACCCCTACTCGAATTTGAATATCGCAGTACAAATTATAAAATGCATAATATGCGTGGCAAAATATTTATCGAAATCTTACCGCTATATTCTCTCTTACCTGAACTTCTTGAAACGGTCAGCATCTTTTTCAAATAGATTTTTTATGTTAATTTTGTCGCCATTCTCTTTGTAGTATTCTTCCAATTTCTTGTATATATTTTCAGTTGTTAATAGTGGTAGGGGACCGGCCATATTTTTATTTAAAAATAAATTCGAAAAAGCGATTTATTATATATAGAAAAAATGCAATGCGCGATAGAGTAGCAGCGTATAAACTAAGATGAAAGATGGAATAGTAGTTTTTGAAAAATTACTCCAGCAGCGACTTTTATGTGCCCCAATGTCAAATGAAAAACAAAGTTCCCACCAGTTTACAGAGCCGAAAATTTAAAAAGCACCGGCGTGAAACCGAGACCGTCTTTATAATTGGTGCTGGTTTTGATTGAAAGACACAATCAAATCGAAAAGTCTAAGTTCAGCGTCTGCCTGCAGTAATGCATATATTTTTCAAGCATTCTTTATTTTAAGTCCAAAGCAACAATTGAACACATGTATTTATTTTATAATTGTTTATTTAAAATTTAAAAGTTTTAGCGCTATCATGAGATATTAATACCGGCCTTTAGGGGGGTATTAAATTGTCGTCATATATATTTTTACGGTTACTTTTTGAATCAATGAATTTAGTAAATGAAATACATATTTCGCAATCAAAGCCCTGGATATTTTACATCACTGATTGACAGGATTTGATAAAAGTATATATTTTGGCACATCTAATTTATTGTTTCGGTGGAAATCCCGAACATAGTACCTATTTTTCTACGGCATTTATCAGACCAACTGTTGGCACCCGAATGCAAAGTATGCTAGCAGTTTAGATTTATTGGATATATGTATGTATAGTTACTTTATTTTACAAAACATTAAAAGCCCGATTGCTGTGTTTTGTATAATTTTTCTATCAGTTTGGAGGTGTTTGAACATAACTTTGAACAAATTTTATTATAACTTGGAATGATCCAAAGCAACAATAGAAAGTTGATTTTATTTAAAACACATTATTAAAGAAAAGTAACGATGAAAAATTACTATTTTAACGCGATAATGCCAACTTAGGTTTAGGTTAGGTTATGTGGCAGCCCGATGTATCAGACTCAGACTATTCAGTCCATTGTGATACCACAGTGGTGAACTTCTCTCTTATCACTGAGTGCTGCCCGATTCCATGTTAAGCTCAATGACAAGGGACCTCCTTTTTATAGCCGAGTCCGAACGGCGTTCCACATTGCAGTGAAACCACTTAGAGAAGCTTTGAAACCCTCAGAAATGTCACCAGCATTACTGAGGTGGGATAATCCACCGTTGAAAAACTTGTTGGTGTTCGGTCGTAGCAGGAATCGAACATACGACCTTCATTAATTTGTATATGAACTAAAATTTGGAAAATTTTAGCTTAGTAGCAACGAGAGAAAATTACTACTGCTATAGTAAGAAGTATCAATATGGGCATTGATAGTATTTGCTCGTTTCAAATGACATTCAATTACCTGACCTAAAAATTAAGGCTTTGAGGCGTTAAGGCCACTGCCCATAGCACCTGAGGAAAGAGACCTCCCACGGCAGACTGGCGTGGTTTTAGCCCAATTAAGATCAGGCAAGTGCAGCCGCCTCAATTCCTACATATCAGTGATTGATAGCAGCGTATGCCACATGACAGTCGTCACCTTTTGAACAAAATGGATGAAATTACATTAAAAACTGTTACAAAAAGGCGTTGATTTATTTTGCGTATTTCGATAATTATTAATGAAGTATCTTTAAATATATATACCTTCGTACTGAATTTCATAAATATTTATTATAGCAGATAAATATAAGTACTTCTAGGTTGGTAGAGAATATAAAAAAAAAATCAATCAACAACTACCCTACCGATCTGCTAAAACTTACAAAAATGCCTTTCTTTGCATGATTTATTCAATTTATTGCCCATTTGCAAAATGTTTCAATTTCGGCGACAGTAAGGTTTTTAGTTTAAACAAATTTAAAATTATTCCCATGATACATTTTTCTTCCGGGAGTTGAGTTTTAAATACTACGATATTGTATTATAATTATATCCAGAAATGCCTACTTCTTAGAGGATATTGTTTTGACACGTTCATCCACCTTAGCCACTTCTTTATTTATAGCTTCTAAATTCTGCGCAAATGTCTCCTGAACTGAATGTAATAGTTCTTTGTTGTTAACCAAGGAGGTGGTAATTGTAGTTTGTTTTTCTTCAATCTCGGCAATAATTTTTGCAAAATTCATTGCTAAAATGAAACACAAATAAAATGTTGTTATATCTACATATATAAAATGAATTTGTTCATACCATATTTATGCAACGATTCTAATGCCTGCATTCTTTCTATGATATCGGGTAATATTTCTGCAACCGGCTCAGTTCGCTTGGCTATTTCATACATTTCCACAACTTTTTGGTCACGTTTGGCATCCTCAGGTGAACCACTTGATTTCGCTGCTATTGCGTCCATTTTTGCACCCAAGCTTCCCAAACGTTCTTCTATAACGTCTATTTTCTCTGATTGCAGTAGAGCTGCCTTAGTGTTCAGTTGTCGCACTGCATCCATGACATTGGTGCTTTGGGTCAAAGTTGTCAGGCGGCTTAGTTTATCCGGCTGAGCTCCAACAGTTTGTTCTAATTGATGCAACCGGTGTTCTAATTTAGCAATTCTAGCAGAGGCGGCCAAGTCGGTGCCTGGAGTTGGTATCGCAGTAAGAACCCCAGATTTCTTATATTCATCAACTTGATTAATGAGAGCTTTAACTTCCTTGTCAGCTTTGTTTGGGGCCTGTTCTTTACCTAATACTTGCTCCAAGCGTAGAGAGTCGAGTACCTTTTTAGCCGTAGTTATAACTGTGGCTACAGCATCATATGACTCCTTCTCTTCCTGTACCAATTTTCGATCGTTTTGTAGTGAGGAAACTTCCTCCAATAGTTCGTTCATTTCACATTGTAAACGGCGACATTTTTGTACAGGGGTTTCCTTCTCCCCCATGCCGGATAGTTCAAATTCTCCCGTGGTAGCATCATACCCACGGCAAGCACGACGACCTATGCGGTCAGAAAAATCGACATTACCTTGTAAAGAAGATCCTCGGAAACGTTTATAAGCATCCTGTGTTGAGATATGCAATCGTTCGATTGCTTCATTTTCAGGTTCTTCTTCGTAATAGTCAGAGGTTTCATTTTCGGGGTTGTCCGGCGTTTCGTAGATATCGGGTTGGTCATAAGCCTGCAATATACAACAACAAAAATAAGTGAAAACCGTAATGACTTATGACTAATGCGAAAATAATGGGCTGGAAACTGGGAACATACTATTCCAGGTAAATTTTCGAATTTGGGATCTGCCATGATTGTAGGCAAAGTAAACCGCCTTAGTTAATAAAATAATTGGTAAAATGTTGCAAAGCGAAGTTTTTCTTCAATATTTTACACAAATATTCGCAACTTGTTTGACGTTTCAAACGTATGTATTGTTTATTTGACAGTATGATGTCATTGATGCCAATACTGTATTTGAAAAGTATTCCCTGTAGGGAATTGAGCTAATTTTAAGCTAGCAAATGCGCTTTACAGATTATCAGTTATTCCGGACGACAGTGCTCGTGTCGAACATATCCCATATATTGTGCACATTATAAGTTAAGTCCGAAGGCATAATCGATACTGTTGAATGTTTATGGGATCGATAACACATTTACCGATTATTTAGTCATCGCCGACAAGTCGTAACGATCCGACACATTGTAAGATTCTTTATGCGCTTTACAGATTATCAGTTATTCTGGACGGAATGTCGGTGTTTGTAAAGAATCTTACAGTGTGTCGGATCGATACGACTTGTCGGCGATGACTAAATAATCGGTAAATGTGTTATCGATCCCATAAACATGCAGCAGTATCGATTATGCTTCGGACTTAACTTATATGGGCACAATATATGGGATATGTTTGACACGAGCACTGTCGTTCGGACGAACTTATAATCTAAATGCTACTTACCACAAACCAAAAATGCAAAAGTCCTATGAAATTACAAGATAAACTGAAATGTATATAAAGAATCGAAATTCATATGACATTTATAGCTGTAAGTATATCGAAATTATGCAAGATTTTCTCAAGCAATAAAGTTTGTTTTTTTTTGGTACAAAATGAATTGTCTCGTAATCTCACAATTTGTACGATATATCCGACAAATCGATTTTAACTTCACCTCGGTCAGTGCGAATACAACACTGTCAAACGTCAAAATAAAGCAAGATGGCGACGTCGTAATTAAGAAGTCGAAAATTCCTTGGGACTCTTTAAACTGGGCTTGTTTTTTAATTCTTTTACAAACAAGATTATATATTCCAAAAGTTTTGTTGTGAAAAAATGTACAAGTTATTATTCAAGCAATATGAAGTGTTTTCGATTAACAAATAGTTTATATATAAACACATCTACATCGCTGTGCGCACATAATACAATCAAAACATTGACACTTTAATACGAAAAGGTAAATAATAAATAATTGATAGAAATTTGTAATGATACATGTAAATTTCATTGAAAATGCCACAAAATATGTCTGTGCTACTGTAAAGAATTTCACAAAAGGATTGTTACTCGTCTAAGCGAAGTGCATACGTAACCTTGTGAAGCTGCGTAGCACAGTAGCCCCTTTGTCCAATGGCATCATAGTGTTGCTTCTTCTATATACATCTTCTGTGTTGCTCTCGATATGTAGTTATGTGCTTTGAAAAATGTGACCGCAAAATTAAAATTTTTCTATTTTATTTTTGTTTTGCAGAAATTTTGTATTTGGCTCATAGAACCTTTAAGCAATCAGGCGTCGGGAACGTCTACGAATTGTTCAAGTTATGTCCTCTCAACAAGACACAAACCAAAGGGCGGATATCAATTTTGTTTTAGCTACGGGAATGCCGACCACTCAACACAATTCGAATACTAGCAATGGCAACAATAATAACCCCCAAGTTGCTCTTCAAATAAATAATGGTAACGAACAGCCACAAACTAAGAGGCAAAAAATTGAAAAGATTAAGCATGTTGGTGCCAATAATAAAGCAGCAAACCCAAAAATATCCTCTGTTGATTTATCATCTGCCCCCGATATAATTTTCTCGAGCAATGTGAATAACCTATGCTCATCCTTATCATCCTCTGCACATTCTATATCGACACAATGTTCATCATCAAATAACTCACCGTCATCAACCCCAAGTAGTTCAAGAACTTCATCTCTAACTCAGCTGATAAATGCTCAAAATTTCGTCTCCAACATCTTGCCCACATCCAGTACAGACTCATCGCTATTAATACGAAATGAACAGAACGTGGCAGCTACATCGAGTGGATGCAACAGCAGTGTATGTAGTTCCACCGACCACTCTGCAGATGAAGTGGACCGTGTCACATTGCCTGATCTGCTGTCTGTGTCCTCGTCACATCATAATATTTCGACTGCGTCTTTACAAACAACAAATAACCTAAACCCTGCCGCAATTCCCTCAAAAACGCAAAGAATTGATGAAAATAGTGCTACACAGGATATGCGCGAATTCGAGGAGTCGTTAAACAAACAGTGCTTATGTGGGGTTCCAGAGCGAATGCTAAGGAAACCATTCCAGTCACATTACTCAATGGATGCCAACGGCCAAAAACGTGTTGCAAACCTGAGCGAATGGCCAACTAACAAACTGTTACAATTCCTTTCGAACCTTCAGTTGCTTTTTGATATATATTTAAAACAGAATTCGAAGGGTTTTATTTGTTCTCGCATTATGGACGTATGCGATGCCCTAATACGAAATGACCATAACCTAATAGACGAAATTATTGTTCTGGCTGGGTATAAGAATACCTACGTGCAGTTTCTAGCTGGTCGTGTTTTGGCTTCATTTCTTGTTATAGCGAAACAGGAAATGGATGATGATTGGCTTAAGAAATTGGTCGATAATCTGTTCAATTTTGACCGTCTTGATCATGTGGCTGTGCAGAAAATGCATTTTAGCTTGGAAATTATTAAAAGAATAGTGGAATGGAAAGATATTGATTTGCATCCACTAGAAGAAGAAATTGCGGAAACCCACAATATACCAGAGCCAAACCCTGCCGATGCTATAGCTGAAAGTAGTCATGGGTATCTTAATTTTCAAACTCAACAAACACCTCTCGAGAGTAATTATTTTGCCATGCACTATCGTTCTACAGAAAATCTGAATAGTACATCTGTTAGCAGCAATAACACATCTATGTATTCTCATGGAAGTTCGACCATGCATATTGCTGAAAATCACAATTTAATTCTAATGGGAACGCCACATATTACACCCCATCATCCCTCCTTAAGTCAGGGTTGTCATTTGGTTACTCTCACTGATTCCGAAAGTTTCGATACTACGCACCTTAAGTGCATTACCATTAAAATACTCGAAAACAAATGGCCTGCTTTGGTAAAAAACATGTCTTCCCTCATTGCAAATCATTTGGATGTGGAAAGTGCAGAAAATTGTATACTGAATTTCCTTCTATTATGGGAGAACATCATTTCTGTTAAAGCTAATCTTTCTATAGTTGAAACACTGCCCTTCTATGCCCAATTGGACAAATTTGAATTGCTGTTAAATCAGAATTTATCGTGTACAATATACAAACAAATGTTATGCCTTTTCAATGAGGCATTATGTTATGGATCTACATTGGCTTTGCAAGATATGTTACCAGATGAAACATGCATGTTGGCGCATCAAATTGTTCGTCATGTGAAGGACTTTCGAATATTAGAATCTCTACCTCGTAGACAACCTGAGAACATTGTTGGATTGATTGGGTTCAAAAGAAAACCAGTAGTTTACGTTCCAGGCTCTTTGCAGCATCGTTATGGCAATGATGTAGTGCCGAATGCATTGAATGCGGCAGAAGCTATTGAAATGGACAAAACAATTTTGCAAAAAATTGTTTTATTAGTGCTGAAATCAATAGCAGTTACAGTCAAAGAAATACGAAGTGACTCCTCTGATTCATCAATAGATTCGACAGACTACGATGCATTTCAGGATATGGTACTAATCGAAAGGTCCATTCGAGACGTGTTGCGAAAGCTGGAATCATTCATAAAACATACCTTGGAATTCCATCCTGAATGTCATTTTAGCAAAATTCTAATACATCTTTTTGACGATCAAGACGATCATCTTATCGAGGCCATGGTGTGTACGCTGGACGTCACGGCTGGCATTTCATTTCGAAATAATGCGTTTCCTGAATTGGTTTCTATGCTCAATCCAGCGTACACATTTCTAGAGTTCCTCAAAATGATATCAAACAGTTCGGATCTATTGCTTGACTTATTGGTTAGCAATGAGACCTGTTTTCTTCTATACTTGCTGAGATTTCTTAAGTATATACGAATGAATTGGTCTATGTTTGTACAAAGCTGCCATGACTTTGGTATGGGTGCTACAACCCTGGACGAAGCTATGAGTGTTTTAATACGATTAAGGCTTCAAATATCCCGTTTAGTATCTAGACAGTTATATCCATACGATATATCACCTGTACTTCGTTTACTTGAAAGCTGTGAAAGTCTTTACGAAGGAAATGAGCTAAGTTAGCCTAGTATTAATCGTTGATGATTGCCTTTGCCACAACTGTCTTCCAAAAACCATGTGTCGTTACCCACACAATGCTAAGATACATGCAATCGCTTACCCAATATTTTCACTAACAATTATTGTTCAAATATCTTGCCTTTCTAGCATATAGGTTCTTAATTTTATTATTTAAAGTAAATAATTTAGATTTAACATTTATAAGAGTAATTAAAATGTATATTTAAAAAATTAATAAATTTTACAACATTGAAATGTTTGGAAGTTTTTAGATAGCATTTCCTCTTCTGAACGAATGAAATTGAGAATAAGAAACGAGCTCCACTAAGGAAATTCGTTATGTATTTCCCTTATTTATAAATAATAAATAACATAGTGTATATAATGACAAAAATATACTTAAGATCCTCCTAAACGTGCTTACTTACAACTACACGACATTCATTTACGTTTAAGCAATTAAACATTTAAAATATAGTTGACCAATAAATAAATTCTTATACAGTTTTTTGTAAAAATATTTGACAAATGGAATTCATTTAATTTGTAGTTTATATATTTTTTTAATGTCTATTTATCATTCGAACTCTACGCTTTGTGGTCTCGATGCCCAATGAATCGATGGTATCCAAAGGCATTGTAATCGATATTCTTCTTTCTAGTTGATCGGGTAATATTCCATGGGTATTCTTATTTTGCCAAGGGTTGTGGAACGCTGAGGCCGGTACTGAACATCGTCTACTTCTTATCAAAGTGGAAAACTCTTCAACAAATTTATGAAACGAGATTTAAATAGCTTCTTAAGTGAAGTTGAATAAACCTACCTGGCTTTGGTAATGGTGAAGAATTGTCTAGAGATAGGGTCATATGCTGTCGAAGCAGTTGCCAATTATTCTTAACCCTTGGTGAGGGAATTAGGATAGGTGAGGGCGTTTGTGGTTTTTGAGTAGCCGTCTCTACGTTACATTTGTAAAATTGTGCTTCAATGCCAATATTTTGCCGCGAAGATGTCACTACACGTTTGTGTTCTAATCGTGATGATTCGATTTATTAAAGAGGTTAATTGTTCATAAGTACATCATTTGTTTGGTTTCTTAAAAAGACACACACAGAAGTAGTGAGGAAAAAGTGGTAAAATTTGTGAAAAGTGGCCAAAACATTTATAAAATTAGATAAAAAACATCCAATTATATGGGATAGCTGAAGTTTTTATTTAGAACATTTAGATACGCTTTTATATCGAAACAGGTATTAAAAATAAATAAAATAACGTTTAAAAGAGATTGAGTACTTCAGGAGAGCTCGACTTATATTTAAGTTTGCTGATAAATAAAAGAGATCGACGGAATGTAAAGTATAGATATAAAAAAAGAGGAAACAGGGGCATATTGATCACATTCAGTACATACGAAATTACACTTATTTTCTACATATACATACTACAATTAAGACTACATATAACGAATAGAGGTTAAAAATTCCTAATTGGATATAAGAATTTAAAGCTATAGGTGATTGTGTTTGATAAAATTATCAAATACAAGTAGTACATTTGGTCAAAAGTTCTTATTTTTGATTTTTGGGTAGTTATACATTTAAATGCTTTTTGTTTCTCATCAATCGACACTTGATAGGTAGGTAATAGCGAAAAAATTTTAAATCTGGAGTTTCGTGGAAATACCTTTTGATACACGCCTATCTCTATGAGTTTGGGCATACGATTGTAAGGAGCATCGTCTTAAGAAGCGCTTATCGTTTTTATTTTCCTTTAAGAAAAAAAACGTAAACATAATTATTTTAGTTTAAACATCAATTCATGCGAAGACTTCTTAACTTACCGATTTGTAATGTTGATTTATGTCAGAAGCAGCTTTGAGCAACAAGTAGATAAACACTAAGGCAAAAAGATATATAATCGGCTCAGCAGAGTCCTTTTTATCAGTTTTAGTAAATTTATTGCCTTTAGCTTTGGAAGTTTTATTTTTATGGAAACCATTTTTACCATTAGAAGGTACTTTGATAGAATATTTAGATTTTTTTGTTTTCTTACTATAAGATGGTTTTGAACATTTATCTCCTCTGCCACTCCCTTCATCCATAGTAGCGATGCTACTTTCCGGAATGTTCAAAGAGATTCCTTTTTTTACTCCTTTCTCTATCCCATTTTGTGTGGTCTTGTTGATATCCGTCAAATAGCCAGACCGTGGGATTTGACTTCTTGTGAATATTTCTAAATCCTTGCATATATCCTTATATTCCAGTAATCTTTCAAGAATTTTTTGCGATTCTTCACGTTTTGAATAGGAAATGATATGGGGTGTTCGCAAAATATTTTCTTGGGTACAATTTACAAAACAAATCGGTATGCTACTCAGTCCCAAATAAATTGTTACGAATACAATTAATAATCCGATTGGAACTATACGATGATTATTATTTTCGTCGTTCGTTACTACACGTTTGTGCAATATGGATTCAATGTATTTTTCTTCTGAAAAATCAAAATTTCTTTTATGGGAAAAAATTTGACAATAATTGTTCGTACAAACCTTCTTTATCCATCATTTCTATTAACTTTAACTTTATGTATCTATTGCAAACTTTGACATGAAGAATATGTCCGTTAATGAGAAATCAATAACATGACAATTGTAACGGTAATTGTCACATTGGGGCTGACATATGTTCGCCATGATGAAAATACCAAAGTTTTGTCATTTCTACATTAAGGTGGGTATTAGCCGCTAAAATCAAAAATAAATCTGCATTAACAGAATATAATTATATATTTTTGTTGCAAATTCTATTATAACTTAAGGTAAATATTAAGTTCGAGTTTAGCCACTAAAATCGCCATTTTTCACGTTTACTTTCCACTATCCACGAAAAAGAATATAAACTTTGTGAAAAGTTGCTTTGGGATATTTCTCATCAAGTTTTAATAAAATTTGCATCAAAGATATACAATTTTATTGTTTCTACTGATTTAATTTCGGTTTTAGCGGCTAAACTCGAACTTAATACCAATCTTTAATGTGAAATGATCCAATGCAACAAATAAAAATGTTTATTTTCTATACAGTGAATTATTGAAGAAAAGTAAGCGTGAAAAATGAATATGTAGCGCACTACATAGCCTTTAGATTCCACATAGAAGATTCGTTCCTGTCAGCAAAAAATAAGTCAGTTTCGAAGATTGATTTTCAGGCATTTTTTTTTGTCGTTTGTAATGAGTAAATCCTCATAAAGCATTGAATATAATAAAATGATCTGTGACACCAACTTCAAAATGTTGAAACCAAAATTGATAGGCTTTAGTCATGTAATACATTTATTATTTGGCCTCATTGGCTTTGTATTACGAAATAAATGGAAATTTCATTGAATTGAATGACGCATTTTCAAATAAAACCTCAAATATCATACAGTTTCAGGGATGGAAAATGCAGTACTACAGTACTTTTTTCAATACTTTTTCACCCCGGTCAGTACCGTAGTACCCCCGCGAATGATTTAGTACTTTTTATGTAGACATTTTTGAGTCGATATCAGATTTATGGTACAATAGCTTTGACAAAATATTTTAATATTGTGAGAAAGTCTTTATCAACCTAATTTGCTAATAGTCTTTTACAAATATGGCAAAACAGACAAGTTCACCCGGGAAGAAAATCTCGATTTTTTTAAAGGCATAGTCAAAAATACGATTTCATTGAATTTCAAGAATGTTTTAGTCGAAAAAAAGCATGCGAATCTATATTATCGATTTTTTATGTCGATAGAAAATTTTGTCAATATTTTATTTCTATATAAAATTTTTGCAAACTTTTATTTCTAAAGGAAATTTTTGCAAAATTTTATTTCAATTGGAAATTTTGTAAATATTTTATTTCTATAGGAAATTTTTGGAAAAAAATTGCAAAATTTTATTTCTATAAAATTTTTTTTGCAAAATTTTATTTCTATAGAATATTTTGTCAAAATTTTATTTATATAGAAAATTTTGTCAAAATTTTATTTTTATAGAATTTTTTTTTCAAAATTTTATTTCTATAGAAAATTTTGTCCGCATTTTATTTCTATAGAACATTTTGTTAAAATTTTATTTTCTTTAAAATTTAGTCTAAAGGAGCTCTTGACAATAATCTTCCAGTGTTGAAATTTAGTAAAAAGTACCTTTTCGCCCAAAAACATACCTTTTTTGTACTTTCTTAAAAATTGTATTTTCCATCCCTGTACAGTTTGCGTCAGCCTCACTCATTGTTTCATTAAGAAAATTAAATTTTTCATTTAAAAAATAAAAACTAAAAACAACTAAAAGATTACAAATATGTATTAAACTAATCTGGTAAATGCAACATTTGGTATGACGCAAGCCAATCTCCCATCTTCCTCAAATCTATAATCTTTGGCTTCTATAACCCTATTATCACAACAGCGCTACGACCGCAACGTCATTAATACTAAAACGCTGCAGTTATTGAGCGACATCTACCCGGTTGACATTTGTTGCTTTTGTAGAAGAGCCCATTTCTTCTTCTTGTACTCTCTGATACTTTTGAAACCAACCTTACCATATCGATTTAGTTTTTGGCGTGAACAAAAGCTACAAAGTTTGGACATTGCAAACCCGAAGCACTAGATGTCTTTGCCAACATAATTTCATGAAGATTGCATCGACGTGTTTCTAAATTGCCCTTCTGAATTAAAACAACAAAAGTAAAACGAAACTGATGATAGAAAATTGAAATGAAATATGAATTGCGGCTTCTTGAGCCTATTGGCTTGTTGCGTTTTTTGACAGAAAAAAACTAATTTTTACCATAGACCCCTACGCCATAGATAATTAAAAAAAAATAGAGGACCCTCACAGTAAAAACTGCGTCAGTTCCAAATAAGAGTTTTCTGACATTTTGTATTGTGTTTTACATAAAGAGATATTTTCCTCAAAATTTAAATTTTGTTGTTAAAGGCCAGTATGCACCTCTAGCGAAATTTTCGGTAGCAAAAATTTATTTAAGTTTACAACAAAAAAAAAACAGGGCTGTGTACACAAACTTTAAACCAGCTAATCACTTTTAAAAATTGTTAATATATGTTCCAAATATTCCTCAAATAAATTGTTTATTATTTACAGACCTTTTAAAACTTTTACGCACACAATGATTGTAATAAATTAAATGTTTGCTGCCAAAATATGTTTTTGACAACCCTGTTACTTTCATTAGAGGTGCGTACCAGCTTACGAAATTGAACGCTACCGAAAATTTCGTTAGCATAAATAGCAATGCATTTCTTATGGGAATGAAATTTTTCGCTAGAGGTGCATACCGGCCTTAACGCCATATCAATTTGATAGTGAATCCCATCTTCAACATTAGTTCAAATGGCCTTGCATATTGCTTGCCTTCCAATGGGTTTGAAGCATTAAAATTAAATTTAGTTTGAAAAGTTGTTGCTACTATGTTGAGAAATTGTTGCTAACGTGTTGAATTCTACTGTTAAGGGTAATGTCTGTTCTTTGTTGAGAACGCGATTTTCTCAACAATTTCTCAAATTGAATTCTAAGCTAATTCTTTGAAAAAATGTTTGAAAGCGTATTGAAGATAAGCGTTTCTCCAATGCTTGTGTTTATTGGGTATTCTCATTGGCGTGACGTATTTCCAATTGCCAACACCGTTCGACTTGTCAACACTGGCATTAAAAGAGAATATATGTACATAATTTCATTTCTTTCTATAAACAATCGATCACAATAAACAAAAATATGGAAGAGAAAGAAGAATCAATATCGTCAACATTGAACTATTATTCATCATTTAAGCCAGAAGATTACTCTTCACCAAAACAATACATTAGTCGTAATTTGGTTTCCAGCATTATTGGCCTTAGCAAAGACGGAAAGAGCAATATTAATATTGTGTGGAAATCATCACCGCATAATTCCAAAAAAATATTGTTGGACATTCGCTTAATTTCTCTATTGTTTGGATTTGCATGCAGTATTTTGTTGTACAAAATGGTAATCGTAAGTAAGTAAAACAACATTTCTAAGAGGGTGGAGGTGGCAAATCGAATTGGAAAAAAACTATATTTTTTCCACTTAAAAAAAATAAATTATGTATAATATTATTTAAAATTTACAAAATTTGAAATTCTATGTATTGTGTGAACACTGAACAGTATATGTATCTATTGATGATCTCATAGGTTTCACTGTTCTCTAGGCAAATTGTCATCTGCCCTCCCCCTGCAATGTACAGCCTAGTAGAGGAACCTCACAAGAAATTTCCGTCTATTTCAATACCAATATTTCATTTTTATCGCTTTGTTATGGTAATAATGGTAGGCATAGATAAGCCAGTGCTAGTGCTGGTGGGTAAGAACTACGATATCTTAAAAATTTTTGAATTAGAATAGATTCTTTACAAAAAAGTGCAAGATGAAGTTCTAACTTGAAATTATTCTAATTGAGTTTAGTTACATTGTCACCTTAGTGAGATTGATATGATATGTAAATGTTTAGGTATTTACTGTTCTAAATAATCAGTGTGCTATTAAAATTACAAGGGCTGTATTATTTTTCTTGTAATAATGATAATAAATTACATAAAATGTTTCCGATTTACCAAAATATTTGCATCACTTCTAAACGCAACTTCAAATGTTTTTTTTTTACAATAACCTTTATGACACTTATAGCAAAATCTATGTGCATATTAATGAAATGGTAAACATTTTTAGAAAATAAGTAATATATATATTTATGGTAAACAAGTTGTGACGTATTAATTGTAACGTCTATAAAATAACACATTTTTTATTTATCTGTTTGTTATAGTGCCTTATTCAAATATGGAGAGTGCAGTGAATTTTAAAGATTTTGTTCAGAGAAGCTATACGAATGCAATTGTTTGGGCCAATTATCATGAAATATACGAAATTTTGCAACCTCTTCTTTATGGTGTTCTAGTAGCAATGGTTGGATATTATTTGGTTTACTTAGATAGTAATATTCCAGGCGTAAGTCCACCAACCCCATTTTCTCCCAGAAAGAGAGCTATGTGAGTATATTTTTTAAAACTCTAAAATGAAATAATAAACGTTCTTTTCTGTTTTTTCAGATATTATCAACAAAGAAGTAGTATACACTTAGGTTATTTAACCGCATTGGCTGTCGGTGTGATAATATCCGGTCTCATGTATTTAGATATTTAAATACCTTGTATGTAGAGCCGCAAAGTCTTAGCAACACTAAATTATATTTCAGTATTTCAATAATATTTACATTTATTTCTTTATTTGTTTATACTCAAGAAAACTAATAATGAAATTCAGTCTAAGTACAAAGTAACTTTAGGTCCTTCCTAGATAGTGATAAGAAAATATACTTTAAGTTTTCTAGTAATTTCTTCTAAAAGAAAGATAATCAAAATATACAGTATTTAAATCTTAATTTTGTTTTTGTAATAAAACAAACGAGTTTACGTTCTGTAGACGCATAATACTAGACGATGTTATGGATTGGTCTATGAGGTCCACCTTAAATGTGCGGAAACCATTTTGTCCATTCGATTTTCCTACCAAGCGGAGATGTGATCCTAAAAGAAGACTGTGAAACACCGAACGACGAGAAAAATTTTTACACTATTACCGTAATTGAATTTGTCCAAAGTATTCTCAAAATCATAATAGGAACATTGAAGAACGGGTCCATTTCCATCGAGGTTTCGAAGCAATATTATCTTCTCAAATCTGTTTTTTCCATTTCCAATTTTTATTAGTCTACCTATAAGTATGTTGGTAATAATTAAATTTTTCATATTCAAAAAATCTTTAAATCTTACCATATACATCCCACAATGCATTTAATTTCGGATGCATTTTAGTGATCTTTATCACAAACTCCACATTACCTACAAAAACTTTCAAATTCCTTTTTTCGTCGCTCATTGGATCACTTGCTTTATTTTCGGGCACATTTTCAATGCCCAACTTTTCATTGATTTTAATGTCATTTCCAACTGTTATCTTCGGAATTGGTGGCATTATAAACAGTTCGGTTTTTGTGTCCAGTTTGTCGGCTGGGGTAAATGATTCATTGGGCCGTTTTAATGATCGTCGGACACATATTTGCGTTTGTTTCAATGTGGGTTTCTTATTCAAAGTATCCCCACTTGATTTTAGTTCACAAAGAAATCTATTTCTCGAGTTTCCATCCCGGAAAACCTGAGCTAGAGGTTTTTTTGTTCCTGTAGTGAAGAGAAATAAATAGATTAATTGTAATTTACTTTTATATTCAGAATACTTTTTAATTACCAGAAAAGAACATTTTCCTAGCTTAATTGAATTTTTCCGTTAGCAGTAACGGTTTATAGCAAACAAAATTAAATTGACGTCTATGAATTTGTACAATCATGGCGACAAAAAATAGGCGAACATCTTGCCTCGACTCGGCTAAACGTTTTAAGGCAACCTAATAAACACAAACGTTTGAAAAATACTAAATTTCAACAATTTTTCAAAGGATTAGGGTAATATTCAATTAGAGAAATTGTTGAGAAAATCGCGTTCTCAACAAAAAACAGACATTACCCTCAACAGTAGAATTCAACACGTTAGCAACGATTTCTCAACATATTAGCAACAACTTTTCAAACTAAATTTCATTTTAACGCTTCAAAGCTGTTGGAAAATTTGTTGAAAGCAAGCAATTTGCAAGGCTTTTTGAATAAAAGTTGAATATGGGATTCACTATCAAATTGATATGGCGTTACCTATGAAAAATGCTCATCCTTGTGTTTGTTGGGAATATGTTGTCAGGGAATAATTTGGGACGTCCACAGCGAAATTAAAATGTGTTTCGCTTCGAAGAATAGTATTCTCCAATTCTTCGCTATAATAGGGCTGTTATCTTTTAACACTGGATGCAGCATTTGTATGGGCTATCCAGAACATCGTTGCACTGGTGTTCTATCCAGAACATCTCATCAGTGCAAGTCGAGTCGCTGCTACCAGATTGCATTTTGATAAAGTGACGCTTTTTAGATTCACAATAGCATTTTATTGTGACTAATTTATCGAATATCATGAAATTCAATGTGATACAGTGTCATGAATAATCGCAACAGTACATATTTATAACTATTTGAGCATTTCATACATTAAAAATTTAAGATTTCACTTGTTTTCTGTGATTGTTTTTATACAGCTGATGACAGTGTTGCATATTTTTTGGAGATGTCCTGGATAGTCCGTGACTGCTTAGGGTATCCAGTGCAAAAAGAAAACAGCCCTAATAATAATTTCGAATACTTAAAATAGTCATACGTGATATTTAAAATATATTTCCCTTCCTTAAAATCCCCTAAATTCGGGAGAAACCCTAAAAACTTGGCAATACTGGTATGTTGCCATATTTGAACAAACATTTTTGACATTCATTCGATACGTTGTATGTGTGTGGTAAAAACTTAAAAAAATTGTCCACGCGATTTTGGAATCTTGGCTAGAGTTTGTAAATAAATTGGTTTCCTCCAGTACATTTTTGTAAGAGACTTTCTGGCACAATGAGTACGATACTGGAGAAAATTGCTGCCATCGAAAGCGAGGTGCGTTTATTTTTTTTTGTCCCATTGCTTCTTATATGAATGGAATGGAAATCTAACCTGTATCTCTTGTTCCCTATTTCTTCCTCGGTTAATTAGATGGCAAGAACCCAAAAGAACAAGGCCACCTCTGCTCATTTGGGTTTACTCAAAGCAAAATTAGCCAAGTTGCGGAGAGAATTAATTTCACCTAAGGGTGGTGGTGGTGGTGCCGGCGAACAAGGTATGTCTGCAAAACGAATTTAAATACTACAAAAGGATAACATTAATGTGATGCATTTTTCCAAACTAGGCTTTGAGGTGGCCAAAACTGGTGATGCTCGGGTAGGCTTTGTGGGGTTTCCATCGGTTGGTAAATCAACATTGCTCTCTAATTTAGCGGGTGTCTATTCCGAAGTTGCAGCCTACGAATTCACAACTTTAACAACAGTGCCGGGATGTATCAAGTATAAGGGAGCAAAAATTCAACTTCTGGATTTGCCTGGAATTATTGAGGGTGCCAAGGACGGAAAAGGTCGAGGTCGGCAAGTCATAGCCGTTGCACGAACGTGTAATTTGATTTTCATGGTGCTCGATTGTTTGAAACCGTTGGGTCACAAGAAACTTCTGGAACATGAATTGGAAGGTTTTGGCATACGTCTTAACAAGAAACCTCCAAATATTTATTTCAAACGTAAAGATAAGGGTGGCGTCAATTTGAATGCCATGGTGCCACAATCAGAGCTGGATGCTGATATGGTCAAAACCATCCTCTCCGAATACAAAATCCACAATGCCGATATAACTTTGAGGTACGATGCCACTAGCGACGATCTCATTGATGTCATTGAAGGCAATCGTATTTACATACCCTGCATATACCTACTTAATAAAATCGATCAGATTTCCATAGAAGAACTCGATGTTATTTACAAAATTCCCCATTGTGTACCTATATCAGCTCATCACCGTTGGAATTTCGATGATTTGTTGGAACTTATGTGGGAATATTTGCAGTTGGTGAGAATGTAAGTAGATGGAAACACAAACCAATAATATTAGACACTCTATAGTCAATTACATTTGCAGTTACACCAAGCCTAAAGGTCAATTGCCAGATTACAGCTCGCCAATTGTATTGAACTCTGAACGCACTTCTATTCAAGATTTTTGCAACAAACTCCATCGAACCATTGCTAAGGAATTCAAATAGTGAGTTATTCAACATTAAACATTGAAGGCCTGTGTATACATGTATTTTCCTTCTTTTTATTACTTACAGTGCCTTGGTTTGGGGCTCGTCCGTAAAGCATCAACCACAAAAAGTAGGCATAGATCATGTACTCAACGATGAAGACGTTGTGCAAATTGTTAAGAAAGTCTAAGACAAAATCAGTTACAAACTGGAACAGAATTTACATGATGTTTTGAATATCAAATATCTGATTTTCATTGTAATATAAGGCTAAAATGACCGAATAAAAACAGATGTGACACACCTTCAATGGATTAGTTGTTTTGTAATAGTTTCTCTATTTTTATTTATTTCTTTTTTAGTATTGAAAAACAATAAATTTATTTTATTATATGTATTTACATATAGTATATATCAGAGATGTGTTTGTTGTTTTTGTTGATTGGTCTTAACGTTAGTGCCTTAACATTACTTTTGTTGTTTTCTCAGAAGTGTTTGTTGTATAGAACTTAAAACTAACTTTTAAACGGGTGGCTGATAAATGTATGGATTTCATGTGGGGTTTCTCCGTTATTGTTGCAGTACGTTGTAGGACACCACCCACCTCTTACTCTGAAGAGAAACTTAGCTTAGAAGACAGAAAATACATGTATATATATATGTGTGTGTGTTTGTTTGTTTGTATAACGTATAGACTAAAAAGTAGTTCCTTCTTTGATTTGCATTTGATGTGATTTTGGTAAAATAAGAAAAACAATTGGAAATACAATTTACATTTCCAACTCTCAAGCAGAGACGTAATCTAAATAACGAACATGATATCAAATAAATATTTTAAAATAAAACGGAAACTTGAAGAAAAAATGTATAGTCGATATCGAATTGGAAATTATGTTGTACAATTGAACAGATAAGTGCATATAAATATGGTATCAACATTAAATAACATGGTTTATTTTTGTTATTAGCAAATGAGAGCGAGGCTTTGGTAAAACTTCGCCATAAACAATACCGTAGCAATAGGAGTTTCGGTAAATCATATTAGACCACGGGTAAAGGCATCATTATTAATCGATCGTCCATCTCTGGGACACGACAACACTTTGTGTAATGGATAATCAAAAAAACCAAACATTTTCTTACAAAACTTTTGTCCTGATAACACATGTATGAGAAATGTATTTACCAAGAACTTTTATGGTACTAGCTTATTGTAAGTCATTGGAAAATGTTTACGTTTTTCCGGTACGCAGAACTCCTCGTACTTTTTTGGTTACAGGTTCGGTTTCATCTTTGCCGCCGTCAAACAGAGATGCATTTTCCTACAATCGAAATCAATATAATAAAATAAAATAAATCTTTTTTTTTTATTTGAACATACCAAGGAATTTTGATCGATAGATGATAAATGATCTGAGGCTGGACGTTTCTCTGCACTTTTTATTGTTGACTGGCCACTTGTGGTCGGTTTCAAGGCATTTGTTATTTTCTTATTAGTCCCTAAGGTCGTTAGTATCGAATACGTATCAAAAGGTATATAAATTTTAGTATTTGGAAATCCTTCGGCATCTGGTGGGGGCTCTTGGAAATATAGACATGGTAATGTAATGGGTACATTAAATGTTTTGTTTGGCGTTAAATCACACTGTCCCATTTTGGAACAAATAATGTAATTGGCGAGATCACAACAGGCCCACAATTTCTATAACAAAAAGAAAATAAAGAACAAATATTTAACAGTTTTTAGAACTATGAGCTGCAAGACATAAGAAAACTTACCAAATTATAGGCATGACTATCTGAATGTGGGGTTACTATATAGTGGTCCTTCATCATTACCATAAGATTCTTGTAGAAGCTATACGAAAATGCCTCCGACTTGGCCATTAGAGGTTCCATAATAAAGCGTAAACATTTCTCGACTTGTTTCAATTGTGCTCGATCTTCGTAATTAGTAAATTGAGGATCATGTACCAATATAGGTATAGCAAAAGCCAATATAAAATCAGGTAATATATGTAAACGTTGTTCGGCAGAGGAGTCAGGATCTGAAAATGAAAATTTATTCAAAGGGTAGAATTAGAATAATCTGCCTTCAGCGAATAAAATTTTAGAAATTTTACTTTTTCGAATTTCTAAATTTCACTTTTCATGTAGAGCGAGAACTGTTATTTCATACTTACTTGTTGCTTGTATTGTTTTGAGATACTCCCGTCGTTTATTTATGTCAGCTTCCAAAAATTGTCGCTTAAGTTCCAAAAGTCTAAAAAATATAAATATAATAGCTATTTTTGTTAACAAAATATAATTTTGTTTATTACTTTTTATCTGTTTCGAATCCAGCTAGAGCGTAGAATCCCATAAAATCAAGTGGTAGACAGTTGCTAGGCAACCCTTTATTTAGACCTTTGTGTAATTTTCGAGCAAACATCTCTCTAACCTGTGGCACTGGATCACACTTGAGAAATACAAAAATAAATAGAAGGAAGATCATTGAAAAATTGCAACAGCTACGTGGTGTATATAACATACCATTAATTGAGATAAACTGTAATACTGCTCAGAGGTATATTGATCTCCAACGCCTTTTTGCTCACAGATTTTCAACATAGCACAACCTGCAGCCAATCTAAACCACGATGATTCAGCAGCATACATGCGTTTGTGGTCCAACAAGTCGCCTCCATGATGTATAAAAGCTATTAACATGCGAAATGTTTTTTTTGCCGAAGCTTCGTCATCTCGTAGTCCTAGTAACCAACGGGCCATTGTTTTCAGACCTTCCAACTTGCATAGGGTGTCGGACGGTAATTCCTCCTGTTCGCACCAGGTTCCATCAATTTGTTTACAAGTCCTATCTTCAGGTACCGGCTGTATCAGCAATTCTTTAACTATGCGCCTTGCTATCATGTTCTTAATCTTTTCAGCGAAAGCCTTAGGCATGTTATAAGCTATATGACCCATAGTAACGACTTTCGTTCGTTGGTGGGGACAATTTGGTTTGAGTGTGACCCGTAAATTATCCATGATTTCGTTGAATATAGGATGTACAGTTTTCGGTGTATCTATGTGGTCAGTACCTCCATTTAATTGTGCTTGCGTATTAATAAATATGCAACGAACAGCATGTTTTGCCTGCTTCGGCGTTCCCTCAACGGCAAAATCCTTGCAAACTGGGGCCAATTCCTCGAGAATAGAAGGATCTACGGAAATTAAAGGCTTATAGCGACCCAAATGTGTAAGAGATTTCAGAATCAATGGTGCTGAATACTCATTGTCATAACTCAATAATGATATCATATGACGCAAAGTTTTGTTCATAAAAAAGTGAGGGGAAAATAAATATGACAACGCCTGCAAAAAAAAAAAAACTTTTATGAGAACTACATATACTGGCAATCATTTTGTTGTTCACCTACCGTTAGCAATTTCAAGCCTTGTTCACCAGCTTCGTTTTCCGGTAGACCAATTTCTTTGATTGTATCGCCACCTCGCATGCAATCCTCAATTAAACTGCACAAATAAAGAATGAAATTACTAATATCCAGCGTTCTCCTTTTCCTTACAAAATACTTACCCAATTAAAATACCCACAGACTCCTTATCAATCATAACTGAAGCAATACGCTCAATTAACATTTTAACGGTTTGATAATAAAGATTCGTCATTATGGGAGTGCCAAGTTTCTTTAAGAGTAATGACATGGTATCGGCACACTCCTTGCAGGAAACATCCCTCTTCAGTATTATTTCCATGTAGCGCAGTAATGTTGGATCTTTTCTCATATTCGTGCTAAATTTACCAAGATATTCAGTTGCCTTCAATGGATCGGCCAATAATTTACATATGATTGTCTGTTTAATATTCAATTGACTTTGCATTGAAGGAGTCATCTCTTTATTTTTATGCAATTTCACCCATTCCAGTACAGTTTTCCTGGTCTTCATCTGATTCTTTTGAAGTTCGATGAAAGCTTTCATAGCATTGTCATCAAAAGTTCCCATAAGATGATACAATTGCTTCATTCGTTCTAGAGGTGGGAGTTTATAGGGTACTAACGACGTGATCAACAAGCGTTCGACCTGTAAACGGTCCTCGAGTGTAGGCATGTAGTAGCCATGCATGATTTTATTCTTGATCCACTCCACATTCTTTTTTACCTCCTCGGATAGGTCATTGGGCTCGCATATTGCTTTTTTGTAAACATAAGCTAATCCTAGCATAGCTTCCTTACGTATTTTGAATTTCTTATCCAAAGTTCGCTCGCGCACAAAGTCTAGAAGATCCTCAGACTCGCATACAATAGAGAATTCTCGCTTTGCCGTTTCTACTATTGCCATAACAACTTCATAGCGGACATTTTCATCGGAATCATGTTGCCGAGCGCGCAAACATGAAATTATATCTTCACGAAGGTGGGGTTGATTAAGCAAAAAGTGCATAGATGATTGAACGCACTTAACACGTATTGAATATGATATGTCGCAGAATCTTCCGAGGAACATACGTAACAACGTTGGATGTTTTTTAGAAATCTGAGAATCCTTTTCAGAAAACATGCGAGCTAGTAAGGCTACCGCTTCTGCAATGACAATGAAAAATGTACAAAGAAATATATATTTGATTTCTCCAGTCTAAATCTTAATTTATTAGCAGACTAAATCGAAAGTCAATGTTTTTGGGGGAGAATCAGCGTTCTCTTCGCGACCATTGCATGACGAAATAGTTTACTATACAGCAAAGGAAATATCATACTACATACTCAAGCGTTCCTGTTCATTGGAAGATTTCAATTTACATTCCAGTTGTGGCAACACTGAACACAGAATATTTGGACAGATCAAATGCAATTCATATATTAAATCGTAGATTTTTCCACATATCTCATAATTTTTATCAACTTTGTCTAAGACCAGGACTTGATTAAAGAACTGTAATATGTTTAAGACAAATATAGGTATGTGAATTTCAATAAATATAGTCAATATACAATATCAATACGAACCATTTTGATTATAGTTTCCAATGAGTCAGCCGTTTTAATGATCAGTTGTTCGGCTAACTGATAGGCAAATTTATTTTGGGATTTCTTCGGCTCTACAATATTGATGAGAATCAAATCTAATATGTCTGTGGTAAAGTTATCAGCTTCATTTATTAAGGGGCTCATGATATCGATCATAAAGTTCTTCACTTTGGGGCTGTGCTCCTCGCTGTAATAAACAAAACGAACATGGTAAGACTTCTTTCTGTTCACTGCAGATTTCTTTGATAACTCACTTGACTATTTTAAACATCATGCCGAAGAGTTGGCAAAATATTTCTGCACAATCTTCCAGTTCAAAACACATATTAAAAGATTTTACATAAGCTAAGTTTTCCAACAGATAGAAATAACGTTTGAATGAGGGATCTTTAGGGTCTTTAAGACCATACAATTGTTTGATGAAAAATAAAAAAATTGTTTTGATTTGATCCTGGTCCTTGTAGGGGGCTTCGGGAGCATACACACGCAGAACATCGGCAATACAACATGCCACCAATAACTGTACGTCCCGCGAAGGATGTTGAAGGAAATTATCCTCAGCTAGTTGTAGCGACAATGGTATGTACTGTTGATACAAACCATCGTCTTGTCCCATAGCTTGTAGTACATTGGCGAGTGTCTATGAAAAGTATATTATTTGATAAATTGCGACACATATTCATCTTAGTTGACTAACCTTCAGCCTTCGTATAAGTTCATCTGTGCCGAGGTCTTCCGACAACGGCCTGCATCCGGCAGGATACACTATATCCGTCATAATAATATGCCAATTATTTCACTCAGATTTAATTATTGATGATTTTCCGTTGTTACTCCAAAATAAGAACTACCTGTGAAAAATGCGAAGTTATTAGACATTGTTATGTTTAGTTTATCGCCTAGCATCTAACTATCGCACATTGTCGCTGTACTTTTACTTCTCAACATATCTACAAACTTTACTTGCTTATGTGTGTGCTTTGCAATTGGGTGTTATGTATGTGTGAGTTCATAAGTGATACCGCTCATTAAGAAAATTTTTAACTCATTTCTGATATTGAACTGAAGGAATTTTCAATTTTCATTTCTTTTAATATTCTATTCAAGATGTTAAAACTGCGAACAGAGTAAGAGCATACGAAACATCTTTATCTTTAGTAAAATTTTTCTACCTACGAAATGGAACCAATTGGCAATTTTTCCAACTTTTATATTGTTGCGTGTGACTGTAGCCCGCTTTTGATGTATACTTGTCAGGCCGAACTACAGAACTTGAGGGTTGACGTCGAAAATATCATAGAATATGTAATGCTTAAGTTTAAAGCGTTTTTTGTTGGCTTATTTTAACAAATATTATTTTCTTATTTTCTTTTCCCCGAGTATTATTGTTACTTATCAAAAAGTTAACGCCATCTTTTATCGAAACGTCAAAACAGTGCTCAAGAGAGAACGAGAGCAGCAACAGAGGCTAGTAAACACATTTACATGGGTTGGGCGAAAGCGTTTGATTGCTGTGCTAAATGACAGCATCGACGCATTCTCTATCTTGTCTGTGTGTAAACACAATCATAGCGACTGGTCTATGTGCATTTCCAATGGCAAACCCAAAATTTTAGGGAATATCATAATAAATTCGCCTCCAAGGGGAAATAATTAATTTACGGCACGTAAAGCATTATGGGCTTATTACTCTTTCAATATTATGCGAATTTTATAGCACTTCCTAGAATCCCCACAACGTCCATGAAGCGTTTAAACGTGTCACGTTCATATACAACGTTGTAGTTTGTCTGCACACCGTAGATGGCACTATTTTTGTACAAGTGGTCCGATTGGTCCAATTTTTGGGCAGATTGTAGACTTTTCGATTCTAAACACAAAAAAACCCCGGCCGAAACCGGCCACCTATACGCCAATTTTCAAGGGTCGGTATCTCGAAAACTACGCTCTTACGACAAAATTTTTACTTAATGGTTTCTCCTTAAAATGTACTATTTTTACAAAAAACGAAAAAAAGCCCAATTCCATTCATTTCATGAAAAATTGCTGTCAGAATTAACAAAAATATAAAGGGAAACACCAATTTTCAAGTGTCGATATCTCGAAAACAAGGCTTTTCCAAAAATATTGTTACTTAACATTTTCGCTTTAAAATCCCTTCTCCTACACACAAAAACAAATTGTTTTTAACAACTTTTGCTAAAGTAGATTTGTTCCCTATTTTTCTGCAAAAGAATAAATTTTAATATTTCTTTGTTCTTTAAAAAAAAAACACCAAAATTTGTAAAAGAATATAAAACTTTATATACGCAACTCTTTCAATGCAAATTGACTGATAATAAGGCAATGTACGTGCTCCAAAAAGAAATTGATTCACTTGACAGCGAAATTGAGTGTAATGATCACAATGGACTAAGTTAGCCTGAAACTTAATCGAGCTGCCATTTTAACATAAACAAACAAAATTGTGTATGGTTGCAGCCATCCGATTCAATTCACTCAATTTCTTTTCGGAAATGGAGAATTGCCGTCAAGTTGCATTAAAAAGGTTGTGGATGTACAGAATTTTATATTCTTTTTCAAAATTCCACGCAGGGAGGGAAGGAGAACTAGACAAAGTGTCATCTAGAGTGTGCAGACAAACTGCATCGCTGAATATGGACTTCAAACATCTATACATTTCTTCGACGTCTTAATATCTTCTAAAATTTAAAATAATCCTTTCTTTAGAGATATATGTAGATAAAAGGAAATTTAGATATGCCGTTTTGATTTAGCACATCTGACTAGTCTTTATTTTGGTGTTACTAATAACAGTATTATAAATAAATTGGGTTAATTATGGCTTTTAATCAAGCATTTCTTCGGAAAGTCGTTGGTATTGAGAATGACGTTTGACTTTTCGAAACGGGCAACGATACATCATTCTGCAAACAAATGTAATGCTTAGTGAAAATAGAAACCAAAATAGATATATAAATAAGTAAACAAAGCGGTTGGGAAGCCAAAGGACGGTATAACGGAGATCATAGTTTTCTAGAAAGATAGAAGAATGAAAATATAATTAACATTAAACACAAAGACGTATAAATCACATACCGAGTACAGCATAGCCCATGCCAATGTTTACTTTACCCATACGGTAAGATGAAGTTGGTACCATTATTTCCAGATAATTATGTTTCTTTTCTTTTAGTTCTTTTAAATTGAAGCTTTTTATTGAACTATCGTAGAAATTTATTACCTTTGTTGATGGATATAAAAATATTCGAGACTCATGCCAATGACCTGAGAATATAACATGCGGATCCAGTTCACTAATAACCGAACGTAAAAGAGGTCCGCCTCCTATGAGTATAGGAGCATGCGATAAACCAATGCGTAATTTTTTATGATTTTGTTCCTTGTCAGGGTTGGTGAAGTCTAACATCATGCGATTTATTTTGAAAAACCTTAAATTCGACTCATAGTCAAATATGTCACGTTGCGTGAAAGCCTCTTCAAAACGGTGAATATTTAAATTCGAAATGTATTCGCCATTTTCTCCCCCAATGTCGTTATCACCCGGTACATGAACCAGCTGATGGAAAGCAGAAATCATTTTAAACTTACCCAATAATTTAGTAAAATTATTTTATGATGATTGCCAAAAAAGCAAACTTACTCGTGTATTGGCCTCCGTTTGGTATATATGTCTAAAGCGTTTAATGTAGCTTTCAAATTCTTTGGGAGAAGCTACATTACCTTCATCTAGCAAGTCCCCAAGAAAACATATAATATGTGGCTGGGTGAATATTAAGGCTTGTTGAAAAGTACGATGCAAATATCTGTAAACAAAAGCTTATAATCTTGATTCCGGTTTACTGGATTATGCCAAGTCATATCATTGTACCTATCGGAATCATAACGAGCCAACCCACTATAAAAGGATTTATCATAGGTTTCACCTAGTAACTGAGGGTCTGCTATTAACAAAATTCGCGTGCAATTTTCTGGAAAATCGAAGGAAGAAAATATTAATTTTCTCTAATTCATAGACAAAATCTACTTGACCCACTAACCAAAGTGGCAATTAATTTCTTGCCAAGATGATCTATTAAAACGATATAGAAGGATTTCATTATAGCAACATAATAGCAAAGTGAGAAGCAAAAAAATTCGAATAACCCATCTGGAAAAATAGGTTTATATCACATTATAAAGGTTTATATTGATATTCAATATTATTTACCTGTAAACGTGACGAATTGGCATTTTTGTAAGCGAACTAAACAAACAAGCTTTAATTTTAAATCAGACCATTTGTTGTGTCTAGAGGAATTCTAGGCACTCCTGCTTTCCAAACTCCTATCCATTATGACATGCAATAGGAAGTTGTTGAAAATCGATCTATGTCAACATTAATTAAATTAACCCAATGTTTGAATGGTTGTGTCGTTCAATCTGTTTTGGTCTGTGTTCCTTTAAAAATGTACGTTAGCAGGAATGAATGGAAGTGAAGTCCTCAAGATGTTAATGTAGAAGCCGGCGTATTGAAAAACTATAAAAATCACCTTAATTTTTTATTTAAACATTTAAACTTAGAAAACAAAAGAAATTGAAGCAAATTTTGCTAGCTGCACAAAAATAAACAATCTCGGCTGTTAGATTATAACTATATTTTGCATTAAGGCGTATTATGTCGAGTAGCAACGCAGGGTTGCATTATAAAAAAACTAGGTGGGTATGCTGAAACAGCATAATACACAACCCAATAAACACAACACACAAAAAAATTTTTTCTGGTTCAATCACGAAATTAATTGATCCAATTAATTTTTTAATTGAAATGTCTTCAATTACAGAAATGATAATATCAATTAAAAATTAATTGAACGTCAATTAAAAAATTAATTGATCCAATTAAAAGATTAATTGACACTATTAATTTTTGTGTTTGATTTTTATTTCAATTAAAAAATTTGTTGAATCAATTAATTTTTTAATTAAATATTTTTTAAAACTCAATTAAGACTTTAATTGGAAACATTTTTGTGAAATTTTTTTCTGTGAAGCAAGCACCGGAGACATGCTTATATTCAAAAAGCTTTCAAACACTTTTCAACTCAATGGTGATATATTGTATTCTCAACAAAACATCAGACATTGCCTCAATAGTTAATTTCACATTGTGACACTAAAAAAAATTGAATATATTTTGTCATCGCTATTGTTATAGGAGCTATTTTAATATTTAGCGAAGCACCAAGAGTAAATAGCTTCTTATAAATTATTAGAAGAAAAAAATTCGTTATTTCGTATTTTGGTGAAAAAATGGCGTAATTCAAAACTGGAATAAAGTGATATGTTTCATATAGTTTCTTAAACATAGTGTATTGACTCACAGTATAGGCAATCTAACAATCCTTTAATTTAGTAATTTGACGTGGTACAACTTCTCAATAGTGATGCCGCTTTTCCGATGAGATATCGTTCGAGCTCCGTAAAATTCAAAACGTTTTGGCAGGGTAAGCAACTTCGTATCATTCGCTGAGTTACATATTCTCCTTTCGAATATTTCAAACAATTTAAAGAAATAATTATAAAATCATTCATGTGACAAATCGCCATTTCCACTTTTGGTCCTATAAGACGTCAAAATAACGATAAATTTTCATTTCCAGCAACACTACCAACAAATACTGTATACATACTTGTATTCCCATGGGGCGTTGCAGTCCTTGGACAAGGTTGTGTTCCTTGTGTCGGTGAGTAGGACAAACTGCAGTGAGTGTTGTTTGGGGGGCAAACTCCGAAAGATGACACACGTGTAGCGAATGCCGACAATTCGTCGAGCACCCCCAGACAGTAGGTCGTGCAAGCAGAAAGCAAAGGCGAGTTTTCCGTGCACTCAGACAGGACAAACCCCCTTTGGACATCAGCCAGGAGAATGTTCTCCGGGCGATAAAGGCCGCCAAGAACTCCACAGCAATTGGCCCAGATGGTTTGGCTACGAGGATGTTGAAACACATTAGAGAGGATGGAGTTAGATTCCTGACTCATACCTTCAATGTCTGTCTCAACACTCTCGAAATACCAGACATGTGGAAAATAGGGAGGGTTGTTCCTGTTCTGAAACCAGGGAAGCAAGCACATCTTGGATACTAGTAACGACCAATTACTCTTCTATCCTGCGTTACGAAGATTCTGGAAGCATTTCTACTGCCCTACTTCACAGAACATCTAATGTTGGCAAAACATCAGAATTGTTTCCGCTCTAGCAGTAGTATGAATTAATTGTGTGAATTAATAGCCACATTGCAGAGGGATTGAATAGGAGGAATAAATAAGGCGTACCACAAGGCGGTGTACTGTCCCCCCTCCTCTTTAGTTTCTACATGGCTGGAGCTCCCCTTCCGTCATCGGATGTCCATCTGATTACCTATGCAGAAGACCGTTCCATAGTGACATCGGGTAGAGACATCAAGGAATTTGAGGATTGACGATTACCTCCCTGTACATAGGGACTTTCGAAACTGAAACTTTCTGCCCCTAAATCGACAGCGACAATTTTTACATCATGGACCATGGAAGTGAATCTGGAACTCGATATCCACATACGTGGCTAAAGTAGCCCCACATGTAAGAACCCCGAGGTTCTTGGTGTGGCATTTGATAGTCTGTTCCTCTTTGGTAAACATGCGGAAATGTTGCTAAGAACGTTAGAAATAGAAACAAGATCCTGAAGGCATTGGCTGGTACCAACTGGGGGAAAGAAAGAGTCTATCGGTCGTCCCCTTATCGATTACGCAGCCCCCGTTTAAACTCCCAGTATTTGCGATCCCCAATGGAGAAATCTTCAAACGGTGCAAAATACTGCGTTGCGAGGCCAAAATGCTACCGGTGAGGCTACTCACCCAACCGCATCTACTAAAGTGCAGGCGGAGAAACCACCCAAACCACGCCCCATCCAGGAGGGTATCAACCGAAAGAGGCAAGCCCATTCAGTTTGGTTTTAGAAAGGATATCCAGTCAATAAAACACTTAATCGGTGATGATAGTGATGGGGGAATAAGGACGATATTGAGGGCGGCACTAACGGCAGCGGTTCAGAAGGCAATAGATTCCTCCCAATGCAGCTTTGTGCTGGAGGAGAAGCCAGGTCGGTGCTATCACAGCTAAGATCGGGGATCTCCAGGTACTTAAATAGTTACCTCTGCCTTCTGAATCCGGAAATTCAAGATGTCTGCCCTAATTGTGGACAGTCGCCTCACATCACGAGGCATCTCTCCGCGTGTCCTGCAAAGCCGACAGACCTAACGCCTATTTCACTCTGGATTCATCCAGTAGAGGTAGCTCGCTCCCTCAAACTGGATGTTGAAGCCTAAAGGTGGGTATTAAGTTCGAGTTTAGCCGCTAAAATCGTAATTTTTTCACGATTACTTTTCTTTAATGATACATTTTATGGAATACAAACTTCGTGAAAATTTGCTTTGGGCTATTCCCCATCAAGTTATAATGAAATTTGCAACAAATATGTATAATTTTATGCCTTTTTTACTGATTTAGTTTTCACTTTAGTGAAAAAATGACGATTTTAGCGGCTAAACTCGAACTTAATACCCACCTTAAATGTTTAATCCCAATAATTCGTTTGTTTTGTCTTGTATTTTCCCTATTTGTTCTCTTTTCATACATACATTCGCAGTGGCTACAACAACAACAAATACTGTATTTCAAGTTTTAGTAAAAATGATAAATTTCAGCTTCTAAGCAAATCATTGTGTTGGGGGCTATATGGGAACATGGACAGATACACACTATATTTTAGCACATCTATTTGTGGGCCCAAAACAAGACTATATTTCAATTAATTCGGATGAAACTTTCGTCTTCTACAGTTTCAAGAAGTCAAATTAAGGGGTTCGTTCTATATGCGGGACTGGGCTGATATTTAATATAGCTCTTTGTGGACCTGAAATTGTTCTAGATTTCTAATTTCAGACAAATCGAATAAGAATTGAGGCGTCTAGATAGCACATCAGCGTGGGCTCGTATGGGGTCTGTATCCAACTCTACACTAATATAGGCAATCTTCGAACTTGACCTGCTTGCATATAAAATACGAGTCTGTGTTGCATTTCAGCACGATGGCTTCATTATTGAAGACTGTAGCATTAACAAAAGACGGAAATTGTTAGTTCGTCAGAGAAAATCACAGTGACGTTGATTGGACTAAAACTGCGATTTAGACTTTGATTACAAAAATGTGTTCACAGACAGATGGACATCGATAAAACGACTCAGATGGCGGCATTAGTATCAAATACAACCAAATATTCCTCAAATTTATCCTCCACTTTTTACAGACCTTGCTCAGAAGTTATTAAAAGTGGAATCCGCACAACGTTTTAAAACTATAAAATGGTTGTTTCCAAGAGTTACATAACTAAAATATATAAAATAACCTTGTTATGAGCAAAAAATTCTTTAAAGGTGCATACTAACTTACAGAATTTCACGCTACCGAAACTTTCGTTCGAATAAATAGCAATGCATTTCTTATTTCAATATCACTGTTTTTTCCTAACAGTACTAGTATTGCATATAATCTGCGAAGTTTGAGTCACCTGATGGCAATTATATAAGCAATTAATATTCAGCTATAGAAAGTCCCGAGAAATGTATCCGTACAATAAATGTATGGATATACAATGGCATATGTCCAATTTGCTTAAAATAATACCAATAGAAGGAAAGACAATATCGTACTGGTGAAAAGTTCGCTTGTTCAGCCCTCACGCCTTACCATCATAACGTGTGCTTGTTTGCTCTCAAGTTAATTAGTATTTCAGCTCAAGATGACAATTTGACCCAAACGAAGTCCTCACCCGATGTTTCGGATGGTAGAGGTGATGAAACTAAAGTAATGGTATGACGTCGTTATGAGAGCACCTAGGGAAGATTTTAATGGTGTCGTGAACTGGGATATGAGAATATACCATACATACCTCTAGTGAAGCATCATCGGAAAGGACCTTGCCTACCATGCTGCTACTGATTTCGTTGTCAAGTGTCTCATTCAAAATACAGAATTTACATTATATTTTGTTTGGTACGAAGTTGAATATGGTATTCATGCAATTTGTTGCATTCACCAGATCCTTGTATTGTGGAAGTGGGGGTGGGGGGAGGATGAATACAGGCATCCAATCCTTTCTTTCCATTGTAATATGCTTACACCTTCTACTACTTCATTTTTTTCTCATTGGAGCTGAGGCTGGTCTTGGCCGAATAACGATGACGTTGCCATCATCATTAATATGGTCGTTTTGTTAGGTAAATGTGGTAGGTTGTTGAGTTGCTGTCTTCAGGATAAATAAGGTTACCTTTCACCATATGAATTTTGTGTTTACATTGGGGACGGCCTTTTGTATAACATTAATAAGAGTTACTTGCATTCCTATATTCATCCTGCAAATATCCTTCAGGTTATATGAGTCATGCATACCCACTCGAAGATGTTCCCATTTCATTGTGCCTGAATGAATATCCTCATCCGCATTCATTATCAAGCATTTTCCCCACGCCCCATAGCATTGAGCAATGAACCATGAGATGTACCATCCATAGAGAGAGATTTGAATGACCGAAGCTAAAGAATAATGTGATGGAATGTGGCGGAATAGAAGTGGCGTAAGGTGAGTGTATGTGTATTTCATTGAAGTTATTTACACAGACGAAGTGTTAAATGATAAGATACCAATTACCAGTGAGCAAATAGAACAAGAAAATTATCACGTAAATATCCCGGGAATATATTCTTAATAGCAGCACACCCAGTACACTTGTAACCATTTGAAATCAGTCAAGCATGGTTGGACCTAAAGAGTCTTGGCGTCAGTCGTTCCAGTTAAGTTGATTGATGTTCTTCTCGATCGATTTTCGAATTTCTAGTTTCTTGTTTATAGAATGCATCCGTCGATTTGTATAAGTGGCCGGCGTAAGTTTATGGCATCAGCAAATTTATAATCAGCGCAAAGGAATGTAAATAAATACCAAAAAGTGTTCCTCGCTGTTATATCGTAGCCACATATTTGTATCCATAACTATGAGTGGCGTTTAGAATCTTAACATACTAATTTATTTGTAACCCATTGGATTCTATCCACAGATGGAATATATGAGTTATGCTATGATCACACTGGGCAAATATTTGACAGAAATCAAAAAGGATCCGTCGCCACAGCCAAACCAACAAACATTTTTAGCTCATATTGGATAACATCGTTGTAGAATTATTTTCCAAAAGCCGTATCCAGATATTTGGAAAATGGTTCTGGACAAATGTTTGACACTCATTTTGGTCAAATATTTGCCTGGTGTGACCTAGCCTTAGCCAATGGGCTGATGTTGTTGAGATATTCCAAGATGAAAAAAACAAATCATTCCAAAAAGCTGAATACCTAAATCGAACTATTTTGGGGACTGGGATTAGTTAGGTATTACCGTCTGTTAATACAGTCCATTTTTGGGTTCTCTTCGATGTCGTGAAATACTCTCAAATATCATAAGTAATACTGGCTAAAAATTCTAGTTATGTTTTTTATCTAAATCGATAAAAATTGTTGCTTCTTTTGGCATCAAAATAAATCGAGTCTGTCTAGGAGTAATTGGACATTTTCTGACAAAGAAAAACTAATAAAAGAGCGGAGAGCATTAATCATTAATGAACAGATTTATTTAAATAAGTATATACGGCCGTAAGTTCGGCCAGGCCGAATCTTATGTACCCTCCACCATGGATTGCGTAGAAACTTCTACTAAAAACTGCCATCCACAATCCAATTACTTGGGTTGTGGTAATACTTACCGAACTATCTTAAAACTTGTTAACATCGTCTTCTTAATTCTCAAGTAGTCCATAGGTGGTATATATACTTATATAGGGTAGTCTACAAATAACTACGAACCAATATGAACTTTTGCGCGATAATTAAAGAACCAGAATTGAAATATGGCGGATTTATACATTTATGAACCGACGATGGACGAATTGTTTGTATGATTGGGGATCGGTTTATCGGTCTATATAACTGTAGACCGATATAGAAGTTTGGCATGGTTTTTCGCGGCCATATACTAAGACAACGTACCAAATTTCAACCGGATCCGATGAATTTTGCTCCTCCAAGAGGTTCCGGAGGTCAAATCTGGGGATCGGTTTATATGAGGGCTATACATATATAATTATGGACCGATATGGACCAATTTTTGCATGTTTGTTAGAGACCATTTACTACCACCATGTAGCAAATTTCCACCGAATCGGAAGAAATTTGCTTCTCTAAGAGGTTCCGGAGGGCAAATCTGGGGATCGGTTTATATGGGGGCTATATATAATTACGGACCGATATGGATCAATTTTTGCATGGTTGTTAGAGACCATATAGTAACACCACATTTCAAATTTCAACCAGATCGGATGAAATTTGCTTCTCTAGGAGGCTCCGGAGATCAAATCTGGGGATCGGTTTATATGGCGGTTATACGTAAAAGTGGTCCAATATGGCCCATTTGCAATACAATCCGATCTACATCAATAACATCTACTTATGCCAAGTTTCAAGTCGGTAGCTTGTTTCGTTCGGAAGTTAGTTATACCCCCATCCTATTGTGGAGGGTATAAAAATAAATTTTATGATGGAACACATTCTGAAAATCATATATACTCGTACTTAAGCATAATATGTTTGGGAATATACTACGTTACAGAGGCGATTTTTAAGGGTGTAGTTAAATGTAGTTCAAGTTGATTTAGGAAGTGTAATGTGAATGGAGGTGTCAGTACTATATAGTACATATAAATTTGTTTAATATTTGCTAGCTGCATTTCTATATTGAAAATTACTTCAAGAAACAAATACAGCAGTTGTTATCATGAGAATCGAGAAACGAAGAGAGAGAGGGACTGTATTGTGAGAATCTAAAATACATGTGTGTTAGTTGCAGTGCTGAGAGTTACAATTGCGTAGGTATGTGTAAATTATTGCATTTAACATTAGGGCACGGGTTTACAATGTGTTCAGCATATGATGTTTAATGTTTATTTTAATGCACTTGTTAGCTGAGGTACTTTCTTCATACCCAACCAATTTTGGTTCCTCGTTGACTAGGAGATGTTGCCAATGAATGGTGTTACTCCGCCATTCATTCAAGTGCTATTTATATACTATGTGATTACAACGAAAAAAATCTGAAATTAATTGATCCAATTCAATCATGAAAATGATAGAATTAATTAGGAATAATAATAAATAAATAAATAAATAATAATTAAATATAATTAAATGTTTTATTTCACAATTTCAATTATTTTTTTAATGGACACCATTAAATATTTAATTACACACAAATTTTGTTGATTTAATCACGAAGTTAATTGATCCAATTAAATTTTTAATTGGAAATATTTTGGTGATATTTTTTTTTCTGTGTAGTTAGCTTATGAGCTACCCACTTGGGCCAATCAATCGAAATCAATATTAGAGCTATTATAAGGTGTCGTACCATTATTACACATATATACAGATACAGTGATATCTCAAATCTGCAGTCTATTTTAGGGTAGCTATAATATGAAATGGGCTATCCATTGGGCTTTTTCGCCCAATATGGGGTTTTGAGGTTTGTATTCTATCAAATTACACTTCGCATAGAATATCAATGACATTTTCTAGTCATATCATGAACTCATCAGTCATGCGGAGATAAAATTCTATTTAATCAGATGCAATTGTACCCGAATTGTATTTAGTTTTCTGAGTGCTACATAATTTCATTATTCTCAATTATTGAAATTTTCCTATATTCGAACTTCAGGCCTTGTGGGTAAATAAAACAAAAAAAAAACTTTGGAAAACCTCACCACCATAGACATGCATACAGAACACGGCACATAGTACTATTAGTGGCGGCACAGACGCCTCTGATCAAAGAAAATTAGCTGATGATGTGTATTTAATTTTAGAAAATTTACTTTAATTGAAATGTTCGCTGTGGGCCAGGGAAAATTCACCAGCTGTTTGGAATGTGTTATTGCCATTGCCATCATTATTGAAGTTTAATCGATCGAAGCGGATAGTTTTTTGGCATTTTCAAGTTGGAAGGGTCTTTTTCATCTCCTTTTTCGATGGGCCAATTGCTATAAAAACTAATGGAGTTGTAAAGAAATGCAAATGTTTTGCGCTGTTTCTTTTTTTATTTTTTTTTCTCTTTATTGATTGTTTATTTGTTTTGGGGGATTATGTGGCGGTTACTTTAAAAAGATTACGACTCGGAAATAGTTCTTTAGAAAATAATATCGTAGATTTTAAAACATTTTCATAAATTTCATAAATGTTTACAAAATATCGAAGAACTTCAAAGGAATATTTGGAATTAAGGTGGAAATATTAAATTAGGTAATTCAAAATGTTTATTATAGTTTTTTTTATACATTTAGATTTTGTGTAAGTAGAATTTTCGATTGATTAAAATTGAAAAAAGACTCTAAAATAATTTCTTTCAATCTCCTCCTAGATGAGGACATCTGTATCTTGTGAAAGCATGGGCGGTGACAGGAAATAGTAGCTATTCACCCAGTCTGTTAACGTCCAGCCACATGCGAATGCTATTCCGTGATACATATGCTGTAGGTGTCACAACTGTAAACAGCTAAGTTGTTTGAGACTCACTAAATCGGTTCTATGTTCACGGTTGCCACTCGTTCCAAAAATAATCTACCAAAATTTGAAGAAACATTTACCAAAAATCTACCAAATTAAAAAAAAAAACATTTTATTTCTATGGAAAAATTTCGTCAAAATTTTATTTCTATAGAAAATTTTGTAAAAATTTTATTTCTATAGAAAATTTTGTCAAAATTTTATTTCTATAAAAAATATTGTCAAAATTATATTTCTATAGAAAAATTTGTCAAAATTTTATTTTTATTGAAAAGTTGTTAAAAAAAATCTATCATTTTGGTAGAATTCTACCAACTGTGGCAACCGTGGCTACGTTGCGTTTTCAAGTTAAAAAACACTTTATTTTCGTAGTTAACTATTTTAAAATAATGCAGTTAAATTGTAAATAAATTATTTACTTTAAAATTTATTATTTTAAAAAATTAACCGCGAAAATAAAGTTAATTTCAACTCGAAAATCGAACATAGTAGCGGTTTTAAGGGGAAAAATTGTTGAATTGTTCTTCATTGTCTCATCAACCTGTAGCCACAACACTGGCTTCTTTTGTTGTGTTCGTCGGGAATGAAAGAACGCAATTTCCGCCCAAATAAAATTGAACCCAATCATTAACATAGAGTCGAAGGGACTAAAAGCAACTCATGGCAAATACATGTTTTATAAATTTCGGTGCCCTTAAAAAATGTTTACACTATTTTTTGACAAATGTCATTTGGTGAGAGACCATCACTACACAAAGATCTCATCATCTCACTGAAAGTTTGTTTAACGACTCTGTTGTTCTCTGCAATATTTTTTACTTTTCATTTGTCCTTTGTGTGATAAAACTAGACGAAACCCCAAAACGTGTAAATAGGGAGAGAGGAGGTGTAAGATTTGATATTAACGTTTGTCATTCTCTACTCCCGAAAAGAAGAATTGACGAAGTGGAGATTGTCACACTTTGTGTCTGAGTTTTTTTTTTTGTTATCAATGATAATGTCCATATCATTCGTCGCATTCTTTGTTTCAGTCGTTTTTGTTATTGAGAAAAACAAAAATACAGAACAACGGAACTTTAATTACAACACACTCTCAAAAACTCACATCCAAAGGGAGCGAATCATACACACGCTCATGTACACATTGAAATAACTAAAGCTCAACAGAGACTTGCCGCACACACACACACATACATATAAATAAATGATACTAAGGATATAGACAAGTGAAACAAAAGAATCAAGAATTAGAACCCTAACACCGATCCATCGGTGATGACAGCCAGAGTTAGAAGACCATGGTTGGTTGTTGTCGCGTTTCTACAGGCGCTGGTGTTATTGTTGTTGTTGTTGTGGAACATTTATGCTGATTATTGAAAACTTTTGTACGTCATTTACGGAAAAGTTTACGACTTTTTTATGGCAACATTTCATGACAGACAGCAACAAGAATTAAACTGTAAATTGTAGAAATTCTACTGCTGATACCAACCGCCTGCCGTCGCCACCTTATAGCCGCTATGCAATGTCTCTGTTATGGTTTACTGCTTGAGAGTGTGTTGTTCGATAAAGATAGCAAAAAGCACCGGCACCGAAACGACAGGACTCTCGTCTGTTTTTTTTTGTAGAATCTTAGTATAAATATCACTTTATGGCACGAAAATGAAACGAAATGGAAAAAGGATATGAAATGTGTAATAGTGGTTGTGTGTGTGTTCATATTTTCTTGGGTAAATAGAAAAAGTTTAACTGTTCCCCAAAAACCATCGACCCAGAGCCATCCACAACTAAGCCCCTAACCCATCCTCAGACTAGGACCAAACAATAACAAAAATATGCACATAAAAAAACAAGCTACAAACAACAAACACATGCGTAAGTGGTGACCGAATGACAAGAGGGCGGGGAAAACAATGACGAAGAAAGCGAATAAAAACCAAACTCAAATGAATGAACACAATCCTGCATACATATAAACACACTGAAGCAATTTGATCTAAAGGAGTGTAATGAAGTGGAGTGGCATCAGCACTCCGGATGGGGTCCTGGGAGGGGTTTATGAGCATTTTTACGACAAACACGAGTCAAACATAAAATTGTCTTAAAAATTCAAATATTCCTTCAACGCAAGAGGGGCACACAGCCAAACGTTTCTATGTACACAAAATCAGGGATATCACAGTGAGCAAAAGAAACTCGATCCTTGCTTTATGGTAAATGTAACTTTGTTTTAGTATAGCTTTGGTGTTACTGTTTGTTGTGTTACTACTGTTGTTGAAGTATTTAGTACTGTGGTCTCCCCAGTGGTATTTCCTTGTATTGTCTTATATTTTGTATAGTGTCACCATATTATTAAGAATCTTGTAGTTACACTCAAAGAAAAAAATACTTTCCTCAGGAACGAAATTTTGGTCAAACAAAACTCTATTTTTAGATACAGTATTTTCTTGAAGAGCAAATAAACTCGAATTTATAATAAGAGTTGCAATTATTGTCCCTAATTGCGAAATATCGATTTCCGACTACATAAAGTCTTTATATTCTTGATCAGAGAGAAATTCTAAGACGATATAACCATGTCCGTCTGTCACTTGTACTTACGCTACATTCTTCAATAATAAAGCTATCGTGCTGAAAGTTTGCATAAACTCGTCTTTTATCTGCAAACAGGTCAAGTTCGAAGATGAGCTATATTGATCCAGATTTTGATATAGCCTCCATACTAACCGACCTCCGATTTGGGGTCTTGAGCGCCTATACATCCCAATTTTTATTCGATTTGCCAGAATTTAAAAATCTGGATATATTTTGGGTGTATAAATAAATGTGCCGAATATGGTGTGTATCGGTCCATGTTTCGGTATAGATCCCATATAGCCCGATCTCATGATTTGACTTCTTGGGCTTCTAGAAATGGCAAGTTTTATCCGATTTGCTTGAAATTGGAAATCTAGAGGTATTTTAGATACACACATAAGTGTGCCGAAAATGGTGAGTATCGGTCCATGTTTTAGCTTTTCTCTCATATAGACTGATCTCCGAATTTGACTTCTTGAGCTTCTAGAACACGGTTGTCACAGTTGGTAGAATTCTACCAAAAATGGTAGATTTTTTACTGTTTGGTAGATGGGTACAATTCTTGATATTTTGGTAGATTTTGTATAAGATTTCTATCCAACAGAAGGTACTTCACAAATTTCCTCGAGAAATAAATTTTTGAAAAATTTCCACTAGAAAACAAAATTATGACAAAAATATCTATAGAAATAAAATTTTCGATAGAAAATTTTGACAAAATTCACTACAGAAATAACATTTTAACAAAATTTTTTACAGAAATAAAATTTTGACAAAATCGTAGAAAAATGTTGACAATATTTTCTATAGAAATAAAATTTTGACAAAATTTTCTACAAAAATAAAATTTTGACAAAATTTTCTACAGAAATAAAATTTTGACAAAATTTTCTATAGAAATAAAATTTTGACAAATTTTTCTATAGAAATAAAATTTTGACAAAATTTTCTATAGAAATAAAATTTTGGTAAATTTTTCTATAGAAATAAAATGTTGACAAAATTTTCTATAGAAATACAATTTTGACAAAATTTTCTATAGAAATAAAATTTTGAAAAAATTTTCTATAGAAATAAAATTTTGACAAAATTTTCTATAGAAATAAAATGTTGACAAAATTTTCTATAGAAATAAAATTTTGACAAAATTTTCTATAGAAATAAAATTTTGGCAAATTTTTCTATAGAAATAAAATTTTGACAAAATTTTCTATAGAAATACAATTTGGACAAAATTTTCTATAGAAATACAATTTTGACAAAATTTTCTATAGAAATAAAATTTTGACGAAATTTTCTATAGAAAGAAAATTTTGACAAAATTTTCTATAGAAATAAAATTTTCTATAGAAATAAAATTTTCTATAGAAATAAAAATTTCTATAGAAATAAAATTTTGACAAAATTTCCACAGAAATACAATTTTGACAAAATTTTTTTTATAGAAATACAAAAATTTTTATAGAAATAAAATTTTGACAAAATTTTCTATAGAAATAAAAGTTTGACAGAAATAGTTTTTTCACAGCAACCATAAAAATTTGATCAAACACTGCAAAATAATAGTTTTTTATTTGGTAAAATTTTCTTAAAATGTTGGTAGATTATTTTTGGCTCGAGTGGCAACGATGTTCTGGACACCGTAATTTTTATCCGATTTTCCTGAAATTCAAAATTTAGAATTATTTTAGGTCCGTACATTTTATATATTTTCGAGTTACCTGGCGAAGAGTTTTCAAAGGAAAAATGTGGGGACGTATTGAAAAAAATAACTTAAAATGCTTCCTACTTGGAATATGAGATAATTCATAGAAAATGCTTTATTATCTTGCGTCTTTGGTAAAATTTAGCATTGAACCTGAATAAGCTTTTTTAACCCTTTGAATACATATAACCACTGTGCTACTGACCGCTATTTACAAAGATGGGAATTGCTCACACAAAGGAGATGAGTAAGAGTTCTTGGGATTGTTATTCGGGGGAGTTTTGGTTTTAATCCTGACAATGATACTCTCTAATGGCGATTATGGGGAAGGTCGTTTTAACTAAAACACATACACACACCCAAACACATTTACACTCTAATGAAAGGACCAAAGAATGGGCACATAAAAACAAAACAAAAAAAAAAAACAAAACAAAAGCTAAGACGAATACCAGAAGCGCTAAAACGTCAGCTAGCACATAACAGAGAGGAAGAAAGGACTGCCTGCTGTTTTACTACCGCACTTCCGAGCGGTAATTCTCAATTTTTATAGTTTTTCTCAACCCTCAAACACGTTATTCTCCCTTTTCCTCCTCCCCCAACCAAGCCCAAAAATAAATGCAATGAGCATTTTTATATTTTTTATTTCTCGTTGATAGTAGCTGTATCTGTATGTGAGAGAGTGCGGTATGCAGATATGAGGTCTTGTTGGATTGCGATCCTTTTCATATTGCTTTAGTAATAGTTGTTGTTGTTGTAGAATTTATTGGATAGCTAAGCTGGCTGGCTGCCTGGCTGACTGTATTGTGGTACCGTTGCACGGTTCGCTTTTATTAACGTTGCTGCTTGGTGCGGCCTGGCATTATTACACCAGAATGCTATAAAAATCCTTTTTGTTTAGTTTCGTTTTATTCCGTGGCATTACAACGTTAACTTAACTCCCCATTTCCGAGGGGTGGAATTTGAATTTGGCACACTCACACACACATATTGTAGATATAAAGCGAAGGAAATGAATAACACTCTCGTACATACATACATACAGATCGGACTCCGAACACCACAATAGCCTGAGCCAGCTTACCAAAGAAACGCATAATACACAATGAGGACGATGATGACGAGGACGACGTATGAACTGAACTCGACGAAATCATTTCATTCTTTGACATTTATTGATGCCATAAACTTGAGAATTTATGTTTCACGGCGTCGACTGTTATTACAATGGCAGCGACTGAGGAGAGAACCAACGCTGCTGGCAGTAAAGAAAGCAACTACTATTACAACTACCGTTAAGACTAAATACAAAACACGCACACAGCATACAGCAACAACTACATTTTACTGTTACTTTAACTACCACTGCTACGACTTCTGCTGTTCTGATTACTGTTAGTGGTCTCTGTCATTCTGTAGTTATTGCCTCTGCTGCTGTGGCTGTTAATGTTGTGTGTTACTGTGGCCTGCTGCTATTGTTGTTGGTAGTAGTTGCTCAAAGCGTTTCCTTTTTGGCTTCCTTTACCCTCAAATCCGGGGGAGTAAAAACGAATTATGTTGATTATGGAATATGTAAACCACACCACCAATTTCTTTCATAAATTGAAATTAAATGTCTGAGACTTGGTTCTCGTTCTCTTGATTTCATTCATCGGTGAAACAGATTTCACAGATTTCACTTTGTCTGTATTATTTTGTTTGTGTTTTTTGTTAAAACGGTTGCTTGGATTTGTGGCCATGAAATTTTTGCTAAAAATATTCCTTGAATAAATGAACAAAGATGTTTCTCTAAACTGTTACTAAATGTTAATGTTAAAGGATTGATCGTTAAAATATTGAATGAAACGAACCGAGCCCCAACCAGTAACCATGACAAAGGGATGGGTTAAGAAATTTCATGGAATGTTTCACAGATGTTTAATGTTTGCGGAATGCTGAAGTTTTGTTGCGACTGTTTTTGATTGACATAGGCTAGGTTAGGGGTCAAAATTTTGAATGTAAAACTGTTTGTTTGGTTACTATTTTTTTGTCAAACTTTGTCCAAATTGTATTTCTATAAAAAATTTGGTCCAAATTTTATATCTATGGAAAATTTTGTCAAAATTTTAATTCTATATAAATTTTGTCAAAATTTTATTACTTTGAAAAATATTGACAAAATTTCTGAAAATTTTATTTCTGTGGAAAATTTTGTCAAAATTTTATTTCTGTGGAAAATTTTGTCAAAATTTTATTTCTATGGAAAATTTTGTCAAAATTTTATTTTTATGGAAAATTTTGTCAAAATTTTATTATCTTGGAAAATTTTCTCAACATTTTATTTCTTGAACATTTTATTAAATGAACAAAGATGTTTCTCTAAACTATGGATGTTTCTCTTCTATGGAAAATTTTGTCAAAAATGTATTTCTATGGAAAATTTTGTCAAAGATTTATTTGTAGGGAAAATTTTGTCAAAATTTTATTTCTAGGGAAAATTTTGTCAAAATTTTATCTCTATAGAAAATTTTGTAAAAATTTTATTTCTATAGAAAATTTTGTCAACATTTTATTTCTATGGGAAATTTTGTCAAAATTTTATTTCTATGGAAAATTTTGTCAAAATTTTATTTCTTTAGAAAACTTTTTCCAAATTGTATTTCTATGGAAAATTTGGTCCAAATTTTATCTCTATAGAAAATTTTGTAAAACTTTTATTTCTATGGAAAATTTTGTCAACATTTTATTTCTTTAGAAAACTTTGTCCAAATTGTATTTCTATAGAAAATTGGATCCAAATTTTATTTGTATAGAAAATTTTGTAAAAATTTTTCAACATTTTATTTCTATGGAAAATTTTGTCAAAATTTTATTTCTATAGAAAATTTTGTCAAAATTTTATTTCTATGGAAAATTTCGTGAAAATTTTATTTTTATGGAAATTTTGTCAAATTATTTTAGAATTTTTATAGACAATTTTTGAAGTGTTAGTTAGAATTCTACCAACTGTGGCAACCGTGGTTACATAACCCACAGCATGTATGAAGACTGAATCCGCAATTTCTTCTGATCTTTACAAAATCCAGAACAGATGACTTCTTTTGACATGAAAAAATATCTGATCAAATGTAGAACAAATTTTTTACAAATTGGAGTATATATCCCTTATCCGCAAAATGAAAAAAAATCAGACTGCATTTATTAAAAAGGAAGAAGTTCGGGAATTTCATTAAAATTTATAGACCCAAATTCCAATTTCAGGCAAATCGGTTAAAAGTTGCAATGTCCAGATGAAGGCTATACCAACACCGAGTCACACCATATACGGCACACTTCTTTATGTACCCAAAATACCTTTAATATTTTGAATTTCTGGCAAATCGAATAATAATGAGGATGTCTAGATGCTTAAGAAGTCAAATCGGGAGATTGACCTATATGGGAGCTATTCCAAAAAACATAGACCGATTCACACTATGTTCTGCACACACATTAAAAACCCAACATAAATTTATCATTAACAAAACGGAATTATTTCATTTCATTATCATTAAAAGTATGAAATGTTTCATTATTAATTGACAAATTCATAAATACAACGAAAGTTTTCATTATATTTATGAAATTATTTCATTAACTCGCCGTTAATGACAAATTTCGTATAATAAAGTTTTTTTTATACCAGCTTGGTAAAATAGTGAATTGAAGAGAGATTATCCCCCATGTTCCGATATTCGGAATCGCAAGCATTTAGTTTTTTTATATAGAAAAATTGCGATACTATCGGAATTAAATTCAATTTGTCTTTGAACTTCTTATTAAAGGGAACTATATTAAAATTTAAATTTTGATATTTTAGGGCTAAGAAAATATCGCCAGACGAAAATTTTGCGATTCAGAGCATACGCCTATGCTTCTCAGAACGACAATATTCACACACCAGGTTGTTTCCCAGGTAAAATCATTATATCCAGTAAATAAATTTGTAGACAATACAAATTAAATACGTAGATGGATGGTTTGTTGGTTGGATGTACCGTAAACATCCAGTAAGTGCTCAAGTGAAAGATGCAATTTATGAAAACACACGAAATGAATCTGTTACAGAAACCAACCACAATAGACTAAACAAAATAATACCAAAAAAACGACTAAGAGTCGAGAAGGAGAGACATAAGGAAGGATGATGGCATTTAGCTGCCAGAAGAACCAGTAGGAGAGTGAGCAACAGTAATACCATAGCCCTAGTGCACCAACGGAAAGGAAAGAAATCAAATTAGTTTCATGTTTTATGGGCATCCAATTTAGTTTTTGTTTTTTTTTTTTTATATATATTTCTTTCCCGACTTACTGCCAAGAGAAGAAGGCCTGCCGTAGCAGCCACAACAAGACATTGACGGTAATAAAATCAATGGCATACGTCGTCCACATGCATTTCATCTCCTTTGATTTGTAAGTAAAAATGCAATCAAATGCAAGCTGACACTCACAAAGTAACACACACGCACGCACACTCCCGCTTGCCAGTCCCACACAATATTCTCGATGGAAAGAACAGACGATCATTGACTCCTGAACTTCAATAAAAGTGCAATAAAAATACAAATTACCATTCAAATGTAGCACCATAGTCATCATCGCTGAATGCAGCATCAGCAGTTTAGCTGGCGATGTTGCAGATGCATTCAAATGTGTTGCTTATTTGATACCTACTCCTACCAATGAAGAAAGAAATTAAAAAAGTGTGTCCAAACATCAAAGAACCTGGGAAACGACTGCCAAAAAAACAAGAGTCTATAAATTCCTGATGCAGTGGTAGCAACAAACTTTTCCAAATGAAAAGTAAAAGCAAATTCAGTCATGTAATTAGTCATCGTAGAAAAGATCTGGCGTACTTGATTGGCCTTGCACAGTGGTCCATGAATATAAATTCTGTGGAAAAACGTGCAAAGAAATGCTTTCAATCATAGATGAAGTATCTTCAAAATAAATCTGAGATGTGGAAACCAATCCAATCTATTTTGGAATAATTTTTTCGAAAACATTTCTAAATAAAATTTCTTAAAGTGGATCGTGTACCTTTTGTTTCACTGAAACATCAAAAGTGTGAACTAGTTCACACTCATACCTCCCATATCCCCATCCCATGCATCTCTTAGGCCCCCCATAAAAGGGTCGAGTTTGTAATTTGGTACGCGTATTTGTTTTTATTTTGTTTATTTATTCTGGATGCGGTTGTTGATAATTTCGGAAAATCACAAAAAGAACAAAAGGCACTTGCTGCTGCTGCTGCTATGGGCAAGGAAATAAGATCTCATCAAAACCCAGCAACGCATCATCAGCAATAAAATGAGAAATTTGTTATTTTTATGGTGTTCCATGGTGCTGGCTGCCTAACTGAATGGTTGACTGTTGTTCCTTCCCATCGGCTCTTATAAACAATTTTGTTTTATTAAATGCACATAAAAACGCACATAAACCATGAAAGAGAGTGAGAAAAAAATGCATAAAATCAAACTCCATAAAAAAGTCCCATAAAAGTTGGGGAGAAAATGATACGCTTTAGAATAATGGGGGAGAGCATGAGTATGGTGTGGTGTTGTGAGATGAGAATGAGTTGGTTCTTATTGGAGTAATTGTTGTTGCAGAATGTTGTCAATGTAGCGTTTAATTTTAAGGCTTTGTTTTTAAGGGTTGCAGTGCTTATATATGGGGCGCAGAAATAATACTAAATAAAAAAACGCCTCAAAACGTTGCAATTCAAATAAATAATTTTACAAAATTTGAAAATAGTTCACATGTTCCTAAATTGGATGAAGTTTACTTAAATTGCGTTCATAAGTTTATGAAATGATTAAAAAAATCCCTTTAATTGTGTCTATCTTGAATTATAGCGCTAAAGTCATTTTAACAATTTATAACTCCAATTTAATTCATTAAAATATGAACTTTTCTTAAACAACAGAAAAATATTCTTTTTAATAAATTTTGTTCAATTTGACAAAGATTATAAACTTATTGTGTGTCTGGATTAGGGCTGTCACCCGGGATAAATCCCGTCCCGAAATCCCGGGATTTTCGGGACGGGCTTAATCCGGAATCCCGGAATTTTTTATTTTGAATCCCGGGATTTTTCGGGATCCCGAAAAACTAATTCAAATTTGTTAAATTTGTGACTTTTTACCATTATTTATTAATAAATTGGAGTGTCCATTCAGTGCAGACGGCCCTTAGATTTCATACCCGACAAATTGAGTTAATAAACATTTATGGTACACCTTGAGTAAGAGTTTATTATACATGAGGTATACTATAAAAAGCACAATTTCATCAAAAATCGTAGTAAACGAAAAGGTCCTCCTTTGAACAATGAGTTCATGTGAAATGGAATTCTTGCCACATAAAATAAAAAGCAACGATAAAATGTCCGCCGACAATATGATAACATCGCGTTTATCTGATAAAAATTTGGTGCATTGATATCTTTAAGAATTTACTTAAAACGATGAAGTACCAAAGGAGTAACACAGGAGTACGAAAATATACCTAATCTAAGTACGAAAATAATCTGATCTAATCAAAATCCTTAAAATTTTTTGCTGAGTAAGATAGTGATTTATTTTTATCATAATTTTTTGTTTTTCTTTTCTTCATGTTGTTCAGTTCTACTAAGTGTTCGTTAAATGTGATAGCACTTTAAAATGGCTTTTTAATTTACTCTTATGTTCTTAAACTAAATTGGCTTAATTTACAACAATTTTTTGGCGCTGTAGATTGTTATAACTTAAAATATTTAAAGAATCCCAAAAAAAACCGAAAATCCCGGGATTCTATATTTTGAAATCCCGAATACCGGGATTTATAAAAATCGATCCCGAATGACAGCCCTAGTCTGGATGTTTGCTTTTAAAATGTTTAAAGAATTTATGAAGTCAAATTTTTTATATATTTTTGCAATTTTTTATAAGGCGTATATCCTCTTAAATGATTTTTTGAAATAATCAAGATATTTTATCAATTGTTTTATCATTTATTTTATCAATTGTTTTTTTTTTATATATATTGAACAAATATTTATCATTTTCATTTTGACATAGATGCAACATTTCTATGAGCACTAGTATTTATCCAGAACAATTTCACTTATATTGTCAGGTTGAATTTTGATAAAGGGACGTTTGAAATTTAAATCATCTTCCTTGTTGCGAAATTCGAAATCGTAAAATCTTCATTTGCCCATAATTTCTTAACCCTGAATCTTATTAACATAAATCTTGGCAATATATTTCTCTTTAATGAGAAGTTCAAATTAAAATTATATTGGGGTCCGAACTTATCTCTAGTTTTTCGTTTAAAGAAAAATAAATTCATGCGATTTGCGATTCCGAAATCGGAACATGGGGGCATGTATTCAGTATGTGATATATGGCTTGATGATTATTATACAATTGTTTCTTGCTATGACCGTCTGTACCTGTAAAATATAATCAGACATCAATATCGTGCTGAGTTCAAGTTTGAGGATTTGATTTTTTCATGATCTCTTGTTTGAATATGGTTAGATATATCGAATAATGGCTCACTTATAATACCCTAAACCCTAAGGTTTACCATTCCATTTTTAATATATAAATTTCCGACCATATATATATATATATATATATATATATATATATATATATATATATATATATATATATATATATATATATATATATATATATATATATATATATATATATATATATATATATATATATATATATATATATATATATATATATATATATAATATATATATATATATATATATATATATATATATATATATATATATATATATATATATATATATATATACATATCCAATTTCTCCTGACTATTGACCATTATTACGCTACAATTTAAGTGTAAATGTCTGCAAAACCTCATAATAATTCGAATTTTTACTCTCATAAGAAGAAATTGTTTTAGGTTAGTTAACTAGTTTACGTAGATTCGTTAAATATAATATTTAAATTCATCTTAATATGAAAACGTAGGAACAGTTTCGATCTATTAAACGTTGGCATCATTGATTCCTGGTTTTCATATATAAAGCCAACTCTATCACAGGAGAAAAAGAGATTTTCAGGAATAATATTTTCAAAACTCTCTTTATTTTTGCTCTCTCTCTGGGTTTGGAGAAATTTGTGTGTATGTATATACATATACCCATAAAATAAACCGGCTTTTCCCAGTTGTTTGGAGTTGTTTTGTTGTCAGAAATACCACAAAAACAAGGGAACTAGCTAGTATTAGGCTGTGTGCGTGTGTAATCATTTCGTGAGCAATATGAGGAGATTTAGGAAGAGAGATAGACAGAGAAACAGTTTCCCTAAGGTTTATGCAGTTTTCATAAAATGTTTGCCCTCAGTTCACTTTGATTGTTGAACGGAAACGGTTGTTTAAGGCAGGGACAGGACAAGATAAATGTGAAAAGTGAATATTAAACAAAAAAAAAAAAAAATGAAAACAATAAGAAAATTAATGGGAATAATTTAATTAAAAAATTTGTAATAAAAGAAAAAAAATCTAATCACCAAGAAACATTATTCATTCGAATCATTGTAGATTTTACAGAAATTTTATTTTGCTTTGTGCGTTTGTGTTTTCATACCGGTATCTTATTGTGTGACCGACCGGCCGGCCTTTCCAGAAACTAATTGAATCCATAAAACCCATAAAATTACTTAAATGCGCATTAACGAAAGGTGTACAATAACGATAAACAATCAGTGGTAAAGGTACAAAATTCGTGCGTGAGTAAATGTAACTTCATACGGTTTGTAGTTTACACCGACCCAGACAACGATGTGCATTATGACGATGATGATGATTATGGCTGAAGTGTTATTTGATTAACAATTTACCTTTACTTTGAAGTTAAACACCAAAGGTTCGTTGTGGTGCATAATACAGTGGCGACAAGGCACGTATTTCCATTGTGGTATTGAGCCCTTTTGCTTCGATTACAAACAATCCATCCATGTGGTGTGTGCATTTATGTTGAACGATAGCACAGAGACTACAGAGTCGGTTCAGGAGTGAACAAGAACAACACTGGTGTCTGAAGCGCGCCTTAATTTTTATCTTTGTTCCACTGATGACACCGACGCAAATGTGTGTACAAAGAGTGATGAAGAGAGAGCTTGACTATCTTATGCTATTATAACTATCCAAATATCAATTAATATTAAGTGAAAACAAATAACAACAACAACACAACGAATACCAGAATTGTATCATCGTTGCCAATGAGATATGATATGAATGAGTGAGTGAGTGTTGTGCATTCAAAACAAAAAACCCAAAAAAAATCCTTGTATTTACATAGGGCCAACTCAAATATTAACAGCCACACATTCACATATACCCCCACAAACAATCATAAATGAAGTCAAACCAATGTTGCAGTCCCAATTACATGAATCGTCTCTGAACGAAAGAACGAACGAACGGGGCTCTCAACAACTCGGCAGACAAATAAAGTCAATATACAAATTAACTGTGCTCACCAGTGGAGCTCTAAAAACATCATCATCAACAACAACAACAGCAACAATAGCGGCATAAAAAAGAATCAACGAAGTCTACTGCTACTGCATACTTCAGTAAGAGTGAAGAGTCTGTGAGCTCGTTGTGTGTTCCCTTTATTCATTCAATTTTTATGTTTTTGAGACAGTGATTTATTTACACACTCACACACATAGATTTATACTCAGGTATATTCATAGTCAATATGCCAGACAGATAGAGAGACATTTTGTGCTCTACATGTGGATGAATAGCTAAAAGACAAAACCAATTCTAGACTTCTCAAGAAAAAAAGCGGCAAACTCAAAACGTAAAATTTCATCTTTACTCAAATGATTACCTGTCCAAGGATATGAATTTGCTAAAAACAGACAGACATTTCTAGTGACTTTAATTAGTTGTAAACTCAACAAATGTTTGTTCAAAGTTTCCATATTTGGATTCAAAACCATACTTAAACAAAAAACACAGATATCCTCTTATAAGAAAGCAAAAAAGAACTATATCAAAGGATTTTCAAAAAAGGATAAAGGACATTGATGGTCTTATAGTTAAAGTATAATGCAAAGTGACTTGTAAAGAGACTTCACCACCACGGCTTATCATCATTTCATCAATTAACTAATTGGATACTCTAAACCAAACGTCTGAGCTAGTTTTCTTAGCTTTCATCCCCGCCTGGACATACTTGAAACATGGATCTTTTGAATATGACAAAGGCAATAACAAGGATAGCATCAATTTTGCTGATTATCTGCAGTTGGAATGGTAAGTACAAGTACCGAAAAAAAAACAAATAAGAAAATATTTAACAAAGACAAATATTTCCAAGTTTGATAAAGTCCTTCCCTTTCGGTGGAGGATAAATTATAAGAGTAACAAACAAAAGGAGAACTGGGCCGATACGTTTTGTTCTAGCCATCTTTGAGTCTATCAACCTCAAAGAGTAGAAGAAAAGGCCTCAATATTTTGGGAGTGGAAAGCCACATATTCATGATAATGAAATCGTAAATATATATATATAAATATATATATAAAAAACAAAGGAGTAAAAAATTCAAGAAATGGTAAAAATTTAGGACACACTCTGAAAAGTTAGATCTTTTTGTCTTTTACCTCAAGCTTTTATCTGTAGGAAAAATTACGTTGGATTAGATCAAACAGACAATATTTAAAATTGAGGAAATCTTCAATCTTTGGTAGGTTTGCGCTGTAAATTCCTCTGCTTCATATCTATACATAGCTATACCGAAAACTTGTCTTATTGTACGGTCTAATTGTCCTCCTTGTCCTTTCCGTCTTTGTCATTCATAACTTCTTCGTATCTACGGTACAATGGTTAGCATTACCACTTTAAATACAAAATATATGGAATCCTCTCCCGGCCAAGTTTAACACGTCCTTCGAAAGCGAAGGATTGGAGTCGGAATTTCGTCGCTTCATGTCTAACACTGAAAACAATATTGTCGTGAGGTCAAAGATTTCATGTCTTTAAAATACGAATGCAAATTTTGCTTAGCATAGAAGACGCATTTCTCTAATATAAAGTTTTTTTCCTTGTCCAAAAGTCGATAAACATTTCAATGAAGTCGTATTATCCTTATAATTAAGTGATTTCACTTAAAAATGGGTATCATAACATGAAAGAAAACATTTTTGGGCTAAGGTCAACTTGACTTTAATAATTCAGAAAAATTCTTTACATTTAATGAAATTGTCTTTAAATTTGTTGCCTTTTTGCATCTTGAGTACAAAGCAAAAAATCGTTCAAATATAGGACAATTTTTTCCAACACTTCATTTTAAAGACGTTTATTACTTGAAACATATCATAATTTCTACTGGAAGTCAAGTCTTAATTTGGAAAATAAAGTTGTCGTTAACTCGTTTTTAAAGGACTTTGATAGCATATGAAGAAAAAAGCTGAAAAAGCGAAAAATTAAAATTTGCAAGTACACAAAACCCAAATTTAAAAGAGAATTGTGTCTTAAAAGTATCCTTAATTGTACTCTCCGCTTCTTTGGCTCGGAATCAATACCAAAATTTTTTAAGTAAAGACAAAATCTTTGGAACCGGGCATCATTTTTTTTCAGTGAAGACAGAATACCCGTCTTATTGTACGCCCTAATTGTCCTCCCTAGTTTTGGCCATCTTTCATAACTCCTTCGTACACGATGCAATGGCTAGCACGTTCACTTAAAATACAAAACGGAAGAAAACTAAAATACAAATAAATTTTAGTTTTCTTCCGGTTTTCCGAGTTGTTTTACACTAAGTTCAACGGAGAGTTTCCATTCATAACTTAGTAACTCCATTTCCTTCACGTATTTCCAATTTACCGAATATCTTATTAACAACCTTACTTTCTTCCCAATCGAAAGATTTTTGTCTTGCAAAAATAGGGCGTTATGGAGAATATACCCCAAAGTTTCTTCATTCTTCTTACATGTCTTACATATACTAATGTTCGCAACATATATTCTCCAGAATTGTATTGGCGATGACTTACTCCAAGCTATCTCGTCACCCCTCCGACCTTTTCAGCGCTCGGAGCTTTAACGTAGCCTGCTAGGACATAGTCGTCGTTTGTTTTTGTGGTCCCATAGTTTTCTAACTCATTTGTATCAGTTTATTTGGTCCTCTCTTTTTTTGTATTTATTCCGCTATGTTCAGAATAAATCAATAATAATACTGAGAATCCTACGATTGATAATAAATTTTGATTATACATTTTCTAGACTCATACCGCAAAATTTGATTGCCAACGGAAAAAATAAGCAGCATTCCTCCAATAAACCGTTCGCTTGGGCTATCAGGAAATTCCCGAAAAGCTGAAACTCTTCGATCCTAATCCTTCGAACCAAGGGTATAATTGGTCGATCAGATGGACTATTTATAAGAAAATCATATTTTTTTACCAAACGAATTCAGATGTCAAGGAGATGACTTCATGATCTCTGAAACCAACTAATCAATGTGAAACAAATCTGAAAAATCGATTTTCATGTTATTAAGAATGCACAGCATTAATTAACATAACAAGGAAGGTAAAAAATCGATCGAAAAGTGCACTTCACCTTAGTTGTATTTAGTAAAGTAGATATAGGCGCCCTTAATCATCCAAAGTCAAAACGGGCAATATACAACATTTTGATATACGATGTCTCGATTTCTTTCCTAGAAATACAAGATTAAACAATTTTCCTATAAATGCTAGCTCTTAAAATTTGTTACTCCACAGTAATAATAGCAAAAAGTTCCTATGTATAAAAGAAATTTCCAATTTATGAAACAATCGTATTGTTACGTTTTTATATTGAGGCGTGTTTAATAACCCGATAATTAAAACACAGTCCTTTTTAAATAACGACAATCTACAATTTATTAGTTTAACTGATGGCTTCACTTATTTGCTCTACGATGTGTACTGTATAAACTTTAGCTTACGACTGACTTGACTGCACCCTCCGCCAGGGGCTTATATACCGTGATTTGACGATTTCGAAAATTCTGGATAGTCTGGCCTACAACCTTCTAGAACTATCTTGTTACAATTTATCTAACACCACATATTCAACTGGTCATCTTCATTGCCTACAGCCATCTGGAATATTCTATCGGCGTTATTTTACAGGTGATATGGCACACATACTTTTAGGCTTATGCTAATAATCTAGTGCATTCTACTAGATTAGGTAGATGTCGTGCAGGCATAAAACAAAAGGCGTTACTTTTACAATGAACGATTGGAAACACAAAAGATGTTTAAGAAAGTACTAGAAAATAAAGAAATGACTCTAACAAGTTATGACGTAATTTTATCGTTACAATTTGAAATTTAAATTAACGTAAACTAATTTAAATAAACTTAAATCTAGAAATATCACATTCGTAACAGTATAAAACATGAAGTAGAGCGACATTAATCTGTTGTATTTACTTGTTTAAAGATAAATTAGATTGACAATTTTTATTTTTATTTTTTTTCAAATTTATTGTCCCCAATAGACACATTGATGAAAATTGAATTGGAAAACAAACTCTCCTATTAATCAAAAATGCAAATGTATTTTCAACATTAAAAGACACAATGTCAAAACAAGCCTTTGGACCAAAGGTTCTTTTTTTTTCTACACAGCCATTCAATGTTTGGTATTTTCTGTGAGTACTTATTAGGTAACATTTACATACACTCACACGTAAATAAAGGGTGATTTGTTAGGAGCTTGATAACTTTTTTAAAAAAAAAAACGCATAAAATTTGCAAAATCTCATCGGTTCTTTATTTGAAACGTTAGATTGGTCCATGACATTTACTTTTTGAAGATAATTTCATTTAAATGTTGACCGCGGCTGCGTCTTAGGTGGTCCATTCGGAAAGTCCAATTTTGGGCAACTTTTTCGAGCATTTCGGCCGGAATAGCCCGAATTTCTTCGGAAATGTTGTCTTCCAAAGCTGGAATAGTTGCTGGCTTATTTCTGTAGACTTTAGACTTGACGTAGCCCCACAAAAAATAGTCTAAAGGCGTCAAATCGCATGATCTTGGTGGCCAACTTACCGGTCCATTTCTTGAGATGAATTGTTCTCCGAAGTTTTCCCTCAAAATGGCCATAGAATCGCGAGCTGTGTGGCATGTAGCGCCATCTTGTTGAAACCACATGTCAACCAAGTTCAGTTCTTCCATTTTTGGCAACAAAAAGTTTGTTAGCATCGAACGATAGCGATCGCCATTCACCGTAACGTTGCGTCCAACAGCATCTTTGAAAAAATACGGTCCAATGATTCCACCAGCGTACAAACCACACCAAACAGTGCATTTTTCGGGATGCATGGGCAGTTCTTGAACGGCTTCTGGTTGCTCTTCACTCCAAATGCGGCAATTTTGCTTATTTACGTAGCCATTCAACCAGAAATGAGCCTCATCGCTGAACAAAATTTGTCGATAAAAAAGCGGATTTTCTGCCAACTTTTCTAGGGCCCATTCACTGAAAATTCGACGTTGTGGCTCGTTAGTAAGTCTATTCATGATGAAATGTCAAAGCATACTGAGCATCTTTCTCTTTGACACCATGTCTGAAATCCCACGTGATCTGTCAAATACTAATGCATGAAAATCCTAACCTCAAAAGAATCACCCTTTATGTAAAGCAATCTCTGGGTATAGATTTTGTAAATTTTTTGCTATCCACACAAAAACAACAATGCCATCCATAATTTTGTTGTTGTCTCTTTGAGCAAATACACAAAGGGGATTTGTTACATACTCGTCTGTATTACATATCAAAGAACTCACAAAGCGAGTAAGTACTAAACACAATACTCTACTCCTGTCTCTTGTCTCTTAACCTAGCCATGCATTTGTAAGTGTGGTTATATAGAATAAATGTAAGTAAGTAAGTACCTACAATGACTAGGACTACTCAATTCGTATTCATTGATTTCAAAGACCTCAAGAGGATTTGTTTGTAGCCTTTGTGCTGCTATTGTGTGTCTGTGTGTATGTGATCTCTTTTGCACAATAATAACAAAAATGTAAATACACAAATCCCTTATTAGGCCAAAACCAAGAGACTTGTTAACGATTGAATAGATAATGGGACTGTTCGAGAAAAAAAAACAACCAAATCTGGAGAACAGAGTACTTAAAGCAATTGCTTTTTTTGAGTATGTGTGGAAACAATTCTTGAATGTTGTTACTTTTATGGGAGTATTTATATTTTCGGCTTTTGTCGGACTGAAGGAAATGTTGATGTGTGATCATAACTTTAAAGAATGATTATAGTTTTCTGGTGTGCAACTTTGTCCAAGTTCGTTTTTGTTTTAGTCAATTAATTTCAAAAGGCAAAATGATACGTAATCAATACGAGTGTTTCATTCCATTCAAGTTTTGATAAAATTCTAAAAAATGTATAGTATTCAGTTTTCATTCATTTTTTCACTTTTAATTTAAGTGATATATTCGGTGCGAATATACTGAGAGGGGATAAACCACCGCTGAAAAAAACTTTTTATGATTGGTTTTGGCTACCAAATGTATTCAGCTGCAAAAAAAATATATATAACGATTCCTTAGAGTGTATAATTTACAGTACTCGATGAAAATTATAATTATGAAAATTATTGTTGTTTGACCCTATTCTTTTAAATTTATGAGATAACTTCACCCAAGAATCTTCTGTCAGTTCAAAGTTTTACAAGTCATAAATTAACCCTATGTCACATTACATCCCTATTATTTTAATTAGTATCTTTTTGTATACAATACAGCCATCAGCGAAATTCCGCATCAAGAATATCCTTTCATAATTAAATATATTTATAGATATTTTTAAATTGTTGGGTTATGTCAAAATCACACAAAAAGATTTCGTATGTATGCGAAATTATTCATTTTCAACAATGTTCAATGTGAATTAATGAGGGTTCCTTAAATGCTGATGCATACAATTGTTGTGCTGGTATTAGTGTTTATGTTATACAGCCAAAGGTACGTGGGATATATTGTAATTCCTATCTAAATATTCGATAGGCACATGAAGGAGGGCCCATTTAAATAGCCTAAATTACCCAAGAATCTAATCTCATCAATTTCTAACAAGTTTTCCTATATTGGCAAATATTTCTCTTTGTGTCCTTTGAATACTGAATATGGCCTTTTGTGTAAGGACATTTCATAGGTATCCTTTCTGGATCATTTACATATTTATGTAGCCCAGCTATGCAATTTTATACAAATACGTGTATATGGCTATTTATTCCAAATGAATTACCTTTGTACTCTCTCTCTCTTTCTCTCTTTATGTTTCTAACTCGGTCTCTCTTTTTTATGTTTTGTTCTCTCCAAAGGTTGTATTGCAAATCATAATCTATGCTATAGGACATGGTCTAGAGACAATTTCCAGTTTAAGTTGTTGTTGTTGTTGTCGTTGTTTTCCTTGTACACCATAAAGAGCTTCATTGCATACTGAAGAGCTCTATTGAATAACAATGTGGATGGATGACTGACTAACTGACGGTTGTCTAGATGAATGCATGGAAATACTTATCCCGGCCACTTCAAACAGATAATTTGCACATCAAGTGTGTATGTGTGTGTGTCGGTTTTTTGTGTCTCCTTCACTTATATACCATGAAAATGGAATTGTAACATTTTCCACACAAAGCGAAATATAATACTACTCCCCGACAATGGGAAAAAGGACAAAGGGAACAAAAAAATAGCAAAACCAGAAGGAGATCAGGTACAATGTAGGCAACATGCGTAAAACTACCGGGGAATTGTCATTCAGCACAGTCAGATTATTATAGAACAAACCATCGTCATCATCAATAGAAGCGATGGTAGCAATGATTAGTCAAGTGCCCACTAACAACACAACACAACAACATTACAATTACGTGTCGCAGTTGTCAAAGAACGTGGGCCGATAGTCCATCCTACCAAGAAATTTTTATTCATTCGATTCTCTTTTTTGTTTTTTTGCTTTCGTTGTCCATCCATGGCCCACCGTGTGTTACCATATACCCTTCGATGTTCAGTTATGTCCGTCCTCAGTCCGTCTGTTTATAAGATTTTAGCAATTCCTTGCTTGTGGTACTAACTCTTCAAGTGTGTTATAAGTTTTCTTGCCTTTTATCCATGTACTCACTCACTCGCATGGGTTTCATTCCAGAAATGGATTCACAGCAATTTCGGATATCGAAGTTGATGTGTCAGCATTATAAACCCTATCATTACATTCTGCATTGTGTGTTCCCTATAATTCCTTGAAATTCTTTACCTTCTGGGATATTGTGCGTATGTGTGATTTTTTGCTCGCTTTGCTTAAGCGGGAAAGAAATGACGCAGTTCACACAACTTAGGAGGAATAGTAGTAGTTCATATTGAAAATAAAGCACAAAAAAATGACGGCGATGATAAAGGCAAAGCTGCTGTTGACGAGGATGATGAAGATGAACAGTAATAACAAAAACATCGACGACGGCAACAGAAAGAGCATCTAAACTTAATGGATGGGGGGGGGGGGGCGAATAGCCGATATGGTGAAGTTAAAAGGAATTTGGCTGATTTAGCGAATTCCATCAGAGAAGGCTTCTAATAGTAGCTATCGAAGGGTGGTATGATGAATTTGATAACAAAAAAAAAAAAATATATATATATATATATATTAAATAAAAAATTTTAAACTCTTAAAAAAAAAAAATTAAAATTTTTAAAAATAAATTCAAACTAAGCGTTGTTAGTTTTTGGGAAAAAAAATTCGCTATGTCCTTGGAAATTTAGTATTGAAGTGAAAAAATGAATTAAAAGGAAATTTAAAATTCTTAAAAATAAATTCAAACTAAGCGTTTTTAGTTTTTGGGGAAAAAATTTCGCTATGCCCTTTGGAATTTTGTATTGAAGTGAAAAAATTAATTAAAAGATATACAATTAAATTACAGTGAAACCTTTCAGAATTTGACAAACACGATTGCCAAAATGTTGTTAACATTTGGGAAATGTCCACTTATGAGAGAATAATTTTAATGTAATAATTCAGTGAACACGCAGGGAAGGAATTTGATCACCTCGAAGATTTTTTAACAGTATAAAGCTTGTCCAATTCCAAAGATTTTGTCTTTACATTAAACATTTTGGTATTGATTCCGAGCCAAAGAAGCGGAGAATTGAAGTAAAGATAACTTTAAGATACAATTTTCTTTTATGGTAAATTTGAGTTTTGCGTATTTGGCCAGTAGTCAAGATACCAAAGGTCAAACAATTTAAAGACGACTTCATTAATATTAACCCTTTGACTACCGATGTCCACTTAGGAGGACATTGGAAAACAACACCAAACTCTTTTTCCCCACTGATTATCGATTTATTTCTCGATGTTATTTTAAAGTAGAGGCTTTAATCTAAATAAGCTATAAATATTTTCCATATTGGCATTGGAACACTAAAACTAGGCTAAGCAAAATTTGCATTTGTATTTTAAGGACAAGATATTTTCGGCCTCACGATAATATTTTTCCAGTGTACCCACTACACTGAGAAAATGTTTGACCTAATATGAAAGATTATGCAACTTAAACTTTAGGTCACGAAATTTACACAATATTGAGGACAAATTTCTTTAAAATAAAGAAATGTTATTTTAAAGAAAGTTCATAATCTTTGGTTAAAAAATTATTTTCTTTAAATGTATGACTTTGAAGTAAGACTAATTTCCCTTAAAGTGAAGAAAGACATTTTTGATTTAAAGTAAGAATAAATTAAATGAAATATTGAATCTTTGGATCAAAGATAAAAAAGCTTCAAATTTAGGCTAAGACTTCATTGCACAGAAAAAAATTTCACGAAAATTGTTCCAATTAAAATCTTAATTGAGTTTTAAAAAATATTCAATTAAAAATTTAATTGATTAAACAAATTTTTTAATTGAAATAAAAATCAATCACACAAATTAATAGTATCAATTAAATATTTAATTGGATCAATTAATTTTTTAATTGACTGTCAATTAATTTTTTAATTGATACTATCAATTCTGTGATTGAAGACATTTCAATTAAAAAATTAATTGGATCAATTAATTTCGTGATTGAATCAGAAAAAAATTTTTTTGTGTGTGGGGATTTTGTATTTTTGGTTTTAATTTTACTTTGAAGTATCTGTTATAAATTGGATTTTTTTGAACATGAATAGCGTTTTTTTATACATCGCAATAATAGAATAAAAATTTGAAAAATGAGAGCTGTATCCTAATTTTAATTTTATAGATCCTTGATCTAAAGATAGATAACTCCTTAGGTTAGGTTAGGTTAGGTATAGTGGCAGCCTGATATTTCAGGCTCAATTAGACTATTCAGTCCATTGTGATACCACATTGGTGAACTTCTCTCTTATCACTGAGTGCTGTCCGATACCATGTTAAGCTCAATGACAAGGGACCTTCTTTTTATAGCCGTTCACATTGCAGTGAAACCACTTAGAGAAGATTTGAAATCCTCAGAAATGTCACCAGCATTACTGAGGTGGGATAATCCACCGCTGAAAAACTTTTTGGTGTTCGGTCGAAGCAGGAATCGAACCCACGACCTTGTGTATGCAAGGCGGGCATGCTAATCATTGCACCACGGTGGCTCCCTAGATAACTCCCTAAAAACAGTGTTTATTTTAAAGAAGCCGCATCTTTGGCCCGGAATTAATACCAAATCCTTAAGGGAAGATAAAAATCTTTGAATCCATGTAAACTTTTTTTTTGAGTGTAGCAATGTATTGTAGTTTAAACTTTCTAAAGTAAACCTTAGGTTTCTTTGGCGGTTTTGGTTTGCTTGAAGAAATTCAAATCTCAGTCTCTTTAATCTCTTTTTTTCAAAATTGTTGATTTCCATTAGAACTTCCTTATTTTAATACTCACCTCGTCTCAAAATTGAAAACCGGCTTACAAACGACCCATATGCATGACACTAAACCAGAACCAGGCATCCACATCCACATAAATGATTCAATGTGAACGAAACTTACTTTGCCCGATGGTTTGTTATTGTCTGTCCTCACCGTCCTGCGGTCCTTCCGTTCGACCGTTTTATATGAGTCTGTCAGTCAGTCTGTCTATCTTGCTGTCATTTAATAAGTCAGCCTTTGCCATCATCTGAGGATATGGCATGAGACCATGTGAGAAGCGGTGGTGTATGTTCCGAGGTATAGACGAGACAGCAAACGACCACTGTTGCCTCAAAATAAATGTTGCTGATGGTTAATGGCGAAAATCGATTCTTCATGCATGAACAGTTCAATCTGTAGTTTTGTGATTTCTTTTTTGGATGGAATTTAATGTTTTCGTTTTTGGTTCGCTTTGGTTCAGTTCAGTTGGATGATATGCTGGGTAATTCTGTGCGAACGTTGAATTTTATATATGTGCATAGAGAATAGTGGATGAAATGCCAATGTGATTATGTGGGATTTTGAAATAATATGGAATTCTATAGGATCAAAGAGGCAAAAAGAATAAAAATTTCTGGCTTTTGATGATTGTCTTGTTTTGCTTTTGATCTGCCTCATTTGAGATCTTTTTCTCTTTGACAAGTTTTATGGCATAATGCTGGGTTTTAATCAATGGTAAAATACTTGTTCTTTTTGAGATTTTGAACTTGCGGTATACAGTCATCCAGTTGACTATCATTTTGCCTGGTCATCCTTATAATTTTTTACGAATTTCGCTTTCAACCGTAACATGTGATTGCACCATAAAATAATTATTTGCCAAGAACTATTATTTCGTTAAAAAAAGAAAAAAAAACTTTTCTACCAAATGGCCAGAAAAAAGAAGGAAAGGAAAAGAGCAAAAAACACACTTTTAAAATATCCTTTGGGTGCTTATAACACTTATACGCTTTAGCCCTTTAGTTTTAGTCTGTAACATTTTTTGATTCTTACCAATATTTAATTTTGAGTGTATGTCATGTTTGTCTTGTCTTTTTTAATTTCAGCTGTATGCCTGGCTGAAACCTCATCGCGATTCCTCATATTGCCTGTTTCACAGTCTATTGCCGAGGGAGATACAGCCGATTTTAATTGTCATGCTACACCCACTCGAGGTTTAATCTACTCCTGGACTCTCAATGGTAATTATTGCTTCAATAGTTTGTTCTATGTCAATTAATTTGTCTCCTAAAGCATTTGAAATATCATTGGTCGCATGTATATGGGCACTTGCTGATTTTATTGCATTTTTGCTTTTTGTTTTTTCTTTTTTTCTATTTAGGTCAATTAATCCAAAATTCCAGTCGCATCTATCAAAATGGCTCCGATTTACACATTGAATCTGTTAGTCGTGAGAGCGATGGCGGTGATTATGTATGTATTGCCACCAATGTGGCAAATGGTGCACGTCAGGCATCACCACCGGCACGCTTGACAGTTATATGTAAGTATCCAAGTACATCAACAATACCACTGAAAATCATATGGGTAAAGAGATTTTTTCTTTTTTTGGGTATGGAGATTTTAATGGAAAGCAAACAAAATGGGCCTTTTTAGAACGTGAAGAGTGTCGTTGTTATGTTTTTGATAGCTGGAAAAATAGGATAAAGTTATAGCATAATTTTAGGGTTATAAAATTTGTAGCATATTTTAGGGCGATAGGTTCAAGAAATTTTATTAAATTAATATATTACACAATTTTCTTTAACCCAAAAAATGGAAAATTTACAAATTTTAGGATATTCGAATTTAGTAAATTCGAATTTAGTAAAATTGTATGCATCAGTTGTGTATAATTTTTTCTCTTTTTTTAGTTCAGTAACTAAATAAAATAAAATAAAATAAAATAAAATAAAAATATGGAAAATTTTTAAGTGAAGCAAACGATCCTATATTGAGCGAATTTTAACTATAACATAATAATTTTCATCGATTAGTATTATTTGCAATGAAAGATGACACACTAATATTAGGAAATTGCTAAAAAAAAGTGGCATACTTTTTTACACAAAAAAAATTGGAATTAAATAAATTAAATAAAATAAAAATATGGACAATTTTTAAGTGAAGCAAACGATCCTATATTGAGAGAATTTTAACTATAAATAATTTTCATGAACCCACAGTAATTTGATTTAGAGCCTGCTTCATCGATTAGTATTATTCGCAATGAAAGATGACACACTAATATTAGGAAATTGCTACAAAAAATGGCACACTCTTTTACACAAAAAAATAGGAATTAAATGAATTTATGGCATTTTTTTATCTATGAAATTGTGAAATAAATTTTTTCAAATTAGATCTAAATTAATCTAAATGCCATTTTATATTCAGTTCATCTAAAATCACCTATTTTCAGAAGACTGACTTGGTTTACCTAGAATAGAAAATTTCCATTGCATACTTTAAGGCGGTACAATTGTCCGCTTCAAAACACTATATGTAGTTTGAAACGGGTTAATATAATAGGATTACTCCCAATATAAAAAAAAATTCTAGTCGTAGGTGTGGCCCCTCTTTTTATTAAAACCAAAATAATATTTTTTGAAGGCCTTGTTTGTATAAGCCTTACCTTACGAAAATGTATGTATGCAATACCACCAGCATTCATATTTTTATTACTCTATCCTGGTAAAGGCGACATATATCTTCATGAATATTTTATGCAAAATTCATATAAGAATTCCAGTAACTTCACCAATTAGGATTATATGGCATACCAACACGTCCTTATAGAGAGCATATGTTTCATACCTCAATATTTTTTTTGTGACTGTTTTTTTGGTAGAGTAGAGGGCATATTATTATTTTTCAAGATTCGTTTCGCCTCAATTTTCCCCAAAAGAATTCGTGACATTCGTCGTCAATTTCATTTAGGTGTTGCTTTTTATCATTTCGGAGTTTTTCCTTGTCATGTTACCTCCACTTTTTTTATTGAGATGCAAAGTAATGAACATGCCATACAAATGAGCTATAAGCAAATGATGATATGAAAAAAATCTTCAGTTTTGGTTTTGGTGCCTTCATCAAGACCAACCACATTGCTTAAGCTGCTCATTTCTTCAATTTTATGTAAATTAGTGTACCTGTTCGGAGACGAAAAACAAAAAGTAAATTGACATGTGTGGAATTTTTGAGGAGCGTTTTCATAACCGTTTTCTTCTTGTTTAGCAATTCTTTTTAGTCAGTATAAAATTCAAACCTTATATTTTTTAAAATTGTTCCTTGGAATTTTATTCAAATTAGTTGGCAAATTCCGAAAAGGATCAAGCTTAAAATATGAAAAATATTTTGGTAGTATAAAAGGAAAGAACCTAATCTTTTCAAATTTGGTATAGAGAAATATTTTTGCCCAATTGTAATTGAGTTCGAAGCACGATTGCCACAGTTGGTAGAATTCTACCAAAAATGGTAAATTTTTAACTGTTTGGTAGAATACTTTATGTTTTGGTATATTTTGCAAAGAGGAGAAATAAACTTTTAAAATTTTCTATAGAAATACAATTTTGACAAAATTTTCTATAAATAAAATTTTGACAACATTTTCTATAGAAATAAAATTTTTGACAAAACTTTCTATAGAAATAAAATTTTGACAAAATTTTCTTTAGAAATAAAATTTTGACAAAATTTTCTATAGAAATACAATTTTGACAAAATTTTCTATAAATAAAATTTTGACAACATTTTCTATAGAAATAAAATTTTGACAAAATTTTCTATAGAAATAAAATTTTGGCAAAATTTTCTATAGAAATAAAATTTTGACAAAATTTTCTATAGCAATAAAATTTTGACAAAATTTTCTATAGAAATAAAATTTTGACACAATTTTCTATTGAAATATAATTTTAACAAAATTTTCGGTAGAAATAAAATTTTAACAAAATTTTCTATAAAAATAAAATTTTGACAATTTTTTTAAGAATTAAATTTTTGACAAAATTTTCTACAGAAATAAATTTTTGACACAATTTTCTGTAGAAATAAAATGTTGACAAATTTTTCTATGGAAATAATGTTTTGACAAAATTTTCTAGGAAATAAAATTTTAACAAAATTTTCTTTAGAAATAAAATTTTGACAATAATTTCTATAGAAATAAAATTTTGACAAAATTTTCTATAGAAATAAAATTTTGACACAATTTTCTATAGAAATAAAATTTTGACAAAATTATCTATAGAAATAAAATTTTGATAAAATTTTCTATAAAAATAAAATGTTGACAAAATTTTCCATACAAATAAAATTTTGACAAAATTTTCTATGGAAATACAATTTGACAAAAGTTGCTATGTAAATAAATTTTTGACAAAATTTTCGGTAGAAATAAAATCTTGGCAAAATTTTCTTAAGAAATAAAATTTTGACAATTTGTTTTTAATAATTAATATTTTGTCAAAAATTAAAAAGAAAGAAAATAAAATTTTGACACAATTTTCTATAGAAATAAAATTTTGACACAATTTGCTATAGAAATAAAATTTTGACAAAATTTTCTATAGAAATAAAATTTTGACAAAAATTTCTATAGCAATAAAATTTTGACAAAATTGTCTATAGAAATAAAATTTTGACAAAATTTTCGGTAGAAATAAAGTTTTGACAAAATTTTCGCTAGAAATAAAATTTTGATGAAATTTTCGCTAGAAATAAAATTTTGACAAAATTTTCTTTAGAAATAAAATTTTATTTAATTTTATTACTAATTGGATGAATCCCTTGTTGCTTAAAATATACCATTCTACCATTATCAAGAGGGTCCCTGAATACGAAAATGATTTTCATTCCAATTTTACATCTTATTAATATAAATGAGTGCAGTCATTCAATCACATTTTCCGAATAAATATGATTGGGGCTAGAGAGAGAGAACGTAAACATACTGGAATACTTCAGAGTTGGTTGATATTTATGCTCAAGTGTAGAAATTGCACTTCAACACAACCAGATTCATTTTAAGCCATACGGTATGAGTAAAATTTATGTTTACCTGTATTCGAGTGTACAGGAATTAAGAGTAATAAGAATTTGTATTTGTATGTTTATCTGACAGTATACATAAATATAAGTCCGTTGATATGCACTTTAGGATCAGGCATGCATATGGAACTGCATTTATTATCCTTAAGGATTCCACTAGTGAATATAAAATGCAAACTCAAAAACCACTTTAAATTGTCTACATACAAACACTTGCAATGGCTATGTGCGTACACATATATGTAACATATATCTCATATCCCCAAGGAGAGTCTATACGTAGATGTATTTATACAGATATGTTTATATATATTCCAGAGCATATACTCGTATACTGTGTGTCCATGTGTGTATTTTTGTAGGTATTTGCATATCGTCATACGATTGCCACTACCGTAATTCTCTCTTCCTGGCCTAGGTTATAATAGCATTGTTGACGTTGATATGGATGACGACGATGTTGTTGATTGCTATGTTAGGGGTTTCCTTCTGCCTTGATCTCCTGTATTATGAATACCAACACCATCCACATTGAATGAGACAAATACGAGTACAATATTTAATGCCTTAAAGTACATGAATTGTCCATGAATTTAATAAACCACACGTTCCACGTTGTTAACTCAAGAGGTTTCATGCTACAATGATTGTTGAAAAAATCTAAATTTGATAATGGAAAAATGTAATTTTTTTGAGTAAACCAATTCCCGAATGGAAAAAAGGGCCAAAAATATATTATAATCTCTTACAACCCAATACCCAAAATCACTAAATGGATACGCCGAAAAGCATCAAGTTGGTGCTTTTTGGAAATCAAAAAACGTCAAATTGGCACCACTGTATTCTCGTCCTCTCAAGCTTACTCTCACATAGAGAGAATTGTAGAGTAAGAAGTTCTTTAGACAAAGTCAGTATTTTTCTGATTCTTGTCCCCAAATTAGGACGCTTTCGTCCCCAAGTACCCCCAAATTAAATTAAAATTCTTCACAAAAATCTCCAATAAATTTTGGACAAGTTTGTTATGAAAAAATTAAGAAGATTTTTTACTCTGGTAGAAAATCAGTAACAATTTGAAAATTAAAAAATATATACAAAATGTATTTTCATACCAACTTACGAGCTGTAAAAAATTAAGATTTCGATATACAAATTAAGCTGACCGGTGATAATCTTCCGAATGTTCGAGAACTGAATATATGAGTTCGATCACCATGTATTTATCAACGACAATTTAACATCTAAATATTCATGTAATAAAATTGGCTGGTAGATCAATATGAAGGCGAATCATCTTCATCATTTCTGTATGTGTATAAATCAGTAATGAACACTGATGAGAGGGAAACGTATAAGCTCGAGTCCTCACGAAATAATTTCATTGTAGAAAATGTTTTAGGTTAGGTTAGGTGGCAGCCTGATGTATCAGGCTCACTTAGACTATTCAGTCCATTGTGATACCACATTGGTGAACTTCTCTCTTATCACTGAGTGCTGCCCGATTCCATGTTAAGCTCAATGACAAGAGACCTCCTTTTTATAGACGAGTCCGAACGGCGTTCCACATTACAGTGAAACCACTTAGAGAAGTTTTGAAACCCTCAGAAATGTCACCAGCATTACTGAGGTGAGATAATCCACCGCTGAAAAACTTTTTGGTGTTCGGTCGAAGCAGGAATCGAACCCACGACCTTATGCATGCAAGGCGAGCATGCTAACCATTGCACCACGGTGGCTCCCTAGAAAATGTTTTAATCGGGCTGAGAAAAATTGGGCCGAATGCTTCATTTTTAACCTGATTTATTATACTAAACAGATTTCGAAAAAATCACCAAATTTATGGAATTTCTCCAAGTCCCAAACTCAAAAGTTTCGTCTCCATCCAATCCAAATATCCCCCATTTGGGGGATAATTTGGATTGGATATCCCCCATTTGGGGAAAAATCCCCTATGCTGGCAACGCTGATTATATATTCTTACATATATCCATCCTCAGTCTTAATCGCTGTTTGACAGTTCCAATTTCGCAATTTTACCCTAAGTTTTAATTTTTATATATTATTAAAAAATTATATATTATTAATTTTTTTTTTGTGTCCGTCTTTCTTTCTCCTTAGTATGATAAACAATTAATAATTAATTAACATTTTGTTTTCTATAAATTTTCTTAGGAATTTTTATATACAAATTAAAACTAATTAAATTTTTTAAATGTCATACCTTAAATTCATGGCGCTCACTGTATATATTTGTTTTGTTGTTGTATTTTTTTCAAATTTATATTTAATATGAAACTTCTTGAATGACTCTTCAAATGTATATACTCCATTGTACTCATAGACATCTTCGCCATCGTTATCATTCCTCTGGCAGACTATGTCATTGCATGTTTGTCAACTATAAAATTTTCATAAAATGCATGAATGCTGTATCTGGAGAATATATATTTATTCCTACTTATGTTTGCTCTTGCCTACAAGGTTGTGGTATTTCTCATTTGTGTTGTGGTCGCCTATTGCAACGAATTGTATTTTAAATAATTTAAAAAGAAGTGCATGAAAATGCTGTGTACCTACACGCAGAGAAGGAATATGATATGATAATAATAAATGATAATAAAAAATTTAAATCATTTAACCAAAACCAAATTTCCTATATAAACTGATTTAAGACTTTACTCTCTGGATAATGCAAATTAATAAAATGAGGTGTGTTTAGGCTAGGTGGCAGCCCGATGTATCAGGCTCACTTAGGCTATTCAGTCCATTGTGATGAGCAGTGTTTAAGTGAATATCAAAATACAGCGTTCTTAGATTACTTTTCGAGATAATAAGTGAGCTATGAAATTCTCAATAAACATCACTAACGCCGTTAAAGCGAACATGAAAATATATCACTCTTAAATTACTTTTCTTTATGCGAGAGAGTAAGATAGCTATGGAATTCCTATTAAACACCGCTCACGGTGTTAAAGCAAACATGAAAATATATCACTCTTAAATTTCGTGGTTCTCTTGCGTAACGAAAAGTATGCAAGAGAGTAAGAGAGCCACGAAATTCCTAATAACTATCGGTCACGATGTTAAAGCAAACATGAAAATATATCACTCTTAAAGTACATTTCGTTATGCAAGAGAGTAAGAGAGCTAAGAAATGCCTAATAAACATCTTTCACGGTGTTTAAGCGAATATCAAATTATATCACACTCAAATTAATTTTCTTTATGCGAGAGAGTAAGAGAGCTATGGAATTCCTAATAAACATCACTTACACATATGAAACTGTACACTAAAGGAAAAATGTGTCTTAAAAGCATGTTAATTCTCTACAAAGGTGTTACAATATAAAATACATGGAATAGATAATTAAATAGTATATAGATCATTTGAATTTAATATTAAAATAAATTCCAAAAAATTAACATAAATTGGCAAATGCTGCAAAACGAATTTAATTTTATAAAAAAAAAAAAACTATTGTCGATTCATTGACTGATGTAGTCCATCGCAATAAGAATTTGGTTTCCATTCATAAACGAATTGCGTCTGGTACCATTGTTGGCTCCATAGTCAGGATGCCTCTTATTCCATCTGATTCTGGAATTCAGCTTTTGGCTTTTTGACAACAATGAATTGAATACCCAACAAACATTTAAGCAAACTTAGCCAGAGAACATTTTATTCCAGTTGTACCTTCTGTTCGTGTATGTTTTTTTTATTAACAAAACATTTTCGTACATAAAAACTTTTGTGCTTAGCAACATCATCATGATTCCATCAACAGCCTGGTATATCCTGGCAGAAAGGTTGGCTAGAGCTGACTGTTTTGGCACCACCAGACAACGTCTATAGCCAGTCCCAAACCCAACTTTTAGCTCTAGGAATTATAATAGCAACAACAACAATCAGCCAGGACGGAGGTATGGTTAGACAGTAGAATCAACCACTCTCGAAAGCGAAACAATTCGCTTGGAAAAAAATACTCATAAAATTTTACGAGCTTAGCAGAGCAGAGCTGAAACATTAAATGTACGACTCCCTCGACAATATCCACATTGTACTCAGCTTCTAGTATTCCGGTTACAGCTGGTGTGGTTGTCGCCGTTGTAGCCATTCCTGGCGTATAACTGTTGTTGGTGTTTTGTTTATAATGTGCCATACTCTTAGCTTTTGCTTTAGTCCCTGCTGCTGTACGAGTATTGTACTCCATATAGTATTTATGCAGGCAGACACATTTAAACAATTGAAGGACTTTTCCTGTGGCAATGGCAGTAGGCAAGCAAGCTCCATTGTGAGGAGATTCTAAGGATAATTATTACTTTTTTACGTTGTTTATTCTTATGGAAAAAAACAGAGAACCCTCGAACAAAACATTGAATATTTCCTGGCTCTAACCAAGTGAAGAAAAGAAATTTAAGCTTCATAGATTTTATTTGGTCGAGCGTTGATAGAAACAAGAGATTATTTTATTCTGTTAGCCAAAATAAATAAAAATAAAGTCCCCCTGCCTGGAAAAAAGGGAGAATAAAATTTAGCAACAAGAAATAAACCGTCCAACATTTTGGTGGACCTCACGTCCTTTTACATATGACATCATAACAAGGCCTATTAACTTCTCTCAATCATATCTCTATGCTTTTACTTGATTTACCCAAAAAATCACAGTAAATCTCCACTACTCACCCCACCCCACTCCCTCAATTTATGGCTCAAAATGAAGAGCTTAAGTGATTCATCAAAATTAATCAAATAAAAGCGTATAATACCCAAGCATTATCCTTTGACAGGCAACAAACCCCATTGAAATGTTCAAAACCTAAATGCCGCCATACCATACGCTAAACAGTCAAGTAAGTTGTATGCCTGTCATTCATTCACTCAACTACGAGTAGTCAGTCAGTCAGTCGGTCGGCCGCTGAACCATCAAAGACATTTAAATTGAATTCTTTTTAAGGGTAGTAGGTCGTTCATAAGCTTTTGCCCTTTCGACCCTGTCATTCTCAAAAATACAAAATAACTTAATATTGGGTAGTTAAGTAGTAAGGATGGTAAATCAAATGTGGGTAGTAAAGAAGGTTATGGACATTAAGGCCTCCTAAAAGGTATTCGAAAATTATGGATTTTAGTTTTTGGAGTTTTTCTTTTTAGAAAAGCCTTTTAAAGGAAGGGTTTCGGAAGGCCTTAAGCGAAAAGGCCTTTAGTATACTGTCTAAAATGTTTGAGTGATGTTTATTATAAATTTCATAACTCTCTTACTCTCTTGCATAACGAAAAGTAATTTAAGAGTGAAAATTTCGATTGTCGCTTAATGAATTCCATAACTCTCTCGCATAACGAAAAGTAATTTAAGAGCAAAATTTATTGCTATTCGCTTAACTTAGTGATGGTTATTAGGAATTTCATAGTTCTCTTATGATGTTTGATGTTTATTGGGAATTCCATAGTTCTCTAGTATCTTGCATAACGAAATGTTATTTAAGAGCGTTATATTTTGATATTCGCTTAACACGCCGCGAGTGATGTTTATTGGGAATTTCATAGCTCTCTTACTCTCTTGCATAACGAAAAGTAATTGAAGAGTAATAAATTTTGAAATTCGCTTAACATGCCGTGAGTGATGTTTATTGGGAATTTCATAGCTCTCTTACTCTCTTGCATAACGAAAAGTAATTGAAGAGTAATCAATTTTGAAATTCGCTTAACATGCCGTGAGTGATGCTTATTAGGAATTCCATAACTTTCTTAGTCTCTTGCACAAAGAAAAGTAATTAAAGAGATATACATTTTGATATTCGCTTAACATGCCGTGAGTGATGCTTATTATGAATTGCATAGTTCTCTTATGATGTTTGATTTTTATTGGAATTACATGACTCTCTTATTCTATCGCATAGCGAAAACTAATTTAAGAGCGTTATATTTTGATATTCGCTTAAACACCGTAAGTCGTGTTAATGGGAATTTAATAGAATAAAGGCTCTTTTGCCTCCTGGTTTTGCTGCTGGGCAATAGTGGTTAAGAATACCACTTACCAACACAAATAGAAGGCTACTTAATATCCTGCCACTTATGTCCTTTCTGTTGTTTGGCAATGTGTTTGTTGTTGTTGTTTAAACATTGTACGGTTGTCATGTAGTAGTTTTGTAATCTTGAAATGTTGACATGATGTCATTTTTTGTTGATGATGATGATGGAAAACCAACAAAAAACAACAATATATGCAAGCAAAATGATTATGGACTTTATAATGATATATAATTTACACTCAGTTTTTTTGGGGGGTTTTCTTGCTTGTCTGCCTGCCATCCATTCATTTTGGAAGGCATTCTGTATTCCTGCTTTTCAAGAGGGTCCTTGTGTTGCTCTCAGAATTTATTTAGATTGGGCTGTTGAAAAATATTTGGATGTGTTCGCGCCGTATAACGTGCCCATTGCACAGTGCACAGTGTATACACTGTACAGATGTTAAGCTTGTATTCATAGGACCAGGATAACGAGAAGGGTATGCGGTATGCAAAGAGTGTACTTCACGCCATCATTCAAGTCAACTGCCAAACAGCAAAAAAATACTCTTCAACATTTTCTCAATAGCCTGGACAGGTTAGAAACCAGGAAAGCATAGCATAGCAAATACATAGATAGGCAAATGGTATAAAGGAAGGAAAGACGAACGAACAGGCGGAAAGACACAACAAGCCACACACACCAGTACCAGATGAGCCAGACCATTATATCATTTTGGGGTGAATATGGTATGGGGAGGTGGTGGTGATGGGTTGTATAGATGGCGCACTTGTAATACTGTTAATTTGTTAATATTTAGAAGTGGCCGGATTTGTTAGACATAATTAATGTGATTGATTGTTGAACTTATTGACATAAGTCAATGAGGCTGCTTACATCTTTGTGCCAGCTAAGAGTCTTAATGACAACAAGGACATTATGAATGAATTCTCCAGAATGACAATATAATTTAGGATATTGGAAAATGTGTAGTAATTGTTGCTTAATAATGGGCAGGGTACATTTATTATTTATGTAGGTTCTACGAAGTTCTATCTTTACTGAAGGATAATTGGGAAATGTTGATTACAGACAAGTGGAAAAAAGATTTTCTAAGAAGATTTTGTAATGAAAAATTTTAATGATCTTCTTGAGATACGTCTGTTGGCAATATAAATCTTATGTATTGGAAATATGGCAACATAGGAAGAGAGACAGAGAGAGAGAGGGAGAGAAAATATTAAATACATTAATCATGTCATGTTTGTAGGAATCATTTAATTTTTGAGAAATGAAAATCAAATATGATGCGATACAATGCTATTCAGAATAGCAAAACAGTGTATTGTTGCCACCAATGACCAATCCCAGAATGCGATTATAGGTCCCATTTAAAAACGAAGCACTATCACGGTTGCCACTCGATCCAAAAATAATCTACAAAAAATTTGAAATCCTATAGAAAATTGTATCAAAATATTATTTCTATACAAAATTTGTCAAAATTTTATTTCCATAAAATTTTTTGTCAAAATTTTATTTCTATAGTATCCCAGCAAAAAAAGCGTCGCCAAAAAAGTAATGAAAATGTTCTTTTTGGATCCGGAAGTGGTGCACAATTGGCGCAGAAGCGATGCATTTAACATGGGCTTGTCATAGGACGGATGTCCACCATTTCAACAGCCGTTGCACTGAATATGCATCACTTCTTTAGATGTGGTCCGAATTCAGTGTTTTGGATGTGAATTAAAAAATTTTGTGGTATTTTTACGAATAATTAATTTTTATAATTTTTTATGATTTTTAATGCAATCTGACGATTGTCTGAAGGGTTTCAGATCGCAAATATTTTCAAAATTTCGCAATTTTTCTAGAATGAATTCAGAAATTTTTTCGACAAAATTTTAATAATTTATACCATTTTATTAATCCTTACCCTGTTTTTAACATATTTCAAACAAAACCTGTTAAAATTGCCCTTTAAAAGTATGAAAAAAGCAAGTTATAAAAAATTGAATTAAAAGAACTTCCTGAGTAGTTAAAATATAGAACATCTCTGGAAGGACATTGTTGGAAGTGCTTTTAAAGTTGTGCCTTTAGAAGTTCTTCCAAATTTTTTTGCTGGGATATTTTATCAAAATTTTATTTCTATAGTACATTTTATCAAAATGTTATTTCTATAGAAAATTTTGGCAAAATTTTATTCCTATAGAAAATTATATTTCTAAAGAAATTTTTTTCAAAATTTTATTTCTATATTTTTTCAAAATTTTGACAAGATTTTCTCTAGGAATAAAATGTTGCAAAAAATTTCTATAGAAATAAAATTTTGAGAAAATTGTCAATAAAAATAAAATTTTGAGAAAATTTTCAATAGAAATGAAAATTTTGAAAAACTTTTCTAAAGAAATACAATTTTGAAAAATCTTTTTATAGAAATTAAATTTTCTATAGGAATAACATTTTGCCAAAATTTTCTATAGAAATAAAATTTTGATGAAATGTACTATAGAAAAAAAAAATGTTGACAGAATTTTTTATGGAAATACAATATTGACAAGATTTTTTATAGAAATAATATTTTGACAAAATTTTCTATAGTATTTAAAATTTTTGTAGCTTATTTTTTGGATCGAGTGACAACCGTGATTGCACTCAAAAAAAAGTGAACTCTCTATTTCACTAAAGCCAATTTAACTTTATTTTAGTTCATGGAAATATTATGTTTGGGGAAAGTTTCCTTTACTCTAATAATTTTTTGTTTACGTTAGTTAAATTAACTAAAACCGAGGAAAAACTAAACTCAAATGAAGCATAATGATTAACTAAATTCGTACCTTCTACAACATAGTTCAGAATTTCTTTAAATTTGTAAATTTTACCAAAAATGCGTCCGTCATGAACTTCGTATATCACTAAAGACATTCTTGCAATTTTGAACTCCAAGTTTTTCCTTCAAACTACAAAATTTTCTTTAACAAGTGAAAAAACTTAGTTATGTCTAATAAATTTTCTTGAATTTGTCGAAAAATATTTACTTATTTTGATGACATCGGCGTGATGCCAACGTTTGTAATACTGTTTAGTTAAAATTTTCTACAAATATTCAAAATTTTCTAAAATTAACCGAAACATTTCTTCCTGGTGGGTTCACTGTTTTTCAGTGTGTGCTTCGTTTTTAAATGGGAGCGATATACGCATTTTTTGAGAAAAATTTCTGTAGAAGTATAAAAGATTCTATAGAAATAAAATATTTTTTTTTTTTTAATTTTAGACAAAATTTTCTATAGAAGTAAACATCTTGACAAATTTTTCTATAGAAATTAAATTTTTGCAACATTTTGTATAAAAATAAAATTTTGTAAACATTCAAAACATTCTATATTGTAAACATTCTATAAATTCACTATCTTTAAAAATTTTAATTTTCGTGTTAGATCATACTATCAAAATACTTTACTTTATGTATGCTTTATATAGTCGGAAATCGATATTTCGATGTGTTACAAACTGAATGACAAACTTATTATACCCCCGTCTCTATTCTATGGTGGTGGGTATAAAAAGTATAGTCTAATCTATGCATATTAAAAACTCAATTACGTAAATTTTCCTAGTTATTCCTGGTTATCCATCTTATAACCATCAATGGAAAAATCAATAAAAAGTTTTCGTTAATGGTATTTTGCTACATACCTCCTGCTTCCTTTTCTAATCATATTATAATACTCCATTTAATGCAAAAAGGCTGTTTGCAAACATGATCCCATTAGAGGAAACTTTTAATCTTAACTCTAATACATAAATTTCTGATATATCATTTGATTTTTTTTCATTTAAATTCCAAGTGCATTGAAAGTAAACTAAAAGCATAAATTTAATGCAATTTGTTATTGCAAGCAAAACATTTCCATCTCTGGCTGGAGGTTTGTGTTGACTCTTCATGTTTATGTTACATTTATTTTGTTCTGAGTTGGAGAGTATTTCAACCAGAAGTGAAATACCATATCCTCCATATACTCTTGGTAAACATTCACAAGTCCATACACACACACACATACACTCATATTCAACGAAGGATATCCTCACTTGCTTTAATGTATGTGTATGATTGTAAAACAACTAAGAGTTAGAATAACTTGGTCCTATTCCATTGCAGACAGTAGAATTGCAATATGGGTAGCAGTAGACATAGCTACAAACAAATCTTTGTTTGTGTGTTTGTACGATTGTGTATGATTTTATGTCTGGCTGTCTGCCCAATTCTCTACATGCGGAATAAATGAACTACACAGTGGAAGAGAAAAGAATTTTTTGAGAAAATGTGATTTTATATGATGTGATGACTCACTAAGAGAGAGAGAGACAGAGAGGGAGCTATGGGATCCTAAAATATATCATTGGCAAAAATATATTTAAGAGCTCCCTTTTAAGGAAATAGGAAACAAAAGCAGAAATGTGTACATGGTGGGAATGATTTTAATAGAATATGTCATTATTACAACTCTCTAAAAGAAAGCTCGTGGATTCTAAACGAGATCTTTTTTGAGAATGAAAGAGAGCAGATATTCAAACATGGTGGGGAAAATGTCTTTGCTGAGGTTTGGGAAAAACCTTAAAATAACTCCCAAGAAAGGATTAAACAAACATGGAGCTAGGAATTATTTAAATGAAGAATATCTGACAAAATTATTTATAAAACTTGTGTAAACCGAAAAATCCGATATTATTTGCATTTGCTGAATACTTGTATCAATTTCGTCGCTTCTTTACAGATATGGTAGCTTAGAATAAATGGTAAATTCAGTTCCTTAAATTTGTTAAAGTTGTCAATTAATTCAGATATAACTGAAGCTAAACGTAAGTGGGATCACTATCATGGTTGCCACAGTTGGTAGAATTCTACCAAGATAGCATTAAAAAATATATATATTTGTTTAAATCCTAAGGAAACATTTGTAGTGGTGTTTTTTTAATTTCTAGGGTTTTCATTTTGCTTACATACTTTTAGTCCCACCTGTATTTTAGAGCGAAGGGTTCCTTGAATGGAATTCCCGTAATGTTACTGGTGTCTTGTTGTTGTTCTTGTTATTGCATCGGCTGATGATGTTGCCTTGTTTTTATTTTCATATGCTATGGATATATGCCACACTCATCTATTATCGGCAAATGCTCCCATGTTGTTGCTTTTTTTGTTATATATTTTAGCTTGTTTTCTTTCATGGATTTTTATTTTGTATGGCTATAATTTAGCTGAGCGTTGAGCTTTTTGGCTGAAGTCTTTTCTGTTGCAATCATGGTGCTTTTCTTCTTCTGCTTCTTCGTTGTAGTCTGCTGTTGTTGGTGTTTCTGCGTTGAATTCCATTTGAAATGAATGAAAAACTGCGGTGGCTGGCTGGAAGTTTGGCTAGATGTCTGTCTGTCTGGCTGAAACAAATGAGACGACTTTAGTTGGGTTCTGAGTTCAGTGCTCATATTTGGTTTGGTTCATTTCATGTTGGATTTACCAGGATGTTGTAGTTGGTTGACGATTGTGATGGTGAAGATGAGGATGTTTCATGCTCAGAGAGAGTAAAGAAGCATGTTGTGGGTGGTTAGGCGTTTATCGTGATAATAGTAGTATGTGTTGTTGTTAGTTGATAATGTTTAACCAGACTCAGTGTATGCGCGGGTGTATATGTGTGTGTATTTGTGTAACAAACAACAGCAACAACTACCCTTATATTTATGATGGACTGACGACAGAATGTAACTTTAACATTGACTTGTTCGTTTTCTTCGTCTAGCATCAAATCATGGCAAATTGTTCGTATTCATAACATAGACGAACTTTCTATATGTGTGTCCATTGGTATATTTGCATGTGTGCCTCTCCCTCTCTCACTCTCTATCATACTGGCTTGTGTTTGTATTTTGCAAACTCAATGATGTTGACGTTGTTGGTGTCAATGTTGTTATTTTTCTACTTCTATTACTCAGGCTTTTGTTAAATTTATGCTGTCTCGTGCATTTGGAGGTGCTGATTGTCTAGCATGCTTGGGGGGTCCTTATGTCATAGGTTGACTTTTTTTGTTTTCCATTGAATTTGAGCAAAAGGATTTATCTATTTTTTTGTTTTCTTTCAAAATAACATTTGGATGGATTGTTAGGGAGTATGTTTTTAGAGGGTAAACATGGATTTGTTTGGCTATATATGACAGGTGATTAGTGTCTGTGCTGGTATGAGAGGGGTGCTTTTATCGCAAATCCATAATAAATTAATAGATAAAATCGATATGACATGTGTACCAAATCACAGTAATGTATTTCTTGATTAAAGAATTAAATTGGATGGTATGAGAGTAAGGATGTGTGTGTGTTGGAGGGGTGAAAATCTAGATCTCATCAGTGATATGATTTTTTCATTAATTAAAAAATTCTACTGATGATGGTAGTAATTTTCCGTTAAAATTAAGAGTTTCTATATGGCTCTTTTTAAATTAGTTTTTGTTTATTAAGGTGGGTATTAAGTTTAAACTCGAACTTAACGCTAAAATCACAATTTTTGCACCATTACTATTCTTTAATAATCCATTTTAAAGAATACAAACCTTATGAAAAGTTGCTTTGGGCTATTTCCCATCAAGTTATAATAAAATTTTTTACTGATTTATTTTTGATTTTAGCGGTTAAATTCGAACTGAGTACCCACCTTTACGTAATGGGAAAGTAAATAGTTTTGATGAAATATTATTGTGGGTATGGTATCAAGAAAGCTTAATATAGTCGTTAATTGAACCTATACGGAAACAATATTTTCGTGATATTAAAGATTATACAATCAAAATTTAGGACGTGAAATTTACAAAATATTAAAGACAAATTTCTTTAAAATAACGAAATTTTAATTGAAATTAAGTTTATAATCTTTGCTTCAAATTTTTTTCAATAAAATTTAGGACACGCATGTTTTTGAACTAAGGCACATTTTTCTTTAAGTAAAGAAACACTTTTTTGATTGATTGATTTTAAGAAATCGTCCTTAAATTATCTGACAAATATTGAATATTTACATTTAAGATAAAATCGCTTCAAATATAGGCTAAGATTTATTTTGAGGATTTAGCATCTTTGGCTTAAAGTATTTTTTTTTTTGAATTAAGAAAACATTGTTTATTTTGAAGTATCCGTTATAATTTGGATTTTTAAACTGGCATTTGTTTGTTCGTGAATAGCTTTATTAGTATACCGCGAAAAGAGAATGAAAATTCGATAAATGAGACCTGTATCCTGTCGCTAAAAACTGTCTTTATTTTAAAGAAGCCGCATTTTTGGCTCAGAATCAATACCAAAATTCTCAAGGGAAGGTCAAAATCTTTGGATCCAAGTAAACTTTTTTTGAGTGTATTAGCATTGCACCATGGTGTTCTTCTTTTAATCTTTAAGTTTTAGCAAGTATTCGTTTCCACCTTCTCCGCTATATTAAGGCGCCATTAAAAGAGAAGTCAACAATTTTTTTCTAAGACATCCTAGAAGCTCAAAACAGTTATTATCGAACCAATGAAGGTCTGTCTTAACCCTACGGGAAATGCATGTATTGCCCCTAAAGGACCTATCACAGGGCTCCAGATTGTGTTTGAGGGCACCATTGCGCAATTTGCCGCAATTTTTAAATTTTCAAGAGATGATCCATTTTTGTATGCGAGTATTATACGATATATTAATTTTATTATAGCCATCATTAGAACGACACACGGACGTATCTACTCTTTGCAATGGTCTTAATGTACTAAAACCTTTTTAGTCCGTTTTTATCTTTCCTGTAATGTAACATAAAAAAAAATTCTGTGTACTTATTAACTTTAACCCTACCCTCTTATTTGTTTAACCCACCTTCTTTAAACTCCCCTGGCTTTTATTCTGACCCAACCCATTTTTTTTGTCACTAATCATGGAAAGCCGAAGGAAATCACCCTTTGGATATTGATTTCACCGTGTCCAAAAATAGAGCCTGGAAAAAGAGCGATAAAAACGCATTGCTTGCATTGGAAAAAAGTGGTGGTGTTCTTTGAAGTTTTTGTCTTATCAATTTCAAAGATAACAGGCAGCATTAAAAAGTGAACGTGTTTGGCGGCAAAGCTTTTATGTCGACCACTTATACAGACAGGCCGTTACAATGGGGCGGTATTGATCATCGACAATGCAGCAATGCAATGGAGAAAACATGTGCATTTTGATGAAGCATTAAAAAGGCATTGGAACGCCAACAACAACAAGTACAATAAAATGCCATAAAATCAACATTAAACAAAATAACACAAACAACCAATAAGTCAACCAACCAAACAAACGAACGAACATCCACAATAATTCCCTTCAAATTCCACCCATCCACCCACCGATTCTGCTTTTGCCACCACCAACCAGTAAACAACAGCAAAAACAAATAGTAGAGCCAAAAACAAATTTAACACGAACATCAATCAATTGTGGCCCAACAACAAGCAAGGTGGCTAGAGGAGGCGATAAAGTAAGGCTGTGGAGGCGGATGTAGGGAAGTGTTAGGGTGTGAAGTGACAGGAAGCTAGAAAAAGGAGGAGGAGTAGGTTTTGTGTACATGTTGTAAATGAGGGCTTTACGCATTTTGTTTATTAAATCAATCCTTAAATGTAAAAAAGACTCCTACAAATAGAGAAGCAAGCACACACACACGCATACGTATGCTCACTCCGAACAAATTGGAATAGTATTCAAAGTAAGGCGTAACGGTTGTGAGAAGAAGCTATTGTGCAGAGTACGTATTAATAGAGTAAACAGTTAAAAGAGGAAAACCAAATACGTGTTCAGAAATTAAACTAATCACGTTGGCATATTCCCTCTCACACTTCTATGTGAGAGATTTTACAACGAAATGGGCGAAAAAGAAAACTAAGTTTTGAACGAAGCAAAATGTTTATGTTTTTATTTCTAATGTTATAAATAATAGGTACGAGCCAGGCTTAAGAGCATGTAAATATGTAAGTGATCATAACATGATCAAAATTTAGAATATCGTGATCGCTGAAAGAACAGGCCATCAAATTGTTTGTATTTTATATATGTAGTACATGTAACCTAAACCATAAAATTCACTCAAACTATGGCCGTATTTATAAAAGTAAATATTTCCTAATGTAGAGTTAATGCAGGAAAAATGGCGCCAGAACTAGGGCTAAATATATTTTGATTCATTGATTGATTTATTCCGCAATGGCCCATATATTTCTATATTCATTTGTACTTTTTATACCCTCCACCATAGGATGGGGGTATATTAACTTTGTCATTCCGTTTGTAACACATCGAAATATTGCTCTAAGACCCCATAAAGTATATATATTCTGGGTCGTTGTAAAATTCTGAGTCGATCTGAGCATGTCCGTCCGTCTGTTGAAATCACGCTAACTTCCGAACGAAACAAGCTATCGCCTTGAAATTTGGCATAAGTAGTTGTTATTGATGTAGGTCGGATGGCATTGCAAATGGGCCATATAGGTCGACTCTTACGTATAGCCCCATATAGACGGGCCCCCAAATTTTGCATCCGATCCGGCTGAAATTTGGTACATGGTGTTAGTATATGGTATCTAACAACCATGCAAAAATTGGTCCACATCGGTCCATAATTATATATAGCCCCCATATAAACCGATCCCCCGATTGGGTTGAGGAGCCTCTAAGAGAAGCAAATTTCATCCGATCCGGCTGAAATTTGGTACATGGTGTAAGTATATGGTCTCAAACAACTATACAAAAATTGGTCAACATCGGTCCATAATTATATATAGCCCCCATATAAACCGATCCCCCGATTTGGCTTGCAGAGCCTCTAAGAGAAGCAAATTTCATCCGACCCGGCTGAAATTTGGTACATGGTGTTAGTATATGGTCTCTATTAAAAATTGGTCCACATCGGTCCATAAATATATATAGCCCCTATATAAACCGACCTTCGGAGCCTCTTGGAAGACCAAAATTCATCTGATTCAGTTGAAATTTGGAACACCCATGCAAAAATTGGTCGAAATCGGTCCATAATTATATATATCCCCTATATAAACCAATCTCCAGATCTGACCTCTGGTGCCTTTTGGAGAAGCAAAATTCATCCGATCTGGTTGAAATTTGGTACATGGTGGTAGTATATGATATTTAACAGCCATGCCAAAAGTGGTCCATATCAGTCCATAATCATATATAGGCCCCATATAAACCGATCCCGAGATTTACTTTTGGAGCCTCTTGGAGGAGCAAATTTCATCCGAGTCAGTTGAAATTTGGTACATTAAGCTAGTATATGGCCGTTAACAACCATGCCTAACTAGGTCCATATCGGTCTATAGTTATATATAGCCCTCAGATAAATCGATCCCCAATCACACAAAAATTGGTCCATATCAAGTTCATAATTGTATATAGCCTCCATATAAGCGACCCCCATATTTCAATTCTGGCTCACTACATACCGTGAAAAAATCCTTATCGATTCGTAATTATTTGTAGACTTACCTATACATAACATTTTTGTCAAATGTATACCACGTATGGACTAACTCACAATTTAGAAAACGATGTTAAGAAGTTTTAAGATACCACAACCCAAGTATGTTAATTCGATTGTGGATGACAGTCTTTCGTAGAAGTTTCTACGCAATCCATGGTGGAGGGTACATAAGATTCGGCCTGGCCGAACTTACGGCCGTATATACTTGTTTATCTTAGCATAGAGGCTGTTGCTGTTATTATTACAAAAGAATAATCGAACTGACAAACGAAGTGTTGTGCGAACCACATAAAAACACGCTCACGTTTTGCTTGTTAAACTAACATAACCAAAAAAAAGCGAGGACTATACGAAAACTAACGGCATCAGGGCAAAGGAAGAGAACCAAACCAAAATTGATTTGGTGTTGAAAGATGGAATAACAAAATTGTTGTTTAGACATCCTCATCATTCAAAGCCAAAGCTGATGAGAGCTGCTACATGCTCTTTCGCACTCACACATACATAGTAACTCTAGCACACAGAGTGTATGTCTTCTCCATCAAACCCCACCATTTATATAATAAAACTTCTATAAAAGGAGGTAGTAAATAAAATTAACGATATACTGGATAATAATAAAAAACAAAAAAAAAAACATAAAATTCCCATTTCTTTATCTGTCCATGGGCATATGCGTGTATGTGATGTGTTTGTTTACTTATAATTCTTCTTCTTCTGTAATCGTGTAATGAGTGAGTAAAGAGATAGAACAACAACAACAACAGCAACAAGAATAATAACCACATAAAAACTCATAACATGGTGCATTGCATTTGGCTCGTGTTGTTGTTATTTTTATGGTTAATAAAAAAACAACCTACTCTGCAAAGGAGAGTTCTTGCTGTTTACAATGAGAGAGGGGGTAGGTGTTATAGAAGTAGAGCATACAATTGGAAAAACACAAAAATAAAAAAATTACAATTGATTAGATAATATTTTCCCTGGAGACCACAAAAAACTGTTTACATTTTTTGCCCTTTCAATTTTCAACGCTTGAGCCTTTTCCTATATGATTTGTTTGGTTTTCTTTTAGCCCCAAGAATTTTAATTAATTTATTTCCAATTTTCTATTTACCTTCCATTGACTGATATTAATCGATTGAAAAATAAAAAAACGGTTGTGTTGTTCCGCTGATAAGACTATGCAACTACGGTAGAAACAGCTATGAAATCGTTTTCTAGAAAATAAGGGAGTAACCATAGTGCAATACTTGCTATTTCCGAATCTTTGTGGAATCCCAAAAAAAAAATGTTCAATGGTTATTTAACAAAACAATGACAAGAATATAAAAAGAAATAATACTTTCGTCTGGAACGAAATTTTAGTTAAACAAAATTCCTCTGGAACGAAATTTTAGGTAAACAAAATTCCCTTTGCCATAAAGGATTTTCTTTAAGAGCATATAAATTCGAATTTTCGGCAAGCTTTGCAACGATACACTGAAAAAAATATTGTAGTAATATGAAAGTTTATTGCACACAAATTTTAGGTCCCACAATTAAAACAGTATTGAGGACAAATTTCTTAAAAACAGAAATTTTAATTAATAGAAAGTTTATATTTTTACCCCTTCTTTAAGGTTAGGATTTCCTTAAAGTAAAGAAAAAATTAAAGACATATGCGCATATGCAAAACAATTTATTGACAGTTTATTGAATGAATTTATATGGCAAAAGTAGGTTTGAAGTATTCTGTAATTTTATTGCATATGGGGGATAATCTTTAAGTGAACTCATATATTGCATTTTCGGATTGAAGATAAAAAAGCTTCAAAAGCTTGCAGTTTTGGTTTAAAGTTTTTTTTTAATTAGGAAAACATTGTTTACTTTAAATTTGGATTTTTAAACTGAAATTTAATTGTACATGAATAACTTTGTTAATATATCGCAAAAATAAAATAAAATAAAAACTCTATTGATCAGGTATGTTAATTTTAGTTTTATAAAGCCTAGGTTTAAAGACAGATAGCTCCCTAAAAACTGTCTTTATTTTAAAGAAGCCGAAACTTTGGCTCGGAATCAATACCAAAATCCTTAAGGGAAGGTCAAAATCTTTGGATCAAAGTAATATTGCTTTTGAGTATAGCTTCTATTCTTTTTATTTGGTTTTATAGAAAATTTGTTAGTTTCAAAAGAAAAATTCGCTTGTCTAAAATTTCGTTCCTCACAAAACTCTTCTTTCAGTATGTTATAAGCATGTTTTTCGATTGCATTGATACTATTTAGAAGGACCTACGTGTCGCTTTTTTTGAAGACCCCTTTTTATACTGCAGCTATTAGCAATGGAGCCATCCTCATAATCTGCTGTATTCTGAACAGGAGGAGGGCTATAACCTTCAGGAATGCCAGAGAGAAAAACTGTCCATCGCAATTTAATTGGGCGTATTGCAACTCTGGTCCAATATTTAAATTTAAATTTAAATTATTTTTGTTTTGTTTTGTTGTGTTTTTATTTATTTTATTTTATCTGCTATGAAATCTGTTTGTTGTAGATCAAATAAATCAAAAAAAAAAAAAATGTATGAATATGATCTAATTATGGTTACCTCATTTACACTCAAAAAAAGTGAACTTTCTATTTCACTAAAGCCAATTTAACTTTATTTTAGTTCATAGAAATATTATGTTTGGAGAAAGTTTTCTTTACTCTAATACTTTTTGTGTACGTTAGTTAAATTAACTAAACCCGAGGACAAAAATATACTCAAATGAAACATAAAGATTAACTAAATTTGTGTCTTACACAAAATAGTTCAGAATTTCTTTAAATTTGTAAATTTTACCAAAAATGCGTCCATCGTGGACTTCGTATGTCACTAAAGACATTCTTGCAAACTACAAACTTCAAACTACAAAATTTTCTTTAACAAGTGAAAAAACTTAGTTATGTCTAATAAATTTTCTTGTATTTGTCGAAAAATATTTACTTATTTTTATGACATCGGCGTGATGCCAACGTTTGTAATACTGTTTAGTTAAAATTTTCTACAAATATTCAAAATTTTCTAAAAGTAACCGAAAGTTTTCTTCCTGGGGGGTTCACTGTTTTTTCAGTGTAGGATATTGATATTGCCAATATAATTGAATTATTTAAATTAGTTGAAGAGTTTTGCATTTAGATTTCTTCAATAACAGTTAGTTGTTTGTATCTGCTGTCATTGTTACTTAAATAGGCATGAGTAATGTAAGTGGTAAACACTCGCACTCCCTCGACCGTTACATTATACACTCATCGGGCATTCATTATGGTTTTTGTTGTACTCAGTTTAGAGAATGTTAATAACAGAGGCGAGAAGTTCCCTGCACCATAGCCTACCACATAGTGTAAATATTTAGGTAAAATAATTTGAACTCTCATTTACCATTTGAGTCGAATGAACCTAAGCCTTTGCCAGACCCTCGAACAGCAACAGCAACAACAATAAAAAAAAAAATCATCAACATACGTGCAATTGTATGCTGAAAACTAAAAACAAAAAGTAGTTTAAACATACAATAAATTGCACTTAATGCATTTCCATAACAATCGTAAATGTCATGAATGCCAGTCAGTACAATGGCAACAACAGCAATTGAATGGAGCAAGAGAAGGAGGAGGAGGAGAAGGAAGTAAAAAAGGATTGAACGAATACCTTACTCCAATGCAATGTTGTTGCTGAAGCTGCAGGCGAAAATTTCATTTATTGGAAAACAAATCCAAGAAATGTTTGCAAAACGACGAGTGGAGACGAGTACAAGCTAAACAAAACTCCAATGTGCTGCTGGTTACACCACACGCAGGGCCATTCATATACCAGAATGTGGAATAGCATGAGGATTATATAAATGTACATATTTGTATGAATACCGCTGCTATTGCTGCTGCTGCTGATGATGATGATGGGGGAACCAAATACAAATACCCTGGATAGGGAAACATAACAAAACAAATCTCAAAACTTACCATTCGTAGTAGTACTCATGAAGTAGGGAATACAAATAAGTGCTTGTTTTACCCCTCTCAGAAGGTGCACCATTGCAAATCCAAAAGATATTGGCCTCTGGGCTATGGCAGTTATACATGTGGTTTCAGAGAGCAGGGGAGGAAATTCCTAGTATGGTTTAGATGTGGTGCCATAAATGACATGTGCCAGCTTCAATTGTGTGACAGTGGCGGGGGGGCAAAGTACTTTAGACGAAATGCTGCATGCCCCGTGAAATACGAGCTTGTTTTGACAGACTCCCTATGGAAAATAAGCAAATTATAAATTCTCTGGCTATGGGAATATAATTGCAAAGACTTTAGAGATGGTGTAGGGAAGAAGTTTTGAAATTTACATAAAAGTCCTTTAATGAGGCTTACATTCAAGAAAATAATAATAGAAAAAAAATCATAATAATTATGCAGTTCTACGTTATTTTAAACTATTTTGCATTTATATAACATATATCGTAATTGGGACAATTGTAAGAAAATTGTGTACTTAAGAAAGCAATTATTTTTGAAGTTATATCTCTAGTCATGAAGACATTAGCTGATCTTATTATCGTATTATGATTGCATTTTCATGGTGATTTCACAGCTAAAGGCTTAGAGTTAATAAAAGCAATATGGCATCAAGAGTAAGTTTGTTGTATGATATACATCATATAATTATAACTATAATTGCTGAATATGTAGGATTACCATATATACTATTTTACAAACTATAGTCATTAGTCGTTTATAAAGAAAAATATTTTTTTTTGCAGATAAAAACCTGGTAAACAACATTGCTTAAAGTTTACAAAACAAAATCCAAATTATTCTGGACTTTGTAAAAATATTTCTATAATTTCTGGAAAAATTGATTAAATTCTGCAATTTTCTCTCTGATTTTTTTTTTTAAATTTTCCTAGCGCCCAAGAATTTGCATCCATACCAAAACATTAATGTGAAATAAATCCAACTGTTACTATACTTAATACCAATGCTTTGTTTGTATATGTTTAATAACTAAAATTAAACTATTTAAAAGATTAAAACTGAATTATGTATTCCATGGCAGCGTTACGACCAATGCTGTGGTTATTAACAACATCTGTGGTTTGTTTGTTTGTGGCTGAGCTAAAAATTTATGAAAATGATGTTGCATTCAGGATTATTAAAATTATTTATGTATGTATTTTGTGAGTGTATATGTGTAAGCAAGAGAGCGATAAATGATAGTCACATGCATAAATTCACACACACACACACACGAAATATTGCAGGACAGGACTCTGCCATTTAATACTGAAATTTTGTTTAAATTTTTTTACTTTAAGAGGATGAAATTGATTAACTTAAATTTAATTTGGCCATAAACTCTACTTGATAAAGTTTTGAATATATCTTGTGGAGCTGAAGGAATTTTTATAAATATACGTTTTTCTTTGAATATTCTAAGCCTTGCCTATAGTAAACTCTCTCACGTAATGATGGAAATTACTTTAAACTAACACTTAAGGATATTCAAAAAACCGCCCTTTCTTATGAACATATCCCATCAAGAGCAATAAATTGATCCACCTTTAAATATTTTAAATATTTTTGTATGTGTTTTTTTTTTATATTCAACGATTGCTTATAAGTTTTGAAAATATCAAATAAAGGTGTTGCACACAATAATCGGAGAATGAATTTTTAAAAGCTGAACTGTTAACACTGTTAACGGTGAGAATGTTTGGGTCAAATCAATTAACTTATTAATATAACCCTGATCCAATTTGATGTAGTTTGTTTTGATATTATTACGCACACATGAGTATTTCGTATAAAAAAACTCGGATTGTTTGTTATTTGTTAAGATTTTCACTAGTTCTATATCAATTCGTCTGCTCCTTCAGTACTTAATTAGAACATTGGCGTTAATTTATTTACAATTTAAGTTTTCACAAATAAAAATAAATAGAATTTATTTGCACACAAAGTTGAGGAATTATATGCTAGAAAGCATAGACTTTGTTATTACCAAAAACTGTTATATTTTAATTGGATCAATTATTTTACTTCTTAAATTTTTGTTGTAAATTATTTCCTTAGTACTTTGCACATATAAATAATTTGTATAATTTTGGACATTTAGATTTATATTTATTTGTATGGCTGTAGGTTGGTTTCATATCAATTAATTTGCTCTTTCAGATCTCAGTATGTTTAAATCTTAAGTTGTCATCTTTTTAATGAGAAAATTTCTTTTCACAGCTGAGACCGAAGGAGGGTTTACAAAAATCTAGGACTCTAACACAAGAATGAACTACACAGGAATTTTCCTAGGAATATCAAGGAGTTTTAAAATATTTGAATCAAGTTTCTATATTTTTCCAAGTTCCGGATAGCTAAGATTCGATATACACAGAAAAAAAAAATTCACGAAAATTTTTCCAATTAAATTCTTAATTGAGTTTTAACAAATAATCAATTACAAATTTAATTGATTCAACAAATTTGTTTAATGGAAACAAAAATAAAAATTAATAATATCAATTAATTTTTTAATTGGATCAATTAATTTTTAATTGATACGATCATTTCGATGATTGAAGACATTTCAATTAAAAAATTAATTGGATCAATTAATTTCGTGATTGAATCAGAAATTTTTTTGTGTGTAATGATTGACTGTTATTTCAGATGAGCGTAGAATCTACCGTCCATTTCAAAACCACAAGTGGCATAGATCAAAGCCGCTGAAACTATTTAGAGAAATATCCATAAATGTTATGATAAATTGTTTGATGCCACTTTATGCCACTCCTTTTTATTAATTCAGAATGTTAAGTTTAAGTTTATTTTTGTTTGTCTGTAAGGAAATTTATATCCATAGACATGAATAAATAAATAAATAAATAAATGTCTTACTATGTATACAATGTATTATTAACATCGATATTAATTCCAATGCTTGTTGAATGAATGAGTATATAAATAAATGAATATAACAAATTTAATTGCACACATAACTGAAAGCCTATGAGTTTGAAAGCTGATACTTTGTATTTATTTTAACATTTTATCTTCGCTCTATATTAATTTATCTAAAACTTAAGTTTGCAAAATTTTTACTATTGTATATTAAATTAAAAGTTACTCCAATTCATCACAAAAAATCTTAAACAGTTGCTTGCACACAACTATAAAAAAGTGAGCATTTGAACATATAGGTCCAGGTAATTTCATATTATGTCCTATTATTTCGCCTTTAATTTATTGAAAATAAAAAATACATAATTCTTGGCAAATTCCTTAAAGCAATATATTATTTAAAATTCAATTGCACACATAATCAAATACAGACAATATGGAAAATCTGGATTGTTTTGCTATCAAGAATTATTTTGGTGTCTTAGTATCAGTTCGTTTCAGGCTTCGAAAATTAAATTTATGATCATTCGGCATAGAATTATGATTAAATTTCTCTCCCTACTGAGGAACTCATAAAGATATTGATTTTTATATTTGTTTTTTTATACCCACCACCATAGAATGGTGATGGGGGTATAATAAGTTTGTCATTCCGTTTGTAACACATCGAAATATCGATTTCCGACTATATAAAGTATATATATTCTTGATCAGGGAGAAATTCTAAGACGATATAACGATGTCCGTCTGTCCGTCTGTCTGTCTGTCTGTCTGTCTGTCTGTCTGTTGTAATCACGCTACAGTCTTCAATAATGAAGCAATCGTGCTGAAATTTTGCACAAACTCGTCTTTTGTCTGCAGGCAGGTCAAGTTCGAAGATGGGCTACATCGGTCCAGGTTTTGATATAGTCCCCATATAAACCGACCTCCCGATTTGGGGTCTTGGGCTTATAGAAATCGTAGTTTTTATCCAATTTGCCTGAAATTTGAAATCTAGAGGTATTTTATGACCATAAAGAGGTGTGCCAAAAATGGTGAGTATCGGTCCATGTTTTGGTATAGCCCCCATATAGACCGATCTCCCGATTTTACTTCTTGGGCTTATAGAAACCGCAGTTTTTATTCAATTTACTTGAAATTGGAAATTTAGAGGTATTGTAGGACCACAAATACGTGTGCCAAAAATTGTGAGTATCGGCCTATGTTTTGGTATGGTCCCCATATAAAACGACCTCCCGATTTGGGGTCTTGGGCTTATAGAAATCGTAGTTTTTATCCAATTTGTCCAAAATTAGAAATCTAAAGGTATTTTAGGACCATAAAGAGGTGTGCCGAAAATGGTGAGTATCGGTCCACATTTTGGTATAGCCCCCATATAGACCGATTTCCCGATTTTACTTCTTGGGCTTATAGAAACCGCAGTTTTTATTCAATTTACCTGAAATTGGAAATCTGGAAGTATTGTAGGATCACAAATACGTGTGCCAAAAATTGTGAGTATCGGTCCATGTTTTGGTATGGTCCCCATATAAAACGACCTCCCGATTTGGGGTCTTGGGCTTATAGAAACCGTAGTTTTTATCCAATTTGTCTGAAATTGGAAATCTAGAGGCATTGTAGGACCACAAATACGTGTGCCAAAAATTGTGAGTATCGGCCTATGTTTTGATATGGTCCCCATATAAAACGACCTCCCGATTTGGAGTCTTGGGCTTATAGAAATCGTAGTTTTTATCCAATTTGTCCAAAATTAGAAATCTAGAGGTATTTTAGGACCATAAAGATGTGTGCCGAAAATGGTGAGTATCGGTCCATATTTTGGTATAGCCCCCATATAGACCGATTTCCCGATTTTACTTCTTGGGCTTCTAGAATACGTAGTTTATATACAATTTGCCTGAAATTGGAAATTTATAGGTATTTTAGGACTATAAATAGGTGTGCCACAAATGGTGAGTATCGGTCCATGTTTTGGTATAACCCCCATATAGACCGATATCCCGATTTTACTTCTTGGGCTTCTAGAATCTGAAGTTTTTATCCAATTTGCCTGAAATAGGAAATCTAGAGGTATTTTCGGGCCATAAAGAAGTGTGCCGAAAACGGTGAGTATCGGTCCATATTTTAGTATAGCCCCCATAAGAAAGATCTCCCGATTAACTCCTTGGGTTTGTAGAAACCGTAGTTTTTATCCGATTTGCCTGAAATTGTAAATATTCTGGTATTTTAGACTCACAAAAACGTGTATCGGATTAAGTTTCTATCGGTCCATTTGGTAATGCCTCCATATAAACCGACTTCACTTCTTGAGGATGTAGAAGGCGCACTGATCATGAAAATTGCTTGAAACTCAATGTAAAATTTCCAGATTTTACTTCTAAAGATTTAAGATTTCAAATCAAGACGTTATTTTATAATTTTCTTGCACACTTATTTTCTTGTTAATGATTCCTCTAAAACTCAAGCAAAAATGGTTCTTATAAATCCAGAATCTGATATAGTCCTCATAAGTGAAATCTTTAAATTTATCTTCGGGAAGTATCCCCAAGTCCTCAAGCCCTCCTGAAATTTCAAAGGAAACCCTAATATTTGGTTCATGGTGGTGGGTATTTAAGGTTCGGCCCGGCCGAACTTACTGCTGTATATACTTGTTTTTGTATAAATTTGCACAAAACTTAATGCTCTTGAGTATAAACAATTTACGGCAGGATTAACGAAAGAATCAACACTGTGGCCTTAAATTTGCTATAAATATAAATACTTTATGGGAAAATCTCTTAGTTTTTTTATCATAAAATATTACTCACATCTGCAAATCTCTTTGCCTGTACATGTACCAACATTCAATATTCATTTGTATCTCATTATGAACTCACAAAATAACTACTATAAATCGAATCGAATTAAAAATAATGCTCTATATAATAATGTCCATATATCATATTTAATTTTTTATTTTCTTTTGCATTCATCTATTGCAGGGATACAAACGGCCAATGTCCAATTACTGGCCAATTACCAACACGAGGTTATACTCAAATGTCATGTGGAAGCTTCATCCGGTGATGGTCTTTTGGAAATTGAATGGTTCCGTAATAGTGAAAAATTAAGCTCTCTGAAAAATATTGAATTGCAAGAGAATCGTTTAATTATACGCAATCCAACTGGCCAGGATACGGGACTCTATCGTTGTATAGCATCCAATGCTGCTGGTCGTGTGATGAGTCGCAAAGGTTACATTCTAAAGTGGTCTAGTGTTAAGGATTCCACAAATTGTATGCCTCGCCTAAAAAAGAACTACATTATGCCCGATGGCATGAAGGATGTGTTTTTGTGTCGCGGCAAGAGAGGTGACAATAGCCCCAGTCTGGCCAATGATGATAAATTACCTTTGGCTGAGGATGTGCAAATAACCAAGGGTCCCCTGAAACGTGCCACGGTTAAAGAGAATGATGTTGCCGAACTATTTTGTCAATATGCCATAGCGGAAAAATATTTGCAAGCACCAGATGGTGGGTCGAGTGAAATTATACTTCGTTGGCGTAAAGATGGCAAAATCATAAGGCAAATAGAATTGAATAATGGCGCGTCAGCGGCTTCCTCATCGGTGGTGCAACGTTCTTTGGATGCCAACAAGGATCCCATGCTACGTGAGGATACACGCGTTTCCATTGCCAAAGATAATGGTTCACTGGTATTTGCCAGTGTCATAGCCAGTGATGCTGGTCAATATGTTTGTCAGGTTGTAGTGGAAGGCTATCGGCCCATTAGCTCGGAGCCAGGTGAATTGCAAGTCATTGAACAATTGAAATTCATGCCACAGCCTACTTCGAAAAATCTCGAATTAGGTTCGGTGGGCAAAGTACATTGTAAGGCCCAGGGTACACCAGTGCCCCAAGTGAAATGGCTTAAGGTAAGTAATGGGTGGGGTTGTATTTAATTTTGTTGTTTTGGGTTTTTTCTTCTCATATTTCTCTTCCTAGCCGGGGTGTAGATTTTAGTTTTCTTGAGTTCATTTGTGTTGCTTGGTTTCCTGTTTAGTTTTATTGGTGTGGAGTACGATGGCCATATGTGGCAGGTGGTAAACTGTGAACTTAGGGAAGGGACAAACGCCATATCAAAATCTACTTAGAAAAGTTTAAAGTACTATATTTTCCTATCTCGATTGCTATAAAAGGCATAACGAACTCGGAGAAATTATTACTTATTTCATTATTACTTTGAGAAATAATTTTTTGAGGTTACTTATTCCATTATTACTCTGCACACTTTAATGTTTTATATAGAATTGGAAAGCTTGGATTTTCATGGAATTTAGAAGATTTATTTTGTGTCCTTATTAATTCATTAGCTCGTTTAATGGGGGCTATATTAGAATTGCTTTAGACTTATGGTATAAAAATGATTTTATTTTGGTTTCCGATTTTTTAGATTAAAATTAATTGTTTTATAAATTTTGAGAATTCTAGGAAATGGTCAAGGCTTCTGTAGTTAAGCCTACTCAATATTTTTCAATGTGTGCACGGATATTTCGAAATCATATCAATCATACGACATGTTATCCTAGAAACATTATTTACCTTATATTGGTATATATCACCAAGTATTGAGTATATATCACCAAGTAATGATACTGATGCTATCGAAACGTTACAAATTCTGCATATATCAAGTTCATATTTCATTTATATATGTGTGTATTTAAGTTTATTAAAAAATTGAGAAGTTGTTGTCAATAAAGATAAGCAACATTGATAATGTCTTTGAATCTTTCAACGTTGAACGGGCAGAGTACGAGTAGAAAAATTAGTTTTCTAGACGATTAAGAAAGCAATGTCTTTGACAATAATGCTCAGGGCCGAACTCTGAGTCTGAGCCATGTCTCGCTGTCCATCCGTCTGTTCGCCCGTCTGTTTATGAATACATTTTTGTGATCAAAGTCTAGGTCGTAGTTTTAATCCAATCAAATTTGTATTTGTTTTTGGTCACAAAAGAACCCTATTGCTTTTGAAATAAATCGGTAGAGATTTAGATATAGCTCACATATATATCTTTCGCCCGATAGGCACTTATATGGCTCCAGAAGCCAGAGTTTTACCGTAATTTACTTGAAATTTTGCACAAGGAGAACAATTAGTACGATAGTCAAGTATACCAAATTTTATTGAAATCGGTTCAGATTTAGATATAGCTGCCATATATGTATATTTTTTGCCCAATTTTCACTCATGTGACCACAGAGACCAAAGTTTTACTCCGATTTACATGAAATTTTGCTCAATGAGTAGAATTAACATTGAAGGTTTAGAGATGGTATCAAAAGTTTTGATCTATAAAGTGGGGCATGGTAAAATATGGCCGATTCCCTTCCCCTCCCGAGTTTAGACTTTCCATACTTGTTCTACATAACAAAGATTTCTTTTTGTTTAGGAAAATTCATTGTCAAATTATTTGATAAAATATATAAAATAAAAAAAATCCTACAAATCTACAAATGTTCTATTTGCTTGTAGCATATTCAAAGATTTGAGTTTTTAAGTCACATGGGAATTGTTTTTAGAATATAGTTAGTGGTATGGCATTGAAAATTTTATTGGCTTGAAGTGTGCACATTATTTTTCATGTGTGCATTTAAATGCATTAAAAAAATCTAAAAATTTTCCGTATTATAGTTTCAAATACAATGTCCAATAATTAAAAAAAAAATCCTTTATAAACTGGTACCATAAGGACATACTAAATGCAACTCTCATCAATACCTTGGCTGATGTTATTATATTTATGCGCTTGGAAAATCAAGTCCTAAATTAAGATAAAAATATAAGTTACATTAAATAATAACAATAATACGCATCTAGATCTTTTTTTAAATAATATTACTTATACGCTCTAGAGTTCTGTTATATTTTTCCTAATTTTCTAAAACAATAAAATTGTTCGTTATAAACTGGCATTCAAAGGACTTTTTAAAGACAATTTGTCTTCGGTTTTTGCTTCACTCTGCTATGTGTGAGCACTTAAATGCGTTATATTAATTAAATAATACGCATCAAGACTTCTTAAAATAATATTACTTATACGGCTCTGCAAACTTTCAGACAACAAACATTGTCCTTAATAACCCAATATCCTAAGGACATTTTAAAGACATCGTTAGTCAAGTTTTTGCCTCACTTTGTCATGTGTGCATTTAAATGCATTAAAGAATGACCAGAACTTGTTACTATCCATATTCCCTTACTCCATACAAGCACCTTATAACTATAGCCTATAGCTCTCAAAGTAAACGAACCAGAAACTACTTGAGGAGTATATGGTAGATAGCAGAAACCGAGAATACTTAGAGAAGAAATACAAAAAATAGCTCATCGAAAAGAAGAACATGACACAAAATTAGTTTTATTTGAACATTATGTTTAAAAAGATAAATACTTTAAAAAGCTTAGCAAAGTCATCATCTCTATATGGTGAAAATTGACTTCATGCTCTTATGTGAGGGTGAGAGGGTATGAGGATAAATTGCTCCAAGTTGTTGACGCTTTTGTTGGCAACAACAAATAAAATAAGTCATTGACCAATAACAATGGTGGCAAAGTGTTTGGATGCCCCGAAGGCACGCACATAGTGGTTTGTGGTCGGGAAACCATAAAGTTTAACAAGCAGGATATTTTTTGGGAAGAGTGAGAGAGAGTGGGAGAGAAGGTAGTCACTCTTATTAACTTGAAGTTGGTTTCCGCCCAGCCTTGTTACAGTCTTTGTCTCGCTTATTTTCGAAAAAGTTTCAAGAGTTTTTCGTTTGGTTTCTTTTTCGTTTTTTTTTTTTGGCTGTGGCCACTTTTATTTATTTGCTCATTTTTCATTGCAATTTTCTACCATTTCAGGATCTCAAGGATGATTTGCCAGATACACTGGAGGACATCAATGGCACTTTAACTTTTAAAAATGTTACATCCGAACATCGTGGCAACTACACTTGTGTGGCCATCAATTCACAAGGACAAATAAATGCCACTGTGAGTATAAATGTTGTGGTGGCTCCACGCTTTCTGGTAGCTCCAGAGGGTCCCATTGAAAGTATGGAATCTGGAGTGGCCATAATGCATTGCCAAGCAACGGGTGACCCAAAACCCACTATACAATGGGATAAGGATTTGCAATATCTTAGTGAGAATAATACCGATCGTTTGCGTTTCCATTTCCTTGAGAATGGTACTCTGGAGATACGTAATGTTCAGCCCGAAGATGAAGGCAGTTATGGTTGTACTATAGGAAATAGTGCAGGATTAAAACGTGAGGAAGTTCGTTTTATAGTGAAATGTAAGTTGGAAGAATGAGAAGAAAAGGAAGACGGGTTTGTTGCTTACCATTGAATTTTTTTTGCGTTATTTTACAGCTGCTGGTGATGTTGAAGTTGAACCCCAAGAAGGTTTCTTGATTACCCGAGCCGTTCTGATAACCATGTCCGTGGCCTTTGCTTATATCATCCTAGTAGTGGGCCTTATGGTCTGGTGTCGTTATAGGCGCCAGGCCCGTAAAGCTCGTTTAAATGAAGGCCGTGATAATCCCGAAGCTGGTGAAGGTGAAAAAAATGCCGAACATGAACCCTGTCTCTCAGAATCCAAGTCGGCCAAAATCCGCAAGACAAATGGCAACAATAATCCTAACAAGGCAAATGGCAACACTGATCCTCAAAAGTCTGATGACACAGCCTGCAGTAATCATTCGAAAACATCTAAAAAATCCAATGTCTACGATCAGTTGAGTTTTCCCCGGTCAGGAATAACGGAAATGCTTCAGGTGGGCCGTGGTGAATTTGGTGATGTCTTCGTGGGTAAAATTAAATCTAACCTCATAAAAACTTCGGAGGATAAAGACACCGATACTGAAAAGAACAGTAATAGCAATAGTGACAATGGCAATGGTTCAGCAGCAACCACATCAACAACGGTGGAAAAGAGAAGATCGAAAACCTCTATGGATGATATTGAAGAAATTAAAGAGGAGCAGGAGACATGTAGCAGTGATAATGATACAAATACCAATGGCACAACCACAGAGGAATATAAATTGGTTATGGTTAAGGCTTTGAATAAGATCAAAGACGAAACAGCTTGCCAAGAATTTCGTCGGCAAATTGAAATGTTCCGTACATTGACACATAAGGGAGTAGTACGTTTGTTTGGCTTATGTCGAGAAAAGGATCCGCATTATATGGTCTTGGAATATACAGATTGGGTGAGTTGCAAAGGGAATTTGTTAGAATTATGGCCGTAATAGAAATTATATTCGTAAAATCAATATTACTTATACGCTGTGGAGCCCCAGCGAAGTTTTCCATTTAAAAAAATACGAATAATTGTCCATCAAAATTTTCTATAAAAATAAAATTTTGACAAAATTTACCATAGAAATAAAATTTTGACAAAATTTTCTATAGAAATAATTTCTTTTTACAAAATTTTCTATGGAAATAAATTTTTCACAAAATTTTCTACAGAAATAAACTTTTTAACAAAATTTTCTATGGAAATAAAATTTTGACAAAATTTACCATAGAAATAAAATTTTGACAAAATTTTCTATAGAAATAATTTTTTTTACAAAATTTTGTATGGAAATAAATTTTTCACAAAATTTCCTATAGAAATAGAATTTTGACAAAATTTTCTGTGGAAATAAAATTTTGATAAAATTTTCTGTGGAAATAAAATTTTGACAAAAATTTCTATAGAAATAAAATTTTGATAAAATTATATAGAGAAATAACTTTTTGATGAAATTTTCTTTGGAAATAAACATTCGACAAAATTTGCCATGGAAATAAAATTTTGACAAAATTTTCTTTAGAAATAAAATTTTGACAAATTTTTCTATGGAAATAACATTTTGAGAACATTTTCTATAAGATTTGACAAAATTTTGTATGTTATGGAAATACAATTTTGACAAAATTTTCTACAGAAATAAAATTTTGACAAAATTTTCTATGGAAATAAAATTTTGATAAAATTTTCTGTGGAAATAAAATTTTCTATAGAAATAAAATTTTGATAAAAATATATAGAGAAATAACTTTTTGATGAAATTTTCTTTGGAAATAAACATTCGACAAAATTTGCCATGGAAATAAAATTTTGACAAAATTTTCTTTAGAAATAAAATTTTGAGAAAATTTTCTATAAGATTTGACAAAATTTTGTATGTTATGGAAATAAAATTTTGACAAAATTTTCTATAGAAATAATTTTTTTTTTACAAAATTTTCTATGGAAATAAATTTTTTATAGAAATAAAATTTTGACAAAATTTTCTGTGGAAAAAAAATTTTGATAAAATTTTCTGTGGAAATAAAATTTTCTATAGAAATAAAATTTTGATAAAATTATATAGAGAAATAACTTTTTGATGAAATTTTCTTTGGAAATAAACATTCGACAAAATTTGCCATGGAAATAAAATTTTGACAAAATTTTCTTTAGAAATAAAATTTTGAGAAAATTTTCTATAAGATTTGACAAAATTTTGTATGTTATGGAAATAAAATTTTGACAAAATTTTCTACAGAAATAAAATTTTGTTAAAATTTTCTATGGAAATAAAATTTTTACAAAATTTTCTATAGAAATAAATTTTTTATAGAAATAAAATTTTGACAAAATTTTCTGTGGAAATAAAATTTTGATAAAATTTTCTGTGGAAATAAACTTTTGACAAAATTTTCTATAGAAATAAAATTATGATAAAATTATATAGAGAAATAACTTTTTGATGAAATTTTCTTTGGAAATAAACATTCGACCAAATTTGCCATGGAAATAAAATTTTGACAAAATTTTCTTTAGAAATAAAATTTTGACAAATTTTTTTATGGAAATAAAATTTTGAGAACATTTTCTATAGAAAAAAAAGATTTGACAAAATTTTGTATGTTATGGAAATAAAATTTTGACAAAATTTTCTACAGAAATAAAATCTTGACAAAATTTTCTATGGAAGTAAAATTTTTGCAAAATTTTCTATAGAAATAATTTTTTTTTACAAAATTTTCTATGGAAATAAATTTTTCACAACATTTTTTATAGAAATAAAATTTTGACAAAATTTTCCATAGAAAAAAAGATTTTGACAAAATTTTCTATCGAAATAAAATTTTGGCAAAAGTTTCTATATAATTAAAATTTTGACAAAAGTTTCTATATAATTAAAAATTTGGCAAAATTTTCTAGAGACATAAAATTTTGACAAAATTTTCTATGGATATAAAATTTTGTCAAAATTTTCTATGGAAATAAAATTTTGTCAAAATTTTCTATGGAAATAAAATTTTGACAAAATTTTCTATGGAAATAAATTTTTCACAAAATTTTTTATAGAAATCAAATTTTGACAAAATTTTCGATAGAAAAAAAGATTTTGGCAAAATTTTCTATGGAAATAAAATTTTGACAAAAGTTTCTATATAATTAAAATTGTGACAAAATTTTATATGGGTTAAAATTTTGACAAAATTTTCTAGAGAAATAAAATTTTGACAAAATTTTCTATGGAAATAAAATTTTGACAAAATTTTCTATGGAAATAAAATGTTGACAAAATTTTCTATGGAAATAAAATTTTGACAAAATTTTCTATGGAAATAAAATTTTGACAAAATTTTCTATAGAATTAAAATTTTTACAAAATTTTTTATGGAAATAAAATTTTGACAAAATCTACTATAGAAATAAAATTTTGACAAAATTTTCTACGGAAATAAAATTTTGACAATATTTTCTATAAAATAAAATTTTGACAAATTTTTCTATAGAAATAACATTTTGACAAAATTTTCTATAGAAATAAAGTTTTGACAAATTTTGCTATAGAAGTAAAAAAAATTGACAAAAATTTCTATAGAAATAACATTTTGACTAAATTTTCTATAGAAATAAAAATTTTATAAAATAATCTATAGAAATAAAATTTTGACAATATTTTGCAAAATAAGAATTTTGGCCCGAGTGGTAACCGTTCTTATTATACGGGATAGTATTTTTTGATCAATTTTGCTACTTTAGTATCCCGTATAAAATCTGAAGCCTTTTGAAATTTTTCTATTAAAAGATACAAAAAGTTTTCCATCGTAAAAGGCTACTTTAAAGCCCATAATAATTATTAGTAATTATACGCACACATACAACTAAAAATAATGTTACTCATACGTTTCGTCTATACTAGACCGATTTGGAATTTAAAAACTCTATTGAATTGCTCGATGATGACTAATGACTGCGTAACATTTAATAGTCATTTATTATTATTTCCATATACAAATTTTCCATGTGTGCGTTAAAATTCGTAAGGATTGGGCTATAGAAAGAAATGTATTAGTGAAATGTGTTCATAAATATAAAACAAATCCATATACATATTTATCGCTGGAAGTTTTCAAGCTTAAGAGGGGTAACGAATGGAGGTCTTATTATACGGACTATTATATAGCCAATTTTGACCAACTTTGCTGCATTCAGTTGTTTTAGTGTCTTCATATTTTTGCTCCATATTAATTTTTAATTTTGTTCTTTTATACCTCCTAGGGTGACCTTATATTTGTGCTCCATATTAATTTTTTATTTATTTTTGCCTTATCTACCACCCAGGGTGATCTGAAACAATTTTTGTTGGCCACAGCTGGTAAAGTGAATACTTCGACGAATTCCTCTTCCCCACCTCCTCTACAAACCGGTCAAGTTTTGGCAGTAGCCTATCAAATTGCTCGAGGCATGGATGCCATCTATCGTGCAAGATTTATCCATAAGTAAGTAAATTAAAAAAAAAACGAAGTTTAGCACTTAAACTAATGTGGATATTTTTCTCGTTCTTTTGTTTTCAGAGACTTGGCCACACGTAATTGCATTATTTCTAGTGATTTCATTGTTAAGGTATCATATCCAGCTTTGTGCAAAGACAAATATAATCGTGAATATTTCAAACATCGTAATACCTTATTACCCATAAGGTGGCTGGCTCCAGAATGTGTGCAGGAAGATGAATATACCACAAAGAGTGATATTTTTGCCTTTGGCGTTGTAGTCTGGGAATTATTTACCCAGGCCACTAAGATACCCCATGAAGATTTAAGCAACGAGGAAGTGATACAACGAAGTCAGGCGGGTAAATTGGAATGGCAATGTGCAGAGGCAACACCGGATTCTTTGAAAGAAATTTTGGTAATTTTCGAAAAAAAAAAAAAAAATAATTAGAAATTAATAAATTTTATATTCTTTATTTTCATAGTCTTCCTGTTGGAATGTTAATCCCAAAGAACGTCCCTCATTTAGTCAACTGGGTTCAGCTTTGAGCAAGACCATACAAAGTCTAGATAAGTAACTGCAAGAGCATAGCATAAGGGGGAGAGAGAGAGAGCGATCGAGGGAGTCTCCTCTAAGAAAGAATTAAATAAATAAGCATTGTTTTTTTATTAGGAAACAAACAGCCAAAAATTATTTTAAGTCTTTTTTTATACTGCCTCATGAAACATAAACGAATGAATTAGATTTAAAAAATTACCATACACATTACACATAATTATAATTATTTATTACAAAAAAAAAAAACAAATGAAAAAACCAAAACTCTCAATAAAATCCCACGAAACATACACATTATAAAATAAAGCCATTTTTAGTCTTAGCTTTCTTAATTTCTGTATAAAAATTAATTTAATTTCCTTTCATTGTATTGTAAAAATTATCTAATTTTTAGTTGTTAATTTTTGTTTTACTTTTTTGTAAGTATGTATGTAAAGTGTACAACACTTTTTGGACTTTTTTCGAATAATATATAAAAAAACAAGTTTATATACATTAAAGAAATATAAACTAAGCATTTAGTTGATATGCATTTTAATTAAATCAAATTTTTCATAAGGAAAAAAATTATATATATGGAATCTTAGCTCTGGGGACCGTATTAAAATAAAAAAATTAATATTGTTAAAAGAATATATGTTTTTTTTTTCAAAAGCAATTTTAATTTGTCTATGCATTTGAATGTGTAAATCACTTTGCATTAAATATAAGAGAAAACATTGTTTTTTTTTATCACGAAAATGTTTGCTGCAATTATTTTATTTATGGCGAAAAATATTGGTGTGCCATTTTAAAAACTTTACTAAAAACTTTGAATGAACTTTGATATATGATAGTGATTTGTATTAAACATGAAAGAATTTTCCCAAAAAGAAATATTATTGCAGACCTAAAAATTCAAATATTTCAAATTGTTGACTTTTTAAGATTTAGGAAAATCGTTTTTTTTTGCTGCTTATAACCTAGGGTCAAGGTATAATAACCATAATAAAATAAGCTTAGCAAGATTTTTCTTGGTCCTATCAGCCTACAAAATAATTCCTGGATAAATTCAATTCCATCCACCTAGGACAAGATGTTGGTTCGCAATTTCTATTCTATCTTTATGAAATTTTATACAAAGGTTTTTTTTTCATACGGGAATAAATTCTTTTGGGCTTAGGTTAGGTTAGGTGGCAGCCCGATGTATCTGGCTCACTTAGACTATTCAGTCCATTGTAATAAACTCTTCTGGGCTTGGATATAATCTAATATCGCCCCAGAAGCCACAGTTTCACTTTGATTTGGTCAAAATTTTGCATAAGGTGTACAATTAGTAATAAAGTCAAGTGTGAAAAATGTGATGGACATCGGTTCAGATTTAGATATACATACAATCCCATACCAGTCTTCCGCTCGAGTTAGATTCATATGACCTCCGAAGAACAGATTTTCACTCTGAGACCAAAGCTTCACTCCGATTTACTTGAAATTTTACTTGCACAGGTAGTAGAATTAACATTTTTACGGTGCATACCGTATTTGGTTGAAATCGGTTCAGATTTAGATATACCTCACATATATATCTTACGCCCGATTTGTATTTAGATGTCCCTAGAAGCCAGAATTTTGCTCTGATTTGCTTAAAATTTTGCATATGGAGTATATTTGATAGCACTATTAAGTGTACCAAATTTGGTTCGGTTCAGATTTAGGTTTAGCACCCATATAAACGTACACTGAAAAAAAAGCATGCGCGGTTGCAAAGATTTTGTCTTTACTTTAAAAAATTTTGTATTGATTCCGAGCCAAAGAAGTGGAGAATACAAGTAAGGATACTTTTAAGACACAATTCTCTTTTAAATTTGGGTTTTTGTACTTGCTTCTAGGAAGTAAATTTTAATTTTTCGCTTTCTCACCTTTTTTTCTTCATATGCTAACAAAGTCCTTTAAAAACGAGGTAACGAAGTTTATCGACTTTTGGACAAGGAAAAAAACTTTATATTAGAGAAATACGTCTTCTATGCTAAGCAAAATTTACGTTCGTAGTTTAAAGACATGAAATCTTTGACCTACGATAATATTTTTTTCAGTGTACATTTAAAGAAATGCGAATTAGTGAAGTTTAGTGCAAATTGTTGGCGAATTTTACTAAGCAGTAGTCTAAATATAATATATCGTTCGAAAGGTATTTGGGAAATGTAATGGAATAAATTGGAAAATATGAAAATTTAAACTTTTTAGGGTAAGGACCAAATTGTTTTAAAAAATAAAATTTTTTGGGAATTAAAAAAATGAATTGTGAGCTTTATAACTTTTGAACGGATTATGATATTAAAAGAGTTTTAAAGGAAAAATTGTTTCAAGAAATATTGCTGAATACACCATTCCCAAAATTCGTATCAAAAATCCCCAAAGTGGGAATATATGTTAAAAAAGTTATTTTTTGTAATTTGTATATTTCTCAGCTGTTTACCGGTAGGATGTGGAAACCTTTTACAGTTAGTTAATGGACACATGAGGCTTTTCGGAAAAGAGATCAGCTTAGTATTCGGTGCTTTGCCAAAAGAGAATTTTTAAAAACAAAATTTGTTCTATTCCAAAATTGCCAATTTTGGGTTGAGAGGAACTCATATCCCAGCAAAAAATAATTCAGCAGTAAGACTTTAGTTGCGCTTTTTGGCATACAATAAAGTAGGCAGTGCATCCCACTGCATGAATCGGTGACAATAACGTAAACGAGTAATCAAACTAATTTCTGATCATTCGTTTACGTTATTGCAACCAATTCATGCAGTATGGATGCATGAAAAGTAGTGCTGTTATCCTTCACGCCAACAATGCTATATTCAAGATTATTATCACTTCTGAGCAATATTTCTATTAAAATGAGCAATTATATCAGCGCTATGTAGAGGCTGCTCTAAATCGGGACATCGACCACAAAAAATCAGCGCTGATTCGGTTGTTTTGTAAGCAGTTGGTACTGCCTCTCACCCTTACAATCCTGCTGACATAGTGCTCCATTTTTTGCTGGGATATTACTTGACCAAAATGAACGAACACATATTAAAACGTATCTTTTCTATAAGAAACAAGCTAAAAAGTTTGGAAGAAGTTTAGAAAAAGTATGTTACGGCAGAAAGAATGTAGGTGCCTTTTTCGAAGAAATTGGTCAATATTCTGGATTTTTTTTTTAATTCCAAATTGTAGAGTCTACAACTTTTAATCTAAAGCACATAGGTACATAATTTTTTCTTTTAAAATACGTAGAATTTTGTAGGGAATGCAGTTAAGAAATTAAAATATGAATCGGCCTAAAAACGGTTCAAAATACTGATCCCACTTTGTTGAAATTTTGCAAAAAAAAATTAAATTGTGGAGCCCATATCCAGCGAAGAAAACAATCATCGAAATCAGTTCATAATTGCGGATTTGACAGCTAGAAACAAAATTTCATACCTCCGAGGTGACCAACTTTCAGCGTCTACAGGTCAGCCCGTGGACCCCCGTGGGACCCACAAACATGCAAAATTAGTTACGGCAGAAAGAATGTTGGTGCCTTTTTCGAAAAAAAAAATGGTAAAAATTATGGATTTTTTTAATTCCAAATTGTGGAGTCTACAACTTTTAATCTAAAGCACATAGGTATATAACTTTTTCTATAAAAATACATAGGATTTAGTAGGGAATGCAGTTAAGAAATTAAAACATGGATTGGCCTAAAAACGGTTCAAAATACTGATCCCACCTTGCTGAAATTTTGCAAAAAAAAAAAAATTAATTGTGGAGCCTATATCACGCGAACTATAAAAGATATTCGCATACGGGCTTATAAGATGTATCCAGCGAAGAAAAAAACCATCGAAATCGGTGAATAATTGTGGATTTGACAGGTAAAACAAAATTTCATACGCCCGAGGTGACCAACTATCAACGTCTACAGGTCAGCCCGTGAACCCAAAAACATGCAAAATTAGTGGAAAACACCCCAGCTTTCTCACAAAAAAATGTTGATATCCATAACCAAAGTTACAGAATTATTTCCAAAAAAAAAAAACGATTTGGAACCACTGTCAAATTTGGGGATCGGTTTATTTGGGAACTATACCTATATATGGTTTCATATATAGCCAATTTTCAGTTATATACATAACTGACAACAAAATATTTCATGTGAACTGGAAATTGTTTAGTGAATTAAATATGAATGAAATTCTATTTCAAAATCAAATTTTTATTAAGATGTCTAAGTTTCTTTGAAAAATTCTTCATCACACGTAAAATTTTCTAATATCAAAAAATTTATATGAAATGAGATTTGGAATTTTATAAAAATACTTGCCAATGAAATGAAGGACAATCGAATAAGTTTAACAGCCCTCAGGATAAGTTTAAATGAAGACTACTTGCATGATATTTAAAGTCTAGCAGTAAAGTGGATGGGCGAATTCACACCTCCAACCCTCGACAGGATAAGCCTAAATGGAGACTACTTGCATGATATTTAAAGTCTAGCAGTAAAGTGGATGGGCGAATTCACACCTCCAACCCTCGACACGGACAATTTGGCAATTCCGAAGGATTTGTTGGACGGACAACAACATAGAAACGGACGCACAGACGCACTACACAGGAATTGTCGAATTGTCCATATCGAGATGTGGAGGTGTGCATTTGCCCACCGAATATACTTACGGTCATATGTTGACTGATTTCTTATAATTTAAAAAAATAAGTCAAATGGCATTTATTTTTAAATGGTCCCAATTTAAAAAAGAAAATCGATTATTTTAATCTAGAAATATTTCACAAGAGAATTGAATAAAAAAAAATCCTTAAAAAAACGTAAGTACGTACTATGGGATTTGGTAAAAAATATTCCAAGTGGTTTATCCAGAATTTCTTTATTAAAAATTTCATCAAATTGAGAAAACTATCAAAAAGTTTTTTTTTTTATATTTCACCATTAGCTTTTTATTTGTAGAATATATTTCGTGATATTTAATGTTTTTTCAAACTCTTTGTAAATATTGTTTAATTTGGAATATTAAAAATCACATAATATTAAAATGTCATAAAATCATTAATGATGATGATGATCGTAGATAAATAAAGTAAATGGAGAATGTACTGCATATGTGGCCATGAAATTCATACCAGTTAAGCATTTATAGCATGTAAAATATATCATACAACCTATATAGCAAAACACTTCAAATAATTCTTAAACAATTTTGAAGACTATAAGTATGCATTTAAATAAATAAACGTATATAATATTTTTGTAGTAAAGTAGGACATTTTTGTTTTAAATGAGAAACGGACTAAATAGAATTTAAAAAAAATATTATTTTATAAAAATAAAATACTTTTTTCATATAAAAATATTCCCATGTATATGTTTGAATATAATCTGAGCTATCCAATGTCTTTTAAATGATTTTCCGAATTTTTTTTTTCATAAGAAAATAATTGTTTGGTAAGATAATGGGAAAAATTAAATCCTCTTACCGAATGAACATCTTTTTTTCATAAGAAAATAATTGTTTGGTAACATAATAAAAAAAAAACAAATTAAATCATCTTACCGAATGAACAAAAAAAAAATAACTAGATCTGCCATAGTATTTAAGAGATTTTCGTGTTTTAAAAAAACAAAAAAAATGTCTTCATTTTTTAAAAAGAAAAAACCCATAATTTTAAGTGCTAATCATTAATACTGTTTTATTAAATAATATCCATAATAATAATTTATGTAAATTAGCATTAAAACAATAAGAATTCCATTTAAGTGAAAAATTAAATTACAAAAAAAAAATACTATTATTAATAAAAATTGCGAATAAAACTCGTCACATAGCGAAAATAAAAAATAAATAAAACAAATATTATAATCCAAAATTGGAGAACTAATGTTTTATTTTATTTACTTAAAGGATTCTGAGGTGAATGGACTAACTTAGAGTTAGAGGAGAAATCAGCTAAGGAAGCTGTCTGAAATTTGGAATATCAATCACAATTGGTAGGATTCTACCAAAAATGGTAGATTTTTTATTGTTTGGTACATTGGTAGTGTTGAACTCCGTTCAACAATTGTCTTTTTTGTTTATATTATAATCACTCTGAATTCAATGAATTACTGTATTGTATTGTGAATTACTAGATTGAATTATGAATAAGATATTGTTAAGAGATATGTTGAGTTTATTAATGCAAGTATGGCAACTCTCGGAATTGTACAGGTAGAATTCTTGATGCTTTGGTAGATTTTGCAAAATACAAGGTGTAGAAATGAAATTTTGAGAAAATTTTCTATAGAAATAAAATCTTGCGAAAATTTACTATAGAAATAAAATTTTGAGAAAGTTTACTATAGAAATAAAATTTTGAGAAAATATTCTACAAAAATAAAATTAAAAAAAAAACACAGAAATAAAATTTTGACAATATTTTCTATAGAAATACAATTTTAACCAAATTTTCTATAGGAATAAAATTTTAACCAAATTTGCTACAGGAATAAAATTTTCAGAAAATTTTCTATAGAAATAAAATTTTAAAAAAATTTTCTATAGAAATAAAATTTTAATAAAATTTTCCATAGGAATAAAATTTTGAGAAAATTTTCTATAAAAATAAAATTTTAATAAAATTTTCTATAGGAATAAAATTTTGACACAATTTTCTATAGAAATAAAACTTTGAAAAAATTTTCTACAAAAATAAAATTAAAAAATCCATAGAAATAAAATTTTAATCAAATTTTCTATATGAATAAAATTTTCAGAAAATTTTCTATAGAAATAAAATTTTGACAAAATTTTCTATAGAATTAAAAGTTTTACCAAAATTTCTATAGAAATAATATTTTTACCAAATTTTCTATAGAAATAAAATTTTAACCAAATTTTCTATAGGAAAACAAGTATATACGGCCGTAAGTTCGGCCAGGCCGAATCTTAAGTACCCTCCACCATGGATTGCGTAGAAACTTCTACGAAAACTGTCATCCACCATCGATCGATTTATCTGAGGGCTATATATAACTATAGACCGATATGGACCTAGTTAGGCATGGTTGTTAACGGCCATATACTAGCACAATGTACCAAATTTCAACTGACTCGGATGAAATTGCTCCTCCAAGAGGCTCCAAAACCAAATCTCGGGATCGGTTTATATGGGGGATATATATGTAAAATATCATATACTACCACCACGTACCAAATTTCTATAGGAATAAAATTTTAATCAAATTTTCTATAGGAATAAAATTTTCTATAGAAATAAAATTTTTAGAAAATTTTATATAGAAATAAAATTTGGACAAAATTTTCTATAGAAATAATATTTTTACCAAATTTTCCATAGAAATAAAATTTTAACCAAATTTTCTATAGGAAAACAAGTATATACGGCCGTAAGTTCGGCCAGGCCGAATCTTATGTACTCTCCGCCATGGATTGCGTAGAAACTTCTACCAAAGACTGTCATCCACAATAGATCGATTTATCTGAGGGCTATATATAACTATAGACCGATATGGACCTAGTTAGGCATGGTTGTTAACGGCCATATACTAGCACAATGTACCAAATTTCAACTGACTCGGCATGAAATTTGCTCCCCCAAGAGGCTCCAAAACCAAATCTCGGGATTGGTTTATATGGGGGCTATATATGTTAAATATCATATACTACCACCACGTACCTAATTTCAACCAGATCGGATGAATTTTGTTTTATCCAAAAGGCACCGAAGGTCAAATCTGGGGATCGGTTTATATGGGGGCTATATATAAATATGGACTGATATGAACCAATTCCTAAATGGTTGCTGGATAACATATATAAACATCACGTACCAAATTTCAAACGAATCGGATGAATTTGGTCTTCCAAGGGGCTCCGGAGGTCAAATCTTGTGATCGCTTTATATGGGGGCTATATATAATTATGGACCAATTTCGACCAATTTTTGTATGGGTGTTTGAGACCATATGCTAACACCATGTACCAAATTTCAGCCGGATCGAATGAAATTTACTTCTTTTAGAGGCTCCGCAAGCCAAATCGGGGGATCGATTTATTTGGGGGCTATATATAATTATGGACAGATGTGGACCAATTTTTGCTTGGTTGTTAGAGATCATATGCTGACACCATGTACCAAATTTCAGCCGGATCGGATGAAATTTGCTTCTCTTAGAGTCCCCGCAAGCCAAATATGGGGGTTCGTTTATATGGGGGCTATACGTAAAAGTGGACCGATATGGCCCATTTGCAATACCATCCGACCTACATCAATAACAACTACTTGGGCCATGTTTTAAGTCGATAGCTTGTTTCGTTCGGAAGTTAGCGTGATTTCAACAGACGGACGGACATGCTCAGATCGACTCAGAATTTCACCACGACCCTGAATATATATACTTTATGGGGTCTTAGAACAATATTTCGATGTGTTACAAACGGAATGACAAAGTTAATATACCCCCATCCTATTTAATGGTGGAGGGTATAAAAATTTGACCGAATTTTATATAGGAATAAAATTGGACCGAATTTTATATAGGAATAAAATTTGACCGAAAAAGATTGTTGAATCAATTACATTTTAATTGAATATTTTTTTAAACTCAATTAAGACTTCAATCGGAAAAATTTTCGTAAAATTTTTTGTGAATAGATGGGGAAATTTATTGATTCGAAGAAAAAGCCTAGTTTTTTTATACGAACTACAAAAATTTTGATCAAAAACTTCAGAATGAGATTTTTTAAATTTGGTATATTTATGGTAAAATTTTCTTCAAATTTTGCCACTCGTGCCAATATTAAAGTGATTGCTGCTCATTAAAAAATTAAATTTTTCTCCGAATACTAGAAGAATTCCCGTACTGGGTGTATGACCAACATTTGTAGACGTATTTCTACCCTCATCAAATTTATTATACCCTAACCCAAAGGATGCATATTAGGCAGGAAAAAGTTTAAGTCTATCAAAATCATCAATCGAAAAATCAGAAATGTTATATGAAATATTTATTTGCCTTAAATATACCTACCACGGAGGAGAGGACGGTAATACAATGAAACCTCACACCTAGGGTCGCCAACATTTTGTCCACATTTGGAAGGTGTCCAGAAATGAGGTTAATTTAAAACCTCACAATAATTGTTTCCATTTGAAAGGTGTCCGGTTTTCAGAGTGTCCTCACCCAGAGAAGGAATATGATCACCTCAAACATGTTCCAAGAGCAAAATGTTATTTTTGGATGGTGACCATGTACTATTTTTATCGCAAGCATGTTATTTTCTCGGAAATTATGTATCTGTCTACAGAAAGCATTTTATGTTTCGCGAGAAAACAACATTTTTGCGATAAAAATGTTACGTGGTCATCCTCCAAAAATAACATTTTGCTCTTGAAACAGGGTTGAGGTGATCATATTCCTTCTCTGCGTGCTTATACTTATAGCTCTGAAAAAAACGAAATTCCTAAAAGTTCCTAAAAAAAGACCAATAAGAATAATTTATTTTTCTTATATCACTTATTAAAAAAATTAAAGAATTTCATATGAAAAACTTATTTTGCTTATACATCCCTGTATCCAAGAACACAAAGGTTTTGTTCTAGGTTTCCACTTATGCAAAGCTTTTTTCACCAACTATTTTCGTTATTAAAGCTATATGGTTCATTTATTGGGTATATTTTATATGTATAAAGCTCTCGTAAACTTTTACCCTGGCCTAAAACCAGATATTATTTTTATGCACACCATTAAATTTATTTTGTCCGACATGCGCCATAAAGTAATTCCACAAATTACTAACTAAAATTCATTGTGGATTATAATATGTGATTTCCACCATGTGAAGACATGAAGTTTGAATGACCGCTTTGGTTTTGAGAATAAGAAAAATCTTAAAAATTTTATAGGAAAATAACTGGAATTTCCATATTTGGAGAAGATTAATTAAAAATGAGGCTAATATGATCATATTTCAAAAAAAAAAAATGGATCCAATTATTTTTAATTGAAATGTCTTCAATCACAGAAATTATAGTTTCAATCACCGAATTCAATTTAAAAACTAATTAATTAATCCAATTAAAAAATTAAAAAAATTAATTAAAAAATTAATAATTGTTGAATCAATTACATTTTTAATAGTATATTTTTAAAAATTCAATTAAAATTTTAATTGGAAATATTTTGGTAAATTTTTTCTGAGTTGTGAAATATGTTGGATTAATGTAAAAAACTTAATTTATGGCTTTTTTACATTAATCCAACATATTGCACAACTCAGACAATTTTACCAAAATATTTCCAATTAAAATTTAAAAAATATTCTATTAAAAATGTAATTGATTCAACAATTATTAATTTTTTAATTAATTTTTTTAATTTTTTAATTGGATTAATTAATTAATTTTCACAAAGATGTAACTTGTATGAAATTCCTATAGGATTGGGTTATAAATCTATAGAATTTTCAATGTGTTTTTAAATTTATTAGTTTTTTTTTTAATACCAAACCAAGCCTTGGCTCACTTTTACTTACATTTGGTATTTATACAAAATTCATATTTTCAGATTTAATTTCCTTTCGAAGAATAATGCTAAAAGTAGCTCATCTGTATTTTTGTTTTCTATACCACAATGATTTGTTTTATGTATTTACAATATTTATGTATTTTATAATCAATACCTTCATTAGTCTATAATACACCTAATAAAATTATTTAATAGGATTTAACCACAAAATAAAATAACCACTGACCATTCGAGCTTTCGTATATTTTATGGTAAACCATTGTAGTGTAAACTCATTAAATAAAATTTAAATTTATTAAACTCACTTAAATATTATAGATAATAATTAAAACTGAAACAGGTAGGTAGTTGAATAAGGCAATGGCATTTGCCACTATACCAAAATAAGGAATTTCCTTTTGTGAGCCAGAGAGAGAGTGGAGATATGAAAAAACAAAAGGAATTTGTATAAAGGAATTTGTCTTAAGCAAACAACATGAAAATCACTCAATAGGAAATATCCGTGAGGTAAGTGCTTTTGATGAAGGCAGAAGAATTCACATCTCTTCTATAATATTTTGTCTGTGTGAATATGTTTGTAAATTTGCCAAAAAATCTCAAGAGGAAAATATGATAAATATTTTAATTAGTACAGGTAGGCTGAACAGTCAATTTTATTAAAGAAGATTTAAATTTGCTATAGATTCATGGAATTAAAACGTGAATGTTATCGTGTAATTATGATTTACAACTTTCCATTAACCCTTAAATGCGCACTGTATCTTTTAAGATTACTTCAGAGTAATCTGCAGTCAAAATTGAAAATCAAAGTTTGACCAAAAATTAAAAAACTACAAATTAGAATTTAAATAATATTTATAACTATTCGAAAACACTAATTTTAATTTTCAATATCGGGGTTTGAACTCACTACACGCTGTAATTATCCTCAATAATCTAGATTTATTTATTCTATTACTATCATCTAGATTTTTATCATATTGTTCTCCCTCCCGCTCTCTCTCTCCATTTATATGACTCTCATATTTCTCCAATTTACCAATCGACTTGCAATGCTGAATATGCACATAAGCTCTTTAACTCTTATGCAAATAGTCTCCAAAATTATATATCCTCAATAACCACATATTAACCTTTAATATGAGCAAAATGCACATTACTCTAGCCATTAAAGAAAACTACACTACCATAATATTTTGTGACACACTATAGAGAGAAATGAAAAAATAAACACACACTCCCATATACACAAAATTTCGTTTATTTCTTTACCCCCATTGGGTATGAACGGCATATTGAATTGGCATTTTGTAGTTTTCAATTTCATTTTCTCTCAATCTTTAAAACTTTAGACGATGCTGTGTGAGAATGTGGGAAGGGGTTTCAATGTTGTTGATATTCCCAAAGTGAGCAACGAAGAAGAAGACGAAGAAGTGTAAATCCCAGGTAAGCTCAACAGTGACATGATGTCAGTCAGGGCTTGTGTGGTGATGGTGATGATGCTCATACTTTTGACGACATTCGTTGATGATGCGCTCATGGCGATGCTGATGCTGGCGGTGACGGTGATATATGAAAGACAACTTATGTGGTATTCAACACTCGATTACATGAGTATTTCCTCACCCCTAAATGGTATTCTGTGTCAAAATAAAATTGAAAAAAAAAATTTAAGCCCTTTTGGTATTGTGTTGTATGGAAATACTCACACATTTTTAATATAAGTATGTACACTCAGTACTTGTAGTAACTAAGACATTATGTATAAAACTGAATAGAACGTTATAATGTTAGTTTAATATCACAAAAATCATAAAATGAGTTTTTAGTTGTTTATATTGTTCTCGAAATACATATTAAAAGTATTTACACTAAAAGCTGCAATCATAAATGGTATAATTTTTATACCCACCACCATAGAATGGTGACGGAGGTATAATAAGTTTGTCATTCCGTTTGTAACACATCGAAGTAACGATTTCCGACTATATAAAGTATATATATTCTTGATCAGAGAGAAATTCTAAGACAATATAAGCATGTTCGTCTGTCTGTTGTAATCACGCTACAGCCTTCAATAATGGCGCTATCGTCCTGAAGTTTGGCACAGAATCGTATTTTGTTTGCAGGCAGGTCCAGTTCGAAGATGGGCTATATCGGTCCAAGTTTTGATATAGTCCCCATATAAACGCTGTAGTTTTTATCCAATTTACCTAAAATTGAAAATCTAGAGGTATTTTAGGACCATCAAGAAGTATATCGAAAATGGTGCCTATCGGTCCATGTTTTGGTATAGCCCCCATATGGAACAGATTTCCCGATTTTGCTTCTTGGGCGTCTAGAAAGTGTATTTTCTATACGATTTGCATGCATTTGGAAAACTAGAGGTATTTTAGGGCCATTAAGACGTGTGTCGAAAATGGTGAGTATCGGTCCATGTTTTGATATAGCCCCCATATAGACAGATCTCCCGATTTTACTTCTTGGGCTTCTATAACCCGTAGTTTTTACCCAATTTGCCTGAAATTGGAAAACTAGAGGTATTTTAGGACCATTAAGACGTGTGTCGAAAATGGTGAGTACCGGTCCATGTTTTGATATAGACCCCATATAGATCAATCTCCCGATTTTACTTTTTGGGCTTCTAGAATCCGTAGTCTTTATCAAATTTGGCTGAAATTTGAAATCTAGAGGTATTCTAGGAAAATAAAGAGATGCGCCGAAAATAGTGATTATCGGACCATGTTTTGATATAGCCCCCATATAGACCGATCTCCCGATTTTACTTCTTGGGCTCCTAGAATCCGTAGTTTTTACCCAATTTGCCTGAAATTGGAAATCTAGAGGTATTCTAGGACCATAAAGGTATGTGCGAATATATTGAGTATCGATACAGTTATAAAACCGGCCCTCCGATTTGGGGTCTAGATTCTAGAACTACAATTAAGGTTTCTAGAAATTGTAGTTTTTATCCTATTTGCCACAAATTGAAAATATACTGGCATTTTAGACCCATAACATATGAATTCATTCCTCTCTAATGTTTGAATATTTATTAGTCGCATATCATAAAAATGATGTATTCGAAATGTATGATGCTGTACTAAACCAAAATAGACTATTCCTGTCACGTGTTTTTTTCATATGCAAGAACGTAGTAAACATATACTTGTGTAAATATTTATATAAACATGAGAAATTATTTAGACTTTTTGTCACGAATATTTTTAATTTCATACATAATGCCAAAATACAAACAAACGTATACAAAACCTATTTTTATATTTTCTACTATAGAGTGGGGGGATATAATAGGGTTATCATTCTATTTGTCATACATGGAAATATCGGTTTGCGGCTATATACGGGCTAGTTGGCGAAAATTGCTACCAATACAAAGAACCAATTTTTTTTTTTTGGGGGAAATAGTTTTAGAATGATGATGGGGGTATAATAATTCCGTTTTCCGTTTGTAGCACATATCGAAATTAGAGGTGTGCACGTGAGTAACAGTTTACTCACGCACACTCGCGACGGAAAAATCTTACTCACGCACGATATTGTTTGGGAGGACTCACGCACCCTCACGAAAAGAAAATTTGTACTCACGCACACTCACGCACGAAAATGTCGTGACTCCCGAAAAATACCGTGACTCACGAACAATTTTTTGAGTAATTTACCTTAGCGACGTGTCTGAAAACATGAGCATTATTAAAATTGAGAGCGTTATTACACTCTTAACATCCCAGGTGTCACTAAAATTGTAAATGAATTCAACTCTTAAGCGTTTTATGTTGGTGAGAGGGATTATTTTCGACTCACGCGTGAGTCACGAAAATTTTCGTTAGTCACGACAATTTCGTGTTACGTGCACACCTCTAATCGAAATATCGATTTCCGACTATATAAAGTGTATATTCTTGATCAGGGCGAAATTCTAAGACAATGTAACCATGTCCGTCTGTCTGTCTGTTGTAACCACGCTATAGCTTTCAATAATAGCGGTTTTCAGAACCATAAAGAGGTTGTCCGAATATATTGTGTATCGGTACCCGTCCTGCGAATTGGAATTTTAGGAAACACGGTTGCTGCTTGATCCAAAAATAATCTATAGAAAATTTTATCAAAATTTTATTTCTGTAGAAAATTTTGTCAAAATGTTATTTCAATAGAAAATATTGTCAAAATGTTATTTCTATAGAAAATATCGTCAAAATTTTATTTCTGTTGAAAATTTTGTCAAAATATTATTTCTATAGACACTTTTGTCAAAATATTATTTCTGTAGAAAATTTTGTCAAAATATTATTTCTATAGAAAATTTCGTCGAAATTTTATTTTTATAGAAAATTGTATCTCTTAATTGGAGAGGAACATTTTGCAAAATCTACCAAAACATCAAGAATTCTACCAATCTATCAAACAGTAAAAAATCTATCACTTTTGGTAGAACATTTTTTTTGTATAGAAAATTTTGTCAAAATTTTATTTCTATAGAAAATATTGTCAACATTTTATTTCTATAGAAAATTTTTGTCAAAATGTTATTTCTATAGAAAATTTTGTCAACATTTTATTTCTATAGAATATTTTGTCTAAATTTTATTTCTATAGACAATTTTGTCAAAATTTTATTTTTATAGAAAATTCTGTCAAACTTTGTTTCTATAGAAAATGTTGGCAAAGTTTTTTTTGTATAGAAAATTTTGTCAAAATTTTATTTCTATAGAAATTTTTTGTCAAAATTTTATTTCTATAGAAAATTTTGTCAACATTTTTTTGTATAGAAAATTTTGTCCAAATTTTATTTCTATAGAAAATATTGTCAAAATTTATTTCTATAGAAAATGTTTGTCAAAATGTTTTTTCTATAGAAAATTTTGTCAAAATTTTATTTTTATAGAAAATTTTTGTCAAAATTTTATTTCTATAGAAAATTTTTGTCAAAATTTTATTTCTATTGAAATTTTTTGTCAAAATGTTTTTTCTATAGAAAATTTTGTCAAAATTTTATTTTCATAGAAAATTTTTGTCAAATTTTTTTTCTATAGAAAATTTTGTCCAATTTGATTGCTATAGGAAACTTTGTCAAAATTTTATTTCAATAGAAAATTTTGTCAAAATTTTATTTCAATAGAAAATTTTGTCAAAATTTTATTTCTATAGAAAATTTTGTCCAGAAATTATTTCTATAGAAAATTTTCTTAAAATTTTATTTCTATAGAAATTTTTATTTCCATAGAAAATTTTCTCAAAATTTTATTTCTATAGAAAATTTTGTCAAAATTTTATTTCAATAGAAAATTTTTGTCAAAATGTTATTTCTATAGAAAATTTTCTCAAAATTTTATTTATATAGAAAATTTTGTTAAAGTTTTATTTTTACAGAAAATTTTGTCAAAATTTTATTTCAATAGAAAATTTTGTCCAATTTGAATGCTATAGGAAACTTTGTCAAAATGTTATTTCAATAGAAAATTTTGTCAAAATTTTATTTCTATAGAAAATTTTGTCCAGAAATTATTTCTATAGAAAATTTTCTTAAAATTTTATTTCTATAGAAAGTTTTTTGTCAAAATGTTATTTCTATAGAAAATATTGTCAAAAGTTTAGTTCTATAGAAAATTTTATTTCCATAGAAAATTTTCTCAAAATTTTATTTCTATAGAAAATTGTACCTTTTAATTGGAGAGAAACATTATGCAAAATCTAGTTAAAAATCTCGAATTCTACCAATCTACCAAACAGTAAAAAATCTGACACTTTTGGTAGAATTCTACAAAATGTGGAAACCCTGGTGTCAATATAGATGGTAGCCTTTGTATTCGTTTTGAATTCCCTTTCTTTGCCATCCTTTGTTATTACCACATATTTTAGTATCCTGAATGTTTTGTATTTATTCTGGGCATTGTCATTTTATCTTTACTTTCTTTATAAGAACTAGGTGCTACGTGCTGGTTAAAGGGTAAAATCATATAATTCAGTTATGTCATCTTCTTGTGTATTTTTGTTACCTTTTGTAATCACTGTTCACATTATATGGCATATCCGATATCGATGGCAGGAATACTTAGGGTACAAATAATAGTTCTATATAATCTATACAATGCTCACATATGAAATGGAAAATGGTGAATAGTAAATGTAAAGATTCAACTAAGTTCTCTATGTTGACATAGAAATAAATAAAAGAAAAAAATTCTATAGATTCCAGTGAAGTGGGTAATTGTATAGAGAGAATATTTGTAGGGGAATGATTTGTAGACAATCAAATAAGTTTTTATCGATTGGAATTGAATTTAGTTGGTGATTTAAATTTGCTTATTGCAATTTCTTGGAATATTTTTTAAGTATTCTCCAATCGATCATATGTGATTAGCATTTCCCCAAAGAATTTGTTTATGCGTGTGCCGCTTCTGATATAGCAACATTTTCCCATGACATTCGTACGCCTTGAGGTATGCCGTTTTCTCACATAAATATATCAATAAACACAAATAATGCTACAGGATATGCTTTCATAAAAAATAACTGACTATGACACTTGACTATGCACAATATCCTTTTTCATAACTGGTATTTAATATATCATTCAATATAGACAATAAAGCTATGAATCTTCAACGACATGCTAACAATATTGAATATAGAGCATATGAATGTGTTCATGTCTTTCCAGATGTTCAACATATACTTGTAGCCTAAAGAAATAAGATATTTTTCTAAACTCGTATAGAAATGTAGAGAATGTCAAAATGGCAATAAGAAGATTTACAAGTCGAGTGAAGGATACTTTAAGGTTCCAGGAAAAATCATTACGCAATATATGAATGTTCAGCGTAGACAAATTTAAAACAAATAAGGAAAGTCTAATGGTGGACGGGGTCGAGTATATTATAGCCTGCATCACTGTGTAGGTCTACATTTTCGTTATATATGGAAGCTATTGAAATCGGACCCGATTTCAGTCAAATTTGGCATGTATAGCTATAAAGTTAATTCAGAGTAAAACTATAGCCTCTGTGTTCATATGAGTGTAAATCGAACGAAATGTATATATATATATATCAATTTTACCAAATTTGGCATGCATAGCTACAATATTAATTCTACTCCCTGCACAGAAAAAATTTTTACCAAAATATATCCAATTAAAATTTTAATTGAATTTTCAAAAATATTCAATTAAAAATGTAATTGGTTCACCAAATTTTTTAATTAAAACAAAAATCAATCACAAAAAAATAATAGTATCAATTCATTTTTTAATGGACTTCGTTCATTGATACGATCATTTCTGTGATTGAAGACATTTCAATTAAAAACAAGTATATACGGCCGTAAGTTCGGCCAGGCCGAATCTTATGTACCCTCCACCATGGATTGCGTAGAAACTTCTACGAAAGACTGTCATCCACAATCGAAATACTTGGGTTGTGGTATCTTAAAACTTCTTAACATCGTTTTCTAAATTGTGAGTTAGTCCATATGTGGTATATACTAGACAAAAAAGTTATGTATAGTTAAGTCTACAAATAATTAGGGATCGATATGGACTTTTTGCACGGTACGTAGAGAGCCAACAACCATGCAGGAACCAATTCCTGCATGGTTGTTGGGTACCATATACTAACATCACGTACCAAATTTCAACCGAATGGGAAGAATTTTGCTCTTCCAAGGGGCTCTGGAGGTCAAATCTGGGGAACGGTTTATATGGAGAGCCAGAATTGAAATATGGGGGTCGCTTATATGGGGGCTATATACAATTATGAACTTGATATGGACCAATTTTTGTGTGATTGAAAATCGATTTATCTGAGGGATATATATATAACTATAGACCGATATGGACCTAGTTAGGCATGGTTGTTAAGCACAATGTACCAAATTTCAACTCACTCGGATGAAATTTGCTCCTCGAAGAAGCTCCAAAATCTCGGGATCGGTTTATATAGAGATATATATGATTATGGACTGATATGGACCACTTTTGGCATGGTTGTTAAATATCATATACGACCACCACGTACCAAATTTCAAGCAGATCGGATGAATTTTGCTTCTCCAAAAGGCACCGGAGGTCAAATCTGGGGATCGGTTTAAATGGGAGCTATATATAATTATGGGCTGATAGGAACCAATTCCTGCATGGTTGTTGGATACCATATACTAACATCACGTACCAAATTTCAACCGAATGGGAAGAATTTTGCTCTTCCAAGGGGCTCTGGAGGTCAAATCTGGGGATCGGTTTATATGGGGCCTATATATAATTATGGACCGATTTCGACCAATTTTTGTATGGGAGTTTGAGGCCATATATTAACTCCACGTACCAAATTTCAACTGAATCAGATGAATTTTGGTCTTCCAAGAGGCTCCGGAGGTCAAATCTGGTGATCGGTTTATATGGGGGCTATATATAATTATGGACCGATGTGGACCAATTTTTGCACGGTTGTTAGAGACCATATACTAACACCATGTACCAAATTTCAGCCGGATCGGATGAAATTTGCTTCTCTTAGAGGCGTCGCAAGCCAAATCGGTGGATCGGTTTACATGGGGGCTATATATAATTATAGACCGATGTGGACCAATTTTTGCATGGTTGTTAGAGACCATATACTAACACCATGTACCAAATTTCAGCCGGATCGGATGAAATTTGCTTCCCTTAGAGGCCTCGCAAGCCAAATCGGGGGATCAGTTTATATGGGGGCTATATATAATTATGGACCGATGTGGACCAATTTTTGCATGGTTGTTAGAGACCATATACTAACACCATGTACCAAATTTCAACCGGATCGGATGAAATTTGCTTCTCTTAGAGGCCTCTCAAGCCAAATTTGGGGGTCCGTTTATATGGGGGCTATACGTAAAAGTGGACCGATATGGCCCATTTGCAATACCATCCGATCTACATCAATAACAACTACTTGTGCCAAGTTTCAAGTCGATAGCTTGTTTCGTTCGGAAGTTAGCGTGATTTCAACAGACGGACGGACGGACATGCTCAGATCGACTCAGAATTTCACCACGACCCAGAATATATATACTTTATGGGGTCTTAGAGCAATATTTCGATGTGTTACAAACGGAATGACAAAGTTAATATACCCCCCATCCTATGGTGGAGGGTATAATAACTTGGATCAATTAATTTCGTGATTGAATCCAAAAATAATTTTTTTTGTGTGGGTGCAAAATTAGACTTAAATCGCAGTAAAATTTAGGTCTCTGTGGTCATATGAGTGTAAATCGGACGATATATATGGGAGCTATATATATAAATCTGAACCGATTTCAACCAAATTCGGCATATTCTACGGCACTATTAATTGTAATTCTTGTGCAAACTCTGACTTCTGAGGCCATATAAGTTCATATTATATGTATGGAAGCTGTATCTAAATCTGAACCGATTTATTTCAAAATCAATGGGCTTCTATTCTGACCTATAACACATACTTGTGTCAAATTTGAGTTCGATTAGGTTAAAATTGTCATCTAGACTTTGATCACAAAAATGTGTCCACAGATACACCGACGGACGGACAGATGGACATGGCTCAGATCGACTCAGGGGTCTGCCCTGAGCATTATTGTCAAAGACACCATGTGTCCATCTTGTCTCCTACTGAGTATTGTAAACATATGTACTAATATACCCAGCAAAAAAATTGGAAGTGTTCTCCCAAACATGTTCTTTATTTTGACTATACAGGAAGTTATTTAAATTTAATTTTTATACCCACCACCATAGAATGGTGACGGGTGTATAATAAGTTTGTCATTCCGTTTGTAACACATCGAAATATCGATTTCCGACTATATAAAGTATATATATTCTTGATCAGGGAGAAATTCTAAGACGATATAACGATGTCCGTCTGTCTGTCTGTCTGTTGTAATCACGCTACTGTCTTCAATAATGAAGCATTCGTGCTGAATTTTTGCACAAACTCTTTTGTCTGCAGGTAGGTCAAGTTCGAAGATGGGCTATATCGGTCCAGGTTTTGACATAGTCCCCATATAAACCGACCTCCCGATTTGGGGTCTTGGGCTTATAGAAATCGTAGTTTTTATCCAATTTGCCTGAAATTTGAAATCTAGAGGTATTTTATGACCATAAAGAGGTGTGCCAAAAGTGGTGAGTATCGGTCCATGTTTTGGTATAGCCCCCATATAGACCGATCTCCCGATTTTACTTCTTGGGCTTATAGAAATTGGAAATCTAGAGGTATTGTAGGACCACAAATACGTGTGCCAAAAATTGTGAGTATCGGTCCATATTTTGGTATAGCCCCCATATAGACCGACCTCCCGATTTTACTTCTTGGGCTTATAGAAACCACAGTATTTATCCAATTTACCTGAAATTAGAAATCGAGAGGTACTTTAGAACCGTAAAGAGGTGTGCCAAAAATGGTGAGCATCGGTCCATATTTTGGTATGGTCCCCATATAAACCGACCTCCCGATTTGGGGCCTTGGGCTTATAGAAACCGTAGTTTTTATCCAATTTGCCTGAAATTGAAAATCTAGAGGTACTTGAGGACCATCAAAATGTGCGCCGAAAATGGTTCGTAGCGTTCCATGTTTTGGTATAGCCCCCATATAGACCGATCTCCCGATTTTACATCTTGGGTTTATAGAATCCGTAGTTTATATACAATTTGCCTGAAATTTATAGGTATTTTAGGACCATAAAGAGGTGTGCCACAAATGGTGAGTATCGGTCCATGTTTTGATATAGCCCCCATATAGACCGATATCTCCATTTTACTTCTTGGGCTTCTAGAATCCGAAGTTTTTATCCCATTTGCCTGAAATTGGAAATCTAGAGGTATTTTCGGGCCATAAAGAGGTGTGCCGAAAACGGTGAGTATCGGTCCATATTTTAGTATAGCCCCCATAATAACGATCTACCGATTTAACTCCTTGGGTTTCTAGAAACCGTAGTTTTTATCCGATTTGCCTGAAATTGTAAATATTCTGGTATTTTAGGCTCACAAAAACGTGTGTCGGATTAAGTTTTTATCGGTCCATTTGGTAATGCCTCCATATAGACCGATTTCACTTCTTGAGAGTATAGAAGGCGCACTGATCATGAAAATTGCTTGAAACTCAGTGTAAAATTTTCAGATTTTACTTATCGGGTAAAAATCTACAGATTTAAGATTTCACATCAAGACATTATTTTATAATTTTCTTGCACACTTACAAGAGATGTTAATGATTCCTCCAAAACTCAATCAAAAATGGTTCTTATAAATCCAGAATTTGATATAGTCCTCATAGGTGAAGTCTTTAAATTTATCTTCGGGAAGTGTCCTCAAGTCCTCAAGCCCTCTTGAAATTTCAAAGGAAATCCTAATATTTGGTTCATGGTGATGGGTATTTAAGATTCGGCCCGGCCGAACTTACTGCTGTATATACTTGTTATGACACGCTTTTGTTATATTTGTAATGGGAAATTTTAGCTTTTTTTGTTACAAATAGGTTGAAAACAGAGTAAAAATGTATCCTTTCCAGAAAAGTTGCGAATTTTTGAAAATATTTGAGGTCAAACATTTCAGACAAGCATTAGAACGATCATAAAAAATTATAAAAATTATTTATATTGCAAAATATCACAAAAGTTTTTAATTCACTGAATTCGGATCACACCTTAAGAAGTGACGTCTGTTGAAATGGTGGACATCCGCTCTATGACAAGCCCATGTTAAATTTATTGCTTCTGGGCCAATTTTGCACTGCTTCCGGATGCAAAAAGAACATTTTCACTACTCTCTTGGAGGCGCTGTTTTTGCAGGGATATAATACCGGAGCACACCTTAAGAAGTGCTGCAACTTTGCACCATTTCCGGATTCAAAAAGCATTTTTACGACGTGTTTGGCCACCCTTTTTTTGCTGGGACCTTGTTCCATAGTGTTGCGTAGGATATAACAATGAATTTAACTTTGTTTAATTTAAGTAAATAGATTTAATTAATTTAATAAATTTGTTAAAATTAATGTATTTTTTGAATTTAATTATTTCTTTCTATTTTAATGTATACTAATTAATTTAATATAATCGAGCTTTTCATCGCATCATTTTCATGAATCAATAACCAACTGTAACCTATCCGTTATAGTTTTCTTTTCTTTTCTGAGGAATATCTCTTTCTTCTATATCTTCAACGTTGATTTTGATATTGAGTTCTTTCAATCTTGATGTGAAAGTATCTTCTTCCCTTCTCTTGTTTGTTTAAAATTTTTGTTTATATAAATAATATTAAATAAATAGTATGTAAAAATCATCACAATATAAAAACGATATAGTGTATCAATTTCCTTCCTATACCATTTCTAAGTAACTCTGTTCATTTTCTAAATTAATTAGTCATCAAAATGGCCAAAATCTCTTTTGATGATGGGTGTTATAATTGTTACATTTTCACATTATTGTTTCATCTTTTAATAAGCTGTTTATTTATATATTTTCCCAAGAAATATTGGCACACTTACTTAGTCAAATTTTGTGAATAAAAGAACAAAATGTGTGTGTGTGTTTTTCTTTTTGGCTAAGCGAAAAACGGAAGAACATCTGAAATGATAATAAATGGGGGGTCAGTGTAAGCGTTTTGTTTCTTGCTAAATGGTCCACCATAATATGGGGGTGGCATGATGAGATGGTCATATTACTTGTAACACGTTGATATAGTAGTTGCCCTATTCGCTATTACTGCATATGTTTGGAACAGGCGAGATAGACATATGCTGTCTTTAGTAATAATGAGGCCCTTGAGTCGATCTAGCCTTGCCCGTCTGTCCGTCCGTCTTTTGGTGAACATGGTTTTCGTTGTGTCAAGTACCTACTATTTCATAAAGATTATATACACGTAGGAGATCTTATAGTCAACTCAGCTCTTTTATTAATTCCAATTTTTTATTTTGAATTTTAAAAAATATTTGTTCTACGATTTTATACAGAAAAAATTTGATGAATCCAAATCATTGTAGAGTTACTCAAGCTTCGGTTCAGCTGAAATTATTGATGTTCATATTTGGTTTTGTAATCTCTTGTCAGTTGTGTGTTCATTGTAATTTAAAAATCCATTTAATTTTCATTTCATTTCGTTTTTTATTTTTCATTTTAGCTTTGCAGAAACCAAAAGAATGGTCTTAAAAGATATTGAGGGAAACCAAAACATGCCACAGCAAGTCAAGGTTGTCTAGAATTTTGAATGAGTTTTGTTACATCTTAATATGTATTCATGCGAATGTGTAGGGAATAGAGAATGGAGTCGTGAGTAGGTGAGTAGGAATATGCAAAAGTGTGTAGGAGAGTATTGATGTTATAATGAAATAGGAAAATATTTCAATAAATTAAATAACTTTCTCTTTCTCACATACATACACACACATACAAATCCCTATACACATGGGTATAAAAACCCACCTTACCCAAGACATTTTTATTTGAGATTGTATAAAAATCCCCACCTCTTCAATTACAAGACAATATGTGAATTTTCTCTTTCTCTCCCTGAATAACCATAAAAGGTTGTGTATTACCATTATTATGGTGAGAACCACAGGAAGTATATTGACTAGAAAATATTTTAATAAAATCCATAATATTTTGGCTCTATAGCTGAAGTTTAAGTCTGCTGGCTGAAAGTTAATAAATGGTAGAATAAGTATTGGCCTACTCTTCGCCTTAAACTAATCATAAACATATGTCCCAACTCTTAGAATTTTCAATGGGAATTTTGTATGTCAACACCTACGACAAAAAGAATTCTTGGTCTATAGAATTTCCATTAGGAGTCATAACAAAAGGTCGATAGTCTATGGGGATGCCAAGAATCTAATAAAATACAAACTGTCCAAATCTCGTGTTTGATGATTGACACCCACTTTTGGGTGAATGTTTGGGATGATGATGATATTTTTATTGTTGGAACAAAAAGCCGATAAAAACCTTTGAGAATCGAATGCATCATTTTTATACGATAAAAGTAAAAAAGCGATAAGGTGACAAAATGTATGAATTTTAGGGTTATGAACTGCAATATTATAAAATAGGCGAAGAATGTCCCAACGTAATGATAATTTTGTACCTATAGTGGAGAATAAAGGCGAAATCCTGAGAGTTCCTATCGTGACATTATTGGAGACGGACGATAAAGCCCAAAAATTATTACAAGGCTTCAAGTAGACTAGTGAATCCATAAGCGATAATTATGGTCACGAAATCACGCTGACGAACCACGAACTAAAGTATCCTCATGCATGATGACTCTCAATCGAGGAGCTATGAAATATTTTAAAATGTGATCATTAGTCGAGAAACAAAGTAGAATCCATAATTTTTTTTTGAAAATTTATAGCGACTTCCTTTCTTCGACCATTTAGGCAATGAATTTTTTATGATTGCGGTCATCATTATTCTTTTTATGGGAAATCTCAAATTTGGCAAAGAGCTGACTGAACATGAACTGAAGTACCCTCATGAACGATGATTCTCTATTAAGGAGCAATGAAATATTTTAAAATGTGATCATTAGCCGAGAAACAATGTAAAATCCATATCCATTTATAGAGACTTACTTTCTGTGATGATGATGCTGCGGTCATCATCACTCTTTTTATGGGAAATTCCAAATAAAGCAAAGAGCTTTTCCGTTCAGCAATCATCATCATATGGAGTAATGAGTTCATTGAGGTAATCTTGCAGATTTTTTTTATTTCACATAAGGCGATATACTGGAAGCAACACCTTCACCTTACAAAAAAAAAAAAAAACAATTTTAGATAATAATAATATAAATAAAAATTTTCAAAATAGTTTTTAGGATAAATACTTAAAACGAACCATTTAATTTAAACTTTTTATTTGTTTATTTATTATTTAATTTATTATTACAAATTATAATAAACGGGCACTAGAGGCTATCGGCCTCTATTTGTTTATTTTGTATGTCTGCGAGAATGATGAACTCAATATTCGTATGGGGTATTGAGTTCATTGATGTAATTTTGCAGAATTTTTATTTTATAAAAGGCAAGATAATGTCAGCAACACCTTCCCCTTTTTATAATAACTAACAATTTAGATAAATATTTAAAATTAAATTTTAGAATTTATTATCGAAACACAACTATTCTCAATTTCATTTAAATTCATTTGTTTATTTTGTATGTGTTGAGAGGGAGAAAGAGAGAGAGAGAGAGAGTACTAGAAAGAGTCTTTCATAACTAAGACGCATTTGCTTCATCTGCTTGCAAAACCTAAAGTATTTTTTAGTGTTGGTAAATAAATACGAATCTCTCACTAAAGTAAATAACTTATCCATAGCTGTGATTGATAGATGTCTTCGTAGTATTGTTTGTGTATGCGAATTACGTTTTCCATTCTTGGAGAAATAGATCGACTCGTTTATTCATAAAGTGTCGGACAAGTGATGAATGTAAATATTTGAAATTCAAGTGGCCAACAGTTTTCTTTTACCTTGTGGAATATTTGAAGGACTTGTCAATTCCAAGTATTTATTTATCATTATAATTAATAAAGAACAATTTCTTTGGAAAATACATAAAAGTAACATTTCCACCACTTCAGTTTGATTGATATAAATTTGGTTTTTATAATAGCTTGTTTAGATTACAAAGGATATAATTTCTTTTGTAATAAACAATAAAATTATTAGGAAATATATTTTTTAATTTTTCGAAATAATTTAGAAAAATTTTAATTAAAAAAAATAAAAATTTTCCATTAAAAAATGACAATATTTTATACAAAAATAAAATACAAAAATTAAATTTAGACAATTAAAAAAAAAATATATATATTAGGGATTTTTTGTTTTACTTTCCGAAAAAACTGTAGCAAAAAATAAATTTTACATTATAAAAGGTTGAATAAACTTTCCATAAAAATTTTTACAATATTTATATAATAATTTACAATATTTATATATAAATAAAAATAATATTAAAATAAAATTTGAACAAATTTTCTACAAAAATTACTTTATGAGACTTTTTTTATAAAAACGAAATTTTGATAAAAAAATATAATTTTTAGTAAATGTTTCTTTTTCGAAAAATGTAGCAAATAATCCATATAAAAAATTGACAATTTTAGTTTACAAAAATAAAATTTTCTACAAAACTAATGAATGTAAATTTTGTACAAAGCAAAATATTATTATTATTATTTTTTCTTTTAAATAAAATTTTGACCAAGAAGCAAAAATAAATTTATTAGATTTTTTTATTTTCCGAAAAAATGAGCATAAAGTAATTCTCAAAAAAGAAAGAGTATGAATGAATATTATTATTATTTTTTCTTTTAAATAAAATTTTGACCAAGAAGCAAAAATAAACTTATTAAATTTTTTTTTTTATTTTCCGAAAAAAATTAGCATAAAGTAATTCTCAAAAAAAAAAAAGAGTATAAATGAATTTTCCGTAAAAAAATTTAAATAGAATTTGGGAAAATTTTCTACACAAATTAATTTATGTCACGTTTTTATAAAAAATTAAATTTTGAGCAGAAATATAATTATTAGTAAATATTTTTTATTTTTTGAAAAATATAGCAAATAATCCAAATAAAAAATTTACAATTTTAATTTACAAAAATAAAATTTTGACAAAATGTATGAACATTATTACACTTTTAATATAATAATCGTATATGGCCAATATTGGTTCGATTACAATGGAATAAATAAAATATAAAATTTTCTACAAAACTAATCATTTAATAAAATTTTATACAAAACATAATAATCTAAATTTTTTTATAAAATTTAGACCAATAAGCAAATATAAAATTATTATGATTTATTTTCCGAAAAATTATAAGCATAAAGTAATTTTCCAAAAAAGAGTTTGAACAAATTGTCCGTAAAAAATTACGTTTTGTTTTTCAAAAAAAAAAATACAATTACGACAAAATTGTCTACTAAAATAAAATTATGAAAGTTTTAACAACAAATAAATTTTCCATAAAAGATTGGAAAATTTTTTACAAAAATTAATCTATGACACTTGGACAAAATTTCCAACAAAAATTAATTTATGACACATTTTTTTTATAACAATAAAATTTTGGCCAATAATCAAAAATAAAGTTATTAGGAAATATTTTTTATAGCAAAAACAAAATTTTTTATAAAAAAGTTGGTATGAATTTTCCTTAAAAAAATTGACAAGAGTCTTTCACAAAAGTTAAATTATGACAAAATTTTCATTAAAAATAAAATTTTGTAATCAAAAATATTATGAAATTTTTTTAAAATAAAATTTTGACAAACAAGCAAAAATAAAATTATTAGGATTTTTTATTTTCCGAAAAATTTAGCATAAACTTATTTTGCAAAAAAGAGTTTAAATAAATTTTCCGCAAAAAATTGAAATTTTTTACAAAAATATAATTATGGCAAAATTTTGTACTAAAACAATACTGAAATTTAGACAAATTTTAGTATAGAAATACAATATTTTGAAACTTTTTTTTTATAGAAATAAAATTTTGATCAAAATTTGACAAACTTTTTCTGTGGACATAAAATGTTCACAAATTTTTATAGCATTTTAAAATCTCCATTTTTGAAGAAAGCTAAAAATAAATCCACCACTTTATGAAACTTAATGGCCATTGCATGTTCCCTGATAGCTGCTAGCTTTTCTAATGCCTGTTCGTGTTTGACAATTACCAGTCACTGTCTAAATTTATTCTAAGAAGGTACTCAATAAAGTGGGATTGAGTGACATGTTGCTGTCATGGTATACTGGCATAGACAATGAACACTAGAACTATTTTAATTGTTGTTTACAAAAGTTGTGATGCCTTTTTCGGCTTGCTGGGCTTTATTTTGGCAAAGAAGACGGGAGGTCTGTATTGCCATTTTGGACAGTTGGTTGAAAGTCCTCAATGCCAGTCAAAATAACTTAAGTACTGCTTAATTACACCATAATTGAGATGCATTCTTTGGGACTATTGGGTTGACGATGATGACGATGACAATGGCACCACCATTGAAAGTCGTTGCATAAGTTTAATTGCTTGCTTGTGAGGAAAATAAAAGAAACTTATTTCAAAGGAAAAGTTAGTTCAGTTATTTTGTTGTAGAATGTTAATATGTTTTATGAAAGCAAAGACGGCTTCAATAAGAAATTGTATAGTCATTGCAAGTATCCTTTCCCCAAAGAAAAGGGTGTTAGAAATTGACTTTCGTTTAAAATTGAAACTGCATTGCTGCTATCTTTTAGAAAATGTGTAGAAATTCTATACCAATAGCAGCTTTTGGTGGAGAAGCCTTGACATTTTGCAAGCGATTAAGAGAGAATAGAGATTTCATTCAATATAAAATTGACTTCCCCCAATCCAAAGGCCTTTGTGCATTTGATGGCTCGGTAAAAGAGGAAATTTTAGCTGAAAGATTGCCATAACCGCCATAACCGCAGCCCTTTGCACAACAGCCACACTATCCACAGAGGATTCCTTGACAAGTTTAATTAAGTGAAAATAATTTGTTTACGTTCCACACTCAACGGTGACAAAAGGCATGCAAGGCTTCCCTCTGTCTGAGTGGTAAACTACCACCGCACCACAGAGCACCATTTATATATTGCTGCCGTGTGATGAAGTGTTCTTTAACCACAAACTGCGTAGCTGGTTATTGTTATTTTCACATCATTTTTGGGGCTTTTCCGGATATTATGTCTCATATGGTCGTATGCGAAAAATAGTGATTTCCATGGTGATTGAAGCTTTTGAAATTTCTGTAAAAATGTAAGTTAATTGAAAATGCAGTGAAATAAATTTATTGGGAATTTGCGGTTTACTATTGTTGAAAATGAGTGTTAAATGATTTAAGTAAAGTACTGTCCACTGTGATTCATATAGCTTTTGGGAGGATAGGCTCCAGATTTCCCAGTCTTATGTCGGCTGACATACCCCCAAGACTTATTTTGCAATATTTTGTATAGAAATAAAATTTTGCAAACATTTTTTATAGAAATAAAATTTTGCAAAAAATTTTTATAGAAATAAAATTTTGGAAAAATTTTCTATAGAAATAAAATTTTACAAAATTTTTCTATAGAAATAAAATTTTCCATAGAAATACATTTTTGCAAAAAATTTTCTATATAAATAAAATTTTGTACAAATTTTCCATAGAAATAAATTTTTGCAAAATTTTATTTCTACAAAAATTTTCTATAGAAAAAAATTTTTGCAAAAAAATTTTTATAGAAATAAAATTTTGCAAAAATTTATTTCTATCGAAAATTTGTACAAAATTTTATGTATATAGAAAATTTTTTGCAAAAATTTATTTCTATGGAAAATTTTTACAAAATTTTATTTCTATAGAAAAATTTTGTAAAATTTTATTTCTATAGAAAATTTTTCCAAAATTTTATTTCTATAAAATTTTTTTGCAAAATTTTATTTCTATAAAAATTTTTTTCTATAGAAAATTTTTGCAAAAAATTTTTATAGAAATAAAATTTTGCAAAAATTTTCTATAGAAATAAAATTTTACAAAAATTTTCTATAGAAATAAAATTTTACAAAAATTTTCTATAGAAATAAAAGATGGCAAAATTGAATTCAAATATAAAATTTGGTCAAAATCTTTTACAAATTGTAATGTATGAAACTTTCTTTATGAATATAAAATTTTGACCAAAAATATAGTCATTAGGATTTTTTTTTTATTTTTCGTATAATAAATTTTCCATAATTAATTTTTGTATATAATTTTGTCAATTTTTATTATGAAAAATTTATTCAAACATTTGTTTGTGGCATATTTAGAAAGAAGAAAGTTGGCATACATTTTCCATAAAAAAACAATTTTTTTCAAAAAATAAAATAAAAATAATTTTTTATAGAAATAAAATTTTGCAAAAATTTTCCATAGAAATAAAATATTGCAAAAATGTTCTATAGAAATTGTAAAGAAATTATAGTCTCTATACGTTGAGTGGTTGTAAGTCACTAATTTATTGTAAAAAATAGTCATCCTTATATACTAAATCTTAAACTAGCTACAATCTAAATATTCTTAAAATGTAAAGATAAGAACATGAACCCCCTAATAATAATAATTATGGCCACGCATGTGCACTACATTGCTGCGTTATCAGCTACGGCTACACATGTAATACATTTCCATTTTATTATGCCATAAACCTTATCTATCCTAAATACAAATATCGCAGATAGTGCATGTCTAGAAATCTAATCAGAAATATAGTTTTACAAAAATTTTCTATAGAAATAAAATTTTACAAAAATTTTCTACAGAAATAAAATTTTGACAAAATTTTCAATAGAAACAAAAAGTTAAAAAAAAAATCTATAAAAAAAATTGCAAACTATTTCTACAGAAACAAAAAATTGCAAAATATTTCTATAGAAAAAAATTGCAAAAAAATTCAATAGAAAAAAATTGAAAACATTTTCTGTAGAAATAAAATTTTGCAAAAATTTTTTATAGAAATACAATTTTTCTATAGTAGTGAAATTTTGTAAAAATTTTCTCTAGAAATAAAAATTTGCAAAGATTTTCTATAGAAATAAAATTTTGTAAAAATTTTCTATAGAAATTTTTCTATTGAAAATTTTGTACAAATTTTCTGTAGAAATAAATATGTGCAAAAATTTTCTATAGAAAAAAAATTTTGTAAAACTTTTCTATAGAAATAAAAGTTTTACAAAATTTTGTAAAAATAAAATTTTGCAAAAAAATTCTATAGAAATAAAATTTTGCAAATATTTTCCATGGAAATAATATTTTGAAATTTACTAAAGAAATAAAATTTTGCATTTTTATAGAAATAAAATTTTGCAAAATTTGTTTATGGAAATACAATTTTGACAAAATATTCTATCGAAAAAAAATTTACAAAAATTTTACATTGCAATCAAATTTTGCAAAAAAAAAATGTTGTCTATAGAAATACAATTGTGGTTTGGATCCACAATAAATAATATATCTAAGGCTTAGGTGAGTGTATATGTGTGAAAATAAGAAATGTTAGAGGGAGAATATAAACATCTGAGAGACCTAAAAAGTTTTAGAAAATTAGTGTTAGAGAGTTAGTATCCAGATAAATAATTATGGAATAATTAATATTCGAAGAATATATAAAAGTATTATATCTTAATAATATATTAATAATGACATTAAAAATAATTTTTTTTACAATAAACCTTGAAGAAGTAAAGCCTTTCTTTGGTTTTGAGCAACGATTATTTGTAATATAGATCTATGGTTGATTGTCCCTGTATGCATCTTTTTAATATTCGTAAAAGAGAGGTCTCAATCTTTAATACCCCTCCGCTTAGATTTTTGTATATAGTTTCCACGCCCACAGCATACACTTCTGAAAAATAAGTATTTTTATGGTAAAACCCACACTGGAAAAGTTGTTGATCCCTAGTCAAAGTAATTTACATACAATAGCTTTGTATCATGGCTTCCCTTCTCTCTCTCTCTATGACATTTTCTCTCACCCCTACACAATCTCAAAGATAAATTAAAAATACTGAATATTGTATTGAGAAATACATTAGCTACACACATATACATACATATGTAAATTAATATTGTCTACAGACAACAGACTTTTTATGAATTGTTTACTTCCGGTTATAGCGAATATAATTATTTCAGCAAAAACAAAATGAGAAATATTTGCATACCTTATAATTAGAAAAAGAAGTAGGCGTAAGTCGAGACAAAAAAAAAAAAAAAAATAATAGAAAAAGAAAATTATATGAGAAGTTAAGAATATTTTTATTTCAATTTAAAGAAATAAAACTTGTTCACATTGCTTAAAGGTGGTAATGCTTAAATAGGGGGTTTTTATATGTAAAAGGATGTATTTGTGAGATTTTATCACAAACAATAACACCTTGACCCCACATTATTTATTATGATCAACTAAGAAACATATCCATATACACTTTAAGAATTAATCTCTTTTATTTGTAAAGAAGAACAAAAATTTCGTTTTGGAGTGTGTGTGGCTGATATCCGTCCATATGATTTTGGGCTACAAATCAAAACTTTTATCCGATAAGCAGGATTTTTTGACATAACGACGAATGTCAATGAATTACAAAATAAAAATACAGTGAAACACAAATTAAACAGAATATAATCAATTATAATATTCTGACTTTAGCTGTTCCTTGTTTAAAAATATTTTCTTTTTAGTTTGTTTATTATTATATACAATAAAGCAAATTCCCAAATGAAATTCTTAGCAATCAAAGTAAAAGTCATTTGTGAAATGTTGCCTTGAGTTTTCTGATTAATTATTTGATTGTAAACTTTTAAACTCAAAGTGCTGCATCTATGAGAGAAATCTTTAATAGTATTTCATTGGTAAAGTTTAATGAACTTTCTGATACTTTCCAAATGGCATGGGAATATGAAATGAAGGCAATGAACTTATTAAGAAAATCTTAATGAAATTGGGAAAATATTTCAATTTTCAAATATTTTAATATTTCGCTCAATTCAACAATTTTAGATTATTTTTTATTTATTAAAGAATTTAAAATCATAATCAGTTATGATATTAAATGAGATAGGTATTAACAACAAAGGTTTTCGACCTACATGGATAAAGGTTAAGCTTATTTTTTAATTTGTTTATATCTATATCTCGTTTTAAAAAAATTAAGTTTTTTGCTTTACAAAATTTGATTTATTTTACTATTTAGTAGTTATAGTAGTTTAGCTTATTTTTAATTTACTTATTTAGCATATTTTTATTTTATATGACTTTTTTCTTTAGTTTTTTAATTTCTCCCTTAAAATGCCCTCCCCTCTGTCAAAATCAATTTCTAGTTTCTAGCAATTACAGTTAAACAAACTCATTAGCAATAAATGAAGGAGTTTCTGTCGAATCCTAGAATAAAATGATCGAAAAGCAAACAAACAAACCAAGGAGAACTAAAAATAAAAAGCATTGGAATTAATGAATTCATGTCATGAATTAATTAAAAGCATTTCGTGTAGAATGCTAGTGGGTGCCATGAGGTTGTATGAAAACGGACTTCATGACAGCCTCAGCATTACATCTCAATTATTAAGGAAATGAATTAGAAAAAATTTGTGTTGCAACATCTTCTTGTGTAAGTAATAGAAATTATATTGGTTGCCTTTGATGTTTTAGCAGATTTCCTTTATTCACCAATATCCTTTAATTATTCGAAAGACCTTCGCATCCAATTAACCATAAATGTTACGATAGTGATTTTTTTCAACGAATGGGATAATGATGGTACCTAAGTAGGAGTGATGATTATTCATCATTTTGGGGTGATCAATTTTGGCTCGGTTGCCACTCGAGCCAAAAATAATCGAGCAAAATTGGGAGAAAAAACTACCAAACAAAAATATCTTAGTTTGCAAAATTTTATTTCTATAATAAATTTTGTCAAAATTTTATTTCTATAGAAAATTTGTCAAAATTTTATTTCTATAGAAAATTTTGTCAACAGTTTATTTTCCATAGAAAATTCTGTCAAATTTTATTTATATAGAAAATATTGTCAAATTTTATTTCTGTAGAAAAGTTAGTCAAAATTTTATTTCTATAATAAATTTTGTCAAAATTTTATTTCTATAGAAAATTTTGTCAAAATTTTATTTCTATAGAAAATTTTGTCAAAATTTTATTTCTATAGAAAATTTTGTCAAAATTTTATTTCTAGGGAAAATTTTGTCAAAAAGTTATTTCGTTTTGTTATTGTTGGTTTTGTTCTTTAATCATTGTTGTTGTTCTTTTTTATTTCAGCTTTTAAGGAAAAGAGATACGTTTGTACGAATTTATTTCGGCATAAGTCGTCTATCAATGTAAAACCTTTTTTCTGAAGGTTCACGTGTGGTTCATTGTTGGGTTTAATGAACTGCCTGAATTTATTCTGATAATTTGTTGATAGTTTTGCTGCAAGTAGAGGATGCTGATGAGGAATGTGGTAATTCCGAAACGTGCGTCCATCTAACCATCTTGCAGTCTATAGGGCTTTGCCCAAATAAATTTTACAAACATTATTTTCTTCTGTTTGTTAAGCTACACTTGTAGTTTAGTCAATGCATGGGTTTAAGCTGAAATCAAAAAGAACAACAAAAAGTTATTTCTATAGAAAATTTTGTCAAAACGTTATTTTTATAGAAAATTTTGTCAAAAGGTTATTTTTATAGAAAATTTTAATTCTATATAAATTTTATTTCTATAAAAAAATTTGTCAATATTTTATTTCAATAGAAAATTTTGTCAAAATGTTATTTTTATAAAAAATGTTATTTTTATAGAAAATTTTGTCAAAATTTTAATTCTATAGAAAATTTTGTCAAAATTTTATTTCTATAGAAAATTTTGTGAAAAATTAATCTCTATAGAATATTTTATCTCTATAAAAATTTTGTGAAGATTTTATTTCTATAGAAAATTTTGTCAAAATTTTATTTCTATAGAAAATTTTGTCAAAAAGTTATTTCTATAGAAAAATTTTTTTCAACAGTTTATTTTCCATAGAAAATTTTGTCAATTTCCTTTTTCTATAGAAAATATTGTCAAAATATTATTTTTATAGAAAATTTTATCAAAAAGTTATTTCTATAGAAAATATTGTCAAAATGTTATTTCTATAGAAAATTTTGTCAAAATTTTGTCCAAATTTTATTTTTATAGAAAATTTCATCAATATTTTATTTTCTATAAATATTTTTATAAAAATTTTATTTCTGTATAAAATTTTGTCAAAATTTTATTTCTATAGACAATGTTTTTAAAATTTTATTTCTATAGAAAATTGTGTCAAAATTGTAAAATTATAGAGAATTTGTCAAAATTTTATTTCTATAAAAAATTAAATTAAAATTTTATTTCTATCAACAGTTTATTTTCAATAGAAAATTTTGCAAAATTTTATTTCTATGGACAATTTTGCCAACATTTTATTTCTATGGACAATTTTGCCAACATTTTATTTCTATAGAAAATTTTGTCAAAATTTTATTTCTATAGAAAATTTTGTCAAAATGTTATTTCTATAGAAAATTTTGTCAAAATTTTGTCAAAATTTTAATTCTATAGAAAATTTTATCAAAATTTTAATTCTATAGAAAATTTTGTCAAAATTTTATTTCTATAGAAAATTTTGTCAAATTTTTATTCTTATAGAAAATCTTGTAAAAATTTTATTTTTATAGAATATTTTGTCAACATTTCATTTTTATATAAAATTTTGTCTATAAAACATTTTGTGAAAAATGTATCTGTATAGAAAATTCTATCACTATAGAATTTTTGTCAAAATTTTATTTCTATAGAAAACTTTGTCAAAATTTGATTTCTATAGAAATTTTTTTTTTTTTTAAGTTTATTTTCCATAGACAGTTTTGTCAAAATTTTATTTCTATAGAAAATATTGTCAAAATGTTATTTTTATAGACAATTTTGTCAAAAAGTTATTTCTGTAGAAAATTTTGTCAAAATGTTATTTCTATGGAAAATTTTGTCTAAATTTGATTTCTATAGAAAATTTCATCAATATTTGATTTTCTATAGAAATTTTTGTCAAAATTTTATTTCTGTAGAAAATTTTGTCAAAATTTTATTTCTATAGACAATTTTTTTAAAATTTAGTTTCTTTAGAAAATTGTATCAAAATGTTAAAATTATAGAAAATTGGTCAAAATTTCAATAGAAAATTTTGTCAAATTTTTATTTCTATACAACATTTTGTTAAAATTGTATTTCTATATTTGTCATAATTTTATTTCTATAGAAAATGTTGTCAAAATTTTATTACTATAGAAAATTTTATCACAATTTTATTACTATAGAAAATTTTGTCAAAATTTTATTTCTATAGAAAATTTTGTTAAACTTTTATTTCTATAGAAAATTTTGTCAAAATTTTATTTCTATAGAAAATTTAGTCAAAATTTTGTTCCTTTAGAAAATTTTGTCAAAACTTTATTTCTATAGAACATTTTGTCAACATTTTATTTTCAGAGAAAATTTATTAACTAATTATTAGAAAATAATGAAATAAAAGTTTACTTTTTACGCCCAACCCCAAGTGACCGAGAACTTTTCAAATAGAATTTCTCCACATAGTCCATTGATCACGGAGTTAATCTCAATAAAAAATATTCAAAATTAAATATTTCGTATATTTTGTTTGTTTATTGATAAAAGTTCAATGTACATTAACATTAAATCACCCAATTATAAATAAATTTTGCATAAAATGCCTTTGAAGCTTATTTTTTTCGAATATTTCGCTGCCCATATATTGTTCAATATATTCAATAAATCACTGAAATTGTGGTTAATTCAAACCAAAAGCCAAATTGTGGGAGAAAAAAATAAATAAGAAAATTTATTTGAATTGTGTTTTTTTTATTTTATTTTCATTAAATTTATTTATTTTGAAATCAATTAAAGAAGGTGCGAATTTTGTTTTAAAATTTGGTTTTATAAATAGAATATTTAAATTCTCTGTTTAAAGATTTATGATTTTTTAAAGTCATTATTAGAAAAAAAATATTACTTGACCTCTTCTAGGTTTATTCAAATGTTAAATGTGAAATAGTAAAATAAAATTATCGCATAAAAGGTTTTCCAATAAGGGGTGTTTTTTTTGGTATTTAAAGAAAAGTGTGATTTTTTGAGATGAATGATCGAATATTAGAGAAATCATATCAGCCTAATGGCTTCACTACATAGCTTACAGGACCATATAATTTCCAAGAACCAAAATTCAGGATGAAAAGCCTTCTTAAAAATTATTTTTCAGGTTTTTCGAGCTCCAGCAGCGATAATTTAACTGGTTGTCTTAGCCACCGATGGTTTTTCTATTGAATTCGAAGGAAATTAATTTTACCAGCCTTGCAGCGAATTTTAATAATTTCTTATGAAAATTAAACCAAATCTCCACTACATTTTGGACGAAAGGTTAGTAATGATGGTGTTTAGGGAATAAACAATTATAACTAAAAAATTCTTATTCTCCTAGGTTTCTTTATATTGCCACTCAATTCACATAATTCCCAAGGGTTGAGAGACATCCGCCAGTGGATACGTAGCACGTGTTCTCTACGATATGGGAAACATTCATTCATAACGTCGTACATTTGCATTTGATGGCAAACTCTTGGGCAAGGGTTATTGCCACAGAAATTTGGAAAAGCAAGAGGAAAGCCTGTGGTTGGTTTTTTGCTTGGAATGTTTTGTTTATGAATATCAACAGGTGGTTATCTTGGAATACCATTGTATACATTTCTTTTGGTATCCAAAATAATGCCATGGATATATGGAATATGCGCAAACCATATTTTTTCCACAAAATCCACAATTCATTGATGCTGCTGCTGCTATCTACCGGTTGTCTGGAATTGGAGTATGGTTAGTCGCTTAAGAAGTCTTAACAAAACATACGAGAATGAATCTACCAACTAAAGGCCACTAACTATGGTTAGTCCTTTGCGCGCTTTACATATGATCACAACATAAAAGCGGTTGTTAACTCGAAATAAAAAAATAAAAAAACAACTAAAATACTAGTACAAAGGTTAGAGTGGAGTATAGTAAAAAAAAAAGCTAGAACCATCATCATCACCGTCATTAGCACTAAGCTCAAGACATAATTACCCCCATATAAATAAAAGTACAGTGTAATCGGAAGTAAAAGTCATTCCAAGTCAAAATACAAACAACAAGAGTTTAAAAATTTTGTGCAAGCTATGCAATTTCCTGCAAAAAATGTAATACAAGGATAGTTAAAGAAAAAAAAACATAAATAAATAAATACTCAAAAATCATTAATCACTTTTATGAGTACATGCAGTATATAATGGTATTTGTTTTAAGAGCAAAAAATAGAAAACATATGAAATAAAAAATTGAATATATGGTGATAACGAGAAAATTATAAATTTTCAAACTAAAAAAGTGAGCAGAATTACTAAAGATTTTATTGTGAAAAATATATAAATATTTATAAAAAATATATATATAACAATAATTTAAATTAAACGCAGAAAACCCTCAAACACAAATTTAAGCTTTTGTGGATATGTGAGTACCAAGGAATATCAGTTTGAAAAAATAAATATACACTGAAAAAAAAAAAAACAGTGAACCCACCACGAAGAAAACATATAGTTAATTTTAGAAAATTTTTGATATTTTTATAAAATTTTAACTAAATAGTATTAGAAACGCTAACATCATGCCGATATCACAAAAATAAGTAAATATTTTTCGACAAATTCAAGAAAATTTATTAGACATAATAATTTTTTCCACTTGTTAAAGAAAATGTTGTAGTTTGAAAGAAAAAAATGGAGTTCAAAATTGCAAGAATGTCTTTAGTGACATACGAAGTTCATGATGGACGAATTTGTAGTAAAATTTACAAATTTAAAGTAATAATGAACTATTTGGTGAGAAGTAAGAATTTAGTACATCTTTTTACTTTATTTGTGTTTAATTTTTTCCCCGTTTTTTAGTTCGTTTAACTAACGTACGCAAAAAATTATTAGAGTAAACGAAACTTACTTCATATATAATAATTCCATGAACTAAAACAAAGTTAAATTGGTTTTAGTGAAACACAGAGTTCACTTTTTTTGTGTGTAGTTTCAATTAAAATTATTTATAAAAATTTGAATTGTTGTTTAAAATTGTGTGTGTTTTTTTATAAAAATAATTATTATAAAAAATCCCAAAATTTAAAATATTAAAATTAAATAAATAAAATAAAATTTCCAACAAAAAAAAAAAAAAAAATAAATAAATATATATAAAAATTAACTAAATAAAAAAATAGAATATAATGAAAATTCCAATCCTAGATTTTCATAAAAGATATAAAAATTAAATAAATAAAAATAAATAATAATATAAAATCAAATTGGGAGTCGAAGAAGTGTGTGTTTTCTTAAAAAAAAATCCATAATTTTCAAAATATATAAAAATTAAATAAATAAAATATAATGTAATGGAAATTCCAGTTCGAAATTTCAGAAATTTGAATTGATATAGAAGAGTTTCTTATGAGAAAAAAAATTATAAAAAAAATTTTAAAAATCAAATAAAATATAATGGAAATTCCAAACTTAAGTTAAAAAAAATATATATAAATTTTAAATAAATAGAAATAAAATATAATATAAAATCACATTGGAAGTACGTTTGTTTTCTATAAAAAAAATCCATATATATATATATATATATATATATATATATATATATATATATATATATATATATATATATATATATATATATATATATATATATATATATATATATATATATATAAAAATTAAATAATTAAAAATAAAATATAATATTAAAATACATTGAGAGTCGAAGTAGAGGCAGTATAAATAAATTTATTATCCTTTTCAATTATTCAAAAATTGATTTGCCTCCTCAGACAAATCTGATGGTGGCTATAGTGTTACCATTATTTTTCTGGACCTTGTCCTTAAATTTGGATGCTTTCGTCCACAAAAATCTTCAATACCCAATAAATTTTTGGCAAGTTTTTATAAAAAAAAAAAAAACAAGTAAGTAAAGTGTAAAGTCGGGCGAGGCCGACTATATTATACCCTTCACCCCTATGTAGGCCAAAATTTGTTTTACCATCTCAACTACTTCACATTTGCTGGAAGCTATATAAAGGATACAATTTTTTACTTCTACAAAATCTCTAGAATTAAAATTTAAATCGCCTAACGCTATCCAGTTAATTGTAGGAAACTTCCATTGAAAATGGGTCTAAAATGTGTAACCGTCTGCCATATTTCTCCAACTCTGGTGTACGTATATATGGGAGCTATATATAATCTGAACCGATTTTGACTAAATTTGACATGTATAGTTAGAATAATAATTCTGCTATCTATGCGGAATTTCACGTAAATGGGAGAATAACTTTGGCCCCCTGGTCATATGAGTGCAAATCGGACGGAAGATATATATGGGAGCCATATCTAAATCTGAACCGATTTCAACCAAATTTGGCACAATTACCGATACTACTAAACGTACTCCTTGTGCGAAATTTGAAGCAACTCACGGCAAAACCCTGGATTTTGAGACCATATAAGTCCAAATCGGGCGAAAAATATATATGTGAGCTATATCTAAATCTGAACCGATTTTAACAAAATTTGACACACTTAACGATGCTATTAAACATACCCCTTGTACAAAATTTGAAACAAATCACGGCAAAACTCTGGCTTTTGTGGCCATATAAGTTCAAATCGGACGAAAGATATATATGGGAGCTATATCTAAATTTGAACCGATTTCAATCAAATTTACCAACCATTGGTAGAATGTCAATTCTGCCCTCTGTGCAAAATTTCATGAAGATCGGTAGTAAACTTTGGCCTCTGTGGTCATATGAGTCTAAATCGGACGAAAGATATATATGGGAGCTATATCTAAATCTGAACCGATTTGGATGATATTTTACAAGATTTTCGAGATTCATAAAATACTTGGATGTACGGTATTTCAAGAAAATCGGTTGTGAAACACGCTAACTATGACCAAATCAGGGATAAATATATATGACAGCTATATCTAAATCTGAACCGATTGTTTCCAAAACCAATAGCGATTGTCTCTGTCCCAAGAAACGGCCCTATGTCAAATTTGGCGACGATCGGACTTAAATTGCGAGCTGTACTTTGTGCACAAAATTACATATACAGACAGACGGACGGACAGACAGACAGACAGGCGGACATCGCTAAATCGACTCAGAATTTAATTCTAAGCCGATCGGTATACTAAAAGATGGGTCTATGACCACTATTTCTTGGCGTTACATACAAATGCACAAACTTATTATACCCTGTACCAAAGTAGTGGTGAAGGGTATAATAAAGGAATAGTCTCCGCCATAGAAAATCACAAAAATTTTAAAATTTGGCAGTGTTGCTAGTATTTTTCTGGACCTTGTCTCCAAATTTGGACGCTTTCGTCCTCAAAAAATCCCCAATAAATTGTTGACTAGTTTAAAAATAAAGATATAGGCTCTGCTCTATAAAATCAGAATTTTTTTTAAATTAGAAATTGAAAGATCTAGATTTCGAAACATAACACCAGGAGACGGGTGATCCAAATGTTCGAGAAATGAAAATGGGACATCGGTCACCATTATTTCATTTCTAAATAATCAAGTAATAAAATTGGGTGGTATATCAATGAAATATTTTCAATTAAAATTAACCAGAGAACACATATATGCAATTTACTTTCTCTTAACGGGCAGTTAAATCCTAACGGAGCTACATGATTTTGTTTTAAGTGAATAAAAATTATTTTTAAGCTAAATGAAAATGTTAGAGTGGTGTCGCTTCTGCAATCTTCACAATGTTAAACGGTGTTCATGGGTGTGTATGACGGATTTTAATTACATTCATGATACCTATAGGCACCATTGCACAAGGGCTTTAAAGTTGTTTCCCTTTTAAAATATCAAAAAAATAACAAAAACAAATCTATAAAAAATACATAATTCCCCAAAAACATAAAAATAAAAATGAAATGAATAAAAGAAATTTCAAAAAAATATGTATATATAAAAATTAAATAATTAAAAATAAAATATAATATTAAATACTATTGGGAGTCGAAGTAGAGGAGGTATAAACAAATTTATTAGCCTCTTCAAAGTAAATTACAGGCAAATCTGACGATGGCTGCAGTGTTGCCATTATTTTTCTGGATCTTGTCCACAAATTTGATCGCTTTTGTCTCCAAGCATCCCCAATCCTTAATAAATTTGTGATAAATTAAAAATAAAAATAGAGATATAGCCTCTGCTGTAGAAAATCAGTAAAAATTTTAAATTTGCAATTGAGCAAAATATATAAAAATTTGATACACCAGCTAGCGAACTGCAATAAGATCAAGATTTCAAACCCCGACGCCAGGAGACGGGTGATCGTCTTCCAATGGAAATGGGATTTCAGTCACCATGATGTATCAATGAAAATTCTCTTCTAAATACTCAAGTAACAAAATTGGGTGGTAGATCCATATGAAGGTGAAACACCATCATGATTATCATAATATTTATGGGATATATTGTCCAAATCAGAGATGAACACTGATGAAGGTTAATATTTAGGTCCGAGTGCTCACGAAATGATTTCAAAATTATAGAAAGATGTCTTAGTCAAGCTGAGTAAAATTAGCGCTTGAGCACCCAAAACAAAATCCTGTATCCTTTTCTAGTCCAAATGATCATCTTGGACCCTTTTATATGCCCTGGAATTGAGAAGAGGAACGTCTTCATTTTTTAATTTGGGGGTAGAATTCTACCAAAAATGGTAGATTTTTAACTGTTTGGTAGATTGGTAAAGGGTGATTTGTTAAGAGCTTGATAACTTTAAAAAAAAAAAAAAAAAACGCATAAAATTTGCAAAATCTCATCGGTTCTTTATTTGAAACGTTAGATTGGTCCATGACATTTACTTTTTGAAGATAATTTCATTTAAATGTTGACCGCGGCTGCGTCTTAGGTGGTCCATTCGGAAAGTCCAATTTTGGGCAACTTTTTCGAGCATTTCGGCCGGAATAGCCCGAATTTCTTCGGAAATGTTGTCTTCCAAAGCTGGAATAGTTGCTGGCTTATTTCTGTAGACTTTAGACTTGACGTAGCCCCACAAAAAATAGTCTAAAGGCGTCAAATCGCATGATCTTGGTGGCCAACTTACCGGTCCATTTCTTGAGATGAATTGTTCTCCGAAGTTTTCCCTCAAAATGGCCATAGAATCGCGAGCTGTGTGGCATGTAGCGCCATCTTGTTGAAACCACATGTCAACCAAGTTCAGTTCTTCCATTTTTGGCAACAAAAAGTTTGTTAGCATCGAACGATAGCGATCGCCATTCACCGTAACGTTGCGTCCAACAGCATCTTTGAAAAAATACGGTCCAATGATTCCACCAGCGTACAAACCACACTAAATAGTGCATTTTTCGGGATGCATGGGCAGTTCTTGAACGGCTTCTGGTTGCTCTTCACTCCAAATGCGGCAATTTTGCTTATTTACGTAGCCATTCAACCAGAAATGAGCCTCATCGCTGAACAAAATTTGTCGATAAAAAAGCGGATTTTCTGCCAACTTTTCTAGGGCCCATTCACTGAAAATTCGACGTTGTGGCAGATCGTAAGTCTATTCATGATGAAATGTCAAAGCATACTGAGCATCTTTCTCTTTGACATCATGTCTGAAATCCCACGTGATCTGTCAAATACTAATGCATGAAAATCCTTTAGAATGCATGAAAATCCTTTAGAATTCTTGATGTTTTGGTAGATTTTGCGAATAAATGCTTATCACATAAGAGGTATTTCACAAATTTTCTATAGAAATAAAATTTTGACAAAATTTTCTATAGAAATAAAATTTTGCCAATATTTTTTATAGAAATAAAATTTTGACAAAATTTTTTATAGAATTAAATTTTGAGAAAATTTTCTATAGAAATAAAATTTTGACAACATTTTCTATAGAAATAAAATTTTGACAACATTTTCTATAGATAAAATTTTCACAAAATTTTCTATAGAAATAAAATTTTGACAAAATTTTTTATAGAAATAAAATTTTGACAAAATTTTTTATAGAAATAAAATTTTGACAACATTTTCTATAGAAATAAAATTTTTAACAAAATTTTCTATAGAAATAACATTTTGACAAAATTTTTATAGAAATAAAATTTTGACATAATTTTCTATGGAACTAAAATTTTGACAACATTTTTTATAGAAATAAAATTTTGAGAAAATTTTCTATAGAAATTTTGACAAAATTTCTATAGTAATAAAATTTTGACACAATTTTTTATAGAAATAAAATTTTGACACAATTTTCTATGGAAATAAAATTTTGACAAAACTATCTATAGAAATAAAATTTTGACAAAATTTTCTATAGAAATAAAATTTTGCCAATACTTTTTATAGAAATAAAATTTTGACAAAATTTTCTATAGAAATAAAATTTTGACATTTTCTATAGAAATAAAATTTTGACAAAATTTTTTATAGAAATAAAATTTTGATAACATTTTCTATAGAAATAAAATGTTGACAAAATTTTCCATAGAAATAAAATTTTGATAACATTTTCTATAGAAATACAATTTTGACAAAATTTTCTATAGAAATAAAATTTTCACAAATTTTTCTATAGAAATAAAATTTTGACAACATTTTCTATAGCAATAAAATTGTGACAAAATTTTTATAGAAATAAAATTTTGACAATATTTCTATAGAAATAAAATTTTCACAAAATTTTCCATAGAAAAAAAATGACAAAATTTTCTATAGAAATAAAATTTTCACAAAATTTTCTATGGAAATAAAATTTTGACAAAATTTTCTATAGAAATAAAATTTTGACAATATTTCCATAGAAATAAATTTTTGCACAATAAGCCTTTTTATGGTAGTTTGTTGGTAAAATTTTCTCCCAATTTTGGTAGATTATTTTGGGCTGGAATGGCAACCGTAGTTTGGATTCAATTAAGTCTTTAAGTTTTTACGTTTGAAAATTTTTAACCACAGTCTTAGCTAATTTTTAATAGACTGTATATGGGTTGTTTACCACTTGTTCACATTGTTGAATTATAAATAAACAACTCTATATAAATTAATTTAATTAAATCCATAAAAGTTTGTAGAAAACATACAATCATACATATTAAAAAGTCATTATTTATTAATGAGCTTCATTGGTTTTTCTATGTAGCATAAGTTTCAATTATGTGGATAATTATTACAAATGTGACAATTTGGGCCAAAGGGTCGTATGAGTGTTATTAAATAATTTGATTTACAAGAAATATTATTTTATAATACTATATTTTTTTGTAATATGCATTTATTCTATTATAAGTTTGAGCATTATTATTATTATACAATGGTATAAATTAATTATTTATATAATTTTTTTTTGTATATTAAATTCTGCTTAAGTTTTGATTGTTGATAAATAACGAATACATATGTGGCTATTTAAATTGAAAGAAAATATGATTATTTTTATTTAATTAGATTATTAATAATATAGGTGTCGCAAAATAGAATACAAATAATAATAATAATTATTTGATCCCTTTATATCGAATAAAGAGTAACTTTTACACACACAGAATATTAGTAAATAAGAAATATTGCCATTTAAATATTTGAAGACCATAGGGCGTATGAAGGATTTTAATTTTTTCTTTATAAAATAAAAACGATTTTTATCTCAAAATTCCAGGATTTTATGCAAAAAACTTTTGACATTACAATTTGTTTGAAGGGCGTATGAATGTTATTAATTATTTCTTTATAAAATAAAAGCGATTTTCATCCCAACATTCTAGTTTTTTGTTTTGGCAAAAAATCTTTATTTTTTTTTTGGAAAATTCAAAATTTCCAGTTATTATAAACAATTTGTTTTTTAATTGTTAGTCATAAAATTTGAAAAGTCTATAATACTCAAATCGCCAAAAAAATTCTTTTCAATGAATCATTTCATATTTGTATTAATCAACCTGCCTAACATAGAGTGGAAATTTTTTTATAAAAATATTTTTCTTATATTGCCTTTTGTTTTTTCGTTATTAAAAATATATGCGATAACATAATTTGCATATTTTTAAAATATTCTGACATGATTTGTAAACAATAGTGAACGGAAAATCGTTGGGTAATACAAATATGTCAGACAGGGGGTGCGAATGAGTGAGAAAAAACTAGTACTACAAGAATTAATTACAGTAGAGTATTCCACAAATGATCGGATTTGGTAGAGGGAATTTTTGACAATGGAAAAGTATGTAGCTACGGAAGGAAATTTCAAAAAAAATGTATAAAAATTAAATAATTAGAAATAAAATAAATCACATTGGGAGTCGAAATAGAGGAGGTATAAAAAATTGTATTAGCCTCTTCAAGCTAAACTACAAGCAAATCTGATGGTGGCTGCAGTGTTGTCAGTTTATTCCTGGACCTTGTCCTCAAATTTGGACTCTAAGTTTTTCACAAGCTTAAAAAATTAAGATATATCCTCTGCTGTAGAAAATCAGTATTTTACTTCACAATCGTTTCTTTAAATAAAATTTCCCCCAAAAAGACAATTGACATTTTTCATTTTCAATATCTTCTGAATAAAAAATCTAAGGTAACCCAAACCTATGAAGCTCGGTTAGTGCTTTAGCTAATGCTAACGAAATTTTAAACCATACTTTGCACATTACTTTTACATTGTCTAAATATTTCATATGACACTCGTGAACAGAACTGCTGAAATATTTTCAATAAAAATTAACCAGAGAGAAGATATTTGCAATTTACTTTTTCTTAACTGGCAGTTAAATCCTAACGGAGCTACATGATTCTTTGTTTTAATTTTTTTTAATAAATAAAAAATATTTTTAAAATAATAAATTAATGATTTTTCGAGCTCGAGGTCTTTTTGGAATATTTTATTTATTTTTCCCAATATTTCGCGATTGTCATATTGAATCGCTTCTGCTCCACACTGTGGAACAGGGTATTATAAGTTAGTGCATATGTTTGCAACACCTAGAAGGAGACGAGATAGACACATGGTGTCTTTGGCAAAAATGCTCAGGGTGGGCTCTTGAGTCGATATAGCGATGTCCGTCTGTCCGTCTGTTCGTCTGTCCGTCTGTCCGTGAACACATTTTTGTAATCAAAGTCTAGGTCGCAGTTTTAGTCCAATCGACTTGAAATTTGGCACAAGTATATGTTTTGCCTCAGAATAGATCCCTATTGATTTTGGAAGAAATCGGTTCAGATTTAGATATAGCTCCCATATATATATTTCGCCCGATATGGACTTATATGGCCCCAGAAGCCAGAGTTTTACCCTAATTTGCTTAAAATTTTGCACAAGAAGAACAATTAATACTATAGTCAAGAGTGCCAAATTTTATTGAAATCGGTTCAGATTTAGATATAGCTCCCATATATATCTTTCGCCCGATATGGACTAATACGGTCCCAGAAGCCAGAGTTTTACCCCAATTTGGTTGAAATTTTGCACAGGGAGTAGAATTAGCATTGTAGATATGCGTGCCAAATTTGGTTGAAATCGGTTCAGATTTAGATATAGCTCCCATATATAGCTTTCGCCCGATTTACACTCATATGACCACAGAGGCCAATTTTTTGCTCCGATTTAGTTGAAATTTCGCACAGGGAGTAGAATTAGCATTGTAGCTATGTGTGCCAAATTTGATTGAAATCGGTTCAGATTTAGATATAGCTCCAATATATAGCTTTCGGCCGATTTACACTCATATGACCACAGAGGCCAATTTTTTGCTCCGATTTAGTTGAAATTTTGCACAGGGAGTAGAATTAGCATTGTAGCTATGCGTGCCAAATTTGGTTGACATCGGTTCTGATTTAGATATAGCTCCCATATATATTTTTTTCTGATTTCGACAAAAATGGTCAAAATATCAATATTTTCCTTGTAAAATCGCCATTGCTTAGTCGAAAAGTTGTAAAAATGACTTTAATTTTCCTAAACTTCTTATACATATATATCAAGCGATAAATCATAAATACATTTTTGCGAAGTTTCCTTAAAATTGCTTCAGATTTAAATGTTTCCCATATTTTTATACCCTTCACCACTACTGTGGTACAGGGTATAATAAGTTTTTTTTACTAACATTGTGTTCCACCCTAGTGCATTAGCCGACTTAAATTTTGACTCTATAGATTTTGTAGAAGTCTATCAAATTCTGTCCAGATCGAGTAAAATTTAAATGTATGTATTTGGGACAAACCTCTATATATAGCCCACAACACATTTGACGGATGTGATATGGTATCGAAAATTTAGATCTACAAAGTGGTGCAGGGTATAATATAGTCGGCCCCGCCCGACTTTAGACTTTCCTTACTTGTTTAACATTAATTTATAATACTTATTGACAATTATTGACTAAAAGAAAATAATTTGTAGACTTGTTTAAAATTTTATAATTTTTTAATACTGTGATATTTATGAAATGTAATTTCTAAAAATCTATTGTAGATCCCCTGCAGAAGAGATTCAATATTACAATCGCGAAATATTGGGAAAAATAAATAAAATATTCCAAAAAGACCTCGAGCTTGAAAAATCATTAATTTATTATTATAACATAAAAAGGTCGAAGAAAATGAAAGAAAATAATAAAATATTTTTAAGCTAAATGAAAATGTTAAAGTGGCGTCGCTCCTGCAATCATCATAATATTAAACGGTGTTCATGGGTGCGTATGACGCATTTCAATTACATTCATGATACGTATACGCACCATTGCACAAGGGCTTTAATGTTTTTTTTTCGCTTTTAAAATTTCACAACAAATCAAACAAAGTTTTTCTGTGTATATTTTTATGGTGTGTTATTTTGTTTTAGGTGTTATTCATAAGTAAAAAAAAATACTTAGCAAGTTTATATTGAAAAGTTTATGGCGTTGGAAAGAGTTTTAATGGGAAAAATTTTTGAGCATTGACAGAGATCTGCACTCATTAAAGCCTCAAGTAAATATTTAAATGTTTCAAGTATATTTTAGAGTAGAAAGTATATCACCAAATTTACTTAGCTGACTTGAAAAGTGTTAGAAGTTTAAAAGACCTTATGTTGTGGGTTAATTTTTTTATGGTTGAAAGTAACAAAAGACTGTGTAAGTAATTGAAGTTTCAAAAACCATTCACCATGACCACTACTTGCCTTGAGTAATACTTTGAGTTGGTTAAAACCCGAGTGAAATTCTACACGAATATAATCAATTGGTATGTTGGGATCATTTCCTTTCAAGGGCTTTCTTCAGCACTTTGCTACTGGTATATTTAAATTGCCAAAACAGAAAATACTCAAATATTTAAAGGTACGCTTGGGAGTTTGCGAATCGCTCAATTGTGATTTTTATACAACAGAAAACACGATATTCGTAAATCCCAAATGGGATAGAATAATACAAAAATTCTATAATTTCGAATGCAGACCATGTGCATTCCAATAGGACTCTATACCATCGAACAAAGCACGTGTAACTACGTGCGCGTCAATTTTTTACTCTTTGGTAGATTGGTAGAATTCTTAATGATTTGGTAGATGCAATACTCCACTCCTACCAAGAGTTACTTCACAAACCTTTATAGAAATAATATAAATAAATTTTTCAAAAAAAAAAAATCTATAGAAATAAATTTTTGACATAATTTTCTATTGACATAAAATTTTGACTAAATTTTCTATAGAAATAATTTTTGGGCCAAATTTTCTATAGAAAAAATTTTGAAAAAATTTTTTATAGAAATGTTTAGGTTAGGTGGCAGCCCGATGTATCAGGCTCACTTAGACAATTCAGTCCATTGTGATACCACATTGGTGAACTTCTCTTTTATCACTGAGTGCTGCCCGATTCCATGTTAAGCTCAATGACAAGGAACCTCCTTTTTATAGCCGAGTCCGAACGACGTTCCACATTCCAGTGAAACCACTTAGAGAAGCTTTGAAACCCTTGGAAATGTCACCAGCATTACTGAGGTGGGATAATCCACCGCTGAAAAACTTTTTGGTGTTCGGTCGAAGCAGGAATCGAAACCACTACCTTGTGTATGCAAGGCGAGCATGCTAACCATTGCACCACGGTGGCTCCCTTTTTATAGAAATAAAATGTTGACAAAATTTATTATAGAAATAAAATTTTGACAAAATTTTTTATAAAAATAAAATTGTGACAAAATTGTCTATAGAAATAAAATGTTGACAAAATTTTATGCAGAAAAAAATATTGACAAAATTTTCTATAAAAATAAAATTTTGACAACAACTTCTATAGAAGCAGAATTTTGACAAAATTTTCCACAGATAAAAAAATCTGGACAAAATTTTCCATAGAAATAAAATTTTCTATAGAAATAAAATTTTGATACAATTTTCTATTGACATAAAATTTTGATAAAATTTTCTTTTGAAATAAAATTTTGACCAAAATTTTCTATTAAAATAAAATTTTGACAAAACTTTTTACAGAAATAAAATTTTGATAAAATTTTCTATAGAAATAAAATTTTGACAATATTTTCTAAAGAAATATAATTTCGACAAAATTTTGTATAGAAATAAAACTTTGACCAAAAAGTTCTATGGAAATAAAATTTGGACAAAATTTTCCATAGAAATAAAATTTTGATAAAAATTTCTATAGAAATAAAATTTTGACAAAATATTCTATAGAAATAAAATTTTGGCAATATTTTCTATAGAAATAAAATTTTGACAACATTTTCTATAGAAATAAAATTTTGACCAAAAAGTTCTATAGAAATAAAATTTTGACAAAATTTTCGATAGAAATAAAATTTTGACCAAAATGTTCTATGGAAATAAAATTTTGATAAAATTTTCTATAGAAATAAAATTTTGACCAAATTTTCTATAGAAATAAAATTTTGACCAAATTTTCTATAGAAATAAAATTTTGACAAAATTTTCTATAGAAATAAAATTTTGATAAAATTTTCTATAGAAATAAAATTTTGACCAAAAAGTTCTATGGAAATAAAATTTGGACAAAATTTTCCATAGAAATAAAATTTTGATAAAAATTTCTATAGAAATAAAATTTTGACAAAATTTTCTATAGAAATAAAATTTTGACATTTTCTATAGAAATAAAATTTTGACAATATTTTCTATAGAAATATAATTTCGAAAAAATTTTGTATAGAAAAAAATGAAAAAGTTACTATATACGAAAAATGTTGAAACATTCTTTTATAGATATAAAATTTTGACAAAATTTTCTATAGAAATAAAATCTTAAAAAAAATTTGTATAGAAATAAAATTTTGACAAAATTTTCTATAGAAATTTTGACAACAACTTCTATAGAAGCAGAATTTTGACAAAATTTTCCACAGATAAAAAAATCTGGACAAAATTTTCCATAGAAATAAAATTTTCTATAGAAATAAAATTTTGATAAAATTTTCTATTGACATAAAATTTTGATAAAATTTTCTTTTGAAATAAAATTTTGACCAAAATTTTCTATAGAAATAAAATTTTGACCAAAATTTTCTATAGAAATAAAATTTTGATAAAATTTTCTATAGAAATAAAATTTTGACAAAACTTTTTACAGAAATAAAATTTTGATAAAATTTTCTATAGAAATAAAATTTTGACAATATTTTCTAAAGAAATATAATTTCGACAAAATTTTGTATAGAAATAAAACTTTGACCAAAAAGTTCTATGGAAATAAAATTTTGACCAAAAAGTTCTATAGATATAAAATTTTTACAAAATTTTCGATAGAAATAAAATTTTGACCAAAATGTTCTATGGAAATAAAATTTTGATAAAATTTTCTATAGAAATAAAATTTTGACCAAATTTTCTATAGAAATAAAATTTTGACAAAATTTTCTATAGAAATAAAATTTTGATAAAATTTTCTATAGAAATAAAATTTTGACCAAAAAGTTCTATGGAAATAAAATTTGGACAAAATTTTCCATAGAAATAAAATTTTGATAAAAATTTCTATAGAAATAAAATTTTGACAAAATTTTCTATAAAAATAAAATTTTGGCAATATTTTCTATAGAAATAAAATTTTGACATTTTCTATAGAAATAAAATTTTGACAATATTTTCTATAGAAATATAATTTCGAAAAAAAATTTGTATAGAAAAAAATGAAAAAGTTACTATATACGAAAAATGTTGAAACATTCTTTTATAGATATAAAATTTTGACAAAATTTTCTATAGAAATAAAATCTTAAAAAAAATTTGTATAGAAATAAAATTGTGACAAAATTTTCTATAGAGGTAAGATTTTAACAAAATTTTCTATAGAAATTAAATTGTGACAAAATACTCTATAGAAATAAAATGTTGACAAAATTTTCTATAAAAATAAAATTTTGACAAAATTTTCTATAGAAATAAAAGTTTGACAAATTTTTCTATAGAAATAAACTTTTGACAAATTTTTCTATAGAAATAAAATTTTCACAAAATTTTCTATAGAAATATAAATTTTGCCAAAATTTTCTATAGAAATAAAATTTTGACAAAACTTTCTATAGAAATAAAATTTTGACAAAATTTTTTATAGAAATAAAATTTTGACAAAATTTTTTATAGAAATAATATTTTGGCAAAATTGTGTATAGAAATAAAATTTTGACAACATTTTTTATAGAAATAATATTTTGACAAAATTGTGTATAGAAATAAAATTTGGCTTTCTCGTCCGCTTATAAAGCCACAATTGGATTTTCTCATATGATTTTAAAATTACATATACGATATGTTTTGCTTTTAACAATAAAACTAAAAAGAGAAAAAATATAACGCTTCATTTTGCTGCATGGCATATCAGCCACCCTCATCTTAATGTACATGTTTTTATAGGTACACCAATAGGCATTTCCCATAATGTTGAACTCCGTCAATAAAATGTTGGCAAAATTTTCTATAAAAATAAAATTTTGACAAAATTTTCTATAGAAATAAAAGTTTGACAAATTTTTCTATAGAAATAAACTTTTGACAAATTTTTCTATAGAAATAAAATTTTCACAAAATTTTCTATAGAAATAAACTGTTGACAAAATTTTTTATAGAAATAAAATTTAGCCAAAATTTTCTATAGAAATAAAATTTTGTCAAAGTTTTCTATAGAAATAAAAAATTGACAAAATTTTCTATAGAAATAAAATGTTGACAAAATTTTCTATAAAAATAAAATTTTGACAAAATTTTCTATAGAAATAAAAGTTTGACAAATTTTTCTATAGAAATAAACTTTTGACAAATTTTTCTATAGTAATAAAATTTTCACAAAATTTTCTATAGAAATATAAATTTTGCCAAAATTTTCTATAGAAATAAAATTTTGACAAAATTTTCTATAGAAATAAAATTTTGACAAAATTTTTTATAGAAATAAAATTTTGACAAAATTTTTTATAGAAATAAAATTTTGACAACATTTTTTATAGAAATAATATTTTGACAAAATTGTGTATAGAAATAAAATTTGGCTTTCTCGTCCGCTTATAAAGCTACAATTGGATTTTCTCATATGATTTTAAAATTACATATACGATATGTTTTGCTTTTAACAATAAAACTAAAAAGAGAAAAAATATAACGCTTCATTTTGCTGCATGGCATATCAGCCACCCTCATTTTAATATACATTTTTTTTAAAGGTACACCAATAGGCATTTCCATAATGTTGAGCTCCGTCAATAGCTACGTTTTTGTAGAGTAAAATACTCATAAATCACGTCCAAATTATTAGGAGATTTAATCATAGTTAAAAACGATTTCCCTCGTATTTGGATTTGAACTATAATCCAAGCATGCTTACCATAGCACCATAATGGTTCCCTTGGACATATATTACATTTATATGTAAAAAACGACATGGTTATTAGTGCATCTCTTTCCTCATATAGGAAAAATATAATAAAAATTCCTCAAATATCATAAAGCCTTAAGTTCACTTCAAATATTAATTAAGAAAAAACCACAAAATGGTACATGATGTGGACATTCTGCAATAACCTGAAATCAAAGGCTAAAGATATATATGAAGAAATAATTTGCTTTTCGACCACATAAATCATTCAACAGTTGCCAACCATACTGGTCAAATATATATCAGAAACCGTTTTGCAATGAATTATTACAGAAACCCCATCCCAAACAAACACAAGAAACCGCCACATCATTATAAACATTTCATTATTGTGGTTGAAGCTTTCAAAAGTTGTTTCGCTTGTTTTTTTGTGACTGTTGCTATAGTATTTATGTGAAAAATATTGGTGATTTATGATTTTAATTAATTTGCTGACTTGCATTGTAAACAAAATAGTAGAAGACATACACAGGTGAGAGTATTCTATGAATCTGGCAAAAAATATCTCAAACATATTTAAGTGGAAAAAATGCTAAACCAACAGATTGCCATAAACATAATTTATTACATTTTAAGGGCGATGTAAACAGAACAAATAAGTCATTGTAGAACCGCGCATTATTCTCATCGAGGCCTTGTGTGCGTATGATGGTTACAAATAATTTGGGAATATTAAAATTACTAATACGCTACCTTGGATTTAAATACCATACTTTGTTTAACAACTAACAATTTTCCATTGCCTGTCAACAAGGCTCTGTAATCATGAGTTTAAACTTCATGTTCAAATTTTCCCTACTCATTGGTGTATTTTTAATTTCATGGCAGTGACATCCATTTATTAGGATACAAATAGAGAGTATTGTCAATACGGAAAACTATGCAATTTGTAATTTTATATTTGATAAAATAAATTGCATGCAAAAATAAATGAATTTTTCCCACAATACAAAAAGATTGCTTTTGGATCATTTAACAAATATCTAGAACGGTTCGTATGTCCAAAAAGTAAAACAATTGAAAATGCATTGCTTCAGGAAAGAAGAACCTTATGCTATGCAAACTAAATGCAACCATTGTTTCTATAATGAATTTGGTATGTTGGCCAATAATAGTCTGTCTATTTGTGAGTTATACCCAATTGGTATAAATAAGTCTTTCGGATAGGTTGACACAAGGATGAAGCTCCCATATAAACTAATCTGCCGATGTCATATAGCCCATTTTTAAGCCAATAGCCAGATTTCCTATGCATTCCAATAACTGAAAAATATAAAATTTGGCAAAATTGTTTATAGAAATAAAATTTTGGCAAAATTTTCTAAAGAAATAAAATTTTGACAAATTTTCTATAGAAATAAATTTTTGACAAAATTTTCCACAGAAATGAAATTTTGAAAAAATTTTCTATAGAAATAAAATTTTGAAAAAATTTTCTATAGAAATAAAATTTTAACAAAATTTTCTGTAGACATAAAATTTTTGGCAAATTTTTCTTAAGACATAAAATTTTTGGCAACATTTTCTTAAGAAATAAAATGTTGACCAATTTTTTTATAGAAATAAAAGTTTTGGCAAACTTTTCTAAAGAAATAAAATTTTGATAAAATTTTGGCAAAATTTTCTTAAGAAATAAAACTTAAAAAAAAAAATTTCTATAGAAATAAAAATTTTGACTAAACTTTCTACGGAAATAAAATGTTGACAAAATTTTCTATAGAAATAAATTTTTGACAAAATTTTCTATAGAAATGAAATTTTGAAAAAATTTTCTATAGAAATAAAATTTTGAAAAAATTTTCTACGGAAATAAAATTTAAAAAATGACTAAACTTACTACGGAAATAAAATTTTGACAACATTTTCTATAGAAATAAAATTTTGACAACATTTTCTGTAGAAATAAAATTTTGACAACATTTTCTGTAGAAATAAAATTTTGACAAAATTTTCTGTGGAAATAAAATTTTAACAAAATTTTCTATAAGATAAAAATTTTGACAAAATATTCTGTAGAAATGAAATTTTGAAAAAATGTTCTATAGAAATAAAATTTTAACACAATTTTCTTTAGAAATAAAATTTTTACAAAATTTTCTATGGAAATAAAATGTTGACAAAATTTTCTATAGACATAAAATTTTTGGCAAAATTTTCTTAAGAAATAAAAGTTTTAGCAAAATTTTCTAAAGAAGTAAAATTTTGATAAAACTTTATATAGACATAAAATTTTGACAAAATTTTCTGTAGAAATGAAATTTGAAAAAAAAAAAAATCTAAAGAAATAAAAATGTTGGCTATATTTTCTACGGAAATAAAATTTTGACAAAATTTTCCATAGAAATAAAAGTTTGACAACATTTTCTGTAGAAATAAAAATCTTGACAACATTTTCTGTAGAAGTAAAATTTTGACAACATTTTCTGTGGAAATAAAATTTTAACAAAATTTTCTATAGATAAAAAATTTTAACAAACATTTTTTTATAGATATAAAATTTTGACAAACTTTTCTATAGAAATAAAATTTTTACAAAACTTTCTCTAGAACTAAAGTTTTTCTGTAGATATCAAATGTTGACAAAATTTTCTATAGAAATAATATTTTGAAGAAATCCTCTACAGAAATAAAATTTTGACAAATTTTTCTATAGAAATAAAAATTGTGACAAAATTTTCTGTAGACATTTCGGGTGCTTCATATCAAAGAAATTCGATACTTTTGAAGTTATATGTACTCAGAACGTGTTGACATATGAGCGCTATTTGTGTTGTTTACATCAACTTAAATGATTTCTTTTGCCCAAAAAACGGAATTAAATCGTGAAACATTCGTGGTGGATCAACTCAACAACAGTTTCTCGATAAACTTAATTCAATTTTTAGTAATGAAGCTCCGTCAAGTACCAGTGTTTATCTCGATGGTATGGTTAGTTCAACCGAGCTCGCAGTTCACACCAAGACGAATTCCATGAAAGTCTTTCAAAATTAGTTGTTGTTCCGGAAATCATTGATGCTGTACGCCAACTGATATTGCAAGCTCGTGATGTGACCTATCGTGAGATTGAGACAAACTTAGGCATTACTGGGACCAGCATATATTCAATATTGTATGAACATTTGACAGTCAAAAAAATTTGTCAATTGCTGGTCTTTTGTCAGTGTACGGAACTTGTATATATAATCCATTGTACTTTCACTTCCATTTTTTCATTACTTTCTTCAAGAAGAAATCAAATAATGAATTTAAATCTACTATAAATTAATTTTCGTCTCAAATCTCAAATTCCCAACCAGATTACCTTACAAATACAATTAAAATGACAATTTCTCCGAAAAATAAATTTCTCAAAATTTAGCTTGAGGGCTATTTGCAAATGCTTAAATCTTTGGTTTTTCCTTTCTAAACTGTCTAAGAAGCTTTTTGAGAAATTACAATAGATTTTCATTTTATTTGTCTTGCAATTTGTTCGAGGGCAAATTTTGTGTGGATAACAAAATAACTATGGGGGAGTCTTAATGATTCCTAATTCAAGATAATGACTTTGTAATTTGAGCCATATTAAATTTTGAGATAATAAGATTGAGAAATCAATCTCTCTCTCTCCGAATGAATCTAACATTTCATTTTCCAATTTGTGAAATTCAACTTTGTTGGTAGCTGGGTATTTGACATTAATCTATGACAACCTGTGTCACAATTTGACATTGAGCGAGGTATTAACTAGTCTGCCAATAAGACGAAAGCTTATGACTTTAGTTGGTCATCTGTGGAGCAACTTTGAATAATATTTATTTTATTGGGACACTTTGATGTCCAAAAGGAATAAAAAACACAAAAACCTATAGCCCTTGAGCCTCTTTAGGGATATTGAAACAATTATTGATTTTCTTTTTGTGGTCTAAATATAGGGGCTTAGCCATAAAGAAAATATTATATTCCATTAAAATCACAGTAGATTTATTACTTAGAAAAAAAAAATAAAGCCTTTGTATTATCGTAGAAAAGTTTAAACCGTAAGTTAAAAAGATTTACTTCACTTACAGACTTGCTCGACAGCCAACATGAATGCCTGTGGTGTGTGTGTGTGTGGGTGGTTATGTATATGCATGTGTTTTAACCTCCCCATGGGGATTTCTCAATACCACTGAGAAATATTCACCTTTACTCTTTAAAAAAAACTCTCACTTCGCTCTTAAACTTCTTAAAGATTGCAACGTAACATTGTTGACATCTTTTCAGCAGCAACAGTGGCAGCTTAACGATTTGCCAACATTTAATTTGAGAACATCATAAAAATTGCATAACATTCTAATTCCCCTGTCACAGTCATAACCTGCTGGAAGAGTAAAATAACCAAAGGCATTTTCATATTCAACATCACTAACACACATACATTTCGATTAAACAAAAGAGAAAAGCCCAAAAGCATTCAACTTAACTTGGTTTCAGATCAAAACAAATACCCCATTATACACAGTAGACGAACGTAATGTTTTTACTAAGCTGACAATAACCATCGAAGACTAGCTATTAGACCATATTTTACTAAGACCTTAACCAATGAAGTGATAGCAGGTCTCTCTATAAATTAATCTACTCTACTCTTAAAGTTTAGTTAGGAAGCACAAAAAAACAAACGAGAAAAAAATTGGAAAAGTTTCAATGCCCGTTTCATTGGCATGCACAGCAACTATGAAAAAGTGGAGAGGAAAAGGCTCAGTTTGAAGTTTGTCTTGCAAAGTTATGGCATTAATCCCTTTGGAAAAAATGCTGTCGAATTTTATTTATAAGATTCTTGCTTGGACATGACTAATACCATGCTGCTAATACATTTAGGAAAAGAAATAAATTATTTTCAATTTTCAATTGAGGGCCTTAGTTAAATTAAGTTTCTTCTTTGTTATTGATATCTTTTAATAGTATATGAGCTGAAAGGCAATGAATTTTTCCAAATATTAATAAGACTATCGTATGGGCCAAATATTGAGTTAAACATAGAATCGGGCAGCACTCAGTGATAAGAGAAATTTTCACCACCGTGGTATGACACCACGAGGATTATTGAGAAGGAATAAACTACCGCTGAAAAACTTTTTGGTGTTCGGCCATCACTAAGATTGAAGGCATGACGATAACCACGAATATGTTGAAAAATAAAATGTCACTTTTCCTAAGTATTTGTTTTGTTTTTTGCAAGCTAACTACTTGATGAAGATACCCAGCAAAAAAAAAAGCGTCGCCAAAAAGTAGTGCAAATATTCTTTTTGGATCCGGAAGAGGTGTAAAATTGGCGCAGAAGAGATGCATTTAATATGGGCTTGTCATAGGACGGATGTCCACCATTGCAACAGCCATTCAACTGTATTTCCATCAATTCTTAAGGTGTGATCCAAATTCAGTGTTTTGGATGTAAATTAAAAAAAAAATGTTGTGATATTTTGCCAAATAAAAACGTTTATATTTCTTTTTATGAATTTTAATACATTCTAGCGCTTGCCTGAAACGTTGGAACTCAAATATTTACAAAAATTCGCACTGGATACAGCATTTTTTCGACCAATTTTAAATAATGTGTACCATTATGATTTCGTTTTCTGTTTTTATCCTATTTGAAACAAAAAGTTAAAATTATCCCTTAAAAATATGAAAAAAACCGAGTTATAAAAAATTGAATCAAAAGAAGTTCTTTTGTAGAAAAAAAAATTGCACGACAATTTTTCCAATTAAAGTCTTAACTGATTTTTAAAAAATATTTTATAAAAATGTAATTGATTCAATAAATGTATTAATTGAAACAAAATTCAATCACATAAATTAATAGTATCATTTAATTTGTTAATTAACTTTCAATTAATTTTTTAATTATCATTTCTGTGATTGAAGACATTTCAATTAAAAAATTAATTGGATCAATTAATTTCGTGATTGAATAAAAATGAATTTTTGCGTGTAGATAAAATAAAGAACAACTTCCTTTAGAACAATATCCACTTTTTTTTGCTGGGTAGGTCATAATGTTAAATTAATTGTTAATCACATAAAAATAAAAGTTCGACAGTGGCGATAATTTCATAATTAATTCAAATTAAAAATAGTACCCTGTACACATGGTGTTATTGATAAGAGTTATTATGTAAACTAAAAACAAAATGTCCCATACGACTCAGTAAGTTTTTATATTAAGATTATAAAAAACGAAGATTTTTAGAAATCATTAAAATACTATTTTTTAATATTATTCTTTTATTTGTTATATAAAAACAAATATGCAGAATCACTCTGAAGGTGAATCACTCTGTTATGGTTTCATTTTGTACACATATACGAATGTACACACTTCCAAATAGGCTCTCTCTCTCCCTCATCTTTGTGTTGCTAATGAGTGGGTGTAGTTGTTTAGTCTCTTTCGAAATCCTTAGTGTATTTGCCCTAATCTCTTCCAGTGTTTGTATGACAGTTGGTTGAGTTGGTGAGTATTCAATTGTTTACATTGTGGTTTTGGCATGTGTTTGTTGATGACCCACATGCCCCTCTAACCAAGATATCAGCATTAATAATCACCAACAGACAATTGGGTCAGCAAAATAATTCTACCCTAAAGGATGTAGCACAAAACAACCATACCAGCATACTGGGAAGACTAAGATAATCATAAAATAGAACTTGTTTTTGTCCACAATCTCTAAATATAACCCGCAGGAGTATTTATTTAATAAGTTTTGTTTTGCTGATTTTAGAATGACGGTGGCAAATAGAATTGAAAACAACAGGATTGAAACCAATGGCAAACAACTTTAATACATATGATATGGAAAAGTTCAACTTTATGTATTGAGGGGAAATGTAAAGGTCAATACTATACGTATAAGGTAACTAAATTCTTGCTGGGGGGATATTTTTAAATATCTGTATACTAGTAATTAAAACTAGAGGTTTATTTAAAGTAATAGCAATGGTATAAAATGTAATTGAAACTATTGGTTATTATATATTTCGAAAGGGATTATGGGTTTTAATAAAATTAATATAAATTATGGACTTTTATGAGACGATTAGAATGGCCATATAGTTGAAGGAAGAAAAAAAAATATCGTCAAATCCACAAACACTAACAGTTCAAAAAACCAGTTTAGGTCAAAAACCTTAGTTGTTAGCACCTACTTTTTTATATTTATTTTCATAATTTATTATGATTGTTAATTTTGGTCGAATGTAATCATACATTCAAAAAAAAGTTTGGAAAACGTGTATTGCAAACGTTGTTCATTTTTTACAGTTTTTTTAATTACTTTGTTAAAAAATTTTAATTTTATAAAAAAACAAGTATATACGGCCGTAAGTTCGGCCAGGCCGAAGCTTATGTACCCTCCATCATGGATTGCGTAGAAACTTCTTCTAAACACTGCCATCCACAATCGAATTACTTAAGTTGCGGTAACGCTTGCCGATGGCAAGGCATCTTAAAACCTCCTAACACCATCTTCTAAATTGTATGACAAAATTTTCCATAGAAAGAAAATTTTGACAAAAATTTCTACAGAAATAAAAGTTTAACAAAATTTTCTATAGAAATAAACTTTTGACAAAATTTTCTATAGAAATAAAATCTTGGTAGATTATTTTTGGCTCGAGAGGCAACCATGATTATGAACCGAATAAAATTTGAAATAAAATTTTGACAAAATTTTCTGTAGAAATAAAATTTTGACAATGATGAAAATTTTATTATGAACCGAATAATATTTTAACAAAATTTTCTCTAGAAATAAAATTTTGACAAAATTTTCTATAGAAATAAAATTTTGACAAAATTTTCTATAGAAAAAAATTTTGGTAGATTATTTTTGGCTCTAGTGGCAACCATGATTATGGACCGATATGGACCAATTTTTGTGTGATTGGACCAATTTTGGTATGGTTGTTAGCGACCATATACTAACACCACGTTCCTAATTTGAACCGGATAGGATGAATTTTGCTCCTCCAAGAGGCTCCGGAGGTCAAATCTGGAGAACGTTTTATATGGGGGCTATATATAATTATGGACCGATATGGACCAATTCTGGCACGGTAGTTAAAGATCATATACTAACACCATGTTCCAAATTACAACCGGATTGGATGAAATTTGCTTCTCTTGGAGACTTCGCAAGCCAGATCTGGGGATCGGTTTATATGGGGGCTACATATAATTATGGACCGATGTGGACCAATTTGTGCATGGTTGGTAGAGACCATATACTAACAGCATGTACCAAATTTCAGCCGAATCGGATGAAATTTGCTTCTCTTAGAGCAATCGCAAGCCAAATTTGGGGGTCCGTTTATATGGGGGCTATACGTAAAAGTGGACCGATATGGACCAATTTTTGCATGGTTGTTAGAGACCATATACCAACACCATATACCAAATTTCAGCCGGATCGGATGAAATATGCTTCTGTTAGAGGCTCTACAAGCCAAATCTGAGGGTCCCTTTATATGGGGGCTATACGTAAAAGTGGACCGATATGGCCCATTTTCAATACCATCCGACCTACATCAATGACAACTACTTGTGCCAAGTTTCAAGTCGATAGCTTGTTTCGTTCGGAAGTTAGCGTGGTTTCAACAGACGGACGGACGGACGGACATGCTTAGATCGACTCAGAATTTCAAAACGACCCAGAATATATATACTTTATGGGGTCTTAGAGCAATATTTCGATGTGTTACAAACGGAATGACAAAGTTAATATACCCCCATCCTATGATGGAGGGTATAAAAAAAAAACAATACTCGTTATTCCAAAATCAAAGTCCATTATGTTTATATCAAGAACTGACTATTGTGAAACTGCTCAAACTTGGACAATCTGAAAACCGGACACCTTTCAAAAGTCGACATAAAAATGACCTCTCATAGTTGGATTATTTCTGCCTAAAAACTGGAATTCAATCGTGAACATTTTCATTTCATTTTATTTTCGTGCTATTATTTTTTTACAACTCTCGGCGTGGATTAACTCAAAAACAGTGCATCGATGAACCTAATTCGATTTTTGAGGATAAAGCTTCATCAAGGACCAGTGTTTATCGATAGTATGGAAAGCAAACAAATTGGAAGTTGTTCCACAAACATTTCTTTTAAAGCACATCCCGGGATCCCCCATCGATTTTTTCCACTTCCTATGCAGTCCTCTTGAAGAAGTCTTAGAAAGTACGAAATTAGGCCTTTTAAGTGACAATTAAATTTTACAAAAAAGAATAGAAAATCAATAAAAAAAGAGTAAAAAATAATAAAATAAAATTAAAAATTTCATCCCTACTGGGATTTGAACCTGTGCCGTTTTCAATTTCATGGAAGTTCTTTTGAGAAGATTGTGCATGTTACGAGAATTTTTTTTTTTTTTTTTTTTTTTTGGGAGCCACCGTGGTGCAATGGTTAGCATGCCCGCCTTGCATACACAAGGTCGTGGGTTCGATTCCTGCTTCGACCGAACACCAAAATGTGTTTCAGCGGTGCTGGTGACATTTCTGAGGGTTTCAAAGCTTCTCTAAGTGGTTTCACTGCAATGTGGAACGCCGTTCGGACTCGGCTATAAAAAGGTCCCTTGTCATTGAGCTTAACATGGAATCAGCTTAACATGGAAAGCACTCAGTGATAAGGGAGAAGTTCACCAATGTGGTATCACAATAGACTGAATAGTTAAGTGAGCCTGATACATCGGGCTTCCACCTAACCTAACCTAGCATAACCTACGAGAATTTTTAATTTTTTCTTAATTTTTAATCGAAAACAAGTAAGGAAAGTCTAAAGACGGGCGGGGCCGACTATATTATACCCTGCACCACTTTGTGGATCTAAATTTTCGATACCATATCACATCCGTCAAATGTGTTGGGAGCTATATATAAAAGTTTGTCCTAAATACATACATTTAAATATCACTCGATCTGGAAGAATTTGATAGACTTCTACAAAATCTATAGACTCAAAATTTAAGTCGGCTAATGCACTAGGGTGGAACACAATGTTAGTAAAAAATATGGGAAACGTTTAAATCTGAAGCAATTTTAAGGAAACTTCGAAAACGTTTATTTATGATTTATCGCTCGATATATATGTATTAGAAGTTTAGGAAAATTAGAGTCATTTTTACAACTTTTCGACTAAGCAGTGACGATTTTACAAGGAAAATGTTGGTATTGTGACCATTTTTGTCGAAATCAGAAAAACATATATATGGGAGCTATATCTAAATCTGAACCAAATTGGGCACGCATAGCAACAATGCTTATTCTACTCCCTGTGCATAATTTCAACTAAATCGGAGTAAAAAATTGGCCTCTGTGGTCATATGTGTGTAAATCGGGCGAAAGCTATATATGGGAGCTATATCTAAATCTGAACCGATTTCAACCAAATTTGGCACGCATAGCAACAATGCTAATTCTACTCCCTGTGCAAAATTTCAACTAAATCGGAGTTTAAAACTGGCCTCTGTGGTCATATGTGTGTAAATCGGGCGAAAGCTATATATGGGAGATATATCTAAATCTGAACCGATTTGAACCAAATTTGGCACGCATAGCGATAATGCTAATTCTACTCCCTGTGCAAAATTTCAACTAAATCGGTCCAAAAAATTGGCCTCTGTGGCCATATGAGTGTAAATCGGCCGAAAGCTATATATGGGAGCTATATCTAAATCTGAACCGATTTCAACCAAATTTGGCACGCATAGCAACAATGCTAATTCTACTCCCTGTGCAAAATTTCAACCAAATTGGGATAAAACTCTGGCTTCTGGGGCCATATAAGTCCATATCGGGCGAAATATATATATTGGAGCTATATCTAAATCTGAACCGATTTCTTCAGTCATTTTTACAACTTTTCGACTAAGCAGTGACGATTTTACAAGGAAAATGTTGGTATTGTGACCATTTTTGTCGAAATCAGAAAAACATATATATGGGAGCTATATCTAAATCTGAACCAAATTGGGCACGCATAGCAACAATGCTTATTCTACTCCCTGTGCATAATTTCAACTAAATCGGAGTTAAAAATTGGCCTCTGTGATCATATGTGTGTAAATCGGGCGAAAGCTATATATGGGAGATATATCTAAATCTGAACCGATTTCAACCAAATTTGGCACGCATAGCTACAATGCTAATTCTACTCCCTATGCAAAATTTCAACCAAATTGGGATAAAACTCTGGCTTCTGGGGCCATATAAGTCCATATCGGGCGAAATATATATATTGGAGCTATATCTAAATCTGAACCGATTTCTTCCAAAATCAATAGGGATCTATTCGGAGCCAAAACATACTTGTGCCAAATTTGAAGTCGATTGGACTAAAACTGCGACCTAGACTTTGATTACAAAAATGTGTTCACGGACAGACGGACAGACGGACATCGCTATATCGACTCATGAGCCCACCCTGAGCATTTTTGCCAAAGACACCATGTGTCTATCTCGTCTCCTTCTGGGTGTTGCAAACATATGCACTAACTTATAATACCCTGTTCCACAGTGTGGAGCAGGGTATAAAAACATATGCCGAAAATAAAAACGAAGTATAAAATAAAAAATAATATTTTAGAAACATATTTGATAAAAAGTTTTTCAAACTGTAAAATAAAAAAATAATAAAAAAATAAAAAATAAATGTATACCAAAAAGGATTGGTAAAAATAAAAAATGAAATTGGTAAAAAATTTTGTTTTTTACTTTTTCAAATTTCTTCATTCAAATGAACTTCCAAGGCAATGCGTTCTATGACATGTCCATTTAAATTCATTGGAGATGATCCAAGTTTGCACTACTTCCGGATCACAAATTGAGGATCCAACTATTTTGTTTTGAAGCTCTTTTTTGCTAGTAAATTCAACCTAGGTCCTCGGTTCAACAACTTTATTAAATTATTTTCTCACCCTGCCTATACTTTTGTTCCAAACAAACTTTTTGTACCCTGCGCCACACTGTGGAACAGTATTATAAGTTAGTGCATATGTTTGCAACACCCAGAAGGAGACAAGATAGACACATGGTGTTTTTGGCAAAAATGCTCAGGGTGGGCTCCTGAGTCGATATAGTCAAATTCTGTCCAGATCGAGTGATATTTAAATGTATGTATTTGGGACAAACCTTTATAAAGGGTGATTTGTTAAGAGCTTGATAACTTTTTAAAAAAAAAAACGCATAAAATTTGCAAAATCTCATCGGTTCTTTATTTGAAACGTTAGATTGGTCCATGACATTTACTTTTTGAAGATAATTTCATTTAAATGTTGACCGCGGCTGCGTCTTAGGTGGTCCATTCGGAAAGTCCAATTTTGGGCAACTTTTTCGAGCATTTCGGCCGGAATAGCCCGAATTTCTTCGGAAATGTTGTCTTCCAAAGCTGGAATAGTTGCTGGCTTATTTCTGTAGACTTTAGACTTGACGTAGCCCCACAAAAAATAGTCTAAAGGCGTCAAATCGCATGATCTTGGTGGCCAACTTACCGGTCCATTTCTTGAGATGAATTGTTCTCCGAAGTTTTCCCTCAAAATGGCCATAGAATCGCGAGCTGTGTGGCATGTAGCGCCATCTTGTTGAAACCACATGTCAACCAAGTTCAGTTCTTCCATTTTTGGCAACAAAAAGTTTGTTAGCATCGAACGATAGCGATCGCCATTCACCGTAACGTTGCGTCCAACAGCATCTTTGAAAAAATACGGTCCAATGATTCCACCAGCGTACAAACCACACCAAACAGTGCATTTTTCGGGATGCATGGGCAGTTCTTGAACGGCTTCTGGTTGCTCTTCACTCCAAATGCGGCAATTTTGCTTATTTACGTAGCCATTCAACCAGAAATGAGCCTCATCGCTGAACAAAATTTGTCGATAAAAAAGCGGATTTTCTGCCAACTTTTCTAGGGCCCATTCACTGAAAATTCGACGTTGTGGCAGATCGTAAGTCTATTCATGATGAAATGTCAAAGCATACTGAGCATCTTTCTCTTTGACACCATGTCTGAAATCCCACGTGATCTGTCAAATACTAATGCATGAAAATCCTAACCTCAAAAGAATCACCCTTTATATAGCCCCCAACACATTTGACGGATGTGATATGGTATCGAAAATTTGGATCTACAAAGTGGTGCAGGGTATATGTTATAGTCGGTGCAGGGTATATGTTATAGTCGGGCCCGCCCGACTTTAGACTTTCCTTATGTTACTTGTTTACACTGAATAAAATTCTTTACATGGACAGGTATTTCTGTTCTTTATTAGATGAAGTTAATATTTTTCATAATAAATATTTACATAGAGGTTATTTTTAAGACATCTTCCCCCCATTTATTCATTCAAGTGATGTCATTTTATATCAAGGACGTACGTGAGCCTATTTGACTGTAGTTTAGTAGACAAATAAAAATTTTTATTTTACAATGAATAATGACTTTCAAAGTGCTTAAATTTCCTTTATTGTCTAGCACGTTCACAAAAAAGGGGGCGAAATTCAAAGATCTTTAGTATTTTTTGGGATTTTCGTTTCATGTTATAGCCAAAGACATAAATTAGTTATGTGCGTGAAGAATAATAACCAAGATGAAGTGAGGATAAGCATAGTAATAAGTTTTTTATGAGATAATATTTTTTTTTATATTTTCTATTTATTCTTAAGTCAGGCTTTAATAAGCTCCAGTCCAGTATTCCATTCAGTAATAATCAAGTATTTATTTGTATAATTGTGAATTGGAATATATAAATAAGCATAATCTCAATATGAAGATATTCCAGTGGAATACTACCGAGACGCACTCTCTAGGCGTTAGGCTTTGAAAAACTCTTTGTATTAATCCCCTGTATAATTGTCATTTGCAAAAAATTCCATTGCAAAATTTTTTCCTAAAATTTCTTGAAGTGTATATTTTGGCATGCCTTCATAAAAATTAGTATGATTAAATGTGGGCAAATCATTTTTTGTGATAATACTATGCCTATTCCATGATAATACATAATAATTTGCATATTGTATATGTTGTTGTTATTACTCCTCATAGATATACATTTCAAAAGGGTCTATATTTGTTTATAACCAAAAGGCCATAAAGGATTAATGGTTGCTCATAAACAGCCAAATTTTTGTAGGTTCTGTGACATATGGTTGAATAGAAATGTAGAACGTTTTGTTTATCGACCGCAATGAATTGGCAATGAAGTATCCCCCCCCCCCCCCCACAAAAAAATATTATGGGGCCAATTTCAAATTGGAAATTAAATCAGTCAACCATAAATAGATTTTATGATTTATTGATGGTGTTTTGTATATTAGAGTGAGATGATTAAGTTATGGTGTTAGGATAGCAACTGTAATCAAGTGAGGACATGGTCGAAGTATCGTAAAATTTGAAGATTTTGAAAGAGAATTTTTCACAGTCCTCACATTGAAAAACTTAGTTTCACCTCCTGAGTTCAGATTTAATACAAGCATCTAAATATATGTATTGTCAATATATTATTCTCACTTAAAAAGGAAGTGCATCAACTGTGAAAACTATTATTAAGGAAAACTATCAAATTAGTATCCATTGGTAATTGCCTTTTCGGTTTATCGTATCCAAGCAAAAAAATCTATAGACAATTTTGTAAATTTTTTTTCTATAGAAAATTTTGTCAAAATTTTATTTCTATGGGAAATTTTGTCAAAATTTTATTTATATAGAAAATTTTGTCAAATTTTAATTTCTATAAGAAATTTTCTCAAAATTTTATTTCTATAGAAAATTTAGTCAAAATTTTATTTCCATAGAAAATTTTGTCAAAATTTTATTTCTATAGATCATTTTGTCAAAATTTTATATCCATAGGAAATTTTGTCAATTTTTTTTCTATAGAGAATTTTGTTAAAATTTTATTCTATAGAGAATTTTGTCAAAATTTTATTTCCATAGAAAATTTTGTAAATTTTATTTCTATATATTTCTATAGAAAAATTTTGTCAAAATTCAATTTCTATAGAAAATTTTGTTAAAATTTTATTTCTATAGGAAATTTTGTCAAAATTTTATTTCTATAGGAAAATTTGTCAAAATTGTTCATAGAAAATTTTGTCAACATTTTATTTATATAAAAAATTTTATTTCCATAGAAAATTTTGTCAAAATTTTATTTCTATAGAAAATTTTATCAAAATTTTATTTCTATAGAAAATTTTGTCTAAATTTTATTTCTATAGAAAATGTTGTCAAAATTTTATTACTATAAGAAATTTTGTCCCAATTGTATTTCTATAAGAAATTTTCTCAAAAGTTTATTTCTATAGATAATTTTGTCAAAATTTTGTTTCTTTAGAAACATTTTTTTAAACTTTATTTCTATAGAAAATTTTGTAAAAATTTTATTTCTATAGTAATTTGGTCAAAATTTTATTTCTATAGAAATTTTGTCAAAATTTTATTTCTATACAAAATGTTGTCCATTTTTTCTATAGACAATTTTGTCAAAATTTTATTTCAACAGAAAATGTTGTCAACATTTTATTTCTTCAATTCAAATTGGAGATTATCGAAATTTGCACTATTTCTGATTGGGATTCATGTTAACAAAACGGCTTAGTTCCAGTTCATGACATTCAATCTATGCTTCCATACGTAACATTAGCCACAACTGTGACCACACACATGATATTAAATGCCAATATTGACATAGTTCGGTGACATATGTGGTTCTTTTGGTAGCATTTAATGTAATTTATAGCTCCGGAAATTCAATAACTTGATGGTGGGAGTGGTTCGTGAAGAGCTACTCTTTGAGATTTTGTTTTCCTCCTGTACCATGACCGGACATGTATTTTGACTTTAATTAACGTATGTTACGCTAATGTCAATTAAAATGATTCTAATGTCTTTAGGATACCGTGTATATTGAGATTGTCTCGTTTTCCGTCTAACTCATGTGTGAAATGCCAAAGAGGATTTTGATACCCTCTTAGCTGAATTCTATTAAAAAGATTTAAATTTCAAAAGAATCCTTTTAACGAGTCATATGGAAAAAAAACTGAAATGTTGTTAATAGAGATTACGTGATTGCAAATGTAATTACTTTCTACTGAGGATTTTAATACAAAATTAAATTGGAATATGATATAGGTTTGGCCTCACTAGAAGAAATACACAATTTTGAAAGAAATTAAAAAAAAAAAAAACTATAGCATTATTATGGTATGTTATGAAAATAATGAAACATCGAATCAGCAACACAGTTGCCACAGATGGTAGAATTCTACCAAAATTTCACAATATTTTCCATAGTAATAAAATGTTGACAAAGTTGTCTAAAGAAATAAAATTTTCACAAAATTTTTTATAGAAACAACATTATCACAAAATTTGCTAAAAAATAAAATTTTGATAAAATTTTCTATAGAAATAAAATGTTGACAAAATTTTCTATAGAAAAAAATTTTGACAAAATTTTCTATAAAAAGAACATTTTGACAAATTTTTTCTATATAAATAAAATTTTGACAAAATTTTCTATAGAAATAAAATTTTGACAAAATTTCCTATATAAATAAAATTTTGACAAAATTTTTTATAGAAATAAAATTTTGACAAAATTTCCTATATAAATAAAATTTTCATAAAATTTTTTATAGAAAAAAAATTTTGACAAAATTTTCTATAGAAATAAAATTTTGACAAAATTTCCTATATAAATAAAATTTTGACTAAATTTTCTATAGAAATAAAATTTTGACAAAGTTTTCTATAGAAATAAAATTTTGACAAAATTTTTTATGGAAATAAAATTTTGACAAAATTTTCTATAGAAATAAAATTGTGACAATAAAATGTTTAAAAAATTTCCTATAGAAATAAAATTTTGACAACATTTTCTATAGAAATAAAATTTAGACAAAATTTTCTATAGAAATAAAATTTTGGCAAAATTTCCTATAGAAATAAAATTTGGCAAATTGTTCTAAAATTTTGACAAACTTTTCTATGGGAAACAACTATGACAAAATTTTTTATAGAAATAAAATTTTGACAAAATTTTCTATAGAAATAAAATTGTGACAATAAAATGTTTAAAAAATTTCCTATAGAAATAAAATTTTGACAAAATTTTATATAGAAATAAAATTTAGACAATTTTTAGACAATAAAACTTAGACAAGGGAGACATCGTGGTGCAATGGTTAGCATACCCGCCTTGCATACACAAGGTCGTGGGTTCGATTCCTACTACGACCGAACACCAAATAGTTTTTCAGCGGTGGATTATCCCACCTCGGTAATGCTGGTGACATTTCTGAGGGTTTCAAAGCTTCTCTAAGTGGTTTCACTGGAATGTGGAACGCCGTTCGGACTCGGCTATAAAAAGGAGGTCCCTTGTCATTGAGCTTAACATGGAATCGGGCAGCACTCAGTGATAAGAGAGAAGTTCACCACTGTGGTATCACAATGGACTGTATAGTCTAAGTGAGCCTGATACATCGGGCTGCCACAGAACCTAACCTAACTTAAAATTTAGGCAAAATTTTCTATAGAAATAAAATTTTGACAAAATTTCCTATAGAAATAAAATGTTTGCAAAATTTTCTATAGAAATAAAATGTTGGCAAAATTTCCTATAGAAATAAAATTTGGCAAATTTTTCTAAAATTTTGACAAACTTTTCTATTGGAAACAATTATGTCAAAATAAATTTTAAATAAATTTTTGTCAGTAGATTTTGACAGAAATTCGTTAAATAAGCTGCGATACTTTCCACAAAAAATATCGTATACCCGAAGTTTTTTTTTTTATATTTCTAGAATCCGCTGAAACTCCTCACTCCACTTTCGGTAAAAATAATAAATTAAGTCTGCTCTGGCTGAAATGGCCCATCCTCGTAATAGGTACTCTTCTTCCTTATATTTTTATTAATATCATTATTCAAATTTTATTAAAGCTTAAATCAACCCAATTTTATCTCCCCAATTCATAGTTTGGTAAACCATAATAGACCGAAATAGCACAAAATATTCTAAGAATTCACTCAAGAACAAATTTGTGAAGATTTCCATGGCCATTGACAAAGTAATGGCATAGAAAAAATTATAATCTTTGAATGAAATTCAAAACTTAAATTATGGTTATTTATTTCGAATATTTCCTAGATAGAATCTTTAATGAGATTTCATTGTGGCAGATGCATAAATCCCGAGGATTTCACGTTTTGTAATATCCACAGAAAAAAAAATTATGCAACTCTATGCCATGGGAAATTACTCTATAAACGAAAAAGGTGAATTTGATTGCAACTTTTACCTGGATTTAATTAAATAAGTTTCATTTCAAGTTTCAAATGAAATTAATTCTATTTTCGTTATCAAACCGATTATTTTATTTCAAATACAAAATGCAAGACAAACTCACCACTCACACTCCGAACTGGCAGCAATTAAGCGTGCTGACATATGATGTCCTTCAAACAAAATTGCCCTCCATACATACGGACATATTCTTTCTATTCAGTATTCATATCCTTGATGATATGAATAACTTTCAATTCATATTTTTTTCCACTCGACCAAACAGATTTACACTTTCCAAATTAGGTTTTGTGGCGGCTTTAAGCCCAATAATGAAAAAAACAAAAAAAGAATACAACATCATTACCATTTCACATGGTTGTTGTAATTATGAAATCATTGTCTGGGGATGTTGTGTTTTTTTTCGTTCTTTATTTTTTGATTTAATGGAGCCACCATGTCGCACATGATTTTCCATAGTCATTTTTGATGTCGCCTTATGGACTTTCATTATACAGAAAAAATTTTTGAATGAATATTTGGGCAAATGTTTGTCTTTAAAAAGTAGGAGGCTTTCACAATGAGTGATGATGCTGATGCTATGGCTAGTAATGAAGTTATGACAGTTATTCCGTTAATGGACAAGGATGCCATAGTATGTACACTGGACAAAACACGAAGCAGTTAAGGGCAAATTAAATTTTTTGTAAAATAAATACCAATTTTACAAAAATCATATAAAACCCAGCAGAAGCTCTCATTGCCCAACTATCTTGAATTTGGTTTAGTTGAAAACGAAATGGAAATCTTGTTTACTTTTCCAACCATGAGGAAAGAACTTTTTTGCAGAATTACCAAGAGCTAAAGGGTATAGCATAAGTGCACTTGGTAAACACTTTTTTCACATTTCTGCGGAGAGCTTTTAAATTTTGAAAAAAAAAAAAAACACAATTTCGTAAGAACTTTTAATAGACTCTGCAAAAGATATTATCCTAATAAGAAAGCCTAGAATTCTTAATTTAACTAAATGTACACAAAAATAAGGACAAATTTATTTAAAACTATTATTTCTTTAAATTTAGAACATTTATCTTTGAAGTAAGGATAAGCTTGCTAAAAAATGTAATTTAAAGAAATAATATTTAAATTAAATTAGATAATGAAATTTGAACCTCCAAAAGGCTTCTGAAGTCAAATCTGTGGGTTGGTTTATATGGAGAATATACCTAAAAGTGGTTCTTATGACAAGTCTCATGTCCATTTCACTTGACGCACGGATGAACGTACATCGAAAGATCGGCCCAAAATATATACACTTCATGGGGTCTGAGACCAATATTCCGATACATTTAAAAAAATTTGGCCTAATATCAAGGACTAGGCAACCTCAATTTTAGGACCAACAATTTACACAACATTAAGGACAAATTTCTTTAAAAAAAAAAAAGATTTTCTTTTAATTTTCATAGAATTAAAATTTTTAAAATTTTTCATAGAAATAAAATTGTTCGAAAATTTTTTGAACATTTTCTATAGAAATTTGCTGTGGAAATAAAAAAAAAATCTATAGAACTAAAATTTCCGAAAATATTTTACAGAAAAAATGTTTTTATAGTTTTCTATAGAAATAAAATTGGGAGAAAAATTCTATAGAAATTTTTCAAAAAATTTTCTACACACAAAAAAATTTCACGAAAAATTTTCCAATTAAAATATTAATTGAGTTTTAAAAAATATTCAATTACAAATTTCAACAAATTTTTTAATTGAAACAAAAATCAAACGCAAAAATAATAGTATCAATTAATTTTTTAATTGGATCAATTAACTTTTTAATTGACCTTCAATTAATTTTTTAATTGATACTATCATTTCTGTGATTGAAGACATTTCAATTAAAAATTAATTGGACCAATTAATTTCGTGAATGAATCAGAAAAATTTTTTTTGTGTGTATAGAAATAAAATTTTCTGAAATTTTCTATAGAAATAAAATTTGGAGAAAATTTCTATAAAAATAAAATTTGGAGAAAATTTCTATAAAAATAAATTAAAAAAAATCTATACAAATAACATTTTGAAAAAGTTTTCTATAGAAATAAAATTTTTCGAGAATTTTCTAAAAAACAAATATGTTTTGAGAAAATTTTCTATAGATATAAAATTTTGTATAAATTTTCTACAGAAATAAAATATGAAGATAATTTCACATACAAATAAAATTTAAAGTAAATTTTTTATGGAAATAAAAATTTCCGAAAATATTTTTCAGAAAAAATGTTTTTATAGTTTTCTATAGAAATAAAATTTTCCGAAAATTTTCAATAGAATTAGAAATATTTACAATTCTGCGAAAATTTTCTATAGAAATAAAATTTTAAGAAAATTTTCTACAGAAGAAAAATTTTTCGAAAATTCTCTATGGAATTATAAAAATAAAATATTGAGAAAATTTTCTATAGAAATAAAATTTGGAGCAATTTCCAATAAAAATAAAATTCGGAGAACATTTACAGTAGAAATAAAATTTGGGGAAATTTTCTATGGAAATAAAGGGTTGAGATAATTTTCTATAGAAATAAAATTTAAGGAAATCCTCTATAGATACAAAATATTGAGTAAATATTATAAATATTTTCCAAAAATTTTCCATGGAACTAAAATTTTGAGAAATAAAATTGTGGGAAAAATTTCTAAAGATATAAAATATTGAATAAATTTTCTACAGAAATAAAATCTTAAGATTATTTTTTATAGACATATTTTGAATAAATTTTCTACAGAAATAAAATTTCCGTAAATGTTCTGTAGAAATAAGATTTTCCAAAAAAAAATCTATAGAAAACAATTTTCAGAAAATTTTCTATAGAAATACAATTTGGAGAAATTTTCGATAGAAACTAAATTTTGAAGAAAATTTCTGTTTTGATTTAAAATTTTCTTTAGAAATAAAAATTTCTATAGAAGTAAATTTTCTATTGAAATGATATTTTGAGAATTGTGAATAACTTTTATAAATATTTTCCAAAAATTTCCCATAGAAATAACATTTTGAGAAAAATTTGTATAGAAATAAAATTTTGAGAAAAATTTCTAGAGATATAAAATATTGAATAAATTTTCTACAGAAATAAAATTTTAAGATAATTTTTTATGGACATATTTTGAATAAATTTTCTACAGAAATAAAAATTTCAGAAACTTTTCTATAGAAATAAGACTTTCCAAAAAATTTCTATAAAAAATAATTTTCAGAAAAATTTTTATAGAAATAAAATTTGGAGAAATTTTCGATAAAAACTAAATTTTGAAGAAAATTTCTGTTTTGATTTAAAATTTTCTATAGAAATGACATTTTAAATAAATTTTCTATAGAAATAACATTTTGAGAAATAAAATTGTGAGAAAATTTTTTAGACATATACAATTTTGAGTCAATTTTATATAGAAATAAAATCTTAAGATAATTATTTATAGAAATAAACTTTTGAGTAAAATTTTTATAGAAATAAAATTTTCTATAGAAGATAAATTTTCAGAAAAATTTCTATAAAATTAAATTTTGGGAAAATTTTCTGTAGAAATAAAATTTAAGGAAATCCTCTATAGATACAAAATATTGAGTAAATATTATAAATATTTTCCAAAAATTTTCCATGGAACTAAAATTTTGAGAAATAAAATTGTGGGAAAAATTTCTAAAGATATAAAATATTGAATAAATTTTCTACAGAAATAAAATCTTAAGATTATTTTTTATAGACATATTTTGAATAAATTTTCTACAGAAATAAAATTTCCGTAAATTTTCTGTAGAAATAAGATTTTCCAAAAAAAAATCTATAGAAAACAATTTTCAGAAAATTTTCTATAGAAATACAATTTGGAGAAATTTTCGATAGAAACTAAATTTTGAAGAAAATTTCTGTTTTGATTTAAAATTTTCTTTAGAAATAAAAATTTCTATAGAAGTAAATTTTCTATTGAAATGATATTTTGAGAATTGTGAATAACTTTTATAAATATTTTCCAAAAATTTCCCATAGAAATAACATTTTGAGAAAAATTTGTATAGAAATAAAATTTTGAGAAAAATTTCTAGAGATATAAAATATTGAATAAATTTTTCTACAGAAATAAAATTTTAAGATAATTTTTTATGGACATATTTTGAATAAATTTTCTACAGAAATAAAAATTTCAGAAACTTTTCTATAGAAATAAGACTTTCCAAAAAATTTCTATAAAAAATAATTTTCAGAAAAATTTTTATAGAAATAAAATTTGGAGAAATTTTCGATAAAAACTAAATTTTGAAGAAAATTTCTGTTTTGATTTAAAATTTTCTATAGAAATGACATTTTAAATAAATTTTCTATAGAAATAACATTTTGAGAAATAAAATTGTGAGAAAATTTTTTAGACATATACAATTTTGAGTCAATTTTATATAGAAATAAAGTCTTAAGATAATTATTTATAGAAATAAACTTTTGAGTAAAATTTTTATAGAAATAAAATTTTCTATAGAAGATAAATTTTCAGAAAAATTTCTATAAAAAATTTTGGGAAAATTTTCTGTAGAAATAAAATTTTCAGGCAATTTTCTATAGAAATAAAAAGTTCAGAAAATTATCTATAGAAATAAAATTTTGAGAAAATTGTCTATACGAGTAGAAATAAAATTTTTAGAAAATTTCCTAGAGAAATAGAATTTTCAGAAAAATTTCTATAAAATTAAATTTTGAGAAAATTTTCTGTAGAAATACAATTTTTTGACAATTTTCTATAGATATAAAATTTTCAGAAAAATTTCTATAGAAATAACATTTTGAGAAAATTTCCCATAGAAATAAGGTTTTCAGAAAATTTTCGATAGAAATAAAGTTTTCAAAACATTTTAATTTAATTTTAATTTTACGGAACCTAGATTTAATAGTAAATAACACCATAAAAACTTTCTTTCTTTTAAAGAAGCCACATCTTTGGCTCGTTATCAATACCAAAATCCTTAAGGGAAGGTCAACATCTTTGGATCCAAGTAATCTTTTTTGAATGTATGGAGGAGGGTATAAAATGGAACAAAATAGGAAATCTCCCAACGTGACAGGCATACATAAAGAAGGAGAAACAGATAGACATAAATTACCTTATTGGAAGTCGAATATATTTTATTCTTATGTTTTTTTTTATTGTTTTTAGGTTGATTTATTCCCACTATTTGTTTGATTTACTATATAAATAATTACTTTTGCATGTTGAATATAAACTCAAGGAATTGAAATTTTGTACAAAAAAATCAAAACATTAAAATTATCCTATATATTTTGTTTCAGTGTATTTGCAAATTTATTCTTAACGAGTAAAATTCAATAAATAAAGAAACCAACATTTACTAGACAAGATTTTCATGCTTTCCAAATACTTTGTTTGGTATTAAATTTCATTTTCCACAAAACTTTGTTTTGAACTTTTTCCTTGGAAATATTTTCTCAGTTAACAAGGCAATTTGAAGAATATCAAATGGCGACAGAGTTAAGGTTAGAATAGGATAAATGGGGATAAATGTTTACACAGGACAATAGTAAATCTTGAATCTTGATTTGAAGAGTATTCCAATGTACATAATGGGCAAATGAATATAAATTATGAACATTTAAGTCCATTTCTGAGTAGAATTGGAAAGATGTTAATGTTACAAAATTTAGTAAAATAAATGGAAATGTTTAAATAAGAATATCAAGAGATGGTACGAGAGGTCCTTGGGGTATTCATTGAAACTAAAAGATGTCTTCTTCCCAAGAGCTCTTTAATGAAAAGTATTGTAAAGTAGGTTAAATTATTTATGGTAGATGCCACATATTCTAGAGTGATTTATTTATGAGGGTTTTCCAATACACATAAAAAAATTATGGCCGGTTCACAAAGATTGATTTAAAAAGAAGCCACCGAGGTGCAATGGTTAGAATTTCTGCCTTGCATACACAGAGTCGTGGATTCAAACCCAGTTTCGACCAAACCCCAGAATGTTCTTCAACGTTGGACTATCCCCTCTCAGTAATGCTGGTGACATTTCTGAGTGCTTAAAAACTTCTCTTAGTGGTTTCACTGTAATGTGGAACACAGTTCGAACTCGGCTATAAAAAGTAGGTCCCTTGTCATTGAGCTTAACATAGAATCGGGTAGCACTCAGTGATGAGCGAGAAGTTCACCACTATGGCATCACAATCACGGTTACCACAGTTGGTAGAATTCTACCAAAAATGGTAGATTTTTTACTTGGCAGAATCCTTGATATTTTGGTAGATTTTGCAAAATATTCCTCTCCAACTAGGTTAGGTTAGGTTATGTGACAGCCCGATGTATCAGGCTCACTTATTCAGTCCATTGTGATACCACAGTGGTGAACTTCTCTCTTATCACTGAGTGCTGCCCGATTCCATGTTAAGCTCAATGACAAGGGACCTCCTTTTTATAGCCGAGTCCGAACGGCGTTCCACATTCCAGTGAAACCACTTAGAGAAGCTTTGAAACCCTCAGAAATGTCACCAGCATTAACTTCAATTTTCTATATATTAAATATAGAAATAAAAATTTTTTATATAGGGAAACAAATTTAAGAACATTTTCTATAGAAATAAAATTTTGAAAAAAATTTTCTATAGAAATAACATTTTGAAAAAAATTTTCTATAGAAATAAAATTTGGACAAAATTTTCTATAGAAATAAAATTTTAGCAAACATTTTCTATAGAGATAAAATTTTGACCAAAATTTTCTATAGAATTAAAATTTTGGCAAAAATTTCTTTAAAAGTAAAATTTTGAAATAAAATTTGGACAAAATTTTCTATAGAAATAAAATTTTAGCAAACATTTTCTATAGAGATAAAATTTTGACCAAAATTTTCTATAGGTATAAAATTTTGGCAAAATTTTCTATAGATATCAAATTTCGATTAACTTTGCTATATATAAAATGTTGACAAAATTTTCAATAGATATAATATTTTGACAAAAATTTCTTTAGATATAAAATTTTGACCAAAATTTTCTATAGAAAGAATATTTTCCAAAATTTTCTATAGAAATAAAATTTTTACAAAAAGTTTCTGTAGAAATAAAATTTTGACTAAAATTTTCTTTAGAAATAAAATTTTGACCAAAATTTTCTATAGAAATAAAATTTTGACAAACAGTTTCTATAGAAATAAAATATTGACAAAATGTTTCTATAAAATTAAAATTTTGACAAAATTTTCTATAGAAATAAAATTTTGACAAAAAGTTTCTGTAGAAATAAAATTTTGATAAAATGTTCTATAGATATAAAATTTTGGCTAAATTTTCTATAGATATAAAATTTTTACTAAATTTTCAATAGAAATAAAATTTTGACCAAATTTTTCTATATAAGGAATATTATCTAAAGTTTTCTATACAAGTAAAATTTTGACCAAATTTTCTACAGATATAAAATGTTGACCAAAATTTTCTATAAAAATAATATTTTGACCAAAATTTTCTATAGAAGTAAAATTTTGACAATATTTTCTATACATATCCAATTTTGACTAAATTTTTTATAAAAAATATAAAATTTTGACCAAAATATTCTATAGAAATAAAATTTTGACAAAAATTTTCTATAAAAATTAAATTTTTACAAAAATTTTCTATAAAAATAAAATTTTTACAAATATTTTCTATAGAAATAAAACCGTGACCAGAATTTTCTATAGATAGAAAATGTTTACCGAAATTTTCTATAGAAATAAAATTTTAACTAGAATGTTTTACAGATATACAATTTTGACAAAATTTTCTGTAAAAAAAATGTTAAAAATAAAACAAAATTTTGACAAAAATTTTCTATAGAATTAAAATCTTGGCAAAATTTTCTAGAAATAAATTTTGACAAAATTTGTTTATAGAACTAAAATTTTGACAATTTTTTTTTAAAGAATTAAAAGTTTGACAAAATTTTTTTATAGAACTAAAATTTTGAGAAAATTTTGTCAAAATTTTCTAAAGAACTAAAATTTTGACAAAATTTTCTATTGAAATACAATTTTGACAAAATTTTCTATAGAAATAAATTTTTCACCAAAATTTCCCTTAGAAATAAAATTTTGAACAAAATTTTCTAAAGATATACAATTTTGACCGAAATTTTCTATAGAAATAAAATTTTAACTAAAATTTTTTATAGATATACAATTTTGACAAAATTTTCTATAGAAAAAAGATGTTAAAAATAAAACACAATTTTGACAAATAATTTCTATAAAAATAAAATTTTGACAAAAATGTTCTATAAAAAATTGACAAAAATATTCTGTAGAAATAAAATTTTGACAATAATTTTCTATAGAAGTAAAATTTTGACCAAATTTTCTATAGATATAAAATTTTGACCAAAATTGTCTAAAATTTTGACAAAAATTTTCTATAGAAATAAAATTTTGACAAAAATTTTCTATAGAAATAAAATTTTGACAAAAATTTTCTATAGAAATAACATTTTGTCAAACATTTTCTATAGAAATAAAATCTTGACCAAAATTTTCCTTAGAAATAAAATTTTGAACAAAATTTTCTAAAGATATACAATTTTGACCGAAATTTTCTATAGAAATAAAATTTTAACTAAAATGTTTTATAGATATACAATTTTGACAAAATTTTCTATAGAAAAAATATGTTAACAATAAAACAAATAATTTCTATAGAAATAACATTTTGACAAAAATGTTCTATAACATTTTGACAAAAATTTTCTTTAGAAATAAAATTTTGACAAAAATTTTCTATAGAAGTAAAATTTTGACCAAATATTCTATAGATATAAAATTTTGACCAAAATTTTCTATAAAATAAAATTTTGACCAAAATTTTCTATAGAAGGAAAATTTTGACAATATTTTCTATAGATATCAAATTTTGACAAAAAATTTCTATAGAAATAAAATTTTGACAAAAATGTTCTATAGAAATAAAACTTTGACCAACATTTTCTATAGAAATAAAATTTTGACAAAGTTTTTGTAGATATAAAATTTTGACAAAATTTTTTATAGAAGAAAAATTTTGATAAAATTTTCTATACATATACATTTGTGACAAAATGTTCTATAGAAATAAAATTTTGACCAACATTTGACGAAATTTTCTATAAATATAATATAAAATATTTCTTTCGAATAAAAAACGTTTTTTATACTATCTACAAAAATTTTATCAAGAACTTCAAAATAAGATTTTTTAATTTGGTAGATTTTTGGTAAAAGATACTTCATATTTTGGTAGATTATATTTGACATGAGTGGCAACCGCGATCACAGTGGATTGAATAGTCCATGTGAGCCTGAAATATCGGGCTGTCACTATACTTAACTTAAGTGAAAGATGCCATCTTTTATATAAACACTTTAAATATATTCTAGAAATGATTTTTATGACTATTATACCAAAAATAATGAGGTATTTGCTATGACCGTCGGAAAATATATACTAAAAGAAAAGTTTTCATTTCGAAGGAAAAATTGAAAGCCTGACTAGAAACTCTAGAAATCTTAAAAAAAACAAAAATATTATTTCTTTGGGTGTAGTTTCATTTTTTAGATGTATCTTAATTTGTATTCATAGCAATCCATTCGGTATAAATTTAAAAGAAAAACAAATCGTGGACCCTCTAAAGAAAATACACATTTTTCCCAACCACCCTTATACACATGCATACTTAGCTATATAATAAAAGTAATGATAACTTGTTTATACACCTAAAATATATATTCTTGTAGACATAAATACGGACTTTAACTTTCATCCAAGAATATCCTTCTAAAAATAGCGTACTCAAACAAAATCCCCCAAAAACACATAAAAGTCCATGTAGAAGAGACAAAAATGTTAAGACTGACTATAATGACAACGAAGAGGATGTTGAAACGCAATGCCATTACTTCGTGTTATTCTATAGTAAATGCCAACATACCATCATTCACTATTCATGCTACAACTGCTACGACTGCTACTGTAGTCCGTCATTCCATTTTCATTGTGTGACTTTTACAAATAATTTTTCATACGAAAACGAAAAAAACGGAGCGTGTAATAAAATTTCGTCGAAATGTTGCTTTGAGTTTGTCGATGCGAATGTTGCTTTGCCCCAGAGGGGCCCAGAGAGCTTACACGCAGCCATCAAATCTATGTGGGCTTAGAGGAGTGTCTATTTTTATAGCTGCTTCTTTTTTTTTTTTTTGCTACAAACCTTTAAGGTTTAGATAGCAATTGGGAAATATGGAAGTGATTAAAGGCAATTGGGGTTCTTAAAGTCAAAACTTTACAAAACAAAAAACCATCAACATGAAAGTTTAGAGAATCTTTGAATTTATTTATTTCTACTGTAAATGAGGTATTTTTTAATTATCCTCTCAGGCCTCAAGCAACATGAACTTCAATCTGGATTGACACTGATTCGGTAGCGTTAGCTACCATAAAGTATTTTTCTCATTATTGTCAACCATCAGCCAGCCATTGATGTTTGTTTTGGCTGGGTGGAAAATGGAAATTATTTACGAACTTTAATTGCTTAGAAATTTGTTAGAGAACATTCTTTATAGAGAGCTTTGTAAGCAATTTAAAGCAACGCAATGTCAAAATTGACATTTGTGAGATTTTGCTTCTGCCCGCAATATAATAAAGCTGGGACACATGTTGGGAATCTCTAAAAAAAAATACGAAATTTCCATTTAAAAAATTTCCATTTATGAACCCTTTTGCTATAGAAAATGTCACCAATGAATAAATTTTCACTTAATGTTTTATTTTTAAGTTCTATACATACAATTCATGTTTGTTGTTTGCATAGAATTTAAAAATAATTAATTTTTTTGTTTTTTGGCAAAGCACCCTCTACCAATGACAAAGATTTGAAGTTCATGTTCATTCACATTAACGCATGAATTGCTATTTTTCATTTTGATTTACGAAAAAGTCTATTTAAAATCACTTTCCCTCACTTTGTTTTATTCTAGAACAGTTAACAACCACCTATAAAAATATCAACAAATTAGAAAGTGAGGGGGGGGGGGGGAGGGTACAAATTTAGAATTGTCTTGCCACTGATGATGCTTTTGTTTTCGCTGATACGCTAAATGATTTCCACGCAAATCATTTCAAACGTTTTTTTTTCGATTCGAAACTAATTAGAATGAAATGTTTAGAAATTCTTGGGAGACCGCATACGGAAAGACAAGTGTGCAGATAAGTACATTTATCAAATCGTCTTATTTTTTGGCAGATTGAGGAAAACATTTCGACTAACTAAAACTGAACTAAAGAAAAATGTAAACGAAAAAAAAATTCTTTTTCAAAAATTGAGAAATTTGTTTTGTCTTTCAAAACTATTAATATTAATGGCGGGGATTTTGGGAAAATTATGTCAATTGAGTGGAATAAAATAAATGGAAAAGAGTTAAAATATTATAGTCCAAGATGATTGTATTATACCCTATAGAAAATCAAAATTATTTTATATATTTAGGGATAGTCGTAGGAATACAAAAGTCGAAAATCGACTTTTGCAAAAAAAAAAAAAAAAATTAAATTAAATTAAAAACTAAAACAAGTATATACGGCCGTAAGTTCGGCCAGGCCGAAGCTTATGTACCCTCCACCATGGATTGCGTAGAAACTTCTACTGAAAACTGTCATCCGCAATCGAATTACTTGGGTTGCGGTAACTTTTGCCGATGACAAGGTATCTTAAAACTTCCTAATACTGTAATATATACCACGTAGTCCATACGTGGTATATATTAAACTTAAAATGACCGATTAAATACGTATATAATTAAGTTTGACACAATTTTCTATAGAAATACGATTTTAACAAAATTTTCTATAGAAATACGATTTTAACAAAATTTTCTATAGAAATAAAATTTTTACTAAATTTTCAAAAGATTTAAATTTTTGACAACATTCTCTATAGAATTAAAATTTTGACAACATTTTCTACAGAAATAAAATTTTGCCAAAATTTTCTATAGAAATAAAATTTGACAAAATTTTCTATAGGAATAAAATTTCGACAAATTTTGCTAGATTATTTTTGCTCGAGTGGCAAGCATGATTATGAACCGATATGGACCAATTTTTGTGTGATTGGGGATCGGCCATTAGCGTAGCTAGACAATTTTCCTAGGGGGGGCTATAGCCCCCCTAGCTAAAAATTTATAGACTGAACTTATAGGTTCAATTAATGTTTTATTTCATAAAATTGAATAAAAAATTAGACATCAAAATAACTCGACAATTAATTTATAATGAAGCAACTAAAAGTAGTTCCACACTTTTCCCATCAAAAAAAATTGTGATTTGTTCTAAAGGCACAACTTAAAAATAACTTCCAAAAATGTCCTCAATTATTTTAACTACACAGGAAGTTGTTTTACTTCATTTTTTCATATTTTAATGTGTACTTTTTTGTTTTCTTTCAAATAGTTTAAAAAGAGAGTAAGAATAAATAAATTGGTACAAATTATTCAAATTTTGCCATAAAACTGCTAAATCCATTATAGAAAAATCGATAATTTTGGAAATTATTCGAGGAAAAACGTTTCAAACAAGCGTCAGAATGCAATAAAAATCATAAAAACAATAAAAAAATTATTTATTTGGGAAAATATCACAAAATTTTTTAATTCACATTCAAAACACTGAATTCTGATCTCACCTTAAGAAGTGATGCAAATTCATTGCAACGGCTGTTGAAACGGTGGACATTTGTCCTATGACAAGCTCATATTACATTAATTGCTTCTCCGCCAATTTTGCGCCACTTCTAGACCCAAAAAATAACATTTTCACTATTTTTTTGGCGACGCTTTTTCGCAGCATTATTAAGATATTAATTTATGAAAGAATAGTTTTAATATCAATTATTATTTTTTTTTTTAAATTAAATTGACTAAACCAAATCAATCAAAGGGTCAACCACAGCTTTATTTCATAAATATCTGCCTTCAAACATTGCCATTGACAACTACTACCACAACCCAAGTAATTCGATTGTTCATGAAATTCTTTAGCGGAACTTTGTGCGATTGTATATACTTGTTTAATTGTTATAAAAATTAAAAAAACTATTGACATTTATTGAAAAATGGAAAATCATAAACAGAGTTTCAAATTCTGGGGGGGGGGGCTAAAATTTTTCTGGGGGGGTCTAAGCCCCCTCCCCAGAGGCCTTCCTACGCTTATGGGATCGGCTATATATAACTATAGACCGATATGGACCAATTTTGGCATGGTTATTAGCGGTCATATATTAACACCACGTTGCAAATTTCAACCGGATCGGATGAAGTTTGCTCGTCCAAGTGGCTCCGGAGTTCAAATCTGGGGATCGGTTTATATAGGGGCTATATATAATTATGGACTGATATGGACGAATTTTTGAATAGTTCTTAGAGACCATATACTAACACCATGTACCAAATTTCAGCCTGATCGGATGAAATTTGCTTCTTTTAGAGCAATCGCAAGCAAAATTTGGGGGTCCGTTTATATGGGGGCTATACGTAAAAGTGGACCGATATGGACCAATTTGTGCATGGTTGTTAGAGACCATATACTAACACCATGTACCAAATTTCAGCCGGATCGGATGAAATTTGCTTCTCTTAGAGCAATCGCAAGCCAAATTTGGGGATCCGTTTATATGGGGGCTATACGTAAAAGTGGACCGATATGGACCAATTTTTGCATGGTTGTTAGAGACCATATATTAACACCATGTACCAAATTTCATCCGGATCGGATGAAATTTGCTTCTCTTAGAGCAATCGCAAGCAAAATTTGGGGGTCCGTTTATATGGGGGCTATACGTAAAAGTGGACCGATATGGACCAATTTTTGCATGGTTGTTAGAGACCATATACTAACACCATGTACCAAATTGTAGCCGGATCGGATGAAATTTGCTTCTCTTAGAGCAATCGCAAGCCAAATTTGGGGGTCCGTTTATATGGGGGCTATATATAATTATGGATCTATATGGAGCAATTTTTGCATGGTTGATAGAGACCATATATTAACACTATGTACCAAATTTCAGCCGGATCGGATGAAATTTGCTTCTCTTAGAGCAATCGCAAGCAAAATTTGGGGGTCCGTTTATATGGGGGCTATACGTAAAAGTGGACCGATATGGACCAATTTTTGCATGGTTGTTAGAGACCATATACTAACACCATGTACCAAATTTCAGCCGGATCGGATGAAATTTGCTTCTCTTAGAGCAATCGCAAGCCAAATTTGGGGGTCCGTTTATATGGGGGCTATACGTAAATGTGGACCGATATAGACCAATTTTTTCATGGTTGTTAGAGACCATATACTAACACCATGTACCAAATTTCATCAGGATCGGATGAAATTTGCTTCTCTTAGAGCAATCGCAAGCCAAATTTGGGGGTCCGTTTATATGGGGGCTATACGTAAAAGTGAACCGATATGGCCCATTTGCAATACCATCCGACCTACATCAATAACAACTACTTGTGCCAAGTTTCAAGTCGATAGCTTGTTTCGTTCGGAAGTTAGCGTGATTTCAACAGACGGACGGACGGACGGACCGACATGCTCAGATCGACTGAGAATTTCACCACGACCCAGAATATATATACTTTATGGGGTCTTAGAGCAATATTTCGATGTGTTACAAACGGAATGACAAAGTTAACATACCCCCATCCTATGGTGAAGGGTATAATAATAAAAATTGGAAATTATTGACGTTTTAAATTAGATATCGAAATTGCATGAGAGCCACCTCAAGATAAACTTTATGTCATTATATTATTGGCAGAGACCTCTGGTGCTTCAGTTTTGCAATGACAAGACTGTATCTGGTCACTAGATTGTCTTTGCTACCGTCAAGAAATTTTAGAGAATTTAAATTCGAACGACAATTTGTCTATGCCTGCCCAGGAGGGGAGTTTCTGCGTCGATCACCACACATTATAAAAAGAATTGAACCAATATTTCTAGTAGCCCCAGTTCCATACAAATCCAAACTTATTATACTTAATGGTGATTATGGAATTAAAAATGTGACGCCTTCTAATTTGCATGTGAAAAGTGTTTTATTACCAGCCACAAAAGTCTCTCTGTCCATCTGTCCGTCCGTCTGTGCGTTTATTTGAATGTCGGCATTCAGGGCATTTGCTGTGAATCAAACAATGAGAAATCAGTTTTTATTTCTATTTTATTTATATCGCATATAGTTGTTGGTGTTTGTTGGTTTGTTTGTTTGTTTGGTTTCTTTCATTTTTGTGATGCCTTCAAAGTTTATTTATTTATATTTAAGCTCAAATAGCTCACAATATTGGCCAACCGCCCAAGCAAACCTATCAAGTTTATCGCTGTGTAAACAATCAAATAAAAATCACTAAAATGTTTATGAACAATTGTTTATTTAGATTTTTGTGTTTGTTACTTTTGTTGCAGATTCTCGAATACGACTGGCCATTATTATGGCTAATTTTCTCAGCAATTTCATTTACACTAATGTAATTTGATGGCAAGCACTGTGTTTGTGAACTGCATCAAGTGAGGACATTAAACAAAAGGAATTGATTTTTTTTAATTAGGGAAAATTTTTAACACTAAAAATAATATAAATTATTATAGCCGATTTAATTTTATTTAAGTTCACTAAAATGAGTTGATTTTTTTTATTAGAGAAAATTGTAACCCTATAAACAATATATATATATAGGAAATTTTTATATAATTTTATTTTAGTTCACGAAAATTGATTTGATTTTAGGTAAATTTTGTGAAAACAAATTCTTAAGATTTTTATTATATTTTTGCTTACTTTAATGAAATGAACTAAAAATGAGAAAAATGTTATGCAAAACAAAATAAACAATTTTACTAAATTTGAAATTCGGTCATAATAGCCCTTATTTTTATACCCTGCACCACACTGTGGAACAGGGTATTATAAGTTAGTTCATATTTTTGCAACACCCAGAAGGTGATTAAAGGGTGATACGGTCAAAATTTGGTCAATATAAACTTGACGTATTTCTTTCAATTTTGCATTTAAAAAACCTGAACACCCCTCATTTTGAAGGTGTGTGTGTAAAATGTTGCTCCTATTTTGATTTTGGAATTCACTCTTCATTTGTCAAAATGCCGTCCAAGCAAGAAGAGCAGCGTATCAAAATTTTGCTCGCGCATCGCGAAAATCCGAGCTACTCGCACGCAAAGCTGGCAAAATCGCTAAAAGTTGCCAAATCAACCGTTACAAATGTAATTAAATTGTTTGGGGAACGTTTGTCGACAGCCAGGAAGTCTGGATCGGGGGGAAATCGAAAACCGGAAGCCGCTGAGACGACAAAGAGAGTTGCCGGTAGTTTCAAGCGAAACCCTAACCTCTCTCTCTCCGAGATGCCACAAATAAGCTGGGTGTATCGTCTAAAACCGTGCATCGAGCCAAAAAACGAGCCGGACTATCGACTTACAAGAAGGTAGTGACCCCAAATCGCGATGATAAACAAAATACGACGGCCAAAGCGCGATACCGGAGGCTGTACACGACGATGCTGACGAAGTTTGACTGCGTGGTAATGGACGACGAAACCTACGTCAAAGCCGACTACAAGCAGCTTCCGGGACAGGAGTTTTATACGGCAAAAGGAAGGGGAAAGGTAGCAGATATTTTCAAGCACATAAAACTGTCAAAGTTCGCAAAGAAATATCTGGTTTGGCAAGCCATCTGTACCTGTGGCTTGAAAAGCAGCATTTTCATAGCTTCCGGGACTGTCAACCAAGAAATTTACATGAAAGAGTGTTTGAATAAACGTCTGCTGCCTTTCCTGAAGAAACACGGTTGTTCCGTACTGTTTTGGAGGGATTTGGCATCTTGCCATTACGGTAAAAAGGCCATGGAGTGGTACGCCGCCAACAACGTGCAGGTGGTTCCCAAGGACAAGAACCCTCCCAACACGCCAGAGCTCCGCCCAATTGAGAAATACTGGGCTATTGTCAAGCGGAACCTAAAGAAGACCAACAAAACTGCTAAGGACGAGCAGCAGTTCAAGGCAAACTGGCTTTCTGCGGCGAAGAAGGTGGACAAGGTGGCTGTACAAAATCTGATGGCAGGTGTCAAGCGTGAGGCCCGGCAATTCGGATTTGGAAAAGCGAAAGCCTAACTGAATATTTTTCCTGAATTTTGTACTAATTGAACTTGAAAAAGAAATTTAATTTGATTTTTTAAATAAACGATTTCACCGATTTACACGCGTTTTCCCTTGACCAAATTTTGACCGTATCACCCTTTAGATAGACACATGATGTCTTTGGCAATATTGCTCAGGGCCGGCCCCTCAGTCGATCTAGCCATGTCCGTCTGTCTGTGAACACATTTTTATAATCAAATTCAAGGTCGCAATTTTAGTCCAATCGACTTCAAATTTGGCACAAGTATGTATTTTGGATCAGAATATATATAGCTCCCATATATATCTTTCGTCCGATATGCACTTATACGGCCCCAGAAGCCAGAGTTTTGCCCTAATTTGCTTTAAATTTTGTACAGTGAGTAGAATTAATATTGTAGTTTTGCATGCCAAATTTGGTAGAAATCGGTTCAGATTTATATATAGCTCCCATATATATATATATATATATATATATATATATATATATATATATATATATATATATATATATATATATATATATATATATATATATATATATATATATATATATATATATATATATATATATATATATATATATATATATATATATATATATATATATATATATATATATATATATATATATATATATATATATATATATATATATATATATATATATATATATATATATATATATATATATATATATATATATATATATATATATATATATATATATATATATATATATATATATATATATATATATATATATATATATATATATATATATATATATATATATATATATATATATATATATATATATATGTGTGTATGTAACCGCATATGGTCACTTGGGCTTGGTTGCACAATAAGGTAAATAAATAAATAAAAAAAAATAAATAAATTTAAATTTAATTAGCGCTAAAGACATTTTAACAATTTTTAACTCCAAACTTTTTCCATCAAAATATGAAATTTTCCTTAACAATAGAATATTGTTATCTGTTGTTAAGGAAAATTTCATATTGGATGGAAAAAGATTGGAGTTAAAAATTGTTAAAATGTCTTTAGCGCTAATTCAATTTAAATTTATTTATTTTTTTTTATTTATTTATTTACCTTATTGTGCAACCAAGCCCAAGTGACCATATGCGGTTACATACACATAATTTTTATTCTATTGTTAAGAAAACATAGAATAAAAATTATTTGATTAAAAATCACAATTAGTAAAATATTTTAATTAACATTTTAAAAATAAATCTAAATTTTTTACATGATGGCTTCCCTTTTTTTCGTATATTAATGTAAATTGAATGTAAATTTTCCAGGATTTAGTTGAAGTTGTGGCAGAATTGATTTTCCAAAACATTATGTTGCTACACGATGTTTATGTAGAAAATTTAGAAATATTTTCGAAATTTTATTTTCTTAAAAAATTTTCATTACAGTACAAAAAAATAATTGTGTTTTTTTATTAATTAATTAATTATTAATATATAAATATTTATTATTTTCATACCGTACTATGGACATATCTATCTCTGCCGGTTACACAAACAAAAAATATAACCAAAATATTTCCAATTAAAAAATTGATTGGAGTTGAAAATTTTTACTAAACAATTTGCTACAATTAACTTTTAAATCAAGATAAAGGGTGGTTAAAATTTCAAGGGCCGATGTTGATTTTGAATAAAACACAAACTATTTAGGAAATTATTGTAATTTTATTTTATTATGATATATTGGTATTACTCAATTATGTATGGAACAAAATATCGGTCAAATGGGCGCCGCGACCTCGGTGGCACACCTTCATCCGAAGGTCCAAATTTTCGATGACGCTGAGGCATAATGGAGGTTCTATGCCGTTAATGTGCCGAATTATCTCATCCTTTAGCTCTTGAATTGTTGCTGGCTTATCGACGTATACCTTTTTTTCAAATAACCCCAAAGAAAAAAGTCCAACGGTGTCAAATCACATGATCTTGGCGGCCAATTGACATCGCCATTACGTGAGATAACACGGCCATTGAATTTGTTGCGCAAAAGAGCCATTGTTTCGTTAGCTGTGTGGCAAGTGGCACCGTCCTGCTGAAACCACATATCGTCCACATCCATATCTTCCAATTCGGGCCATAAAAAGTTCGTTATCATCTCACGATAGCGAAGACCATTCACAGTAACTGCCTGACCGGCCTCATTTTGGAAAAATTACGGCTCGATGATGCCGCCAGCCCATAAACCGCACCAAACAGTCACTCTTTGCGGGTGCATTGATTTTTTGACAATCACTCTTGGATTCTCATTCGCCCAAATGCGGCAATTCTGTTTATTGACGAATCCACTGAGGTGAAAATGTGCCTCATCACTGAAGATGATTTTCTTCGAAAATTGATCATCCACTGTTGCCATTTCTAGGAACCATTCTGCCCATTCACGACGTCCATGGTTCAAATTGAGTAAGTCTGAAATAGAGAAATGTCAAATAAAATTCGGAAAAAAACTTGGCGTTTAGGTGTGGTTCACATTCAACATCGGCCCTTACAATTTAACCACCCTTTAGAAGAATTCAGTTAGTCAATGATTGAAAATTTTAAAATTTTTAATTAAAAAAAAAAATCGACACAAATAACTTTTTACGCCCATTTTCATGAAGCTCCGTTAGTGCTCCGTTAACTAACGGATTTTTAAACCGTATTATGAACATAGCTGCCATCTAGCGTATATACTCCATATACCTGTTAGGATCTTAACTGTTAAAAAATTGTCAGTTAAAGTTAACCGGAGAGAAGATATTTGGAATTTACTTTCTGTTAACTGGCAGTTAAAGCCTAAGCCTCGGAAGACTAAGTCATTTAAAAAACATTGATGGATTTTTTTTTTCATATTTAAATAAAAATTTATTTCAAACAATCAATTTTTTAATCCAACTAAAAACACAAAGTCAGTTAAGAAAGTAATTGGAAATAGTTACGTTTTTATTTCAAGAAATTAATAAATTTTTGTAATCAACATCAATTAAATTTTCAATTGAATCAATTAAAAAATTAATTGAAATTTCCAAATCAAATCAATTAAGTTTTTAATCAAATATTTGATTTATGCCCAATTAAAACTGTGATTGATACTAATATTTTCGTGATTGAAGACATTTCAATTTAAAAATTTATGTGGAACAATTAATTTAACCGGAGATAAGATATTTGCAATTTATTTTCTGTTAACTGGCTGTTCAAGACCAACGGAGCTAAATTAAAATTGCCGTAAGTCTTATTCTTTTTCAAGTGCTATAGGATTTTTATATTTTTCTATCCTCAATTTAAAGACTCCATAGAAATTTAAAAGAAAAAAAGTAATTCATCTTTTGTTTTCTTTATAGCCCAATTCTATGAAATATGTTTCTTTATAATACAATGGTAATTGATTTCTTATTAAAATGCCTTTGTGTAGCATGTCTCACTGTGCCTGCGGCTTTTTATTGCCTAGCTAGAATTGCACTTACTTACGGAGAACAACATAACAACGAATAAAAAACAATCGAAAGTGTGTGAACAAATTAGACGATAAAAATTCCCATCGCAATAATAAAGACGAAAAAAAATAACAAACTAAGCATCAGCCCACAAGGCCAATAGCATTCATATGATAGACAAGACCAGAACGGAACTCCACTTCACTCAATACATTGTAGCCTTTAGTACAATGTGGTTGAAGAGAGCGCTGTTTCCTTTGTTGTTTTTTGGCATATAAACAGGGAAATTTTCATTTATTAAATTTCGCCCCACCCCCCATCATATACCATCGCTAGGCAATCAGCACACAGTTGAGTATTATCATCATACTCATATACGATATTGAGTGGAGCTTTAATTCTTTATATGAGCGATGGGGGGCATAGGAAGGACGGAAGTATTTTACAGGTACTTAAAATACCCATGTTCAACAGACATTACCACATGTTGAAACTTATTCATACATATTCTTACACACACAAACACAGACATATGTGGGTTTGTTTATTAGGGTACATTTTGAAGAGAGGAAATTTTTGGAGAAATATTACATCAATATAAAATGTAAGAGAAGAGAAATGTTAATAGTTTTCGAAACATGACATTAAGGGGTCACCAGGGTGCAATAGTTCAATTCTAAATTTAGTCGAAACACTAAAATCTTTTATAGTGTTAGTTAATCACTGCAATTATTCGAGAGATATTTTTAGGTATTTCATATTTATATACATTTTATAAAAATTAATCCTAGAGGGACTCAATAAATGAAGGGTACTAATAATATTATTTGTTACGAATTGTGTGGGATTAATTATTATGTTTTATATAAATATAGTATAGTATTATACATTAAGTAAAAATTCAAAACGACTGGCTATCACGGTCGCCACAGTTGATAGGATTCTAACAAAAATTTTAGATTTTTTACTTTTTGGTACATAGGTACAATTCTTGATATTTTGATAGATTTTGCAAATTATTCTTCTCAAACTAAGAGGTATTTCACAAATCTTGACAAAATTTTCTTTGGAAAAAAAATTTTCACAAAATTTCTATAGAAATAAAATTTTGGCCAAATTTTCTATAAAAATAAAATATTGACAATGTTTTTTTTTTATAGGACTAAAATTTTGACAAAATTTTCTATAGAAATAAAATTTTGACAAAATTTTCTATAGAAATAAAATTTTGACAAAATTTTCCATAGAAATAAAATTTTGACAAAATTTTCTATAGAAATAATATTTTTACAAAATTTTCTATAGAAATAAAATTTTGACAAAATTCCCTATAGAAATAAAATTTTGACAAAATTTTCTAGAGAAATAAAATTTTGACAAATGTTTCTAGAGAACTAAAGTTTCTAAAAGTTTCCATAGAAATAAAATGTTGACAAAATTTGCTATAGAAATAAAATTTTGACAAAATTGCCTATTGAAATAAAATTTTGACAAAATTTTCTATAGAAATAAAATGTTGACAAAATTTTCTATAGAAATAAAATTTTGACAAAATTTTCTATAGAAATAAAATTTTGACAAAATTTTCTATACAAATAAAATTTTAATAAAATATTATATAGAAATAAAATTTTGACAAAATTTTCTATAGAAATAAAATTTTGAGAAATTTTCTATGGAAATAAAATTTTCACAAAATTTTCTAAAGAAATAAAATTTTGACAAAATTTTCTATAGAAATAAAATTTTGCCAAAATTTTCTATAGAAATAAAATTTTGAGAAAATTTTCTAAAGAAATAAAATTTTGACAAAATTTTCTATAGAAATAAAATTTTGACAAAATTTTCTATAGAAATAAAATTTTGACAAAATTTTCTATAGAAATAAAATTTTGACAAAATTTGTTTATAGAACTAAAATTTTGACAAAATTTTTTGATAAAATTTACTATAGAAATAATATTTTGACAAAATTTTCTATAGAAATAAAATTTTGACAAAATTTTTTTATAGAAATAAAATTTTGACAAAATTTTCTATAGAAATAAAATTTTGACAAAATTTTCTATAGAAATAAAATTTTGACCAAATTTTCTATAGAAAGAAAAGAAATAAAATTTTCTATAGAAATAAAATTTTAATACATTTTCTATAGAAATAAAATTTTGACAGAATTTTCTATAGAAATAAAATTTTGACAAAATTTTCTATAGAAATAAAATTTTAACAAAATTTTCTATAGAACTAAAATTTTTACAAAACTTTTTATGGAAATACATTTTTGACAAGCTTTTCTATAGAAATAAAATTTTGACAAAATTTTCTATAGAAAAAAAATTTTGACAAAATTTGTTTATAGAACTAAAATTTTGACAACATTTTTTTATAGAACTAAAATTTTGACAAAAATTTTTTATAGAACTAAAATTTTGACAAAAATTTTTTATAGAACTAAAATTTTGACAAAATTTTTTTTATAGAACTAAAATTTTGACAAATTTTTTTTTTTATAGAACTAAAATTTTGAGAAAATTTTGTCAAAATTTTCTATAGAAATAAAATTTAACAAAATTTTCAATAGAAATAAAATTTTGATAAAATTTTCTATAGAAATAAAATTTTGACAAAATTTTTTATAGAAATAAAATTTTGCCAACATTTTCTATAGAAATAAAATTTTGACAAAATTTTCTATAGAAATAAAATTTTGACAAAATTTTCTATAGAAATAAAATGTTGACAAAATTTTCTATAGCAAGAAAAGAAAAAAAAATTTCCATAGAAATAAAATTTTGACAAAATTTTCTATAGAAATAAAATTTTGACAAAATTTTCTATAGAAATAAAATTTTGACAAAATTTTCTATAGAAATAGCATTTTGAGAAATTTTTCTGTAGAAATAAAATTTTGAAAACATTTTCTATAGAAATAAAATTTTGACAACATTTTCTATAGAAATGAAATTTTGAGAAAATTTTCTAAAGAAATAAAATTTTGACAAAATTTTCTATAGAAATAAAATTTTGACAAAATTTTCTGTAGCAATAAAATTTTAACATAATTTTCTATAGAATTAAAATTTTGACATAATTTTGTATAGAAATAAAATTTTGCAAAATAGGAAAATTTTCTCCAAATTTGGATAAGTTATTTTTATAATTTTTTTCGTTCCATCCTAGTATACATCCATGAAATTTAACATTATTGTTTATTTTCATAAACGACCTCCGACCGATGTTCTACTCGTGTCGATTTTTTTTATGTAAATATTCACAAGTACAAGAAAATTTGTAAACTAAAAGAACACCAGAAGCTGATCGACCATGAATGTTGCGGTTTACAACACTCAGTGTATTGTATCTGGTCTTTCCATCTTGATGTACAAGTCAAAAAGTTTATTAAAACAATTATATGGTTTATTAAGAACATACAATATAAGCCCTTTTGCCAATATTTAAAAACCCATTGGATGAAAGATACATTTATTTTAGGACATATGTATATAGCTTTTATTGTGAATATTGTGAAACTGATATTGTTTCCAATAGTAATTTTCCATGGCAAAGCAATTTTGACAAAATTTTCTATAGCTACAAAATTTGGAAAAAATTCAAATGACAAAGAAATATTAATTGGAAAGTGAATATTAAATTTTTGGAAATTTGATATCAAAATCATTCAATGCAAATGTGAATAATTTTAATAGCAAATTAAAATTGCCATATTTATAAAATATTTGAAGATTTTAAATATGCAGCTTTTATTTAAATTTATTCATTAAGCCTCAAATATGTTATAGCATATTTATGTAATTCTATTGCCGATGTTCCATTGTATGTGCATTTTTAATTTTGTTAGAGAATCGTATGCCTTCTTGATATGTATAAGTTACAAATTAATTAAGGCATACATTGGAATTCTTTGAATATTCAAACTGATTGAACTTGTAGGATTAAATGGAAATACTGCCTACCATACATCATTATTATTGATACAACATACTTTCAAAACATAATTAAGTTATATAGAAATCTCTTTGTTTCTTGCAGGCAATAAGCCAAAAAGAAAATTGGAATAGAAACCACCCCCACCCCGCTGAACACCCGCAAGCACTCTCTTATTGATGAGTCTAACAACTAGACCATAGAAATAATTGCAATATAAAGAAATTGCTAGACATGTTTGGCAATTGAAACAGGATATGGAAACAAATCAAAGTGAATTCAATAAACATAGAATATCTACCAAAAACCGAAGACCATCAAATGGATAAAGGCGTTGATAGAAATGTGAAGTGAAACAAAAAAACAACCAAAAAGACATTCAAAATCATCCAAGGCGGAAGTAATATCACTTTATGCGAACCAAAAAAACAAACAAGATTTCCATTGAACACACGGCCAATAAGCAGTGAAGCGAGTTTAGCCTAAAGCCAAAAAAATCACTGAAGCGTTTACACTCATTTCAACTTTGATTTAGATTTGAATTCAACGCAAGCAGCCACTACAACCCAACGAAAAGGGAAAACATCCACCTACTAAATGTGCTACATACTCTTAGTGCTATAAGGTTTTTGCCAAGCAACCAAGTGACAAGTGGGAAAAAAACGGAAGTACTGCTATAGCAACATGTTTCCGTTGGAATCTTTGGTTGATGTGGGCAACGCATTACCCAATCATATGATGATGCCATTACCAGACGACTATACAAATCTCAGTTATACCAAGGCATCTGCTATTGCACTCGCAACTCCCATTACCACCACCATCACCAGCAGCGCCAACACAACGATCATTTCATCGAAGTCAATCTCCTTTCAAATGGACAATGTAACACGTATCGCTTTACAGGGTAATGATGGAATGGTTAATGACACAGGCATGGGTTATGTCCCACCGATACAACGTCCAGAGACCATATTCGTTGCCATACTCTTTACGCTCATCTTTATAGTGGGTGTCTTGGGAAATGGCACATTAGTGATAATATTCTTTCGTCATCGTTCAATGCGCAACATTCCAAATACGTAAGTACACAAAAGGACCCCCTCAAAAAAAAAAAGACAGAAAATCTAATTCAATATCCAAGAATGAAAAAATATTTAAACACAAACAGTTTTCTCCCTTCACACTTTGGTTACTTGCCCAAAGGTCTATTGTATTAGACCCTACTTATAAATCATATAAACTTTGGACTTTGTTTCTTTCGTTTTCTTTTTGCATACCCAGACTAATGAGGTTAATTTATCCTATACTTCAGTGGCCTTTTGTAGTTCCATACAAAGTTGCAACTTTTGTCCTTTTTTTGCTTTCTGTTTTTGTGAAAGTAGCCTTTTATCGAATACAGATATCGATGACAAATTGAGTTGCCCTTCAGGCTACACAAAACCCATTCTCATATAATTACCAATTTAATGGACACGTAAATGCAATGCCTTAAAACAGTTATATTTATTTACAAGGCAAATCGGTCGTTAAAGAGAGTAAAGAAACAGAATATTTAATATATAGAAGGAAAATTTACGAAATACGAAATACACCATGAGGGACCCTAGAGCGTATACGTACGTAATTATTAATGCGTATACGACATGGTGACACGGTCGCAACTATTGCACAAACATAATCTACCAAAATTTCCAGAATTTTTTGTCTAAATGGTACTTTTATCGAAAATTTTGTTAAAATTTTATTTCTATAAAAATTTTCCTAAAATTTTATTTCTATAGAAAATATTGTCAAAATGTTACTTCTATAGAAAATTTTTGTCAAAATTTTATTTCTATAGAAAATTTTGTCACAATTGTATATGTATAGAAAATATTTTATAGAAAATGTAGTGAACATTTTATTTCTATGGAAAATTTTGGAAAATGTTTATTTCTTTAGAAAGTTTTGGCAAAATTTCATTTCTATAGAAAATTCTGCAAAACTTTTATTTCTATAGAAAATTTTGTCAATTTTTTTTTCTATAGGATATATTGTCAAAATGTTATTTCTATAGAAAATTTTATCAACATTTAATTTCCAATGAAAATTTTGTCAAAATTTTATTTCTATAGAAAGTTTTGTCGAAATTTTATTTCTATAGAAATTTTGTCAAAATTTTATTTCTATAGAAAATTTTATAAAAATTTTTACAAAATTTTGGCAAAATTCTAAATCTATAGAAAATTTCTGTAGATAATTTTGTCAAAATTTGATTTCTATCAAAAATTTTATTTCTATAAAAATTTTGCTAAAATTTTATTTCTATAGAAAATTTTGTCAAAATGTTACTTCTATAGAAAATTTTTGTCAAAATTTTATTTTTATAGAAAATTTTGTCACAATTGTATATGTATAGAAAATTTTGTCAAAATTTTACTTTTATAAAAAATTTTGTCAAAATTTTATATCTATAGAAAACTTTGTCAAAATTTTAATTTCTATAGAAAATGTTGTCACAATTTTATATCTACAGAAAATTTTGTCAAAATTTTATTTCTATAGAAAATTTTGTCAAAATTTTATTTCTATAGAAAGTTGTGTCGAAATTTTATTTCTATAGAAAGTTTTGTCGAAATTTTATTTCTATAGAAATTTTGTCAAAATTTTATTTCTATACAAAATTTTGTTAAAATTTTGGCAAAATTCTATGTCTGTAGAAAACTTCTGTAGATAATTTTGTCAAAATTGTATTTCTCTCAAAAATTTTGTTAAAATTTTATTTCTATAAAAATTTTGCTAAAATGTTATTTCTATAGAAAATATTGTCAAAATGTTACTTCTATAGAAAATTTTTGTCAAAATTTTATTTCTATCAAAAATGTTTGTTAAAATTTTATTTCTATAGAAAATATTGTCAAAATGTTACTTCTATAGAAAATTTTGTCACAATTGTATATATATAGAAAATTTGGTCAAAATTTTACTTTTAAAATTTTGTCAAAATTTTAATTTCTATAGAAAATTTTGAAAAAATTTTAGATCTAGAGAAAATTTTGTCAAAATTTTATTTCTATAGAAAATTTTGGTCAAGGTTTTATTTCTATAGAACATTTTTGTCAAAATTTTATTTCTACAAAAAATATTGTCAAATTTTACTTCTATCGAAAATTTTGTTAACATTTTATTTCTATAGAAAATTTTGTCAAAATTGTGTTTCTATAGAAAATTTTTGTCAAAAATTTATTTCTTTAGAAAATTTTGTAAAAATTTTACTTTTATAGAAATTTTGTAAACATTTTATTCCTATAGAAAATTTTATTTCTATAGAAAATTTTGGCAAAATTCTATGTCTATAGAAAATGTTGGCAAAATTCTATGTATAGAGAAAGTTTGGTCACAATTTTATTGCTATAGAAAATTTTATACAAATTTATTTCTATAGATAATTTTGCATTGACTAAACTACAAGTGTAGCTCAAGCAACAAAGGAAAAGAATGTTTGTCTAATTTATTTGGGCAAAGCCCTATAGACTGCAAGATGGTTGGATGTTGGAAATAAATTAGACAAACATTCTTTTCCTCTGTTGGTTAAGCTACACTTGTAGTTTAGTCAATGCATGGTTTTAAGCTAACATAAAACAAGTATATACGGCCGTAAGTTCGGCCAGGCCGAAGCTTATGTACCCTCCATCATGGATTGCGTAGAAACTTCATCTAAACACTGCCATCCACAATCGAATTACTTAAGTTGCGGTAACGCTTGCCGATGGCAAGGTATCTTAAAACCTCCTAACACCATCTTCTAAATTGTATGTAAGTCCATACGTGGTATATATTAAATCAAAAAAGATCGATCCAATACGTATATAATTCAGTTTGACAAAGTAGACATACAATTTTGACAAAATTTTCTATAGAAATAAAATTTTGGTAGATTATTTTTGGCTCTAGTGGCAACCATGATTATGAACCGATATCGACCAATTTTTGTGTGATTGGACCAATTTTGGTATGGTTGTTAGCGACCATATACTAACACCACGTGCCTAATTTGAACCTGATCGGATGAATTTTTCTCCTCCAAGAGGCTCCGGAGGTCAAATCTGGAGAATGTTTTATATGGGGGCTATATATAATTATGGACCGATATGGACCAATTCTGCCACGGTTGTTAAAGATCATATACTAACACCATGTTCCAAATTACAACCGGATTGGATGAAAATTGCTTGTCTTGGAGACTTCGCAAGCCAAATCTGGGGATCGGTTTATGTGGGGGCTATATATAATTATGAACCGATATGGACCAATTTTTGCATGGTTGTTAGAGACCATATACCATTATCATGTACCAAATTTCAGGCGGATCGGATGAAATTTGCTTCTCTTTGAGGCTCCGCAACCCAAATCTGGGGATCGGTTTATATGGGCGCCATATATAATTATGGCCGATGTGGACCACGGTTGTTAGAGACCATATACCAATACCATGTACCAAATTTCAGCCGGATCGGATGCAATTTGCTCCTCTTTGAGACTTCGCAAGCCAAATCTGGAGATCGGTTTATATGGGGTCTATATATAATTATGGACCGATGTGGACCAATTTTTACATGGTTGTAAGAGACCATATACCAACATCATGTACCAAATTTTAGCCGGATCGGATGAAATTTGCTTCTCTTTGACGTTCCGCAAGCCAAATCTGAGCATCGGTTTATATGGGGGCTATATATAATTATGGACCGATGTGGACCAATTTTTGCATGATTGTTAGAGACTATATACCAACATCATGTACCAAATTTCAGCCGGATCGGATGAAATATGCTTCTCTTAGATGCTCCACAAGCCAAATCTGGGGATCGGTTTATATGGGGGCTATATATAATTAAGGACCGATATGGACCAATTTTTGCATGGTTGTTGGAGACCATATACCAACATCATGTACCAAATTTCAGCCGGATCGGATGAAATTTTCTTCTCTTTGAGGCTCCGCAAGCCAAATCTGGGGATCGGTTTATATGGGAGCTATATATAATTATGGACCGATGTGAACCAATTTTTGCATGGTTGTTAGAGACCAAATACCAACATCATGTACCAAATTTCAGACGGATCGGATGAAATTTGCTTCTCTTTTAGGCTCCGCAAGCCAAATCTGGAGATCGGTTTATATGGGGGCTATATATAATTATGGACCGATGTGGACCAATTTTTGCATGGTTGTTAGAGACCATATACCAACACCATATACCAAATTTCAGCCGGATCGGATGAAATATGCTTCTGTTAGAGGCTCTACAAGCCAAATCTGAGGGTCCCTTTATATGGGGGCTATACGTAAAAGTGGACCGATATGGCCCATTTTCAATACCATCCGACCTACATCGATAACAACTACTTGTGCCAAGTCTCAAGTCGATAGCTTGTTTCGTTCGGAAGTTAGCGTGATTTCAACAGACGGACGGACGGACGGACATGCTTAGATCGACTCAGAATTTCACGACGACCCAGAATATATATACTTTATGGGGTCTTAGAGCAATATTTCGATGTGTTACAAACGGAATGACAAAGTTAATATACTCCCATCCTATGATGGAGGGTATAAAAAAACAACAACAATGATTAAAGAACAAAACCAACAATAACAAAACGAAAAAAAAAAATTTTTCTATAAAAATTTTTGTTAAAATTTTATTTCTATAGACAATTTTGTCAAAATTATATTCCTATTGAATTTTTTGTAAAAAAATTTTTTCTAGAGAAAATTTTATCGAAAAATTTAATTTCTAAAGAAAATTTTGGAAAAATTCTATGTCTATGGAACATATTTGCAAAACTCTATATCTATAGAAAGTTTGGTCACAATTTTATTGCTATAGAAAATTTTACACAAATTTTATTTGTGTAGGAAATGTTGTCAAAATTTTATTTCTATAGAAAATTTTGTACAAATGTTATTTCTATAGAAAATTTTGTCAAAATTTTATTTCTATAGAAAATTTTGTCAAAATTTTATTTCTATAGAAAATTTTGCCAAATTTTATTTCTATAGAAAATTTTGTCAACATTTTGTTTCTATAAAAAATTTTTCAAAGTTTTATTTCTATAGAAAATTTTGTCAAAATTTTATTTCTATAGAAAATTTTGTTAAATTTTATTTCTATAGAAAATTTTGCCAAATTTAATTCCTATAGAAAACTTTGTCAAAATTTTATTTCTGTAGAATATTTTCTCAAATTTTAATTCTGTAGAAGATTTTCTCATAATTTTATTTCTATAGAAAATTTTTGTCAACATTTTATTTCTATAGAAATTTTGTAAACATTTTATTCTTATAGAAAACGTTGTCAAAATTTTATTTCCAAAGAAAATTTTGTCTAAATTTTATTTCCAAAGAAAATTTTGTCAAAATATATTTTAATAGACAATTTTGTCAAAATTTTATTTTTATGTAAAATTTTTCCAAAATTTTATTTCTATAGAAAATTTTCTCCAAATTATATATCTATAGAAAATTTTGTCAAAATTCATTCCAAACATCCAAAATCAATGATAATAAACACCGCGAACAATTTCATAAATAGAGTTTTGACAATAAGTGACAAGATATATCATCATCAAAATAAGCAAAAGATACGAGACATTTTATTAATGAATGACTTCCCAAAGAAGACTATAAAAGATTTATTACAACGTGCACAGAAGCCAAAAAAGGACAATATCAATAAGGAGCCAAAAATATATAAATCTGTCACTTTTATACCTGGTTTCTCCGAAAGATTCAAAAACTCTGAAATTTATGACAAGGACAAGATTCAACTCGCTTTCAGTACGCACAATACAATGGACCAATTCTATGGGAAAACAAAATCAAAAGTTAAAAAGGAGGACAAATCAAATTTAGTATACCAAATAAAATGTAATGGAGACGGGTCCGACATATGCCAAAAGGTATATGTTGGTACTACAGGAACTAAATTAAAGACGAGAATTTCATCCCACAAATCTGACCACAAGGCTAGAGATAAGCCATTGGATCAAAAGACGGCACTCGCAACCCACTGTACACAAACTGGACACAGCCCGAATTTTGACGATGTAGATGTATTAGTGCAAGAGAGTAATCTGTTCCGACGATATACCTTAGAGATGCTTTATATCACCGACGTTCCCAGCGAGAAGAGATTAAACTTTAAAACAGACACAGATAAATGTTCTCAAATGTATAGATACATCATAAAAAAACACGGACGCAGACATATTTAGTTGGCAATCAAATTTTCTAAAAAGCAGACGTAATCACTCTCTACAATTTTTTGATTATTTCCTAAAAATACTTTAATGTAAATATAAATTGTTTGTGTTACTCGTACATTGTGTACTAATATTTGTTATTTATGTAGATCCCCGTCGAAGACTAACGATGTTAGTCGAAATATTGGAGAATAAAGTTAACAAGTAATCAAAAATCGTAAAAAGGATTTTTTATTAAAAAGGACCTCAAGCCGAAATAATAATAAAATAAATTAGAACAACAGGTCAACAAAACGAAGGATTTTGTCAAAATTTTATTTCAATAGAAAATTTTGTGAAAATTTTATTTCAATAGAAAATTTTATCAAAATTTTATATCTATAGAATTTTTACAATTTATTTCTATATTTAGAAAATTTTAGTACCTCTTAGTTGGAGAGGAAGATTTTGCATAATCTACCAAAACATCAAGAATTCTCTCAATCTACCAAACAGTAAGAAATTCACCATTTTTGCTAGAATTTTACCAAATGTGGCAACCGTGTATGGGGCCATAAATGTTTTTATATAGATATAAAATCATATAAAATTAATTTACAAACTTATATGTGACTGCAAAATTTGTATTATTTTCTTTTGTGAATTTCTTATTCCCCCCAAAGCGTATGAGTTACGTCAGTTACTTGGCAACATTATATAAAACACATACGCCACCTATAACCATTATAATAATATTACTTATACCTCATGGTGTCTATAATTCATAGAATTTCATATTTTCTTAGTACAGATAACATAATCTCAAAAAACAAATTTTTCACGTACATATTTATTAAATAAATGAAAATTTCCACATAATCCCATTTATATAAATTAACTGCTATTTTTGTGGTTTTAAAATGATCTTTTGAAATAGTAAAATAACCAAATCATATAATTTCCTTTAGAATACCATTTAAATATATTAACATTTCATTCATTTCATTTAAAAAAGGAATTTTCCACCCAATTCTAAAGAAATGTGAAAATATTTCTGAACAATATGAGTTTCTCTGCTATATGGCCATATAACCGGAAGAAAGCAATTTATAAAAAGGGACCATACTCGTTTCCTTCTTTTGTTGAATTATAAGGAAAAATGTTTTTTTTTTTTACTAAACCAATCTATGGTCTTGTCTTTTGCCGTCTCAAGATAATTCACTTGAAGTGTCACCTTTCCGTTAAGGAATTTCTCAAAGTGTGAATGTTATGTATTTTAATTTTAAAGCAATGTATAGAAGGTCGGAAAGGACATGGTAATATATTTCTTGTCATAAAATGTCATTTGTTGGTATGAAAAAAATAAATAAATCACTACAGAAAAAGGGAAGTTAGTTGGTTAGTTGCAGGAAACATTTTAAAAGGGATAAGGTAAAGAAATTTTATATAAGCTATAGCATATAATACATGAAGTTTGAACTCATCGTCTAAGATATCAAAAGTATAATGATAGAGGATCAACATTGGTGAGATGTCGAAACATTTGAAATTACTAAATTGGGTGTTTCTTTAGAGACTATTTTAAGATCATCAAAATGTAACTAGAAATTGAAATTGATTTTTAAATCTAATGGATTTTTTTTATTTCTTATTTTTATTTATCTTTTCAGTTATATACTTTCCTTGGCCCTAGCCGATCTCTTAGTTATAATTGTATGCGTTCCCTTGGCCATGCTTGTCTATACCCAAGACAGTTGGACATTTGGCAAGAGCATGTGTCAAATAACAGAATTCTTCAAAGATGTTTCCATTGGAGTATCCGTCTTTACACTGACCGCATTATCTGGAGAACGTTATTGCGCCATTGTTAATCCTTTACGTAAACTACAGGTAAATATTCAAGAAATTATTGGAGGCTTCTTAAACATCTAGAAAACTTTAATTCAGGGATTTACTAACAATATGAATATTTTTAAAATATACTTTCCATTACAGACGAAACCCTTGACCGTAATCACTGCTGGTTTAATTTGGATGTTGAGTATATTTTTTGCTTTACCTTCCCTATTGGTGTCCGATTTGCAGTATATCGAAATAAGCAGTGAAAATAATTTTACCATAATTGTATGTTCACCGTTTGGTAAACAAAGTCCTAATTTGGATAGTTATTCAAGGTAAAGTTTTACACGCACACACATCAAGCAAAAGACCATTGGGAATGACTTGATTTACATATTAAAAAAAAAAAGGATTCAAATTATTTCCCAAATCTATGTGGGTCTTAAGTTTAATTATAAAATTTCCATAATTTATATTTAAAATAAAATATATTATTCCAAAATTATTTGAGGCCCTTAACCTTTTCTAAATCCCTCTAATAATCATTAGTTTTAGTTTTCTTTTTTTCTCGGCCTTAATCCTTTGTACCAACAAAATTGTTTTGAATAAATCAAGACTTCCTATTTACATATCAAATGTATTTATCTTTGGGACTTTGTCCATAGAAAGAGTACAAAAAAATTAATTCTGGGCACACAGTCATCTGTGATAGAAGTGAACCTTTCGTCTTCAAACAAATGAGCCTAATCAGTGTTCTTTTTGTATGGCTGTAACATCATCCCAATTATAGGGATATGGTATTGCATAAATAACTATTGGGCTACTACATTAGAGTGGGTCGAAAAAAATTATATTATAGGCGAAGATCGTATGTTAGTATTCAAAATAAAATGAGAAAAGAACTTTATAGGTCGGAGATTCGATTCTTGTTTTCTATGGTAGATCATATCGTGAAACCAAAGACCATTTAGATTTGAGTAAAGTGATTCACTTCTTGTGATGAAGGACGAGTCTCACAATGGTCGCTCGTGGTTTTTTTAACCACTATGAGACGGGTATAAACTTAATTTGGTTTATCAGCTTACATGTATCTGCAAAAAAAAACATTTTTTTTACGAATTTTTATTTCCCCCATGGCGTATGAGTTACATCATTTACTTGTCGATATTGAATAAATCACATACGCCACCTAGAATCATAATAATATTACTTATACCTCAGGTGACTATAGTTCAGGGAATTTCATATTTTCTTAGTAAACATAGCCTGAACTAACAAAAAAAATTACACCAAAGGCGATTTATATAAATCAGATGCTCTTCGTACTCGGTAATTCGATTGTTTTTTTTTCATGGTAGATCACATCGTGAAACCAAAGACCATTTGAATTTGAGACTGTTATAGTGATCACGGTTGCCACTCGGGCCAAAAATAAACTACCAAAATTTGAAGAATATATTACCAAAAATCTACCAAATTTAAACATTTTAATTTGAAACTTTGCATTAAATTTTTGGAGAAAATGTTAAAATTTTATTTCTAAAGAAAATTTTGTCAAAATTTTATTTCTATAGTAAATTTTGTAAACATTTTATTTCTAAAGAATATTTTTGACAAAATTTTAATTCTATAGAACATTTTGACAAAATTATATTCCTATACAAAATATTGTCAAAATTTTATTTCTATAGAAAATTTTGTCAAAATTTGATTTCTATAGAAATTTTGGCAAAATTTGATTTTATAGAAAATTTTATCAAACATTTTATTCCTATCGAAAATTTTATCAAAATTTTATTTCTATCGAAAAAATTTGTCAAAATTTGATTTCTATAGAAAATTTTGTCAAAATTTGATTTCTATAGAAATTTTCAAATTTTTATTTCTATAGAAATTTTCAAAATTTTGTTTCTATAAAAAATTTTGACAAAATTTTATTTGGTTGAAAAATTTGTCAAAATTTTATATCTATAGAAGATTTTGTCAAAATTTTAATTCTGTGGCAAATTTTGACAAAATTTATTTCTATAGCAAATTTTGGACAAAATTTTACTTCTATAGCAAATTTTGGACAAAATTTTACTTCTGTAGAAAATTTTGACAAAATTTTATTTCTATAGAAAATTTTGTCAAAATTGTATTTCTATAGAGAATTTATGACAAAATTTTAATTCTATTGAACATTTTGACAAAATTATATTCATATACAAAATATTGTCCAAATTTTATTTCTATAGAAAATTTTGTCAAAATTTGATTTCTATAGAAATTTTGTCAAAATTTGATTTCTATAGAAAATTTTGTAAAAATTTTATTTCTAAAGAATATTTTTGACAAAATTTTAATTCTATGGAAAATTTTAACAAAATCTTATTTCCATAGAAAATTTTGTCAAAATTATATTTCTATAGAAAATTTTATCAAAAGTTTATTTCTATAGAAAAATTGGACAAAATTTTATTTCGGTAGAAAATTTTGTCAAAATTTTATTTCTATAGAAAATTTTGTAAAAATTTTATTTCTTGGAAAATGTTTGACAAAATTTTACTTCATACAATATTTTGAACAAAATTTTACTTTTATAGAAAATTTTGACAAAATTTTACATCTATAAAAAATTTTGACAAAATTATATTCCTATACAATACACAAATACATTTTGGACAAAATTTTATTTCTATACAATATTTTTGACAAAATTTTATTTCTATAGAAAATTTTGACAAAATTATATTCATATACAAAATATTGTGAACATTTTATTTCTATAGATTTTTTTTTTCAAAATATTAAATTATATATATTATATTATATAAATATAGAAAATTTTGTCGAAATTTTATTTCTATAGAAAATTTATATCTATATAAATATATCTATATAAATTTTTGTCGAAATTTCATTTCTAAAGAAATTTTTGCCACAATTTTTTTTTAACAGTTTTTGCCAAAGTTTTTTCTATTTCTATTAAAAAACTGAAGTACCTCTTAATTGGAGTGGGATATTTTATAAAATCTACCAAAACATCAAGAACTCTAGCAATCTAACAAACATTAAAAACTCTATCATTTTTGGCAGAATTCTGCCAACTGTGGCAACCGTGATAGTGACTCTTCTCTTGTGATTTTTACCTACAAAAATTTACTTTAAAAAACTCACAAATAAATTTTTTATTTTTATGATCAAAGTACTTGAGACATCTTTATCACTTTTCCTTCATCAGGAGTTCTGATTTAGTATGTCATTCCCAAAAGGTGTTATAATAAACTCATGCACTTAGAAAAATTATGCAATTTTTTGTCGTCGACCCAATCTATTGCATAGATACTATTTCCATTGATCCGTTTACATTTAGTCAGCAGTGACAAAATGCGATTACCATTTGACTTAATTTTTTTGTTTCTTTGCACATTTCGCGATTTAGGTATGTGGTGGTGATAAAGGCATTCGTCTACTACATTCTACCGCTCTTTATAATTGGAGTTTTGTATTTGATGATGGCCCAGCGTTTGCATGTCAGTGCCCGTGATATGCCAGGTGAAACATTGAGCATGCAAAGTCGTTCACAGGTACGGGCTCGGCGCTATGTGGCTCGCATGGTAGTGGCATTTGTTGTGGGTAAGTGTGACAGAAGTCAGAAGACCTCAAATTACAACCAGAGATAGGTGTTGGACATTGGTGGTGGTGGTCGTTGGTGGGTGATGCTGATGATGGTGAAGTTTATGACATTGGTCATGAAACCAAAGTGAGGCATTCATTTGAGGTTTTCTGGCGTTATGGGACAAAACTTTTTCTAGTATCCATGAATGCTGACGATGAATGTCTTACAATTGAGCAGAACTAAAGTTAAATTCCTGTCCTGTGTAGTTGTTTTGTTGCTCTCATCATCAGCATTATTGTGTTTAACTTACCTCATCGCCCAATGTTTACTGATATCTATTCTCTGGGTACTTGGAATACAATTCTTGGCTTCACTTCATCCTCACCTTTTCTGGATTTTTTATGTTTATCTATTTGCAGTGTTTTTTGTTTGTTTCTTCCCCTATCATTTATTTGAATTGTGGTTCCATTTAAATCCAACGTCCAAGGATGATTTTGATGATTTCTGGCATGCCATACGCATCACTGGCTTTTGCACATAGTAAGTATCCTGGTCCCCCAAATGATTACAACGTTGGCTCAACCATCATGGCCATTTCATATTGTTAATTGAGTATTTCCATTATTATTACCAAATCATTGAACCGAACGACTACATTGATGGCAATGGTGACAGCTTTGGTGTTGAAGCATAACCCAAGTCAACAACAAAGAAGAAATGAAACAAAGAACAAAAACAACACAAAACTTAACAATAACCTCCTAGCTTGTTATCATCCACTGACACTCCCTAATAATTGAGGACATTTTCATTCAATGACACTTACCTGGGGAAAATCCAAAAACACTAATCACCAGTTGACCTATGATGGAGCATGAATGTAAAGATTAGGAGTATTTTTGGGTGTAGTTCACCAAACTACACTGTCTAAAAAATATTTTCTCCAATAATATGTTGAATGTTAAATTATGCTGGAAAATGTTTATCGTTATTCGAAGGTGGTCCGATAGTCTATAAAGAGAAAAAACAAACGGAAATGGGAAAATTTATTATTCATCACAGTCTTCATACAGGACCAAATAATATTGCAAATATTTTGAAGTCTGCAAAACATTCGTCGCTGGCTCCCCTCCCTATTGGACTGACAGAAATATAATTTTGACAAAATTTTCCTATAGACATAAAATTTTGACAAAATTTTTCTATAGAAATAAAATGTTGACAAAATTTTTCTAAAGAAATATATATTTTTTTTTATTTTTCTATAAAAATATTTTTTTTTCACAATTTTCCATAGAAATAAAATTTTGATAAAATTTTCTATAGAAATTAAATTTGGACAAAATTTTCTATAAAAATAAAATTTTGAAAAAATTTTCTATAGAAATAGGTTAAAGTGGCAGCCCGATTAAGTTTCTGGCTCACTTAGACTACTCAGTCCATTGTGATAGAAATACAATTTGAAATTTTTCTATAGAACTAAAATCTTGAAAACAAAATTTCCTATAGAAATAAAAATTGGTAAAAATTTTATTTCAAAATAAAATTTAAAAAATTTTTCTAAATGTTTCTATAGAAATAAAATTTTGACAAAATTTTCTCTAGAAATAAAATTTTGTAGCAATCAAATGCTGGCAAAATTTTCTATAGAAATAAAATTTTAACAAAATTTGTATATAGAAATAAAATTTTGACAAAGTTTTCTATAGAAATAAAATTTTGACAAAATTTGTATATAGAAATAAAATTTTGACAAAATTTGTATATAGAAATAAAATTTTGACAAAGTTTTCTATAGAAATAAAATTTTGACAAAATTTTTCATAGATATTGAACTTTTGAAAAAAAAAATTATACAGACATAAAATTTTGAAAAATCTTCTAGAGAAATCAAATGTTGCCAAAATTTTCCATAGAAATACAATTTTGACAATTATTTCAATAGAAATAAATTTTTGACTAAATATTCTATAAAATTTTGCAAAATTTTTCTTTAGAATAAAAATTTTTCTACAGAAATTAAATTTTGACAAAAATTTTGACAAAACTATAGAAATAAAAATTTGACAAAATTTTCTATAGAAATATAAATTTGGCAAAATTTTTTATAGAATTAATATTTTGAATAAATTTTCTACAGAAATAAAATGTTCAACAAGTTTTCTATAGAAATGACATTTTCTATAGAAATAAAATTTTGGAAAAATGTTCTATATAAATATAAAAATAAAATTTTGAAACAAAAATCCTATAGAAATAAAAATTGAACAAATTTGACAAATTTTTATTTCTAAACTAACTTTTCAATAGAAATATATTTTAGACAAATATTTCTATAGAAATAAAATGTTGACAAAATTTTCTATAGAAATAAAATGTTGACAAAATTTTTCTTTAGAAAAAAAAACAATTTGACAAATTTTTCTACAGGTATAAAATTTTGAAAAAAAAAATTTTATTTGACAAAATTTTCTATAGAAATATAAATTTGGCAAAATTTTCTATAGAATTAATATTTTGAATAAATTTTCTACAGAAATAAAATGTTCAGCAAGTTTTCTATAGAAATGACATTTTCTATAGAAATAAAATTTTGGAAAAATGTTCTATATAAATATAAAAATAAAATTTTGAAAAAAAAATCCTATAGAAATAACAATTGAACAAATTTGACAAATTTTTATTTCTAAACTAAGTTTTCAATAGAAATATAATTTAGACAAATATTTCTATAGAAATAAAATTTTGACAAAATTTTCTCTAGAAATAAAATTTTGAACATTTTCTATAGAAATAAAATACTGACAAAATTTTTCTTTAGAAAAAGCAAAACAATTTGACAAATTTTTCTACAGGCATAAAATTTTGAAAAAAAATTTTATAGACATAAAATTTTGACAAAATTTTTTTATAGACATACAATTTTGACAAAATTTTTTATAGAAATAAAATTTTGAGAAAAGTTTTGCATAGAAATAAAATTTTGACAAGTTTTTTATACAGAAACAATTTTGATAAAATTATCTATAGAAATAAACTTTTAACAACATTTTCTATGGAAATTAAATTTTGACAACATTTTTTATAGAAATAAAATTTTGACAAAATTTTTCATAGGCATTACAATTTTAAAAAAAAAATCTACAGAAATAAAATTTTGAAAAATTGGCTAGAGAAATCAAATGTTGCCAAAATTTTCTATACAAATAAAATTTTGACAATCATTCCTATAGAAATAAAATTTGGCAAAATTTCCTATAGAAATAAAATTTTGACAAAATTTTCTATAGAAATAAAATGTTGAAAAAAATTTCTGTAGAAATAAAATATTGATCAAATTTTCTATAGAAATAAACTTTTTACAAATTTCCTATAGAAATAAACTTTTTACAAAATTACCTATAGAAATAAACTTTTGACAAAATTTTCTATAGAAATAAAATTTTGACAAAATTTTTCATTGATATTGAACTTTTGAAAAAAAAAATTATACAGAAATAAAATTTTGAAAAATCTTCTAGAGAAATCAAATGTTGCCAAAATTTTCCATAGAAACACAATTTTGACAATTATTTCAATAGAAATAAATTTTTGACTAAATTTTCTATAGAAATAAATTTTTGACAAAATTCTTTATAGAAATAAAATTTTGACAATTTTTTTTATAGAAATAAAATTTAATAAAATATTTCTATAGAAATCAAATTCTGACAACATTTGCTATAAATAAAATTTTGACAAAATTTTCTATAGAAATAAAATTTTGACAAAATTTTCTATAGATATAAAAATTTTGCAAAAATTTTTTATAGAAATAAAAATTTTGCAAACATTTTTTATAGAAATATAAATTTTGCAAAAATTTTTTATGGAAATAAAAATTTTGCAAAAATTTTTTATAGAAATAAAATTTTGACAAAATTTTCTAAATAAAATTTTGACAAAATTTTCTAAATAAAATTTTGACAAAATTTTTTTTATAGAAAAACAATTTTAACAAAATTTTCTTTACAAATAAAATATTGGCAAAATGGAATTTTTTTGTTTGGTAGTTTGTTACTTTGCAAAACAACAACCAAGATTCTCATTGAACTATGGTAATTTAAATGTTTTCTCGTCTTATATTTCAATATGAAATACCAATGACAGACCAAATTGGCTCTAAAATTAAGTTTTTGTTATATTAAAGGCATTGTCATTATATTAAGTCGGATTTCGTTAAAAGCATCCAATTTAATTGAAGACTGACTAAAGGCGGACATATTTAAATGTTAAATATAGTCTTCTCTCCTAATTAATTTTTATATTAAATATTATTATATTTTTATATGAAAAGGTTTTCGATTATCTTTGCTGAAACTTCGGGCCAATAAATCTGTAGAGCCATATTTCATTTCCGCGTTTTTTTTTTCTCGCAATTTCTCTGACAACACTCACCTGAGCACAAACTTTTAACTCCCGCTGTTGAAAATGTTATTACTAACTATAGCAAATTTTCTCTGTGTTATTTATTTCATTGTGCCCATGTAGCTTTCTAAATTCCTGTGTGAATCCAGTGGCTTTATATTGTGTGTCCGGAGCATTTCGAGCCCATTTCAATCAATACCTGTGCTGCTGGTGTGTCAAAAGACAAACGCGCATACGGCAACATTCCACAGCTACCGGTATGATGGACACCAGCATTGTTAATATGTCCATGCGCTCTACAACCAACTATAATAGGGCTTCGGTACATTTGAATAATGCCAATTCATGTGGTGCTGGCAATGGTTTGAATGGAAATGCGACAGGACGACTATCCTCCAGTGGATATCGTCGCCAGTCATCGATGCAATTACAACATGGTAGCCATCATCATCATCATCAGCAGAAGCAGCAGCAACAACAACAAAAGCAACTGAAAATAGATGAAGGACGTCATTGTTCTTCACCAACCAGGGCCCAAAGTGGTGTTATACTAAGTCAAGACAAAAGGTGAGGTACCATGACAGTGGTCTTACAGACCGATACCCAACTTTAGAGAGTAGTTTTTACAAAAGAAAAAAAACAAAAAAGAAACCTAATTGTAAACTCTGTCCACAATGAAATCTAAGATAAGAACCTCTCCTCCTTTCTCCAAGGGGGCATCGAGGTAACACTCAAGCACTAAGTGTTGCGGTGAATGTCTTTTCTACACAAAAAAAAAAAAAAAAAAACAACGTAAAAATAAAATAAAACTTAATGGGCGTGTTTGAAGTGAAAACAACAAGAAAAATCCATTGAAAATGGTTTAAGGCATCCATGCTACAAGTGGAAGAGCTTCAGATCCTGGGGGATATATATACGTTTTTATGTATGTCTCCAACAGACAACAGTATTTAATGTAATTGTATGTTTGTTACTCTCAACATTGTCATGTATTTCTTTTTTTTTAAGGACAATTTAAATAATTTCATATAACGATTGTACAACAAATGTCCTAAGCAGATTCCTCTGAAAAATCAGAGACCAGCAGGTGTAAATAATGATGTCCTTTTTTTCATGTCCCCGTTTTTCTTAGATAATTTTTTTAAGCGTTATTGTCTCTGAATTTTTATTTCTTGATTTCTATACCTTTGTCTCTTAAACAATTTTGTTGTAAAAAGTTGTTTTTTTTTTGTTATAAAAACTTTACAAAATAAATTTACACACCCACCCACATTTGTATTCCAGCAAAATGTAGTTGTATAAGTTAGTGAATATATATAAACATAGATGTAAAAAACACATATACAAGCAAAACTAAAACAAATCTCCAAAGATATTTTTCTTAGTTTAAACTTTAAATTGTATTCAGTAAACATTGAAATTTAAAATGAAAATGAAAAAGAATAAAAACACAAACAACAACAACATCAAATAAACTGAATTGAAAAAAAAAACGAAAACTAAAGATTTCTCCTTTTTTGCAATCAATAAAACAATGAAAGCAGATTGTATGGTAATACTCGTGATATCTCTTGAATGGGAGATATATGTATGTAACATGAATGGCAGATATATGTATGGGTATTGGGGTTCTATTGAATCGCGCTCGCACACTCACGCCAACTCTTAATCATTCTCTATCTCCCTATCATTACAATAACGACGCGTGAGAGCATTCAATTCGAAAAGCTCAAGTCAATTGGCTTGTATATGTAAATGTTAAGAGGTTATACACAAAAGCCATGTATCCAAATACTCAAGCATATCCCTTTGAAGATGCCAATTGTCTCAGGTATACGAATTTAGAAATCAATCCAGTGCACACAGGGGGTTTTTCAATGGTGGGTATGGTGGAATTTCAGTTAAAATCAATATCGATAAGAGTTCCTAGCTCACACTAGGATTTTTGATAGACAGTCTAGCTAACAGGAAATTAAGGCAAAACCACGAAACACAAACAAAAAGAAAAAATATGAAGAGGGTCTGGTAAAATAAAAATTAAAACTTAAATCTCCCCATTTGCAATAACAAATATAAAGAAATAATAAAAAGTCAAATTAAAAAAAAAACTTAGTTTATGTGTAAATTTTAATACAATTTTTATTATAATTTTTATTCGACCCACCATAGGATGGGGGAATATTTTTTTTGTCATTGAGAAATATTGGTCTCAATTTTTATACGCTCCTCCATTTGCTTTGCACTCCGAAATATTGGTCTCAGATCCCATAATGTAAATATATTCTGGATCATGGTAAAAATTCTTAGTCGATGTAGCGATGTCTATCCGTCTGTCGCGTTGCAACTTAGTACAAGCACTTGTTATTAATGTAGGTCAGATGGTATTGAAAATGGCCCATATCGGAGCACTTTTAGGTATATCCCCTACATAAACAGATCTATAGAAAGAGAAAATTTCCTCCAATCCGGTTTAAATTTGGTACCATGCAAAAATTAGTCCATAATTAAATATAAGTCGACCCCCAAATTTCATTTACTGAGCGTCTTGCCAGATCACATTTCATCCGATATGGTATATGCACACAAAATTTTTTTCTGATTCAATCACGAAATTAATTGATCCAATTAATTTTTTAATTGAAATGTCTTCAATCACAGAAATGATAGTATCAATTAGAACATTAATTGACAGTCAATTAAAACATTAATTGATCCAATTAAAAAATTTATTGATACTCTTAATTTATGTGATTGATTTTTATTTCAATTAAAAAAATTGTTGATTCAATTAAATTTTTAATTCAATATTTTTTAAAACTTAATTAAGATTTTATTTGGAAAAATGTTCGTGATTTTTTTTCTGTGCGTCCTCTAAGTACCATGGATGGTTCATTGGTTGGTAAAAAAATTTGCAAGTCATTCTAAAAGCACAATTTTAAAAGCACTTCCAAAAATGTCCTTGCAAAGATGTTTTTCATTTTAACGACACTCAAAAAAATGTTTACTTGGATCCAAAGATTTTCACCTTCCCTTAAGGATTTTCATATAGACTCCGTGACAAAGATGCGGCTTCTTTAAAATAAAGACAATTTTTAGCGACCTATCCCGCATAAAATCCAGGATCAAGAAAATTAAAATTAAGATACATCCCATTATCGTGGTATATTAAAAAAGCTATTCACGTACAAACAAATGCCTTTTAAATTTTAACGGATACTTCAAAGTAAACAATGTTTTCTTAATGTGAAAAAAATAATTATTTTTCATGTTAACCTGGTACTGCAACAGGCGATTAACGTCCAAATGCATTATATCTTAATTTAATTGTAAATTAAAAAAAAAAAAAAAAAAAAAAAAACTATACAATTATTCTTCGTGCTTTTATGGACAGATATAGATTAAGAAACATGGTCAATAGAGCCATTGAAAAGAAAACGCCAGATACCAATCTATACACACCTGGACTGTACATGTTTCGGTTCGGGCGAATGAACCTTTCCACAGCCTTTAGTATAGATCTGGCTGGGAGAGATAACTCAATTTTGGGCCCTTTGAGCTAACTCCTTATGGAGAAAACATTTGGGAAATTTCCTCTTACAAATTGAATCATCTTTCCTCCCACTGTACATCATCTTTTCATATAACTTACAAGTCCCTTAATCTTATTTTTATTTCGTTTTGTTACATAGTAATGCAACAACACGAAATTTATTTTTAGAAAGTTAATTTGTTAGAATTCACCTAAGTGGTGAACAGTCGAACAATGCTTATTGTTTCTACAGTCAACTACAACCACATGTGACAACTTACAGAAACTGGTTTCCAGGATACAACAACAATTCTAACGCGTACATTAGTCGTGTTTTTCCTGTCCAGGTGTGTATAGATTGGTATCTGGCGTTTTCTTTTCAATGGCTCTATTGACCATGTTCCTTAATCTATATCTGTCCATAAAAGCTCGAAGAATAATTGTATAATTAGATATAATGCATTTGGACGTCAATTGCCTGTTTCGGTATCAGGCTAACATGAAATATAAAAATTAACTTTAAACGAAAAATGTTAAATCTAAATGTAAGTCTTGGCCTATATTTGAAGCTTTTTTATTTATTTTAATCCAAAAATTCAATACTTCAATTTATTTTTTTTTACTTTAAAGAAAATTTATCTTAGTTCCAAGACATACGGCTTTAACGGAGAGACGCAAAATTCCAAAATTTTTGTACTAAATTTAATAAAAATCTAAAGCATTGTTTTAAAGAAATTAGTACTTAATATTTTGTTAATTGCGCGTAGTAAACTTTAGGTTGCGTAATCTTTAATATCAGTTAGGATAGGTTATGTGACAGCCCGATGTATCGCCTCACTTAGACTATTCAGTCTGTTGTGATACCACATTGAAGAACTTCTCTCTTATCACTGAGTACTGCCCGATTCCATGTTAAGCCCAATAGCCGAGTCCGAACAGCGTTCCACATTGCAGTGAAACCACTTAGAAATGCAGTGAAACCACTTAGAAATGAAACACTCAGAAATGTAACCAGCATTACTGAGGTGGGATAATCCACCGCCGAAAAACTTTTTGGTGCAGCAATTGAACCCAAGACCTTGTGTATGCAAGGCGGGCTTGCTAACCATTGCTCCACGGTGGCTCCCATCTTTAATATCACGTAAATATTTTTATCAGTGTACACAGGAAGATCTTTTAATTGATTTTTTTTCCTTTTTTCATATTTTTAATGGGTAATTTTAACTGTTTCGGTATTCAAATAGGCTAAAAACAGAGTAAGACTTAATAAAAGCTACAGATTACTTAAATTTATTTTTATAAATTTATTAATATAATGGTAAACATTATTTAAATTTTTCGAGAAAAAAAATCTAGAAAAATTGAGAATTTTTGAAAATATTTGAGATCAAATATTTCAGACAAGAGTTAGAATGCATTAAAAATCAATAAAAAAAAATTAGAAAAATTATTTATTTGACAAATTATCACTAAATTCTGTTCACACCTTAAGAAGTGATGCAAATTCAGTGCAATGGCTGTTGAAATATTGGATATCCTTCCTATGACAAGCCTATGTAAAATTCTTCGGTTCTGCGCCAAAGATAAAAAAACATTGTCACTACTTTTCTGGCGACGATTTTTTTTGCTGGCTATATATAGCCCACATATAAATCGATCCAGAGATTTCAAAAAAAATCTACCTTGCCATCGACAATTGTCACCAGAAAGGCCAGTCTTTAGTAGAAAATTGTACACAGTCCATAGTGGAGGGTACATAAGCCGAAATTTCAACCGTATCTCTCTGCATTTATTTATAATTAGAAGTATTAGACTGATTATTTTTTTATTGTAACACATTTTTGAGAAAAATTGAATATTATAAAAAATATTTTTATTGTTATTTTTTTATTTTGTTTTAAATTTCTTTGAATAAATTTCCATTTCTTTGAATGAGTATTGCACTTAGACTTCTTTTATCCATCCAATTTGTTTCTTCATTTCTTTGTACATTTCCCAGTTGGTAACAGTACGCTTAACCTTTATATATTTAATTGGCCAAATTAAATTCTGGATTGCTTACCATTCAACCACAAGTTCTATGGATGTTGCTTTATGATCTTTTTGGCTGGTATATCCATAAAAAGAATCCACATGTGGCTAATCAATCAGATGTTAAGGGAAACAATTAATTTTGTTTTATACACACATATGTAAGTGTTACGATTGCTATCGACCTTTGCTGTATGAGTATTTTCCCTTTGTCATTCTCTCTCTCTCTCTCTCGTCTCCCATTTCGCTCATTTCATAATATGTTAGTGAACGTGCTGTAATAAAGCATTTGTGGCTCCCCATGAACAATTTTTAGGTGTTCTCTCACTCATTTGAAATCACAACTGTTATTATGAGCCAATTCCCCTGCAGGGAATAAATAAATTATATCTCTCATTTTAGTCATATGCTGTGGTTATCTGGCATTTTTGTTGGTGAAATTTAAAGACTGTTGAATAAAGCCTACCCATTTTTTGTGTAATACCAGTTGTAATTGTGTTCGAAATTTTGTACAAATTTTTAAATTGATGTTAGGCAATGGAATGAATGCTTTTCATCACACTATCTTTTCCCATTATGGCTTTCTGTATAGGACACAATGAAAGCGTTTATTTAAATAAATTAATTTTCCTAACATCAGCGTATGTTATAGCTAAATTTTCCAATTGATTGATAGCAATTTTATTTTGCTATAAATAATCCAACAGACGATTTCACTGACGTCACTACAGTAAATTTTGTCTATGGATTTATGCTGCTCTTGATTTTCAATTGACATTGATATTGAGGGATTACTTGAAATTTCCCCCAAACCAATATTATAGAATATATCTATGTATATACCTAGTAGAGTGATTACCTTTCCACGTAGACTATGAATAACAAATTGTTGAACATGACAATCCTACCTCTCATACGTTTCCCTTTGCACCAGATGAACGGATCAAGTGTCATAAAATCTACTGCCACTTATGAGCCACAATTTTGGTTCTGAAAAAGCCTATTAATTAATCATAATTATTAATTTAAGAAAGCAATGATTGATGTATGCAACAGACATGACTTGTATTTACTACATCATGCACATATATAGACATACACACACATACATCGTTACATATTTGAGAGAGACACAAACATATATTTTAAGGGTATAGAATTTCTTATTAAATGGCCTAAGGGGAAAATAAAACACTACCCATATACACAGAAAAATATCATCAAAAGTTTTTTAATTGAACTCTTAATTGATTTTGAAAAAAAGAATAACTGATGAAAATATTTTTTTTAATAAAAAAAAATTAGCTCTTTTTTATATAAATCCATTAAACTTTTTATTGCAACAATTGATTTTATAATTGACCTCGGTGATATATGAATAATATTTGCGTGGTTGAAGCAATCTCAATCAATTCTTAATTTGATCAATTAATTTCGTAGTTGAAGTTCAAAACATTTTTGTGTGTGACTTTTTTATCATAGTTAAAAAAAAATTAGTACGTTTTAAGAAAGAAACATCTCCTCTGCTTTATTTATTAGATAATGAAATTGTTCCTCTCTTTCTATTATGTACTAAAATTTTTGAGGTACCTAAAGGGTGATACGGTCAAAATTTGGTCAATATATACTTGACGTATTTCTTTCAATTTTGGATTTAAAAAACTTGAACACCCCTCATTTTGAAGGTGTGTGTGTAGAATGTTGCTCCTATTTTGATTTTGGAATTCACTCTTCAGTTGTCAAAATGCCGTCCAAGCAAGAAGAGCAGCGTATCAAAATTTTGCTCGCGCATCGCGAAAATCCGAGTTACTCGCACGCAAAGCTGGCAAAATCGCTAAAAGTTGCCAAATCAACCGTTACAAATGTAATTAAAGTGTTTGGGGAACGTTTGTCGACAGCCAGGAAGTCTGGATCGGGGGGAAATCGAAAACCGGATGCCGCTGAGACGACAAAGAGAGTTGCCGGTAGTTTCAAGCGAAACCCTAACCTCTCTCTCTCTCCGAGATGCCGCAAATAAGCTGGGTGTATCGTCTACACCCGTGCATCGAGCCAAAAAACGAGCCGGACTATCGACTTACAAGAAGGTAGTGACTCCAAATCGCGATGATAAACAAAATACGACAGCCAAAGCGCGATACCGGAGGCTGTACACGACGATGCTGACGAAGTTTGACTGCGTGGTAATGGACGACGAAACCTACGTCAAAGCCGACTACAAGCAGCTTCCGGGACAGGAGTTTTATACGGCAAAAGGAAGGGGAAAGGTAGCAGATATTTTCAAGCACATAAAACTGTCAAAGTTCGCAAAGAAATATCTGGTTTGGCAAGCCAACTGTACCTGTGGCTTGAAAAGCAGCATTTTCATAGCTTCCGGGACTGTCAAGCAAGAAATTTACGTGAAAGAGTGTTTGAATAAACGTCTGCTGCCTTTCCTGAAGAAACACGGTTGTTCCGTACTGTTTTGGCCGGATTTGTCATCTTGCCATTACGGTAAAAAGACCATGGAGTGGTACGCCGCCAACAACGTGCAAGTGGTTCCCAAGGACAAGAACCCTCCTAACACGCCAGAGCTCCGCCCAATTGAGAAATACTGGGCTATTGTCAAGCGGAACCTAAAGAAGACCAAAAAAACTGCTAAGGACGAGCAGCAGTTCAAGGCAAACTGGCTTTCTGTGGCGAAGAAGGTGGACAAGGTGGCTGTACAAAATCTTATGGCAGGTGTCAAGCGTGAGGCCCGGCAATTCGGATTAGGAAAAGCGAAAGCCTAACTGAATATTTTTCCTGAATTTTATACCAATTGAACTTGAAAAAGAAATTTAATTTGATTTTTTAAACAAACGATTTTACCGATTTACACGCGTTTTCCCTTGACCAAATTTTGACCGTATCACTCTTTAATAGCCTTATTTATTAACCGATCTTACTCTAATTTAGCATAAGGTAATCTCCTGTATCAACCAAACCTGCCAAATATAATTCAAATCGATTCAGATTTAGATAAAGCTTTCATATATATGTATCGCCCGATTTTCAAAAATGTATCCCTTATAACTTTATTTCTGACCATAATAGCCTTATTTACTAACCGATCTTACTCAAATTTAGCACAAGGTAACCTTCTGTGGTATCAACCATACCTGGAAAATATCATCCAAATCGGTTCAGATTTTGATATAGCTCCGAAATATATGCATCGCTCGATTTTCCCAAGATAAAATAAGCACTATATTGAAATTAGAATTTAATTTTCTGTGAATGCAAATTTCATACAAACCAATTTTTTCTATTGACGCTAAACGTCCTCGCAATGCTTCTATTAGGAAGGAAAGTATTTTGTTCCGTTGGGTGTAAAAAAGCTCCTATAAGCGTCCCAGCAAAAAAACGGAAGCTCTCCTAAAGGCACAGCTTTAAAAGCACTTCCAAAAGTGTCCTCCAAAAGATTTTCTTAATGTTAAGTACACAGGAAGTTCATTTAATTCAAATCCATAATAGCAAAATTACGAAAATATTTGGGACAAGCGCAAGAATGCATTAAAAAATATTTAAAAAAATATTTATTTAGCAAAATATCACAAAATGTTTTAAATCACATCGAAAACACTGAATTAGCATCACACCTTAAGAAGTGGTCCAAGTTTAGTGCAACGGCTGTTGTAATGCTGGACATCCGTCTTATGATAAGTCCATGTTAAATTCATCGCTTCTGTGCCAATTTTGCACCACTTCCGCATTCAAAAAGAACATTTTCAGTACTTTTTTGCTGGGTTATTTTTAAAAATTACCGTTGGTACTATCGGTATGGCATGCATACAAGAAATATGCTCATTATCGTAAAAAATTAATCCAACTGCATTTAACCAAAACTGTTGTGGCTTCTCAATGACCACTATTAACACATGTACATCTTCTTCAACATGCACACATACATCCAATTGTATATTCATCCAAGGAAGCATTTGTTATGTGTGATTTAAATCCTCTTAAAGAAACTTATCACCAATAATTCCAATATTATCGACAATAAAGGCTACAATATGTACGCACATAATGGTGGATAATTATGTATGAATATAAAACAATAATCCAGTCATGTATACAATTCTTATTATTTATTATGACTATTAAGTGCGAAAAAAATTGTAATAACATTTTATGGTCATTGATATAAAATATTTGGGGAGTAGACTTAATGCACTTGATATTGATTTTAAATAAATGAAATATTTCTTTGTTAATGGCAAAGAAAATCATGATACAACAAATAGGGAAAGTCTAAAGTCGGGCGAGGCGACTATATTATACCCTGCACCCTGCATTTGGGAGCCACCATGGTGCAATGGTTAGCATGCCCGCCTTGCATACACAAGGTCGTGGGTTTGATTCCTGCTTCGATCTAACACCAAAAAGTTTTTCAGCGGTGGATTATCCCACCTCAGTAATGCTGGTGACATTTCTGAGTGTTTCAAAGCTTCTCCAAGTGGTTTCGCTGCAATGTGGAACGCCGTTCGAACTCGTCTATAAAAAGTAGGTCCCTTGTCATTGAGCTTAACATGGAATCGGGCAGCACTCAGTAATAAGAGAGAAGTTCACCAATGTGGTATCACACTGGACTGAATACTCTAAGTGAGCCTGATACATCGGGCTGCCACCTAACCTAACCTAAGCTATACCCCGCACCACAATGCAGATCCACATTTTCGATAGCATATCAAATCCGTCCAATGTGTTGGGTGGTATATATAAAGGTTTATTTTCCCATATACATATATTCAAATCTGACCCGATCTGGACAAAATTTGTTAGAGTTCCATAAAATTTATAGACTTTACATTTAAATCGGCTAATGCCCTGGGATGGAATAACATACAATGTTAGTAAAAAAATATATGGGAAAAATTTAAATATGAACAGATTTTGAGCCAACTTTATGATTTATCGGTCGATAGATACGTAGTAGAAGTATAGGCAAATTGGAGACATTTTTACAAGTTTTCGACTTAGCAGTGGTGATTTTATAAGGAAAATGTGGATGTTTTTGCCATTTTTACCCAAATCGGAAAAACATATATATGGAAGCTATATCTAACTTTGAACCGATTTCAACCAAATTTGACGCGCATAGTAACTATGCTAATTCTGCTCGCTGTGCAAAATTTCAAGTAAATCGGATTACGACTTTGACTTCTGTGGTCATATTACGGAAAACCGGGCGAACGATATATATGGGAGCTATACCTAAATCTGAAACGATTTCAACCAAAATTAGCATGCACATCAAGAATCTTAATTCTACTAACTGAGTAAAACTGTAGTCTCTGTGGTTATATCTGTCTAAATCGGGCGAAAGATATACAGTGAAACCCCTGAAATGTGGACACCCATTATCGCCTTAATTTTGTCCACATTTGGGAGGTGTCCAGTTATGAGAGGTTAATTTTAATGTGTTAATATAGCAAACGTCCCCATACAACTGTCCACATTTTGGAGGTGTCCGGTTTTCAGGTTTCACTGTATATGGGAGCTATGTCTAAATCTGAACCGATTTCAATAAAATTTGCCATACTTGACTATAGTACTAATTGTGCTCCTTGTGCAAAATTTCATGTAAATTAGGGTGCAACTCTGGCTTCTGCGACCATATAAGTAGATACCGGGCGGAAGATATATATGGGAGCTATATCTAAATCTGAACGGATTTCTCCCAAAATCAATAGGGTTCTACTCTGACCCAAAACAGAAATTTGTGCAAATTTGAAGTCGATTGGACTAAAGCTGCGACCTGGACTTTGATCACAAAAATGTGTTCACAGACAGACGGACATGACTATATCGACTAAGGGACCCGCCCTGAGCAATATTGTCAATGACATCATAGGTCTATCTCGTCTCCTTCTGACTAACTTATAATACCATGTTCCACAGTGTGGCGCAGGGTATAAAAAAACACAAACGTAATAGGCATATTTGGATATTCTGAATAAAATTAAAAATTAATGAAATCTTACAATAATGGGACATTTAATATAAATCGATATATTTTTGATTTTATACCATCGATTTTTATTGAGAATATAATTTTTCGGATAAGTCGTGAAAAAGCCTTTTTACATCCAGCATTCAATAAACATAAATGTCATACATTGATAGGGCAAAAAATTAAAAATTATTATTTCTTCATATGTGACTGCTCCGATGATATTCTTCAGCGAACAGCTGAAAAATCAATCAATCAGTGATTGTGTAGAACATTCCAACATTCATTTACACTCATACCAATTAGGCCATGTCTTTGTATTTGGCCTAAATAAATATTCATCATAGTCAATATCAATACCTCAATGTTGGCATCATTTGCTGTATGTACGTACTCACACCTAAATAGTAAGTGTATGTAAATGTCCTCTTTGTATCTGTATTTGTGATGTAGCAGCATTCCACGAGTGTGAGATAACGAATTGCGTATTGCGTGTATTTGAATATTTTACTTTGTGTGTGTGTATGCCTATGTATGTGTGAGAGTGTTTGTACATTTACATTTGTCTAAGGTCCCCTTCCGTTTCCTACTCCAACCTCCAGTAATGGTCATATCTGATATCAGTTTTAAATTCTCTTACAGCTTCAAATTTCAACATTTGGATCGACAACGTTATTGAAAAAAAACGTGAAAAAAACAACAAACTTGCTTACGGCCTCTGCCTCAGCCCCCGGGCATTAGGCGTGAAGAAACGCAATAAGGACAACCAAGACCAGAGAGAGAGAGACATTGATGGCCCATGAATAAAGCGATGAACAAACAGCGATAAACGATAAACGTTTTAATGATGCCATCACGTTATACCAATTGCCTTTGGGGTATCCTTGCCCTATTAAATTATTTAATTATTTTATGTGTATCCTCCCACTCTGCCACCATTGTAGCTTCCGATACAGTCAGTGTATTTATTTTTATATCAATAGCATATCCTATAGAGAGAGAGATGGGAGGCACCAGTGAACAACAGGATAATTTGTATATTAACAAGAATTTGAATAAATTTTTTGTTATTTCGTGAAAAACAAACATAGAGAAAATGCGTTTTAAAATCAACAAATTTTTCTTAGAAAAAGAAAAACGATTCAAAGAAGCCCAAAATTAATAGATAAATTGTAAGCGGTTAATATGTTGTAGTTCACATAATCTTAGTTAACGATTTACAAATAAGATTACTATGAAGTATACAAGCTAACTCTTATTTGTGAAGAATGTGAAAAAGTTAATCCTTGTGGGTTAACATATTTAGTTCAGGATTAATTAGCAATAATTAAAAACTTTGTCTAAAGGTGGGTTTTAAGTTGGAGTTTAACCGATAATCGAAAAAATCTGTATAAGCAGAATAAAATTATAACCCTACGGGAAATGGATCAACCACAGAACCGGTACCGGACTAGTCCCTGGTGTGTATGGACCAGTCCCAGTTCTGGTCAAAACGTATGGAAGGGACCGGTCACTTTAACATGGGTTTGTCATTGACGGGGTAAATTTACATTTTGGGACGCGTCTTGAACTCATACCAAAGCACACGTCCTGGGAAAATTTAGCAGGAGCACCCCTTAGACAGGTCCTCAGGAACCAATCTCGGACAAACTCTTAGAAATCTGTTTCAATTTGGACATCCCAATTGAACCCTAAATGAAAAAATTTTTTTTTTAAAATATGTCGAACAATAGGTTATTCTGATAATTTTAATTCACTAAATGTGAAAATGCTTGATATATAAATATTAGAGAGTACGAAAATAAATAAATTACGACTATTTAAAAACTGCAATTAACTGGAGCACACACTGAAAAAAATATTGTCGTGAGGTCAAAGATTTCGTGTCTTTAAAATACGAATGCAAATTTTGCTTAGCATAGAAGACACATTTCTCTAATATAAAGTTTTTTTCCTTGTCCAAAAGTCGATAAACTTTTCAATGAAGTCGTACTGTCTTTATAATTAAGTGATTTGAATTAAAAATGGGTATCATAACATGAAAGAAAAAATGTTTGGGCTAAGGTCAACTTGACTTTAATAAATCAGAAATATTCTTTAAATTTAATGAAATTGTCTTTAAATTAGTTGTCTTTTTGTATCTTAACTACAAAGCAAAAAATCGTTCAAATATAGGACATGTTTTTCAAAACTTTATTTTAAAGAAGTTTTTTACTTGCAAGATAGCATAATTTCTACTGGAAGTCGACTCCTAATTTGGAAAATAAAGTTGGTGTTAACTCGTTTTTAAAGGACTTTGATAGCATATGAAGAAAAAAAGATGAGAAAGCGAAAAATTAAAATTTGCTTCCTAGGAGCAAGTACACAAAACCCAAATTTAAAAGAGAATTGTGTCTTAAAAGTATCCTTACTTGTATTCTCCGCTTCTTTGGCTCGGAATCAATACCAAATTTTTTAAAGTAAAGACAAAATCTTTGAAACCGGGCATGTTTTTTTTCCAATGCAGATTTATGTCACATAACCACCATTTACGTGAAATCTTTGGCCTCACGACAATATTTTTTTCATGTCTTTAAAATACGAATTCAAATTTTGCTTAGCATAGAAGACGCATTTCTTTAATATAAATTTTTTTTCCTTGTCCATAAACTTTTCAATGAAGTCGTATTGTCCTTATAATTAAGTGATTTCATTTAAAAATGGGTATCATAACATGAAAGAAAAAATGTTTGGACTAAGGTCAACTTGACTTTAATAATTCAGAAAAATTCTTTAAATTCAATGAAATTGCCTTTAAATTTGTTGTCTTTTTGCACCTTGACTACAAAGCAAAAAACGTTCAAATATAGGACATGTTTTTCAACACTTTATTTTAAAGACGTTTTTTTTTACTTGAAACATAGCATAATTTCTACTGGAAGTCGAGTCAATTTGGAAAATAAAGTTGTCGTTAACTCGTTTTTAAAGGACTTTGATAACATATGAAGAAAAAAAGCTGAAAAGCGAAAAATTAAAATTTGTTGCCTAGAAACAAGTACACTAAACTAAACCAAATTTAAAAGAAAATTGTTTCTTAAAATCCTTACTTGTACTCCGCTTCTTTGGCTCGGAATCAATACCAACATTTTTAAAGTAAAGACAAAATCTTTGGAACAGGGCATGTTTTTTTAGTGTATATATGGGAGGTATCTCTGAAATCTGTATGATATTTTCTTGCGCTACATTTGAGTAAAATCGGTTAATAAATAAGGCGATTATGACCAAATTTTAGAAAATCGGGTAATGCATATTTATGGGAGCTATAGCTAAATCTGAAGCTATAGCTAAATCTGAACCGATTTCGATGAAATTTTCCAGACTTGATGGATGATGAAAAAGATTAATTTGTGCCAAATTTGACGACGATAGGTTAGTAAAGTAGTCGAAATCAATAGCGTACGTCCTTGTGCCCAAAAAACATCCTGTATCATATTTCATCAAAATCGGTTAATAATTGCGATCGGTATCCTGCGAACAACAAATACATGGACAGACGGACGGACACTAAGGGCTAGATCGACTCAGGAGGTGATTCTGAGCCGATCGGTATCTATTTTATGGGGTCTAAAATCAATATTTCTGGTAGGCACTGTTTTTGCAGATCACAGTTACCCTGACGACTATGTAGTTTAGGGTATAAAAATTCTACAACGATAACTAAAACGATTTTTATCGAAAACTGTAGTGGATCAAATAAGGAGTATAAATAAAGGAGGTAAAGCATGATATAAGAAATTGTTTTCCAAAAACGGCATCCACATATTTCAAAACTGCTCCTGAAAAATGATTTCACACTCATTTTTGTCAAATATTTTCCCAGTATAGCCATACTCATTTATTAAACCATTAGCTTATAATCTTGCTTAAAGAAGTCTTTTGTGTCAGACTTTGACTACTTTTTACTTTCCTTAAAACATTCTTTTCGGGGTCAGTCAATCGCTTTTTATTACATTTTATCTATATTATTTTATATTGTTGTTTTTGATCTCAGCTTAAAGCCATGCATTGACTAAACTACAAGTGTAGCTTAACCAACAGAGGAAAAGTATGATTGTCAATTTGGGCAAAGCCCTATAGACTGCAAGATGGTTGGATGTACAGCTGTTTCGGAATTACCACATTCCTCATCAGCATCCTCTACTTGCAACAAAACTATCAACCAATTATCAGAATAAATTCGGGTAATTCACTCAACCCAAAGTGAACTACACTTGAACCTCCCGAAAAATATTATTTTATTTTATCTATATTAGTTTCCTCCTAGCTAACATATAATACCATACACGTGTATTATAATATATATATATATTATTTTTTTCAAGTAAAATAACAAGTAAAGATGTACGTAATTATAAAATAAATTATTAAAAAAAAGAGATACAAAATTAAAATTTATCAAAAAAAAAATAGGAAAAAGGAAAATCAACACAAATTATGATGATATGCCAACCAGAAAAATAAAATAAAAAAAAAACAAAAACTCATTTATTATTCCAAGGCTATTTTTGTGATAACATAATAATTTTTATTTTATACTACGGGAGGGGTTCAATCACAACAACCCAAGATGTGAAGAGGATTTAAAAGATATTTGGCGTATCTTATCAAACAAAGTGTGTATCCCTAAGGGCAAAAATATCAAAGGTTCTTCAACAAAGTTTTGTGTTAAACGCTAAACACACAAGCCATAGGACCAAAATAAAAACAAACTCCCACTTTTGACTCCAAGTGCAAACCTAAATTTTCCAATAAATTTTATTGAAGTTCGTTTAGAAATTTCTCCTCTGTCTTTTTTTTTGTCTCACCCATAAATAATTCCAAAAACGTTGAGGCAAAAAAACAACTAACGGTTGACACATTCCTGTCCACAGTGAAGCCAGACAAATTTTTTTATTCCACCAAAGAAAAAAAAACAAAATTTATGGGAAATTTCCATAACTTAGAAATCGAAAATAATACACAGCATACAACAATCCCACGCTCTCAGACACACCGATACATACATATTCAAGCCCAATAAAACAAAATTAAAAACAATGGAACGGAGGTCCTTTATTGAAGAGCCGAATATAATTTCTTATTGATTTGTTTTTTAGAGATTTTCAATTTAAAATAAAGACAAATTTAGATCTATTTGGTTTACAAAGCCTTTGGCAAGGAACCAATAAAAATCCGAATATCAATTAATGGCTCTCAGCCTTTAGCATTAATATGAAATAAATGAAAAAAGTAATTAACAGAGTAATTAAAATAAAATTACATAGGCCTAAGGAAGCTCCAAAAAAATCCATAGATGCAAAACTTATTATTTTTTTCTCATAAAGTAAACTGTAGACAATATTTTCCTCAAAAGTGAGCCACAAAAGGGAAAGGGTAACATGGATATATATTGATTAGTAAAGCCCCAAAGGGTTTTATCGTCTAATGCACTAACGGTGGTTCACACAGAGTTCCTTAAATCTCTCGACAAGATGGCTGAACAGTTCAATATTTACCTAATATGGTTGATTTTTTATTTCTATAGCCATTTTTTCAAAATTTTTTTCTATAGAAAATTTTGTAAAAATTCATTTCTACAGAAAATTTTGTCAATTTTTTTTTCTGTAGAAAATTGTGCCAAAATTTGTTTTCTATAGAAAATTTTGTCAAATTTTAATTTCTATAGAAAATGTTGTCAAAATTTTATTTCTATAGAAAATTTTGTCAAAATTTTATTTCTATCGAAAATTTTGTCAAAATTTTATTTCTATAGAAAATTTTGTCAAAATTTTATTTCTATAGAAAATTTTGTCAAAATTTTATTTCTATAGAAAAATTGGTCAACATTTTATTTCTATAGAAAATTTTGTCAAAATTTTATTTCTATAGAAAATTTTGTCAAAATTTTATTTCTATAGAAAATTTTGTCAAAATTTTATTTCTATAGAAAATTTTGTCAAAATTTTATTTCTATAGAAAATTTTGTCAAAATTTTATTTCTATAGAAAATTTTGTCAAAATTTTATTTCTATAGAAAATTTTGTCAAAATTTTATTTCTATAGAAAATTTTGTCAAAATTTTATTTCTATAGAAAATTTTGTCAAAATTTTATTTCTATAGAAAATTTTGTCAAAATTTAATTTCTATAGAAAATTTTGTCAAAATTTGTTTTCTATAGAAAATTTTGTCAAAATTTGTTTTCTATAGAAAATTTTGCCAAAATTTGTTTTCTATAGAAAATTTTGTCATTTTTTTTTAAATTTTAATTTTGTAGAATTTTTTTTTCACAATTTTATTTCCATAGAAAATTTTTTTTAAAATTTTATTTCTTTAGAAAATTTTGTCAAAATTTTATTTCTCTAGAAAATTTTTCAAAAATTTTATTTCTATAGAAAATTTTTTCAAAATTTTATTTCTATAGAAAATTTTGTCAAAATTTTATTTCTATAGAAAATTGTATTTCTATAGAGTATATAGAATGTCAACATTTAATTTCTACAGAAATTTTGTAAACATTTTATTTCTATAGAAAATTTTGTCAAAATTTTATTTCTATAGAAGATGTTGTCAATACTTTACTTCTATAGAAAATTTTGTCAATAATTTACTTCTATAGAATTTTTTTTTTTTTCAAAATTTGTTTTCTATAGAAAATTTTGTCAAAATTTTATTTCTATAGAAAATTTTGTCAAAATTTTATTTCTATAGAAAATTTTATCAAAATTTTATTTCTATAGAAAATTTTGACAGAATTTTATTTCTATAGAAATTTTTGTCAAAATTGTATTTCTATAAAAATTGAAGTACATCTTAGTGGGAGAGAAATATTTTGAAGAATCTTCCAAAATGTCAAAAATTCTACCAATCTAGCAAACGGTACAAATCGACCATTTTTGGTAGAATCCCAGCAAAAAAATTGGAAGTTGTTCCACAAACATTTCTTTTAAAGCCCATCCCTGAATCCGCCATCGAGTTTTTCAACTTCCTTTTGGACAAGTCCACAAACATTTCTTTTAAAGCGCATCGTGGAATCCCCCAATGATTTTTTCCACTTCCGACGCAGTCCTTTTGGACAAGTGCACAAACATTTCTTCTAAAGCGCATCTTGGGATCCCCCAATGATTTTTTTCTACTTCCGATGCAGTCCTTGTGGACAAGTATTAGAAAGAACGCAATCAGGCTATTTTAAGTGGAAATTTTGTACAATTAAATTTTACAAAAAAATAGAAAACTAATAAAAAACTAAAAAAAATAGAAAATTAATAAAAAAGTAAAAAAATAATAAAAATAATAAATTTCATCTCCTCTGGGATTTGAACCTGTGCCGTTTGACTTTTTCGCTTCCATGTAAGTTCTTTTGAGAATGTTTTGCAAATTACGATAATTTTTAATTTTTTTTTTTGTTGATTTTTAATGGGATTCTTACCAACTGCGGCAACCGTGGCTACCATACAAATTTCAGGGGAACAGAACCTCTTGCTATGTCAATTACCATAGGTGAGTGGCTATTATTATGAAAAATATGCAACAGTTGATATGTCATCAAGCAAATGAGGCACATTACAAAACGTTACCAGCTTTACTTAAAATACATAAATCAGTATAAATGTTTGGGTCTTAGGTCGAAACGGAATTCAACCCATCATCCATTGTGGTGCATATGTTATTCATTGCACCACAATGACTGACTGGAGACCAATGAGCTATCGAAAGAATAGACTGCGAGTGGCAATAGTGATCCGAAGAATATGCCGAATTATTGGGCCGATTTGATGATAAAAAGACTTTCTTTGCTTAGGTAAAGTCCTATTATACCTACTGCCCCGCTAGGTGAAATTTGTATTAAGCTACCAATTGTCCCTGAATACCTGGGTGAATAACCACCAATGCTAAGCTGACATTGAAAATTCTAACATACGATATTTAACTTTTCTAACGTATTAAACAACTACACACCTGAAATCAGCTTTCATATGGGAAAACACAATCATCGTTTACTATCTCTCAAAAATTTTGCCATCTCACATTTTCTAATATATTCTGCAAAAAATTTTAAAACATTATTGTTATGACCAAATTGTGATGGGTAAGTAAACAAAGCTATTCCATTTCTAAACAACTGTTAAATAGGAAAACTCTTCAAACTTACGGATCATACAACAAACAAACTGAAGAATCTTAAAATATTCTGCACCTGGGTGAAAATGAGCATTCACAGCTTAAGAGTTTTCCACTTAAATAAATATAAAAAAAACTAACAAAATGAAGGATGATTTGTATACCACTGAAAAAGAGAGAAATATAAAAGCAAGCAGGATAAAAATGATTTTCATTATGAGGATAAAAACACAAGCCAGAGAATAGGTTTGCAACAGCAACCCATAATGCCTTTTACTAAGTAAGAGTCTGAGTCGTCTGATTCTATGATTGAATTTAACGATGTCCGCATCTTCGTTTTACAGTCTAAATATAAAGCTTTCTAATCAAAAAATACAACTAAACCAAATTAACAAATGTTTTATAAAATATTGCGCAAATTTTCCAACATCCATGAATAGTTTCCAAAGCATCCCAGTACCATAGATTTTTCTATTACCATCTTGTAAAAGTGAATCTCCTCACTAACCCTAACTTGAATTATTAATGGATGCAAATAGAATTTAATGTGCAATTTTTCACAAATTTTCCCATATTAAATTTATGCAAGATAGAGACATGTGTAGCTGCTCATAGTTAAATTCATTTTTATGCTCGAGATAAAGCCACAATCCACCGGTGTTCATCATCGTAGGTCATGAATGCCATCAAAGAGATAAATGAAAGGGTTAAAAAGGGTATAATAAATTTATAAAAAGAAGGCCTTTACCAACCCCAATCAATTAGTTCTATAACTGTAATATTCTGAGATGTCTCGCGCAATAAATAATCTACCAAAATTTGGTGAAAATTTTACCAAGCAATAAACTACCAAACAAAAAAAATCTTTTGCACAACTTTACTTCTATAGAAAGTTTCGTAAATTTTGTCTAAATTTCATTTCTATAGAAAATTTTGTCAACATTTTATTTCTATAGAAAATTTAGTGAAAATATTTTTCCGGTAAAAAATGTTATCAAATTTCTAAATAAAATTTTGTCCAACTTTTATTTCTATAGAAAATGTTGTCGGAATTTTATTTCTATAGAACATTTTTTCAAAATTGTATTTATATAGAAACTTTTGTGAAATTTCTTTTATAGCAAATTTTTTGATTTTTTTTTATAGAAAAATTAGTGAAAATGTTTTTAGCAAAATTTTGTTTCTATATAAAATTTTGCGCAAATTTTATTTCTATAAAAAATTGTCAAAATTTTATTTCTATAGAAAATTTTGTCGAAATTTTATTTCTACAGAAAATTTTGTCAACATTTTATTTCTATCGAAAATTTTGTCAAATTTTGTCAAAATTTTACTTCTATAGAAAATTTTGACAATTTTTTTTTAGAAAATTTGGTGAATATGTTTTCCTGTAGAAAAATTTGTCAATATTTTATTTCTATGGAAATGTTTCCAAATTTTATTTCTATAGAAAATTTTGTCAAAATTTTATTTCTATAGAAAATTTTATGATTTTTTTTTTGAAAATTTAGTGAAAATGTTTTTCTGTAGAAAATTTTATTTCTATAGAAAATTTGGTCAAAATTTTATCTCTTTACAAAATGTTGTCGGAATTTTATTTCTATAGAAAATTTTGTCAAAATTTTATTTCTACTGAAAATTTTGTCAAAATGTTACTTCTATTGAAAATTTGGTCAAACTTTTATTTCTACAGAAAATTTTGTCAAAATTGTATTTCTATCGAAAATTTTGTCAAAATTTTATTTCTGTAGAAAATTAAGTGAAAATGTAAAACCTTTTTTCGGAAGGTTCAAGTGTGGTTTATTGTTGGGTTTAATGAACTGCCTGAATTTATTCTGATAATTGGTTGATAGTTTTACTGCAAGTAGAGGATGCTGATGAGGAATGTGGTAATTCCGAAACGTGCGTCCATCCAAGCATCTTGCAGTCTATAGGGCTTTGCCCAAATAAATTTGACAAACATTCTTTTCCTCTGTGGTTTTCTATAGAAAATTTTGTCAAAATTTTATTTCTATAGAAAATTAAGTGAAAATGTTTTTCTGTAGAAAATTTTATTTCTACAGAAAATTTTGTCAAAATTTTATTTCTATAGAAAATTTTGTAAAAACTTTATTTCTATAGAAAATTTTGCCTTAATTTAATTTCTATAGATTTTATCAAAATTTTATTTCTATAGAAAATTTGGTCAAAATTTTATCTCTTTACAAAATGTTGTCGGAATTTTATTTCTATAGAAAATTTTGTCAAAATTTTATTTCTACTGAAAATTTTGTCAAAATGTTACTTCTATTGAAAATTTGGTCAAACTTTTATTTCTACAGAAAATTTTGTCAAAATTTTATTTCTATCGAAAATTTTGTCAAAATTTTATTTCTGTAGAAAATTAAGTGAAAATGTAAAACCTTTTTTCGGAAGGTTCAAGTGTGGTTCATTGTTGGGTTTAACGAACTGCCTGAATTTATTCTGATAATTGGTTGATAGTTTTACTGCAAGTAGAGGATGCTGATGAGGAATGTAGTAATTCCGAAACGTGCGTCCATCCAAGCATCTTGCAGTCTATAGGGCTTTGTCCAAATAAATTTGACAAACATTCTTTTCCTCTGTGGTTTTCTATAGAAAATTTTGTCAAAATTTTATTTCTATAGAAAATTAAGTGAAAATGTTTTTCTGTAGAAAATTTTATCAAAATTGTATTTCTATAGAAAATTTTGTCAAATTTTATTTCTATCGAAATTTTTCTAAATACTATTTCTATGGAAAATTTTGTCAAAATTTTATTTCTACTGAAAATTTGGTCAAACTCTTATTTCTGTATAAAATTTTATCAAAATTGTATTTCTATAGAAAAATTTGTCAAAATTTTATTTCTCTAGAAATTTTTCCAAATATTATTTCTATAGAAAATTTTGTCAAAATTTTATTTCTACTGAAAATTTGGTCAAACTTTTATTTCTATAGAAAATTTTGTCAACATTTTAAATCTATAGAAAATTTTTTCAAAATTTTATTTCTATAGAAAATTAAGTGAAAATGTTTTTCTGTAGAAAATTTTATCAAAATTGTATTTCTATAGAAAATTTTGTCAAAATTTTATTTCTATAGAAAATTTTGTGAAAAGTTTATTCCTATAGAAAATGTTGTCAAAATTTTAATTTCTATAGAAATTTTTGTCAAAATTGTATTTCTATACAAAACATTAAGAATTCTACCAATCTACTAAACAGTACATTTTGGTAAAATTTAACTGTGGGAATCGTGTTCAGGACACGATTCAGACTTATGGAAAAGGACATGTCCGCATCATTGCCCAGAATCAATACAATAATCTTTAAAGGAAGGTCAAAATCATGGGATCCAAGTTTTTTTTTTTTGAGTGTAGTCAGTTTGCTTAGCTTCAGAATTAACTAGAATTTTCCTATACCAAACCAAGTTCCTATGATTAAAGTACTAACGATTTAGAGAACATGCAATAAGGCCTCCAAGGTCTCCTCCAAACACCCTCCATACATTAACTAAAAAAAGAAACACGTGTGTTATCATGTGTGCCCGGAATGATGGTATACGTGTTCGTGGTAATAACACTGATGATGCTGTTGAAGCTCCAATGTCAGATGATATGGAAGTCGTTTCATATAATTTCTTTTGCTCCTGGTGTTGGTGATACGTGTGATATCATAAATTATAGATAAATCACATAATGCACATTTAAACTCTGGCCCTATGGCTTGGCCCTTTAAACTCGTAAATAATAAAAATAGTTTTACTCTGGGTTGCCCATCGTTATTTTTACGTTACGCTATCTGAGCAAAACTATGCTGTGCAAAAGGCAAAGACAATTTTTTTGTAAATACCTAAATTATTACCATCCCACTCCCACTTAAAATATATGGCTTTGCTTGAAAATTAATTGAGAGCAACATATTTTGCTTCATTCTAAACAGCATAATAAACGAAAAAATAGCTATGTAATTTTTCGGTGGTTCGGAGAAAACTATTTGGGAAAATTGTGAACTAAGTTTAATAATTTATTAGATGAAAAAGGCAAAACAATGTGTTATGAAAACGATAAATAAAAAGGTTATAAATTCTAGATTTTAAAATACTAAAAAAATATAGGGGCTATAAAAATTTTACAGCTGTAGCTAGAAAGTCAATTCGCACTCAGTGCAAAGTTTCAATATAATCGCAGTGCAACTTTAACCTCTGCGATGGTGTGAGCACGGTTGCCACTCGAGTCAAAACTAATCAATCAAAATTTGGCGAAAATTTTACCAAAAATGTACCAAACAAAAAAACTTATTTTGCAAAATTTAATTAAAAGCTTGGTTGTGAAAGTTTTATTTCTCCTTATTTCTATAGAAAATATTGCCAAACTTTATTTCTATAGAAAAATTTGTCAACATTTTATTTCTACAGAAAAATTTGTCAACATTTTATTTCCATAGAAAAATTTGTCAACATTTTATATCTATAGAAAATTTTGTCAAAATTTTATATCTATAGAAAATTTTGTAAAAATTTTATATCTATAGAAAATTTACTCAAAATTTTATTTCTATAGAAAATTTGCTCAAAATTTTATTTCTATCGAAAATGTTGACAAAATTTTATTTCTATCTAAATTTTGACAAAATTTTATTTCTACGGAAATTTTTGTAAAAATTTTATTTCTACGGAAAATGTTGTCAAAATTTTATTTCTACAGAAAAATTTTGTCAAAATTTTATTTCTGTAAAAAATTTGGTCAAAGTTTCATTTTTATAGTAAAATTTTTAAAAAATTTTTTTCTATAGAAAAATTATCCAAATTTTATTTCTATAGAAACATTTTGTCAAAACTTTATTTCTATAAAAAATGTTCTCAAAATTTTATTTCTTCTATAGAAATTTTTTTCAAAATTTTGTTTCTATGAAAAATTTGCTCAACATTTTATTTCTATAGAAAATTTTGTCAAAATGTTATTTCTATAGAAAATTTTCTCAAAATTTTATTTCTATCAAAAATTTTGATAAAATGTTATTTCTACGGAAAATTTTGTCAAAATTTTATTTCTATAGAAAAATTTTGTCAAAATTTTTTTTTATAGAAAAATTTTATTTCTGTAAAAAATTTGGTCAAAGTTTCATTTTTATAGTAAAATTTTTTCAAAATTTTTTTCTATAGAACAATTATCAAAACTTTATTTCTATAGAAACATTTGGTCAAAACTTTATTTCTATAAAAAATTTTCTCAAAATTTTATTTCTATAGAAAAATGTTCTCAAAATTTTAGTTCTATAGAAATTTTTTTCAAAATTTTGTTTCTATAAAAAATTTGCTCAACATTTTATTTCTATAGAATTTTGTCAAAATTTTATTTCTATAGATATCAGTCAAGCTACCCCTGGCTGTCCGTCCATCTGCACATCTATTTATTTCCATGCCCCATTTTTTAACTGATCTTGAAAAAATTTTATACACTTTTTGGAGCTAATTGAGAGTTAGTTGGAACGAAAAATATATTTAGAACATAAAGTAAAGTAATAATTGCTACCCCTGTTTGCACGGACAGACAGGGTATTTGCTAGAGGAATGATAATATAGCTAAATCCGAGATGATACTTTCCAAATGCAATAATTTTTATTAAAATCCTCTAAACCAAATTTCTAGGAAATCTCTTAAATCAATTTTAACAAGTCTTCTAATAAATACCAAAAAAATCTTACTTTTTTACTTTAATATTTTAAAATAATCTATTTTAAAAAGCCCACTTCTTATGTTGATTTATTACCTTTAAAGACTCAAAACCATTTTCTCATACCCTCAAATGAATACAATAGATTAGACCTCACGTTATCTTATTTTCATCGTTATTGCTCCCTTCGTTATTATTTTTCTTTAAAAAAACCACAGAAGCCATATCCATGTGAATAATGGTGGTATCCCATGGTGTTGCTTAAATCTATTTCGTTTTTTTTTTTCAAATGTCCTTAGAAAAAACAATAGACACTTCACTGGCAGATCGTTGATTCCAACTGACATTATTAAGAGACAATGTCACTGGGGTTTGCCATTGTAGCGACCGTAGAGCTAAAATAACTTTGGTATTCCAAGAAAATCACTTCCTTTGTAAGACAGCAAAATCAAAAAGGAAAATCTTTCGAATATGTGGAGAAGTAGCAAAAAAAATTTAGCTAGTCACCGAAGATGTCCACCAATGATACTTAAATATTCCATGAGAGACATTTTTTGTGGAATTTAAAATTTCGACGTAAAACCTTAAACTCAAACCAAGCTTTGAGAAAACATTCTCATGGAATGAGCATTCCTTTAAATTATAGGGCAAATATTAGAAAAATTTTTGGAAAAACCACCATCTACGGTGATGGGAAATATGTGAAGAATTTTAAGAAATAATCTAAGAAGATTGACGTTTAAATTGTAGTTAAGTATATAGGCTCATCATGTAGCTTCATTAGGCAATCACTGTAAATTTGCAAAAAAAAAAAAAAAAGGATGATAGGTATACATGGTGCCACTCGAGTCAAAAAAAAATCTATTAAAATTTGGAGAAAATTTTACCTAAACAACTACCAAACAAAAAACTCTTATGTCTATAGAACATTTTGTCAAAATTTTATTTTAATAGAAAATTTTTTCAAAATTTTATTTTGATAGAAAATTTGTTAAAAATTTTATTACTATAAAAAAATTTTGCAAAATGTTTATTTCTATAGAAAATTTTGTCAAAATTTTATTTCTATAAAAAATTTATCAAAATTTTATTTCTATAGAAATTTTTTCCAACTTTTATTTCTATAGAAAATTTTGCGAAAATTTTATTTTCTTTTATTTTTACAAAAAATTTTGTCAAAATTTTTACTTCTACAAAAAAATTTTGCAAAAATTTTATTTCTTTAGAAAATTGTGTAACAATTTTGAAATTTTATTTTTTTTTTGTATTGAAATTTTATTTCAATAGCAAATGTTGTCAAAATTTTATTTCAATAGAAAATATTGTCAAAATTGTTTTTCTATAGAAAATTGTTTTTCTATAGAAAATTTTATTTCTATAGAAAATTTTGTAAAATTTTTATGTCTATAGAAAATTATGTCAAAATTTTATTTCTATAGAAATGTTATCAAAATTTTATTTCTATAGAAATTTCTTCCAACTTTTATTTCTATAAAAAAATTTTATTTCTATAGAAAATGTTGTCAAAATTTTATTTCTTTAGAAAATGTTATTCCTATAGAAAATTTTGCCAACATTTTATTTCCATAGAAAATGTTGTCAAAATTTTATTTCAATAGAAAATGTCAAAATTTTATTTCAATAGAAAATTTTGTCAAAATTTTTATTTCTACAAAAAGATTCTGCAAATATTTTATTTCTTTAGAAAATTGTGTAACAATTTTGAAATTTTATTATTTTTTTTTGTATTGAAATTTTATTTCAATAGCATATATTGTCAAAATTTTATTTCAATAGAAAATATTGTCAAAATTGTTTTTCTATAGAAAATGTTGTGAAAATTTTATTTCTATAGAAAATTTTGTGAAATTTTTATTTCTATAGAAAATTATGTCAAAATTTTATTTTGATAGAAAATTTGTTAAAAATTTTATTTCTATAAAAAATTTTTGCAAAATTTTATTTCAATAGAAAATATTGTCAAAATTGTATTTCTATAGAAAATTTTGTAAAAATTTTATTTCTATAGAAAATTTTGTAAAATTTTTACTTCTATAGAAAATGATGTCAAAATTTTATTTTGATAGAAAATTTGTTAAAAATTTTATTTCTATTAAAAATTTTTACAAAATTTTTATTTCTATAGAAAATTTTGTCAACATTTTATTTCTATAGAAATTTTATAAAAATTTTATTTCTATGGAAATTTTTTCCAACTTTTATTTCTATAGAAAATTTTGTGAAAATTTTATTTCTATAGAAAATTTTGTGAAATTTTTATTTCTATAGAAAATTATGTCAAAATTTTATTTTGATAGAAAATTTGTTAAAAATTTTTGCAAAATTTTATTTCAATAGAAAATATTGTCAAAATTGTATTTCTATAGAAAATTTTGTAAAAATTTTATTTCTATAGAAAATTTTGTAAAAATTTTATTTCTATAGAAAATTTCGTGAAATTTTTACTTCTATAGAAAATGATGTCAAAATTTTATTTTGATAGAACATTTGTTAAAAATTTTATTTCTATTAAAAATTTTTACAAAATTTTTATTTCTATAGAAAATTTTGTCAAAATTTTATTTCTATAGAAATTTTATCAAAATTTTATTTCTATAGAAATTTTGAAATAAAAATTTAGAAAATTTTGCTAAAATTTTATTTCTTTAGAAAATTTTGTCAAAATTTTATTTCTATAGAAAATGTTGTCAAAATTTTATTTCTATAGAAAATGTTGCCAAAATTTTGTCTAAATTTTATTTCAATAGAAAATTTTGTCAAAATCTTATTTCTATAGAAAAATCTACCAAAACATCATGAATCTACCAAACAGTTATTAATCTACCATTTTTGGTAGAATTCTACCAACTGTGGCAACCGTGAATACGATACGTAAATCCATGTAAACAAGTGTTCGCCCATCGCTGTGATTGTGTTTACATACTATTTGAAAAGTTTGTTAGCTAAACCAGCTCTAACTCTTCATGGAAATGGCATTAGTCTGGCAAATTAACTTTTTTTACCCCAATTTTTTGTTAGTAACTTAAATATTTCCCCATTTTTTTCTTTAACATTGAAATAAACACTCTTGAACTAGCACACAATCAACAGGATGAAAGTTCAACAACAGAAATCCTAACCACAAGAGATATCCGAAACGCTGAAGAACGTCATCATCATCATCATCATTATCATACTAGAGAGGGCTAAGTGTGCAACCAAATGGAAAAAGAGCACAACGAAATTGGACATGATAATAATGGTGATGACCATGAGAGTGATGATGGTTGTGAAAGCAATGATGATTGCTTTATACGACCAGACAGCCATTGGTGGAAATCAAAGTCAAAAAAATCCCAAATGTTGACACCCACAAAACCAAAGCAAATATGGGTCACAATCATACCATCTGCTCAACAAGATATGTAAGCAGAGGATTTAAAGATTTCCCACATTATCCTGTTTTTCCAGATAGAATGACTTCCATATGAATACCAATGAATTGCAAACAAACATGGAATATAAGCTGATGACCATAGAAATAGAAAAAAATATGTTTTATTTTGTCATTTTCTTTAGTCCCTTGAAATTTTATTATGCTTATCCTATACTAAAGACTCTATTATTAATACTAAAATAAAATAAAATATGTTATGATTATATTATTGTTGTTGTTTTTTTAATTGCTGGACAAGTCCTATGTGTGTTGTGGCCATGGCATTTGTGTGTGTGAATGAGGCCACGCAATCATTGAGGGTCATTGTATTTTTCTTTTATTATCCTGGACCAAGAACTATGTCAGAACATTTGTCCCATTTACCAATTACATTTTAATTGCGCTCTGTAATGTTCTATAGTGATGACATGGAAAATTGGATTTTGTTAAGTGGCAGAGGATGGTCTATACGAATAAAATCTGTCTGCCATTCAAAAAAATCAACAACAATCATCATCATCAACAACAATCACAATAATCCAAATAAGGCCTTATCTCTGGATTGGACAATTTTCCTGCCCATATCTGTGGCAATACTAAAACTATTAAGCAATCCAAACGAGGCACCCAAAGTAAATCCCATAAGGAATAATCCCAAACGAATATTCAGCATCCAAAAAATAAATGAAACCCACTTAGTGGAGAAAATGTCACTTTTACTGCTGTGCTAGATTTCAATTTTGACCATTGATGGGGGCAACCGATTAAATGTCAAAGACCACGCATATGAAATTCCACTAAAATTTATAAGAATGTAACAAATGTTACGAGACCAAATAAAACAAATATACGTATATGAACTTAAGTTCGGCTGGACAGAATCTAAAATACCCATCACCACAAGTCAAATATAATTTTTTTCCTTTGAAAAATCACTGAGATATATGAAAATATATAAAATTTCAGGTGTATTTGATGACATATGCTCACCCAAATATATGTTTGATTAGCCAAAACTTGGACTTGGTCAAATCGTGAGACCGGGGCACCATATTCGGTACACTTATTTATGGACGTAAATATCTCTAGATTTGGATTTCAGGCAAATTGGATAAAACTTGGGTTGTCTAACACTGTTGTCACTCGAGACAAAAATAATCTACCAAAATTTTAAAGAAAATTTTACCTACCTAAAAACCTATAGAATAAAAATCTTATTTTGAAGTGTTTGATCAAATTTGTGTGGTTATTATGAAAAAATGTTTCTTGGGTTTTAAAATTTTATTTTAATATTGACTTTATAGCAAATGTAGTCAAAATTTTATTTGTATAGAAAATTTTGTCGAAATTTTATTTCCATAGAAAATTTTGTCAAAATTTTATTTCTATAGAAAATTTTCTCAAAATTTTATTTCTACAGAAAATTTTCTCAAAATGTTATTACCATACAAAATTTTTGTCAAAATTTTATTTCCATACAAAATTTTGTCAAAATTTTATTTCTATAGAAAATTTTGTCAAATTTTTATTTCTATAGAAAATTTTGTCAAAAATTTTACTTCTATAGAAAATTTTGTCAAATTTTTATTACTACAGGAAATTGTGTCAAAATTTTTATTTCTATAGAAAATGTTATCAAAATTTTATTTCTATAGAAAATTTTGTCAACATTTTATATCTATAGAAAATGTTGTCAATATTTTATTTCTATAGAAAATGTTGTCAAAATTTTATTTATATAGAAAATTTTGTCAAAACTTTATTGCTATAGAAAATTCAGTCAGAATTTTATTTCTATAGAAAATTTTGTCAAAATTTTATTCCTATAGAAGATTTTGTCAAAATTTTATTTGTATAGAAAATTTTGTCAAAATTTTATTTCTATCGAAAATTTTGTCAAAATTTTATTACCATACAAAAATTTTGTCAAAATTTTATTTCCATACAAAATATTGTCAAAACTTTATTGCACAAAAAAAATTTCACGAAAATTTTTCCAATTAAAATTTTAACTGAATTTTAAAAAATATTCAATTAAAAATTTAATTGATTCAACAAATGTTTTAATTGAAACAAAAATTAATCACAAAAATAATAGTATCAATTAAATTTTTAATTGGATCAATTAACTTTTTAATTGACCTTCAATCATTTCTGTGATTGAAGACATTTCAATTAAAAATTAATTGGATCAATTAATTTCGTGACTGAATCAGAAAAAAATTTTTTTGTGTGTATAGAACATTCAGTCACAATTTTATTTCTATAGAAAATTTTGTCAAAACTTTATTGCTATAGAAAATTCAGTCAAAATTGGATTTTGTTAAGTGGCAGAGGATGGTCTATACGAATAAAATCTGTCTGCCATTCAAAAAAATCAACAACAATCATCATCATCAACAACAATCACAATAATCCAAATAAGGCCTTCTCTCTGGATTGGACCATTTTCCTGCCCATATCTGTGGCAATACTAAAACTATTAAGCATTCCAAACGAGGCACCCAAAGTAAATCCCATAAGGAATAATCTCAAACGAATATTCAGCATCCAAAAAATAAATGAAACCCACTTAGTGGAGAAAATGTCACTTTTACTGCTGTACTAGATTTCAATTTTGACCATTGATAGGGGCAACCGATTAAATGTCAAAGGCCAAGCATATGAAATTCCACAAAAATTTATAAGAATGTAACGAATGTTACGAGACCAAAAACAAATATATATGGACTTAAGTTCGGCTGGACAGAATCTAAAATACCCACCACCACAAGTCAAATATAATTTTTTTTTCCTTTTAAAAAGTCACTGAGTTATTTGAAAATATATAAAATTTCAGGTGGATTTGATGACATATGCTCACCCAAATATATGTTTGATTAGCCAAAACTTGGACTTGGTCAAATCGTGAGACCGGGGCACCATGTTCGGTACACTTATTTATGTACGCAAATATCTCTAGATTTGGATTTCAGGCAAATTGGATAAAACTTGGGTTGTCTAAGACTGTTGTCACTCGAACCAAAAATAATATACCAAAATTTTAATGAAAATTTTACCTACCTAACAACCTATTGAATAAAAATCTTATTTTGAAGTGTTTGATCAAATTTGTGTGGTTATTATGAAACAATGTTTATTGGGTTTTAAAATGTTATTTTAATATTGACTTTATAGAAAATTTTGTCGAAATTTTATTTCCATAGAAAATTTTGTCGAAATTTTATTTCCATAGAAAATTTTGTCAAAATTTTATTTCTATAGAAAATTTTCTCAAAATTTTATTTCTACAGAAAATTTTCTCAAAATGTTATTACCATACAAAATTTTTGTCAAAATTTTATTTCCATACAAAATTTTGTCAAAATTTTATTTCTATAGAAAATTTTGTCAAATTTTTATTTCTATAGAAAATTTTGTCAAAAATTTTACTTCTATAGAAAATTTTGTCAAATTTTTATTACTACAGGAAATTTTGTCAAAATTTTTATTTCTATAGAAAATGTTATCAAAATTTTATTTCTATAGAAAATTTTGTCAACATTTTATATCTATAGAAAATGTTGTCAATATTTTATTTCTATAGAAAATGTTGTCAAAATTTTATTTATATAGAAAATTTTGTCAAAACTTTATTGCTATAGAAAATTCAGTCAGAATTTTATTTCTATAGAAAATTTTGTCAAAATTTTATTCCTATAGAAGATTTTGTCAAAATTTTATTTGTATAGAAAATTTTGTCAAAATTTTATTTCTATCGAAAATTTTGTCAAAATTTTATTACCATACAAAAATTTTGTCAAAATTTTATTTCCATACAAAATATTGTCAAAACTTTATTGCACAAAAAAAATTTCACGAAAATTTTTCCAATTAAAATTTTAACTGAATTTTAAAAAATATTCAATTAAAAATTTAATTGATTCAACAAATGTTTTAATTGAAACAAAAATTAATCACAAAAATAATAGTATCAATTAAATTTTTAATTGGATCAATTAACTTTTTAATTGACCTTCAATCATTTCTGTGATTGAAGACATTTCAATTAAAAATTAATTGGATCAATTAATTTCGTGACTGAATCAGAAAAAAATTTTTTTGTGTGTATAGAACATTCAGTCACAATTTTATTTCTATAGAAAATTTTGTCAAAACTTTATTGCTATAGAAAATTCAGTCAAAATTTTATTTCTATAGAAAATTTTGTCAAAACTTTATTGTTATAGAAAATTCCGTCAAAATTTTATTTCGATAGAAAATTTTGTCAAAACTTTATTGCTACAGAAAATTCAGTCAAAATTTTATTTCTGTAGAAAATTTTGTCAAAATTTTATTCCTATAGAAAATTTTATCAACTTTTTATTTCTATAGAAAATTTGGTCAAAATTTTATGTCTATAGAAAATTTTGTCAAATTTTTATTTCTGTAGAAAATTTTGTCAAAATTTTATTTCTATAGAAAATTTTGTCAAAATTTTATGCCTATAGAGAATTTTGTCAAAATTTTATTTCTATAGAAAATTTTGTCAAAATTGTACTTCCACACAAAATTTTGTCAAAATTTTATATCTATAGAAAATTTTGCCAAAATTTTATTTCCATACAAAATTTTTTGACTGAATAGTCTAAGTGAGCCTGATACATCAGGCTCCCACATAACCTAACCTAACCATAGAAAATTTTGCCAAAATCTTATTTTTATAGAAAATTTTGTCAAAATTTTATTTTCGTAGAAAATTTTGTCAAAATTTTATTTCTATAGAAAATTTTGTCAAAACTTTATTGCTATAAAAAAATCAGTCAACATTTTATTTTTGTAGAAAATTTTGTCAAAATTTTATTTTTGTAGAAAATTTTGTCAAAATTTTATTCCTATAGAAAATTTAGTCAAAAGTTTATTTCTATGGAAAGTTTTGTCAAAATTTTATATCTATAGAAAATTTTGTCGAAATTTTTTTCTATAGAAAATTTTGTGAAAGTTTTATTTCTATAGGAAATTATTTCGCAATTTAATTCTATAGAAAATTTTGTCAAAATTTTATTTCTATATAAAATTTTGTCAAAATTTTAATTCTATAGAAAATGTTGTCAAAATTTTATTTCTATAAAAAATTTTGACAAAACTTTATTGCTATAGAAAATGCATTCAAAATTTTATTTCTATAGAACATTTTCTATAGGAAATTTTGTCAAAATTTTATTTTTATAGAAAAATTTGTCAAAATTTTATTTCTATAGAAAATTTTGCCAAAATTTTATTTATATAGAAAACTTTGCCAAAATTTTATTTATATAGAAAACTTTGCCAAAATTTAATTTCTATAGAAAATTGTGTGAAATTTTTATTTCTATAGAAAATGTTATCAAAATTTTATTTCTATAGAAAATGTTGTCAAAACTTTATTGCTATAGAAAATTCATTCAAAATTTTATTTCTATAGAACATTTTCTATAGGAAATTTTGTCAAAATTTTATTCCTATTAGAAAATTTTGTCAAAATTTTATATCTATATAAAAATTTTGCCAAAATTTTATTTCCATATAAAATTTTGTCAAAATTTTATTTCCAAACAAAATTTTGTCAAAATTTTATGTCTATAGAAATTTTTGTCAAAATTTTATTTCTATAGAAAATTTTGTCAAAATTGTACTTCCACACAAAATTTTGTCAAAATTTTATATCTATAGAAAATGTTGCCAAAATTTTATTTCCATACAAAATTTTGTCAAAATTTTATTTCCATACAATTTTTTTTTCAAAATTTTATTTCCATAGAAAAATTTGTCAAAATTTTATTTCTATAGAAAATTTTGGCAAAAATTTATTTCTATAGGAAATTTTGCCAAAATTTTATTTATATAGAAAATTTTGCCAAAATTTTATTTTTATAGAAAATTTTGTCAAAGTTTTATTCCTATAGAAAATTTTGTCCAAATTTTATTTCTATAGAAAATTTTGTCAAATCTTTATTGCTATAGAAAATTCAGTAAAAATTTTATTTTTATAGAAAATTTTGTCAAAATTTTATTCGTATAGAAAATTTTATTAAAATTTTATTTCTATAGAAAATTTTGTCAAAACTTTATTGCTATAGAAAATGTTGTCAAAACTTTATTGCTATAGAAAATTCAGTCAAAATTTTATTTTTGTAGAAAATTTTGTCAAAATTTTATATCTATAGAAAGTTTTGTCAAAATTTTATATCTATAGAAAATTTTGTCGAATTTTTATTTGAATAGAAAATTTTGTCAAAATTTTATTTCTATAGAATTATGAGTAATTCGCCACAATTTTTTCAAAGAGCTACCGAAAAGGATGCCAAAACACACATTAAAAATTCTGGTATGTTCTCCAATGCTTACATTACACCCTTATACTGAACACACATGTTAGGTCATTGAGATATCAACATCAGACCACCATTAATTGAACACCACCCCAACAAAATCCTGTTATCCATTGTGACCATTTTAATCTTTTGTGAGAAAATGAAATATGCAGTCGGTTGAAAGGCAATTTTGATTAGTAATTGGTGAGGACAAAAAGCTCTATACATAGAACAAAGGGGTTAAGTTCAATGTAAAGTCAAATATAAGCTTGCTTTGCTAGTAGCACACCATAATCAAAAGCTTCCTATTATGGTCTAAAACATGAGGCCAACCCTACTCGAAAGAGATGGTAATTCGATATGTCCGTATCAATACCACAATTTTAATTGAATGTCATTAATTTTATCGTAAATAGGTGAAATGGTAGTTTTGGAAATCAGCCAAATTTTCCACACATCCTTTTTTGTTCATCCATTTTTATAGCTTATCCAACAGGTGAAACCAAAGTCAATAAAGTCAATCCGATATTCTCATGAAGATTTCCACGAAAATTTATTGCATATGCATTGCAGTCAACCTATAAATCCTAGCAATTTAAAGTATAGGGATTTTATGTAATTTTCTGTATATTGGAATATTTACCACAGTTGATTGAGATTTAAATCATTGATTTTTGAGTCTGTTTCTTCTCCCCAATTTACTTTGAGATAAAATGAGCTCACATTGGCGAATGGAATTTCGTATGTTGCTAACCAGGATTTTCTTGTTAATTATAAAGAAGTGCTGAAAGCATAACCAACTTTTTGTGGTTATCCTTTAAATGGGGTTTCTGCCAATGTAAACTCATCCCCCCCCACACCCTTCTCACCTTTCAACAAAAATACCAGAACTGAAGTTTTCGTATGACCTTTTCATTTTGCAGGGTATGCTATTTGTTTTGGTTTAAAAACTTTCTCTTCATGGAATCAATAAAACTTCAGTTCAACCAAGTTATATGGCTTACTATTGATGATAAATATTAGGGTGGTCCCATAAGTAGTTAGCCTACAAACAAAAAAAATATTTTGGAATATTCGCCATGTTTACATTCTAAATTAAGGAGACACTGACACTATATTGTCAATTATGAGGCCACATATGAGAGCTGCCCTATTCTATGTTAACTTTAATAACAAGGGATCTTTTATACCTGAGTCAGAAAGGTGGAATTCAACCATAGAAACCGTGTATACAAGGTGAACATGATGACAGAATTTTCTATAGAAATTAAATTTTCTATAGAAATAAAATTTTGACAAAATTTTCTATAGAAATACAATTTTGACTAAATATTCAAAAGAAACAAAATTGTGACAAAATTTTCTATAGAAATATCATTTTGACAAAATTTTCTATAGCAGTAAAATTTTGACACCATTTTCTATAGAAATAAAATTCTGACAACATTTTCTTTAGCAAAAAAAAATTTACAAAATTTTCAATAGAAATAAAATTGTGACAAAATTTTCTACAAAAATAAAATTTTGACAAAATTTTCTATAGAAATAAAATTTTGACAAAACTTTCTATAGAAATAAAATTTTCTATAGAAATATAACTTTGACAAAATTTTCTATAGAAATAAAATTTTGAAAATTTTTCTATAGAAATGAAATTTTGACATTAATTTTCTATAGAAATAAAATTTTGACAAAATTTTCCATAGAAATAAAATTCTGACAACATTTTCTATAGCAAAAATAATTGACAAAATTTTCAATAGAAATAAAATTGTGACTAAATTTTCTATAGAAATCAAAATTTTTAGAAAACTTTCTATAAAAAAAATTTTGAAAAAATTTTCTATAGAAATACAAATGTTGACAAAATTTTCTACAGAAATAAAATTTTGACAAAATTTTCTATAGAAATAAAATTTTTATAGAAATAAAATTTTGACAAAATTTTATATAGAAATAAAATTTTCTATAGAAATAAAATTTTGACAAATTTTCTATAGAAATGAAACCTTGACATCAATTTTCTATAGAAATAAAATTTTGACAAAATTTTCTATAGAAATAAAATTCTGACAACATTTTCTATAGCAAAAAAAAAGACAAAATTTTCAATAGAAATAAAATTGTGACATAATTTTCTATAGAACTCAAAATTTTTAGAAAACTTTCTATAGAAATAAAATTTTTACAAAATTTTCTATAGAAATAAAAATTTTGATAAAATTGTTTACAGAAATAAAATTTTGCAAAATTTTCTATAGAAATAAAATCTTGATAAAATCTTCTATAGAAATAAAATTTTGACAAAATTTTCTATAGAAATAAAATTTTCTATAGAAATAAAAATGTTGACAAAATTTTCTACAGAAATTAAATTTTGACAAAATTTTCTATAGAAATCAAAATTTTTAGAAAACTTTCTATAGAAATAAAATTTTTACAAAATTTTCTATAGGAATAAAAATTTTGATAAAATTGTTTACAGAAATAAAATTTTGCAAAATTTTCTATAGAAATAAAATTTTGATAAAATCTTCTATAGAAATAAAATTTTGACAAAAATTTCTATAGAAATAAAATTTTCTACAGAAATAAAAATGTTGACAAAATTTTCTACAGAAATAAAATTTTGACAAAATTTTCTATAGAAATAAAATTTTGACAAAATTTTATATAGAATTAAAATCTTGACAAAATTTTCTATAGAAATAAAATTTTTTTTCATTCGTTTTGTTTTGTTATTGTTGGTTTTTGTTCTTTAATCATTGTTGTTGTTTTTTTGATTTCAGCTTAAAACCATACATTGACTAAACTACAAGTGTAGCTTAACCAACAAAGGAAAAGAAATAAAATTTGGATACAATTTTCTATAGAAATAAAATTTTGACAAATATTCTATAGAAATTAAATTTTGACATTAATTTTCAAAAAAATAAAATTTTGACAAAATTTTCTATAGAAAAAAAATTCTGACAACATTTTCTATAGCAAAAAATTGACAAAATTTTCAATAGAAATAAAATTGTGACAAAATTTTCTAAAGAAATCAAAATTTTTAGAAAACTTTCTATAGAAATAAAATTTTGCAAAATTTTCTATAGAAATAAAATTTTGATAAAATTTTCTATAGAAATAAAATTTTGACAAAATTTTCTATAGAAATAAAATTTTCTATAGAAATAAAATTTTCTATAGAAATAAAATTTTCTATAGAAATAAAAATTTTGACAAAATTTTCTACAGAAATAAAATTTTGACAAAATTTTCTATAGAAATAAAATTTTGATAAAATTTTCTATAGAAATAAAATTTTGACAAAATTTTCTATAGAAATAAAATTTTGAAAAAATTTTCTATAGAATTAAAATTGTGACAAAATTTTCTATAGAATTAAAATTGTGACAAAATTCGACTTTTTGGACAAAAAATCGATTAGTCGATATTCGGGTTTTCGACTTTTCCCATCTCAACTGTCCCAGTTATATCGGCCTACTACATTTCACAGCTTTGAAATTAGATTTCATGGATATTTGCCACTTTACGCTTTATCCACCTAACCTCAGGTTTCATTCAATGATATGAAAACAATTTCCCACTTAACCTTTTCGGCAAAAATGTTCGATATTCCTGTGGAAAAATAACATCATGCTTTTGAACCATGTCTGAGGCTATCATATTCATTCTCTGCGTGTGGGATTATTTACTCTGTTTTCTGTAGAACATTTTTACTTTCAGTGGCCCAGGCAAAATTAATCGGTATACTAAACTACATTGAAAACCACCATTCAAACATGGTTTCCCAAAATGAGGGAACCAATTAGTTGTAATTTTCTAACACCATTTCCAATTATTTAGCAAAGAAATTTATAGCCAAGTGGAATAATAATAAAAAAAAAAAAACAAAAATAGGAAACACTCTCATTACCATAATGCAGAGATTTATTCCATGTCCAAGAATCTTATTACTATTCTACGAAATTTTCGAATATCGACATCAAAGCCATAATTTGGGAAATGTCCATAATTAAATAGCTACATGTGGCCGCCTACTCTTTAAACATGCTAATATTGACTCTAAGACTACTGGATATTTATTAAATTCTAAAGTTATTCTATGGAAATTTAATTCATGGACAAAGACCAACAAAACTTGTCAAGTGTAAAATAAAGTAAATTTAATAACAAATTTGTAATTCATAATTTGTTCATGACTATATAGACCATAAACAGCAATAGATTGCTTTAGTTTTCTATAATCTGATTATTAAGGACATCGAAGGTATCCTTTTGGCTTATTGCCAAGCAGACAAACTTATTAAGTACTGCTATGAGTAAATAACAAGGACGAATTTTAAACTTTATTTAATGTGTAAATTAATTTATAGTTTATAAGGACTATAGCCCTAGAAATTTCTTGAAGGACAAAATTGCTAAATAAAGTTAAATTAAATTTCTCTACTAAAGGATCAAGTATCCTTTTCTGAAGTTGTGGGTTAGTTGGTTTTTTGTTTTGTTTTCATGTGCCATATGTTAAATGAAGAGGCGGCAGGGTGATATGTCATAGCCTTACAAAAGTTTCTACATGTAGATCAATGTCATTCAATTGTCACAATTGAAGAGGATACAAATGGAATTCTAAATTGGTAAGTCCATAGACTTAGGAAAATTTGCATTCATTTAAGAAAAACAAAAAATATCTAAAAATTCTCTGACAATATATAAGGTAAGAATCACACTTCACATACCCACGAAAAGTCTAATGACATTTGTTACTTGGAATACACTCTATTTTTTTAATGTTACCCATATCAATTTTTACAAAAATAATTCTTATATTCATAATTCTCCAAAACTCAATGTCATTTTGGGATATCATTAAAATAACCTGGAAGTTCAGAGAAAAAGGAAATGTTAAGTTCATTTTGGAATATGACAGTTTAGAGAACATTAACAAGTTTTTCTGACAGTTCTAATTCTTTTGTAGTACACATATCGAAGCTACAACAAAATTTCTCTATAAAAACAGTTAAAGCAAGGCGGCATATGTTATGCCCATAACTTTTTTAAAAATTTATTTATAGGCAGCTCCTTCTCAACTATTTGGATTTAAAATGCCAATATTAGGCTGAGAGAGTTGTTCTTAATAATTAATAAGGTTGTTTTATACTTTTCTATTCATAACTTACATACTTTATTTGAAAAGGAGATGCCATTTTAGTATTAGGTTCTACAGAAAATATTATTTCTATAGAAAATTTTTTCGAAATTTTATTTCTATTTTTTATTTCTATACAAAATTTTGTCATAATTTTATTTCTATAGGAAAATTTTTTCAACATTTTATTTCTACAGAAAATTTTGTCAAAACTTTAATTCTATAAAAAATTTTGTCAAAATTTTATGTCTATAGAAAATTTTGTCAAAATTTTATTTCTAAAGAAAATTTTCTCAAAATTTTATTTCTAAAGAAAATTTTCTCAAAATTTTATTTCTATAGAAAATTTTGTCAAAAACTTTATTTTTATAGAAAATTTTGTCAAAATGTTATGTCTATAGAAAATTTTCTCAAAATTTTATTTCTATAGAAAATATTGTCAACATTTTATTTCTATAGAAAATTTTGTCAAAAATGTATTTCTATAGTAAATTTTGTCAAAATTTTATTTCTATAGAAAATTTTGTCAAAATTTTATTTCTATAGAAAATTTTGTCAAAATTTTATGTCTGTAAAAAATTTTGTAAAATTTTATTTCTACAAAAAAAAAATCTCAAAATTATTTCTATAGAAAATTTTGTCAAAATTTTATTTCTACAGAAAATTTTTTCAAAAACTTTATTTTTATAGAAAATTTTGTCAAAATGTATTGTCTATAGAAAATTTTCTCAAAATTTTATGTCTATAGAAAATTTTGTCAAAATTTGTTTTCTACAGAAAATTTTGTCAACATTTTATGTCTATAGAAAATTTTGTCAAAATGTTATTTCTAAAGAAAATTTTCTCAAAATTTTATTTCTAAAGAAAATTTTCTCAAAATTTTAATTCCATAGAAAATTTGTTAAAATTTTATTTTTATAAAAAAAATTTTCAACATTTTATTTCTATAGAAAATTTTGTCAAAATTTTATTTCTAAAGAAAATTTTCTCAAAATTTTATTTCTAAAGAAAATTTTCTCAAAAACTTCATTTCTATAGAAAATTTTGTCAAAATTTTATTTCTATAGAAAATTTTGTCAAAATTTTATGTCTGTAAAAAATTTTGTCAAATTTTATTTCTCCAAAAAATATCTCAAAATTATTTCAATAGAAAATTTTGTCAAAATTTTATTTCTATAGAAAATTTTTTCAAAAACTTTATTTTTATACAAAATTTTGTCAAAATGTATTGTCTATAGAAAATTTTCTCAAAATTTTATGTCTATAGAAAATTTTGTCAAAATTTGTTTTCTACAGAAAATTTTGTCAACATTTTATTTCTATAGAAAATTTTATCAAAATTTTAATTCTATAGAAAAGATTGTCAAAATTTTAATTCCATAGAAAATTTGTTAAAATTTTATTTTTATAAACAAATTTTTCAACATTTTATTTCTATAGAAAATTTTGTCAAAATTTTATGTTTATAGAAAATTTTGTCAAAATTTTATTTCTAAAGAAAATTTTCTCAAAATTTTATTTCTAAAGAAAATTTTCTCAAAATTTTATTTCTATAGAAAATTTTGACAAAATTTTATTTCTATAGAAAATTTTGTCAAAATTTTATGTCTATAGAAAATTTTGTCAAAATTTTATTTCTAAAGAAAATTTTCTCAAAAAAAATTTTATTTCTAAAGAAAATTTTCTCAAAATTTTATTTCTATAGAAAATTTTGTCAAAAACTTAATTTCTATAGAAAATGTCAAAATAATATGTCTATAGAAAATATTCTCGAAATTTTATTTCTATAGAAATTTTTGTCAACATTTTATTTCTATAGAAAATTTTATCAAAATTTTAATTCTATAGAAAATATTGTCAAAATTTTAATTCTATAGAAAATTTGTTAAAATTTTATTTTGATAGAAAAATGTTTCAACATTTTATTTCTATAGAAAATTTTGTCAAAATTTTATACCATTTTTATTTAAGCTGAAATCAAAAACGACATATTGATTGAAGAATAAACCAACAATAACAAAACAAAACGAATTAAGTAAGAGGAAGCAGTCTCACTATAAACCCAGCCAACTGCATTCAAATCGATGATTTGACAGTGGCAAAGGAAAAAGAGATATGTTTATTTGAATTTATTTCGCCATAGGTCGGTTATCATAAACCTTTTTTCGGAAGGTTCAAGTGTGGTTCACTTTGGGTTTAGTGAACTGCCTGAATTTATTCTCATAATTGGTTGATAGTTTTGCTGCAAGTAGAGGATGCTGATGATGAATGTGGTAATTCTGAAACGTGCGTCCATCCAACCATCTTGCAGTCTACACTTGTAGTTTAGCCAATGCAATTTTTTTTTTCTATAGAAAATTTTGCCAAAATGTTATGTCTATAGAAAATTTTGTCAAAATGTTATTTCTATAGAAAGTTTTATCAAAATTAGATTTCTATAGAAAATTTTATTACAATTTTATTTCTATAGAAAATTTTGTTAAAATTTTATTTCTATAGGCGATTTTATCAAAATTTTATTTCTATAGAAAATTTTTCTCCATTTTTTTTTTTTTTGTATAGAAAATTTTGTTAAAATTTTATTTCTATATAAAATATTATCACAATTTTATTTCTATAGAAAATTTTAAAATTTTATTTCTATATAAAATGTTATCACAATTTGATTTCTATAGAAAATTTTGTCAAAATTTTATTTCTATAGAAAATGTTATCACAATTTGATTGCTATAGAAAATTTTGTCACAATTTTATTTCTATAGAAAATTTTATCAAAATTAGATTTCTATAGGAAATTTTATCAAAATTTTATTTTTATAGAAAATTTTTTCAAAATTTTTATATTTTTAAACGATATTAAGTTTAAAACGATATGACAAAGTTCGTAATCCTCCATCTTCAACATTTCTTTTATAATAAATTCTCAATCGATTCTAGTGAACTATCAAATCCTGGCATTTGTCCATTATTAATTATAAAACTCTTTAATACCTCTCTAGGGATAAAGGATATATTACATTTTATTACTAATTTCCTCAAGAGACAATTCATTCCTTTAAAAAAATATGGGGACATCGATTACATGATATCTTTTCTAAGGGTGCTTTTTAATTTCTATTTCCTAAAAGACGGAAAAAATTGAAACAATGGTATACGAAAGCTTACCAAGATGCTACAACCAAAACTGGCTATTTCTAGGAAACTTTTTTTTTATGAATATCAAAATAAAACCTGAAATTCATTACCTTCAAATTTCAATGGCACGCGCATCCTTTCTTTTTTTTAAGATCAAGATATTTTGATTAATATTAACTGATTTCCAATAAAATTTAAACTTGCTACCTCGCCAAAAAAGGAACATTTCATAGAAAATCATTTGATGAATTAATTTCATTTCATTTCATTTAAGAATTATAGGCATATAAAGACTAATAGAAGGACCTTAACAAATAATATCTCCCAAAGATAGATTTTCGTTTTTGCTGTATACCGAAATGCATGGAAATTCGTATCAGTTTTCAAGTGATTCATTTGAAATTTTTACGTACCATTTGAAAGCAATCATTGCAGCTTAGTTTTTCCTCTTTACACATTGGACTTGTCTTACTCAGACTATCGATTATGTAGACTTAGGATCTGGGTATTTGTCTTTTTTAGAGAACTTGAACAAATAAGAAAACAACACTACTGGGTGGACTTTTTAAATTTCTTACATAGGTTAGGTTAGGTTAGGTTAGGTGGCAGCCCGATGTATCAGGCTCACTTAGACTATTCAGTCCATTGTGATACCACATTGGTGAACTTCTCTCTTATCACTGAGTGCTGCCCGATTCCATTTTAAGCTCAATGACAAGGGACCTCCTTTTTATAGCCGAATCCGAACGGCGTTCCATATTGCAGCGAAACCACTTAGAGAAGTTTTGAAACCCTCAGAAATGTCACCAGCATTACTGAGGTGGGATAATCCACCGCGGAAAAACTTTTTGGTGTTCGGTCGAAGCAGGAATCGAACCCACGACCTTGTGTATGCAAGGCGGGCATGCTAACCATTGCACCACGGTGGCTCCCAAAAAATTTCTTACATAGCTTTGAACGGAGTGAGCACAGTGGATCAAATTGATGTAATGAAAACATTTATTTCATTTTTTTTACATCCATACAAACAGACAAACAAATTTCTGGGTCAATCACGAAATTAACAGATCCAATTAATTTTTTAATTGAAATGTCTTCAATCTCAGAAATGATAGTATAATTTAAACAAGTAAGGAAAGTCTAAAGTCGGGCGGGGCCGACTATATTATACCCTGCACCACTTTGTAGATTTAAATTTTCGATACCATATCACATCCGTCAAATGTGTTGGGTGCTATATATAAAGGTTTGTCCCAAATGCATACATTTAAATATCACTCGATTTGGACAGAAGACCTATAGACTCAAAATTTAAGTTGGCTAATGCACTAGGGTGGAACAACATTTTAGTAAAAAATATGGGAAACATTTAAATCTGAAGCAATTTTAAGGAAACTTCGCAAAAGTTTATTTATGATTTATCGCTCGATAAATATGTATTACAAATTTAGGAAAATTAGAGTCATTTTTACAACTTTTCGACTAAGCAGTGGCGATTTAACAAGGAAAATGTTGGTATTTTGACCATTTTTGTCGAAATCAGAAAAACATATATATGGGAGCTATATCTAAATCTGAACCGATTTCAATAAAATTTGGCACACATGACTATATTACTAATTGTACTTCTAGTGCAAAATTTCAACCAAATTGGGCCAAAGCTCTGGCTTTTAGGACCATATTAGTCCATATCGGGCGAAAGATATATATGGGAGCTATATCTAAATCTGAACCGATTTCAATCAAATTTGGCACACATGACTATATTACTAATTGTGCTCCTAGTGCAAAATTTCAACCAAATTCAGCCAAAAATCTGGCTTCTGCGGCCATATAAGTCCATATCGGGCGAAAGATATATATGGGAGCTATATCTAAATCTAAACCGATTTCTTCCAAAATCAATAGGGTTCTATTCTGACCCAAATTAGGAATATGTGCCAAATTTGAAGGCGATTGGACTTAAATTGCGACCTAGACTTTGATCACAAAAATGTGTTCACAGACAGACGGGCGGACGGACAGACGGACATGGTTATATCGACTCAGGGACCCACCCTGAGTATTATTGCCAAAGACACCATGTGTCTATCTCGTCTCCTTCTGGGTGTTACAAACATATGCACTAACTTATAATACCCTGTTCCACAGTGTGGCGCAGGGTATAAAAATTAATTGAAAGTCAATTAAAAAATTAATTGATCCAACTAAAAAAAAATATGGATACTATTAATTTTTGTGATTTATTTATATTTGTTTCAATTAAAAAATTTGTTAAATCAATTAATTTTTTAATTGAATCGTTGGAACGTTTGTCATAAAGTCGTGGTTATTTCGTTTTTCGTTCCCGATGAAAGTAATTTCTTTTAGTATATAAGATAGCCATAGATTTTTTGGAATCTCATACTTTTTGAAAATTATCTCAAATTCTGGTTAACGTTATAGCATTGTTCCACAGTTCTGGACATTTTCCTTGTAGCGTAAGATTCCACAAACCTTCAACATTGAATTTTGCCATTAAAGACTCTTTTTTGTCATGTAAGCCATGTACCAGCCATATTGACATGGATCACTTCACAAAATCTCCCATGTCTGTTTGCCTAGAATGCAAAAAGTTTTCTCATCACTACAAACACTATGTTGGTATAGGAAAAAAACCAAAGAAATTGAGAGCAAAAGCACATGTGTGTGGTCTTCTGGGAATACAAAAACTAGAAAAGGAAACGGAAACGGATATAGGATATAGTTCATTGTCAAATCTATTTACGAAGTGAAGAAAAAAAAACACACACATAGCAAGTCCAAACCCTAAAAGGGAAGTAAAGAAATAACTTGCAATGAACAACGAGAATAAATCACTACCATGTTAAAGAATAGAGAAAAACTTCTGAAGAAATTTCAAGCCTTAAGAATCCGCTTATTTGGAAAAAAGTTTAAAGTTAAAATTGAATTTTTTCCCGAAGAAAAGGTCAAATATCCTAAAGTTACAAACAAACAAAATTAATCCTTAAATATGGCCAAATTACACCAAAAATCAACAATTGCAAAGCAACATGACCAGGAAAATTTTTTGCTTTCGAAGCAGGCCATGGGATTAACCTTGACTACCAAGAACAAAAAAAAACAAAACCAACAACAGACCTTTCACATTATTATCATCATCAAAATCTTTCGAGAAAAAACACTCAAAATAAATCCATACAATTGTGAAATCCAATGTCTACGTCCTTTTTTATTTGTGTTGGAAATATCATTCTTGGTGAATTTTTTTTCTTCACTTGAGGTGGGAAATACCACTCACAATCCTATGAAGCCTTACCTAAGACTTGGAATCCTTATACCATTATAGCATTCTATAGCAGTTCCATGGAATAATCACCTGACTAAACAATGTCCAAACCAATAACTTAAGGTTCAATGGGTAATGGAGCCTCAACAATACCAACGCCCCACATAGGGATGTGCTAAAATGAAAACAGTCTTTGTTTCCTTAGAAATTATTGGCCTTGGGACTAGTGGCAAACCTAGACAATGACCAACCATGGAAAATGGAAAAACAACATATCTATCAATAATTTATACAGACCCACTAGAAGCAATTCAAGCACAAAGAGAAGTCATTCAATTATTTGGTAAATATAAAAAGAATTGAATGCGGTCAGATTTTGCATAGCCTTCAATGCCCTCAATATTTCTTCTAAAAGTCCAAGGTATTTACTCAGTGTAAAAGGTTTGCTATACAGGATGGCTCATATGTATTGCAAACAACTTCAATCGTCTCATAGCTGGTAGATTTATTGCCAAAATAGTTCATTATATTGTTTACAAGCTTACAAAAACAATTTGATCTATTGAATAGTGCAAGATCCCACCGATGCTAAAAAAAGCTAGACTGGATAGAATCGAAGAGTAGCTTCTCTTACATAAAAGTGGCCAGATACCGAATTTGCTTTCCTCCGAAGAGAAGCCTTTCTAAATTGAGCAGTTTATGCACAAACAAAGTCGTAGGGTTTACTTGTACACCTTCGACTAGAGGTGTGCACGTGACACGAAATTGTCGTGACTCACGAAAATTTTCGTGACTCACGCGTGAGTCACGCTGATGGTAACGGCGTGAGAGTGCGTGAACGTGATTAACCAACCAAATGTCGTGCGTGAGCGTAAGTCACGAAAATAATATTTTCGTGAGTGTACGCGAGTAACGAATTTCGGAAAAACACGCTCACAAAAATAATCCCGAACATTAAATACATACGAGTTGAATTTATTTATAATTTTAGTGACATCCTAAGTGTTAAGAGTATTATAACGGTCTCGATTTTAATCATACTCATATTTTCAGTCAAGTTCTATAGGTAAATTACTCATAATATTATTCGTGAGTCACGAGATTTCTCGTGAGTCACAACATTTTTCGTGAGTCAAGATATTTTTCGTGAGTCACGACATTTTCGTGCGTGAGTGTGCGTGAGTACAAGATTTTCGTGCGTGAGTGTGCGTGAGTACATTTTTTTTTCGTGAGCGTGAGTCCTACCAAAACATATCGTGCGTGAGTGTGCGTGAGTAAAATATTACTCACGTGCACACCTCTACCTTCAACTGGCCGCCAGAACTGGCAATAGCAATGGTGTGGACCGTGGGACCAAATAAATACTCTATTGAATTCCTGGACAGATATAACTTTTCGCTATATTTAAGATTTATAGGAAAATACCCTGTTTTACTCCTTTTTCCTTTTTTATTTCCATTAGAATATTTTAACATAGCCTTACAAGGAGGATCGTTTGCTATTTTGTGTTTTTTTTTATGAAGTACTTGGTATCGTATGAATAATATTAATTGAAATAATATTGATAATACACACCCATGGACAAAAAGAATTTCTAAAATATTTTCTAGATTTATTACAATCTCCGGATCTCCACCACGCTTGCCACTCGAGCCCAACATAATCTACCACAATTTGGAGAAAATTTTACCAAAATACTAACGAACAAAAAAATCTTATTTTGCGTTCTTTTTTGTTAGAAAATTTTGTCAAAATTTTATTTCTATAGAAAGTTTTGTCAAAATTTTATTTCTATTGAAAATTTTTCAATATTTTATTGCTATAGAAAATTTTGTCAAACTTTTATTTCTATAGAAAATTTTGTCAAAATTTTAATTCTATAAGAAAATTTTGTCAAAATATTATTACTATAGAATATTTTGTCAAAATTTTATTTCTACAGAAAATTATGCCAAAATTTTATTTCTATCAAAAACGTTTGTCCAAATTATATTTCTACAGAAAATTTTGCCAAAATTGTATTTCTATAGAAAATTTTGTCAAAATTTTATTTCTATAGAAAATTTTTGCAAAATTTTATTTCTATAGAAAATTTTGTCAAAATTTTATTTCTATAGAAAATTTTGTTAAAATTTTCTTTCTATAGACAATTTTGCCTAACTTTTATTTCTATAAAAATTTTGTCAAAATTTTATTTCCACAGAAAATTTTGCCAAAATTTTATTTCTACAAAAATGTTTGTCCAAATTTTATTTCTACAGAAAAATTTGTCAAAATTTGTTTTCTATAGAAAATGTTGTCAAAATTTTATTTCTATAGAAAATTTTTGCAAAATTTTATTTCTATAGAAATTTTTTGCAAAATTTTATTTCTATAGCAAAATTTATCAAAATGTTATTACTATAAGAATAGTTTTGAAAATTTTATTTCAATAGATAATTTTATCAAAAATGATTTCTATAGAAAATTTTTGCAAAATTTTATTTCTATAGAAAATTTTGTGAAAATTTTATTTTTTTGAAAATTTTGTCAAACTTTTATTTCTAGGAATAATTTGCAAAATCTAAATCTAAACCATCAAGAACTCTACCAATCCCCTAGCAGTAAAAACCTACCGTTTTTTGTAGAATTTTACCAAGTGTGGCAACCGTGATCTCCACCCATTGGACTTGTGCGCCTGAGCCATAATACGTGCCAAAGCTAACCAATTCGAACAAATCTAAACTGATTCTAAAATTTTATGTTCTTGTCGACATATTTTTGGTTTTGGAGAATAAAATTTAAATAAAAAATTACAAAATATATAGTTTGAATTTGTTGCATTACATAACAACCACTCTGTAAAATTTTAGCAAACAATTTCATGGTTCATGTTTGCAACTCATTTAAATGCTCATATTCACCTTTAACACATACTTTTCGGGTTTATAAAGTCATTTTGAAGACCACAAATGAGTTTTATCGTATTACTCAATTGAACTAATGGACTTAGTAGAAAACACCTCCAAAAGGTCAATACAGTCGTGGGCCGCATTTATTTTACAATCCTAAATAGAGAGGGCAAACATACAAAACGTTTTTCCTTCTTATATATTAATTTTTTATGTTTTCAACTAGGCTAGCCATGTGCTATTGTTTTACGAAATTTTTAGGACCAATTTAGGCTGAAGGGTTTCTTTATAAATACCTCCATAATGTAGACTATGAAATATTTCACACCAACTAAAAGTAATTAGTGTTAGTGGCAGTGCTAAAAAATGTATTTTACCATCGTAGGCATTATCATCATCATCTAAAGTCACATGATGTTATCTCTAATGCCAAGGACAAGATATTAAGGACAATGGATCATTAAGTAGGTAATAAGTGTCTTATTACAGTAAATCTTCTAATGAAAACTTTATACATTATTGGGCAAATGCTATAGTCTAACTATTTTGCTCCTTGAAAATATCCTTTTACCGGGGAAATGAGACTAATGAAGCAGCTTGGGAGTAAATTAATCCTTTCATCTTCTTTAATTAACTGGACAAGCTGTCAACAGCTGGTGACAGAAAATATTGACAAAATATTTATATGGTATTATAAAAAAGCATGAGATGATTAGAAAAATTACAATTATAACAAAACAAAATTATTCAATAATTATATTATTGTTGTTTTTATTTTTTAACTGAATTCCCACATTGGCAAAATAATCATAATAAATTTCATTGGCTAAAAACTTTATAAGAATTTGGACAAGCCATCACGTTAGTACAATTTCTTTAGTATTTTTTATTATTGCAGCTTTTTTGACCACTTACTTTTTATGAACAAGAAGCTCTTCCAATTAGTTAAAAAGGATTGCATTTTTATAAAATAATTGCCCCAAGAAAAAAATGTGATCATCAGTTAATACTTAAGTCCAGTGAAGAATTAATTTTTTGTTTAAACAAGAGCTGCTGATTATTCAAATTGACTTTGCCAAGCCTTTATAATATTTTCCTTTTTTGGGGAGGATGTGTAAACAAATTCATAATCTTATTTTTATAATTATTGGGAAAATAGAATACAGAAGGAAGAGGTCGTATTACCTTCACCATAAACAAATATTTATAAGCAATTATTTAGTCATTCATTTCATGTTCAATAAAACAAAATAAGAATAAATTAATGCGGTATTCGGAAATTTGGGATTAATTTATGTATTCTATTTAAGGGTTCTAAGGAAAATGTCCTCTTTTATTCTTTTTGAATTGAATATTTTAAAATACAAGGAGGGTCATTGTGATTATTTATGAAGTACTTGGTATCGTATGAAAAATATTAATTTCACAAACATTGATAATACGCACCCATGAACAATAAAAATAATTTCTACATTATTTTCATTATTGCAAAAATTCTATTTCTACAGAAAATTTTGTCAAAATTTTATTTCTATAGAACATTTTGTCAACATTTTTATTTCTCTACACATTTGTTTCGATTGTTTCTATGACCTCAAGCCGAACAAAATTAATAATCAGAATAATTTTACTTCTATAGAAAATTTTGTCAAAATTTTATTTCTATTGAAAATTTTGCCAAAATTTTATTTCCATAGAAAATTTTTTTATTTCTATAGAAAATTTTGTCAAAATTTTCTTTTTCTAGAAAATTTTGTCAAAATGTTAATTATGTAGAAAATATTTTCAAAATTTTATTTCTATCCAAAATTTTGTTAAAATTTTATATCCATAGAAAATTTTGTCAAAATGTTAATTCCATAGAAAATATTTTCAAATAGTATTTATATAGAAAATTTTGTCAAAATTGTATTTCTATAGAAAATTTTGTCAAAATTTTATTTCTATAGAAACTATAGAAAATTTTTCCAAAATTTATTTCTATAGAAAATGTTTGCAAAATTTTATTTCTATAGAAAATTTTTGCAAAATTTTATTTCTATAGAAAATTTTTGCAAAATTTTATTTCTATAGAAAATTTTTGCAAAATTTTATTTCTATACAAGAATTTGTCAAAGTTTTATTTCTATAGAAAATTTTGTCAAAATGTTCTTTTTATAGAAAATTTTGTCAAAATTTTAATTCTGTAGAAAATATTTTCAAAATTTTATTTCTATACAAAATTTTATTTCCATAGAAAATTTCGTCAAAATGTTAATTCCATAGAAAATATTTTCAAACTTTTAATTTTATAGGAAATTTTGTCAAAATTTTATATCTATAGAAAATTTTGTCAAAATTTTATTTCCATAGAAACTTTTTTCAAAATTTTTATTTCTGTAGAAAATTTTGTCAAAATGTTAATTCCGTAGAAAATATTTTCAAAATTTTATTTCTATACAAAATTTTATCAAAATTTTATTTCCATAGAAAATTTTTGCAAAATTTTATTTCTATCGAAAATTTTGTCAAAATGTTAATTATGTAGAAAATATTTTCAAAATTTTATTTCTATCCAAAATTTTAGTAAAATTTTATTTCCATAGAAAATTTTTTCAAAATGTTAATTCCATAGAAAATATTTTCAAATTGTATTTTTATAGAAAATTTTGTCAAAATTGTATTTCTATAGAAAATTTTGTCAAAATTTTATTTCTATAGAAACTATAGAAAATTTTTGCAAAATTTATTTCTATAGAAAATGTTTGCGAAATTTTATTTCTATAGAAAATTTTTGCAAAATTGTATTTCTATAGAAAATTTTTGCAAAATTTTATTTCTATAGAAAATTTTTGTAAAATTTTATTTCTATAGAAAATTTTGTCAAAATCTTATTTCTATTGAGACTTTTATCAAAATTTTATTTCTATAGAAAATTTTGTCAAAATTTTATTTCTATAGAAAATTTTTGCAAAATTGTATTTCTATAGAAAATTTTTGCAAAATTTTATTTCTATAGAAAATTTTGTCAAAAATTGTATTTTATAGAAAATTTTGTCAAAATTTTATTTCTATAGATTTTTTTGTCAAAATTTTATTTCTATGGAAAATTTTGTCAAAATTTTATTTCTAAAGAAAATGTTGCCAAAATTTATTTCTACAGAAGATTTTGTGAAAAATTTTATAAAAAATTTTTGCAAACTTTTATTTCTATAGAAAATTGAAGTACCACTTTATTGGAGGAATGCCCCTCAATATAAAGGCAGCCCCCGTATATCTGGATATAAATTTTTAGGCAGCCTCAAATAATTTTATCGATGTAGTATATATGAAATAATAAAATTTAGAAATTATGTTTGCGAAAATTTGATATTGATAAACTTGTTTTGTATTTTTCAATAAAAATAAAATTTTTTAGGTTTTAATTATTGTTAGTATTTTTTTTTTAATTTTATGGAACAATTGGAAATTAAGAAAAAACTTACATAAAATTTTAAGATTTTCCAAAATATTGAGGACACAAATAATTTTCCAATATTTGTATCTTTTTTTGCTTTTCTGCCTTATATTAAATCCTAAACTCAATACACACAAAAAATATTTTTCTTATGCAATCACGAAATTAATTGATCCAATTAATTTTTTAATTGAAATGTCTTCAATCACAGTATCAATTAGAAAATTAATTGAAGGTCATTTAAAAATTTAATTGATCCAATTAAAAAATATATTGATACTATTAATTTTTGTGATTGATTTTTGTTTCAATTAAAATATTTGTTGAAGCAATTAAATTTTTAATTGAATATTTGTTAAAACTCAATTAAAATTTGAATTTGAAAAATTTTCGTGAAATTGTTGTCTGTGTATTACATCAGTAAACTGTTTACTTTCATATATTAATAGAAATTTGCTAGCTTACAGACCCCATATAGGGATCACAGCAGGCTCTCAGAAGGGTTAGTTTAGTGGGAGCCTTTTTGGTTAATGTCAAATGTCAACTCTTAGGGGCATATTTATCCAATATTAAAATAGCTATGACCTTTATAAGCCTATCAAAACGCCTCACTAAAATATTGTTTAAACATACTATTCAAATTCTTATTTTAAAAATAAATTGTTTGAATTTTCCCCGAAAATAACTTTCTTAAACCAAAGTTTGATTATGCAAAATATTATAAAAAAAATGCAAACCCCCAACGGTGATACCCAACTTTCTTTCATTCCTTTGTGGTTTTATTCCCCAGCTCTAATAATCACTAAATCCCTGAAAGAACATATTTCTTAAAATTAATAAAGCATTTAATATTTTCTAACAAGCAGTTTTTTGCCCTTACCCCAAAGGAACTAGCAACAAGTTTCACACCATCAACTCAAACACCAACATAAACTCTTGGTTTACAAAAGCTGTTAAATAATAGAAATTACCAAAAAAAGAGAAAGACAAAAAAATAACATCATCCCCAGCAGTAGGGGTTTTTCCCATACAACAGATTAGTATATGTGGTCGGAAAAGCAGCAAACCAACATAAGCATTGTAACCAATCTTCCCACCATCTGTAGCGGAAGGAAATGGGGAAATGACCAAACATCAGCAACCACAACAAACACAAGAACAACAAAAATATCAAAATCTCATTTGTTGCAAGTGAAGCAAATAAGTTGTAAACTTTATACATTGGCCGTTTGATGCTGCTACTGATACTTTGGCTTATATTGTTGAACTTGGCTTAAATTCCCAATGCCTGCAAGCAATATTCGAGGTCAAAATGTTTACTTTCTGGTTTTTCGACATTGAGACAACAACGACTCCAAGACCATAAATCAAATAATATAATTTTTTTGGTATAAAATCAAGAAGAAAACAAAATGAAAAACAAACCTATTGAAATTACTTCATCGAAGCAGAAAATTCTCACAAATGTGGCCAATGGCTATTTTGGGAATTTATCTAACATGATAAAGATTTTTGTATGGCAATGACACCGAACAAAATTAATCAATGATTTTTGTGTGTCAACGGTTATTATAAAGGAATACATTTAACCTGGTGATAAGTTTACAATAAAAATAAAATTTGCCTAAATTTTCTGATAAAAATCTACCAAATTAAATTAAGAATAAATATTTTTAGCAAAACAAAATTATAAAATTCTGTAAAAATAAAATTAGAAGAAACAAGTAAGTAAAGTCTAAAGTCGGGCGGGGCCGACTATATTATACCCTTCACCCCTATGTAGGCCAAAATTTGTGTTACCATCTCAACTACTTCACATTTGCTGGAAGCTATATAATAAAGACAATTTTTTTACTTCTACAAAATCTCTAGAATTAAAATTTAAATCGGCTAACGCTATCCAGTTAATTGAAGGAAACTTCCATTGAAAATGGGTCTAAAATGTGTAACAGTCTACCATATTTCCCCAACTCTGGTGTACGTATATATGGGAGCTATATATAATCTGTACCGATTTTGACTAAATTTGACATGTATAGTTAGAATAATAATTCTGCTATCTATGCGAAATTTCACATATGTTAAATGGGAGTATAACTTTGGCCCCCCTGGTCATATGAGTGCAAATCGGACGGAAGATATAAAGGGTGATTCTTTTGAGGTTAGGATTTTCATGCATTAGTATTTGACAGATCACGTGGGATTTCAGACATGGTGTCAAAGAGAAAGATGCTCAGTATGCTTTGACATTTCATCATGAATAGACTTACGATCTGCCACAACGTCGAATTTTCAGTGAATGGGCCCTAGAAAAGTTGGCAGAAAATCCGCTTTTTTATCGACAAATTTTGTTCAGCGATGAGGCTCATTTCTGGTTGAATGGCTACGTAAATAAGCAAAATTGCCGCATTTGGAGTGAAGAGCAACCAGAAGCCATTCAAGAACTGCCCATGCATCCCGAAAAATGCACTGTTTGGTGTGGTTTGTACGCTGGTGGAATCATTGGACCGTATTTTTTCAAAGATGCTGTTGGACGCAACGTTACGGTGAATGGCGATCGCTATCGTTCGATGCTAACAAACTTTTTGTTGCCAAAAATGGAAGAACTGAACTTGGTTGACATGTGGTTTCAACAAGATGGCGCTACATGCCACACAGCTCGCGATTCTATGGCCATTTTGAGGGAAAACTTCGGAGAACAATTCATCTCAAGAAATGGACCGGTAAGTTGGCCACCAAGATCATGCGATTTGACGCCTTTAGACTATTTTTTGTGGGGCTACGTCAAGTCTAAAGTCTACAGAAATAAGCCAGCAACTATTTCAGATTTGGAAGACAACATTTCCGAAGAAATTCGGGCTATTCCGGCCGAAATGCTCGAAAAAGTTGCCCAAAATTGGACTTTCCGAATGGACCACCTAAGACGCAGCCGCGGTCAACATTTAAATGAAATTATCTTCAAAAAGTAAATGTCATGGACCAATCTAACGTTTCAAATAAAGAACCGATGAGATTTTGCAAATTTTATGCGTTTTTAAAAAAAAAAAGTTATCAAGCTCTTAACAAATCACCCTTTATATGGGAGCCATATCTAAATCTGAACCGATTTCAACCAAATTTGGCACAATTACCGATACTACTAAACGTACTCCTTGTGCGTAATTTGAAGCAAATCACGGCAAAACCCTGGATTTTGAGGCCATATAAGTTCAAATCGGACGAAAGATATATATGGGAGCTATATCTAAATCTGAATCGGTTTTGACCATATTTGGCACATACAAAAGTATCGTTAAAAGTACCGCTTATGCAAAATTTGAAGTAAGTCAGGGCAAAACTCTGGCTTTTGAGACCATATAAGTCCAAATCGGGCTAAAGATATATATGTGAGCTATATCTAAATCTGAACCGATTTCAATCAAATTTACCAAGCATTGGTAGAATGTCAATTCTACCCTCTGTGCAAAATTTCACGAAGATCGGTAGTAAACTTTGGCCTCTGTGGTCATATGAGTCTAAATCGGACGAAAGATATATATGGGAGCTATATCTAAATCTGAACCGATTTGGCTGATATTTTGCAAGATTTTCGAGATTCATAAAATATTTGGATGTACGGTATTTCAAGAAAATCGGTTGATAAACATGCTAACTATGACCAAATCGGGGATAAATATATATGGCAGCTATATCTAAATCTGAACCGATTTTTTCCAAAACCAATAGCGATTGTCTCTGTCCCAAGAAACGGCCCTATGCCAAATTTGAGGACGATCGGACTTAAATTGCGAGCTATACTTTGTACACAAAATTACATATACAAACAGACGGACGGACAGACAGACAGACGGACGTCGCTAAATCGACTGAGAATTTAATTCTAAGCCGATCGGTATACTAAAAGATGGGTCTATGACCACTATTTCTTGGCGTTACATACAAATGCACAAACTTATTATACCCTGTACCACAGTAGTGGTGAAGGATATAAAAAGTAAATGAAATAAAATTTTTAAATTATTAACCTGAAATAATCTCTGTGTAAAATACCCATAAATTTCTTAATAAAAAATAAATATTTCTAAAAAATCCTCAAGAAATAAAAATTTGACTAATATTTTTTTGCCAATAGAAATTGATAAAAAAAATTCTATAGAAGTAAAAATTTACCAAATATTTTTATACCCTTCACCACTACTGTGGTACAGGGTATAATAAGTTTGTGCATTTGTATGTAACGCCAAGAAGGAGTAATCATAGACTAACCTTTTAGTATACGGATCGGCTTAGAATTAAATTCTGAGTCGATTTAGCGATGTCCGTCTGTCTGTCTGTCTGTCCGTCTGTCTGTCTGTTGATGTATTTTTGTGTGCAAAGTACAGCTCGCAGTTGTAGTCCGATTGTCCTAAAATTTGGTATAGGGTCCTGTTTCGGCTCAAAGACGATCCTTATTGATTTTGGAAAAAAAACGGTTCAGATTTAGATATAGCTGCCATATATATTTTTCACCGATCTGGTCATAATTGGCGTGTATATCAACCAATCTTCCTCAAATTCCGTACATCCGAATATTTTATGGGTCTCGAAAAACTTGCAAAATATCAGCCAAATCGGTTCAGATTTAGATATAGCTCCCATATATAGCTTTCGCCCGATTTACACTCATTTGCCCACAGAGGCCAATTTTTAACTCCGATTTAGTTGAAATTTTGCACAGGGAGTAGAATTAGCATTGTAGCTATGTGTGCCAAATTTGGTTGAAATCGGTTCAGATTTGGATATATCTCCCATATATAGCTTTCGCCCGATTTACACTCATTTGCCCACAGAGGCCAATTTTTAACTCCGATTTAGTTGAAATTTTGCACAGGGAGTAGAATTAGCATTGTTGCTATGTGTGCCAAATTTGGTTGAAATCGGTTCAGATTTAGATATATCTCCCATATATAGCTTTCGCCCGATTTACACTCATATGACCACAGAGGCCAATTTTTAACTCCGATTTATTTGAAATTTTGCACAGAGTGTAGAATTAGCATTGTTGTTATGCGTGCCAAATTTGGTTGAAATCGCTTCAGATTTAGATATAGCTCCCATATATATGTTTTTCTGAGTTCGACAAAAATGGTCAAAATACCAACATTTTCCTTGTAAAATCGCCACTGCTTAGTCGAAAAGTTGTAAAAATGACTCTTATTTTCCTAAACTTCTAATACATATATATCGAGCGATAAATCATAAATAAACTTTTGCGAAGTTTCCTTAAAATTGCTTCAGATTTAAATGTTTCACATATTTTTTTACTAATATTGTGTTCCACCCTAGTGCATTAGTCTATCAAATTCTGTCCAGATCGAGTGATATTTAAATGTATGTATTTGGGACAAACCTTTATATATAGCCCCAACACATTTGACGGATGTGATATGGTATCGAAAATTTAGATCTACAAAGTGGTGCAGGGTATAATATAGTCGGCCCCGCCCGACTTTAGACTTTCCTTACTTGTTTTCATTAAAATATCAACAAAAATTTTTAATTATCAATGAATTTGTGTCATCTATGGTCAGAAAGGATTTTTGCAAAGGGATAAAATTATCTTACAATAAGAAATAAAATTTGCCCAAATTTTCTTAAAAATAGATTTTGATAAAATGATAATGACATATTTTTATTGAAAGGGAGTAAAGAATAAATATTTTTAGGAAAACAAATTGATAAAAATCTGTAAAAATAAAATTATAAGAAAAAAGTAAATAAAATAAAATGTTTAAATTATTAACCTGAAATAATATATGAATGAAATACTCGTAGATCGATATAGACCAAGTTTGGCATGGTTATTCGCGGCCATATACTAACACAACGTATCAAATTTCAACCGGATCGGATGAGTTTTGCTCCTCCAAGAGGCTCCGGAGGTCAAATCTGGGGATCGGTTTATATGGGGGCTATATATAATTATTGACCGATATGGATCAATTTTTGAATGGTTGTTAGAGACCACCATGTAGCAAATTTCAACCGAATCGGAACAATCATCTATGGTCAAAAAGGATTTTTGCAAAGGGATAAAATTATCTTATAATAAGAAATAAAATTTGCCCAAATTTTCTTAAAAATAGATTTTGATAAAATGATAATGACTTTTTTTATTGAAAGGGAGTTAAGAAAAAATATTTTCAGGAAAACAAATTGAAACTTACTATAAAAATAAAATAAAAAAATTATTAACCTGAAATAATCTACGAATTAAATACTCATAAATTTATTTAAGAAAAAAAGTCCTTTATAAATAAAAATTTGACTAACATTTTTTTGCCAATAAAAATTGATAAAAATTTCTCTAGAAGTAAAAATTTGTCAAATATTTTTTCATAAAAAAATATCAACACATAATTTAAGTTATCAATGATTTGGATTATTGCAAAGGGATAAAATTAACTTAGTGATAGGTTTACAATAAGATAAAAATTGCCAAAATTTTTTAAAGATAGATTTTGATAAAAATTATGATGACATTTTTTATTGAAATTGAGTTAAGAAAAAATATTTTCCAGATATTAAATTGATAAAAAGTTGTTATAAATTTTTTTAAGAAAATAAAAATTGGTAAAAAAATCTTCAACAAAAAAAATTTTACTAAGAAAATAAAAATTGCTAAAAAATCTTCAACTAAAAATAATTTACTAATATTTTTTTGCCAATAAAATTCTATAAAAACTTCTCTAGAAGTAAAAATTTGGCAAATATTTTTTTATGAAAATGAAATGAGTGAATTACCCGAATTTATTCTGATAATTGGTTGATAGTTTTGCTGCAAGTAGAGGATGCTGATGAGGAATGTGGTAATTCCGAAACAGCTGTACATCCAACCATCTTGCAGTCTATAGGGCTTTGCCCAAATAAATTTGACAAGCATACTTTTCCTCTGTTGGTTAAGCTACACTTGTAGTTTAGTCAATGCATGGCTTTAAGCTGAGATAAAAAAAAAACAACAATAACGATTGAAGAGAAGCCAACAATAATAAACAAAACGAATGAAGATAGAGGAAGCACGCTCAAAAACAAACCCAGCCAAATACATACAAATCGATGATTTGAGTTTGGCAAAGGAAAAGAGATATGCTGGCAAATTTGTTTAGGCAGTAGCCGACTATCAAACCCTTTTTCGGGAGGTTCAAGTGTAGTTCACGTTGGGTTGAGTGAATTACCCGAATTTATTCTGATAATTGGTTGATAGTTTTGCTGCAAGTAGAGGATGCTGATGAGGAATGTGGTAATTCCGAAACAGCTGTACATCCAACCATCTTGCAGTCTATAGGGCTTTGCCACATAAATTTGACAAGCATACTTTTCCTCTGTTGGTTAAGCTACACTTGTAGTTTAGCTACACTTGTAGTTTAGCATGGCTTTAAGCTGAGATAAAAAAAAAAACAAACAAAAAAAACAACAATAACGAAAAATATCAATAAATATTTTTAGTTATCAATGTCAACTATGGTCACAAATAATTTTTCCAAAGGATTTTAAAGTAAGTTTAAAATAAGAAATAAAACTTAAATTTCGTTATGGCTAGATTTTGATAAAATGATTTTTTTATTGAAAGGGACTTAAGAAAAAATATTTTCTAGATAAAAAATTGATAAAAAAAAGTCTGGAATAACAAAGTTAAAAAAATTTTAAAAGATTTAAAAATTATTATAATCACAGCACTAAAATAATCACTGCACTATGGATACAAATTGCGTATAAAATTCTTTAAGAATATAGAAATTGCTTAAAATTCCTCTAGGAATAAAAATTTGATAAATATTTTTTTTTAATAAAACTTGTTAAGAATTTCTCTAGAAGTAAAAGTTTGGCAAATATTTTTTTTTTTTGCATAATAAACATTTAGAAATATTTTGTATGTATAAAAAATGTCAATAAATATTTCTAGATCCATAAAAAATTATTTATTTATTTATTACAAGATTTACAACCATAATAAATTATGAAAATAAATATAAAAAAACAATTAGGTGTTAACAACAAAGGTTTTTGACCTCCCATAAAAAAAATTATACATAACAAATGTCAATAAATATTTCTAGATATTTCTTATATAAACAAAATAATTGCCAAATTTTTTTCTCCTAGAGAATTTTTATCAATTTTTAGGGAAAAAAAAATGTTTGCTACTTTTTTACTTTTAGAGGATTTTTAACAAATTTTATTTTAATAATACTTTAATTTCTAATAATGTTTATGTTAGAAAATATAAATTGCAAAAATTCCTCTAGAAATAAAATGTTGACAAATAGTTTTTTACAAACAAAATATTTGCCAAAGTTTTTTTCTAGAAAATGTTTATGAACAAAAAATACTTGCCAAATTTTTACTTTTGGTGAAAGTTTTAATAAATTTTATTTTAATAGTATTTAAATTTTTATAATGTTTAAATTTTATTATTTTTTTTTTTTTTTGACAATGTTCTTCTAAATTTTTTATTACATATTTTGATCCGGAATATATGTTTTCATTCTTTTCAATATAAATAAAAAAAAATAAAAAAAGATCTTATTTGGGACAAATAAGTCAATATAGCCAAAAGTTCGGTGAAGGTGCTATGGGTGTTACAAACAAATGTCAATAAAGGCAACAGCTCACAACCAAAGGTAACATATGGATGTGCTTAAGTTCAAAGTTTAAATAATTTTTTTTGCGAAATTTTCTTAAGAACTGTTTTTTACATATTATTACAATTTTAATACGAGCTTATTGGATATGAAGATTTAAAAAATTGGAATTATTCATTTATTGAATAGAAAATGGCAGATATCAATTTCCACAAGCCTAAATAGAAATAGGTTTCATTGCTGGCTAAAGCCAATTTCCATAGTTTTAAGTGAAGATCTGTCTTTAGTCTGATTTGGAAATTATATACGAGAATTATTCCTCCCAATTTTAATAAGTTTAAGAGTTTTTTTTTTTGAAATGTCCTAGATATTAATTTTTCCTAAATCTAAACATTTTGAAAAGTGTATTTTTGTTAAATAAAACTAGGTGTCATCTCTCTATTGATGTCATTCATATTAAAGTTGAGGTCAATTATGTTTTCAATTTCAATGGCTAAATTGATTATTCCTATGACGATGCTACACAGGCACCCATTACACTCCATTGCCATAGAGAAATACGGTCCACTATCTATAAACTATCGTCAAGGGGTATGTGTATGAGTACAAGTGTGGGCGATATGTCTCCCTAGAAACAATTCTCTACGTTCACTAGTAATTATCGTTTTCTTCTCGCCTGCATGCTCTTATGGCAGTTTAATGCAAACCCAGCAAACATTTGGTTTTTTTTTTACAAAAATAAATATTTCTAAATTTCTCCGGCAAAAACATTTAAATAATCCTTCGGTCAAATATTTATTAAGACTTATATAACATAAGTTTGGCAAAATTCCTAATTTAATTTAACTTTGTCATATTTTGCACAAACATGCCAAAAAATTTGTAGAATTCTTGGAATGATCGCTTTTTACACTAATAGAAAAAATTGCGTTTCACAATCGTGAACGGACGTTGTCAAAATGAAACGGAAACGTTCACAAAAATCAAAATGGAATGTTCACGATTTCGTCCACGGGCGTTCACGATTTCATGCACGGCATTCGTTTTTCTTTGGCCATGAAAAGTCTTAAAATAATCGTTAGACCTTGTTATGGCAAGTCCGCCATTGGTGCAATGTGCTAAGGCGACTGTTAACGCGTATCGTGCAGGCAACACAGGTTCGAGTCACAGTAGAGGAAATCTTTTTTAATTTTGTTTATAAATTCTTAGCCATTACGTTTTCAGATCATGAACGTTGGTTGTTGTTTTGACAACGTATGGTGTCATTTTTACGATATCATATTGACCCCATCTGTTCTCAGTTTGACAACACATGTGTGTTGGTTCACTTTCATGAACAATCGTTTCGAAATGACCACGCTGTTCTTGATTTTTTCTATGGGTGTATACTTGATGAAGTCTAAAAAGCGATAATTCTATCTATAGCTATCTATATCGAAAGTAAATTTTTCTTGTGTAACTTTTTAATACCAAGCCAAAAACAAATTCACCCTTCAAATGTTTACTGGGTGAAACTTGATATGATTCTCCTCTAAGTCTCTGTAAATGTGAAGGCGTTAGTATGTGAAAGTTTCATAAGCATGTTTATGCTTTTAATCCTTATCTGCCAAACACACACCAATATGCTCAAGTTTTCATTGCATCCAAACAAAGTGTTCTGTTCTCCAAACAGGATGCCATAACACATGGGACTAAAAAAAAACAAAAAACTTGAATGCCACCAATTTGAGGGAAAATTGGTAAAGTCATTAGGAGACTTTATTCGATTTTAAATTCAGAGAACTTATATTCCATAGAGTATTGAGAGTTATGATTCTAATTGATTGGGATAATTTGATAGAATTTAGTTGGTCAGTTCTATCGAATTTGTCCTAATGCTTGGATGGAAGAAATATTAAAATTACCAGGATCAACAGATGATTCGTATTAACAATGATAATCATAGGCAATAATGACTATGTTAAGAACATATGCAAGGATGGTGCGATAAATACTTAGCCTTATAGCCTGACCCAAATTAAATATTGCATTAATTCTTCGTTATATGTTCCCCAAAGGGAACATACCACCTACTAAAAAATTGAAAACAGCAGTAGAATTGAGAATCTAATGCTAAAAGCAGACAACATTTTCATGTTATGTTTGCTAACATCACAATAACTCTCATTCTCTCTCTCTCCCCAATTCCGAAACTCGCAAAACTTTGTCAACGATATTGATTGACAAGAACATCCAAACCATAGCCCACTTGCAACAATGAATTCATGATATTTTTTTAACATTCCAGTTGCTTCCACCGCCTCCACATTCATTGTCAGGAATTTTGCTCTTTTGGTGATTTCGGGTTTTTTTTTGTATCCTTTAGATTCTTATATCATCCTAACACTAGAGGGTAGGGAATCTTGTCACACATGAAACAATGACACCCACAGATGCAAAGTGAATGGAGAAAGCATGTTAAATGTATTGCATGAATAAACTCCTTCGGGCTTCGTTCTGAAACAGTGACTAAATTATATATGGCTTTGGATAATCTAATTTTTTAAGAAATATGTATGGTATTTTTTTCGAAGAAATTTTGCCTATAAATAATTGTTTGTGTTTTGCTTAACGCAAATGCTGAGATTACGTTAAAATTCTGGTGTGATATTTAACAGATGGCATAAAATTCTCACACAAAAAGCTTAAAGAATTTATTTATATACTATGATTAGATTTTTTTAATTTAATTTTTGTTTTGTTTTTAAATTTGGAACTATTACATGGTCATAAGTTTGATTTTTGTTCGAAGCGTGATATGAGCTGAGAATTATTCACATCATCCACCCAGCAAAAAAAAGCGTCGCCAAAAAAGCAGTGAAAATGTTCTTTTTTGGATCCGGAAGTGGCGCAGAAGCGATGAATTCAACATGGCCCAGCAAAAAAATTTGGAAGTTCTTCCGAAGGCACAACTTTAAAAGCACTTCCAGAAGACGCACTCCCAGTGATGTTCTTTATTTTAACTACCCAGGAAGTTATTTTATTTTTTTTTTTGTTTCAAATAGGTTAAAAACAGAGTAAGAATTCATAAAATGGTAGAAATCATTTAAATTTTGTCGAAAAAAATGCTAAATCCAATCTGAAAAAATTGTGAATTTTTGAAAATATTTGAAGTCAAACGTTTCCGACAAGCGTTAAAATCCATTAACAATTATAAAAAAATTATAAAAATTATTTATTTGACAAAATATCACAGAATTTTTTTAATTTACATCCAAAACATTGAATTCGGATCACACCTAAAGAAGTGATGCAAATTCAGTGCAACGGCTGTAGAAATGGAGGACTTCCGTCCTATGACAAGCCCATGTTAAATTCATCGCTTCTGCGTCAATTTTGCACCACTTCCGGATCCAAAAAGAACATTTTCATTACTTTTTTGGCGACGCTTTTTTGCTGGGGGGCTTGTCATAAAAACGGATGTCCACCATTTCAACAGCCGTTGCACAGAATTTGCAGCACTTCTTAAGGTGTGATCCGAATTCAGTGTTTTGGATGTGAATTAAAAAATTTTGTAATATTTTGCTAAATAAATAATTTATATAATTCTCTACCAAAAATTTTAGATTTTTTTACTGTTTGGTAGATTGGTAGAATTCTCGATGATTTGGTAGATTTCCCAAAATATTCCTCTCCAACTAAGAGACATTTCATGATTTTTTACTAGCAATTACATTTTTGACAAAATTTTCTATAGAAATAAAATTAGGACAAAATTTTCTATAGAAATAAAATTGTGACACAATTTTCTATAGAAATAAAATTTTGACAAAATTTTCAATAGAAATAAAATTTTGACAAAATTTTCTATAGAAATAAAATTGTGACAAAATTTTCTATAGAAAAAAAAGTTGACAAAATTGACAAAATTTCTCAAAAATTTTATTTCTATAGAAAATTTTGTCAAAATTTTATTTCTATAGAAAATTTGGATATATTTTTTTCTGTGAAGTTTTTTTTAGTTTTAAATTAAAATTGATTGCGTCAAATAATTTTTTAATTAATTAGTTTTCTGAGTTTAGTTTTTATACCCTGGGCCACACTGTGGAACAGGGTATTATAAGTTAGTGCATATGTTTGCAACACCCAGAAGGAGACGAGATAGACACATGGTGTCTTTGGCAAAAATGCTCAGGGTGGGCTCTTGAGTCGATATAATGATGTCCGTCTGTCCGTCTGTCCGTGAAAACATTTTTATAATCAAAGTATAGGTCGCAGTTTTAGTCCAATCGACTTCAAATTTGGCACAAGTATGTGTTTTGGCTCAGAATAGACCCCTATTGATTTTGGAAGAAATCGGTTCAGATTTAGATATAGCTCCCATATATATATTTCGACTGATATGGACTTATATGGCCCCAGAAGCCAGAGTTTTACCCTAATTTGCTTAAAATTTTGCACAAGAAGAACAATTAGTACTATAGTCAAGTGCGCCAAATTTTATTGAAATCGGTTCATATTTAGATATAGCTCCCATATATATCTATCGCCCGATATGGACTAATACGGTCCCAGAAGCCAGAGTTTTACCCCAATTTGGTTGAAATTTTGCACTAGGAGTACAATTAGTAGTGTAGTCAAGTGTGCCAAATTTTATTGAAATCGGTTCAGATTTAGATATAGCTCCCATATATATCGTTCGCCCGATTTACACTCATATGACCACAGTGGCCAATCTTTGACTCCGATTTAATTCATGCGTGCCAAATTTGGTTGAAATCGGTTCAGATTTAGATATATCTCCCAAATATAGCTTTCGGCCGATTTACACATATATGACCACAGAGGCCAATTTTTAACTCCGATTTAGTTGAAATTTTGCACAGAGAGTAGAATTAGCATTGTTGCTATGCGTGCCAAATTTGGTTGAAATCGGTTCAGATTTAGATATAGCTTCCATATATATGTTTTTCTGATTTCGACAAAAATGGTCAAAATACCAACATTTTCCTTGTAAAATCGCCACTGCTTAGTCGAAAAGTTGTAAAACTGACTCTAATTTTCCTAAACTTGTAATACATATATATCGAGCGATAAATCATAAATAAACTTTTGCGAAGTTTCCTTAAAATTGCTTCAGATTTTTTACTAAAATTGTGTTCCACCCTAGTGCATTAGCCAACTTAAATTTTGAGTCTATAGATTTTGTAAAAGTCTATCAAATTCTGTCCAAATCGAGTGATGTTTAAATGTATGTATTTGGGACAAACCTTTATATATAGCACCCAACACATTTGACGGATGTGATATGGTATCGAAAATTTAGATCTACAAAGTGGTGCTTCCTTACTTGTTTTAGTTTTAAATTAAAATTGATTGCGTCAAATAATTTTTTAATTCATTAGTTTTCTGAGTTTGTATCAATTAATTTTTTAATCATAATATTTTAAATCACTGACTTAATTTATTGGAAAAGTCTTCAGATTCAATCAACTTTATAATTGGATTTTTTTTTGTGATAATTTTTCTGTGCAAAGAAAAAAACTGTGATTCTAGCTCTTAGAGCAAGACGACCAATTAGACCTTGTCCTTTCCTTCACCAAGCGGGACCATATTTTCTTCAAACCAGCAGTAAATCGGCCTAAACACGAATTCAGTATCACTTTATTCACCCTGGTAGCCTTTTTAGCACCTAGACGTGGCTCATCGAAAACTAACGTGCGAGTATTCAAAACATTTTAACAGAAGTCAACTAAAAGGAAGAGTGACTTTTCCCCTTCGTTTACAGCACATCTAAAGCTTTTTTAGAAACTTGAAAAAAAAAGAATCGAATCACCGATAGTTTTTTACACGCTTCCACATTCCACAAAAATTCTAGTCCGATTTGGGTGTGCAACAATTTTGTGACCATCCTCGTAAATACCGGACTACATTTTCTTGCAACTCTCATTTTCGGTATACATCCAGCTTCCATCCAAAGAAAATAAAATTCCAAGTTCAAAAATTCTCCACGAAACAATGTCATAAACACCTAGCAGACAAACGACATTATCATCTTCTCAGCTTAAGGCGTTTGGGCCAACTAAATAGTTCCATTTAGACAAGACAATGCTGTTCAAAACATTGCTAGACATTCTTTCAAGGCTTCATATCTTCACAGAATGTCAAGTAATATTTGAGATTTGTTTAACAAAACTTAACTCTTTTTCTGTGAAAAATCCATGGTATTTTAAGATCCAGTCACATCCTTATCACTCACCAGATAAGGTCAGGAAATGTACTTTAGTGTAGTCAAGACAATTATCGTTCGCCCTCTCCTTTAATTTTACTGTACTCGCCAAAGCTGACAAAGCCATTAAGGCAACCTAAACAACCACCAGCTAAGGGAATGTCATATTGATACTGCAGAATACCATCAAATGGAAAATATGACACGTTAATCAGTGTCGCCATTAACGTCATTAAAATATTCCCCAAAATTATTTTTGTTTTCTTCTTGCTTCCTTCATTCAAAAGCAGAATCCCTTGTTGTGTCTTTTACATTTTCTTTACTTCAAAGTAAATTTAGGATAATTAAAATCTGTTTTCCTTATTTTTGGTGTACCATTTTGTTTTTGTATATCTTCACCTAGCTGATTTATTAGTCAGTGTCAAAATCTCTGTATTTATATTGGAGATTTCTATATTATTGAGAAATTTTAAGTGTGCTTGTGATGCTTCAATTAATTTCTTGCAAAGTGATTCAATTTCGAAGATTTTGTTTCATTTTATTTTCTTTCAGCAAAATAATTTTTAAAATTTATATCCATCATCTAATCCCATCATAAAATGCAAAATGGATTTCCCTTTTTTGGGAATCTTCACAGTTATTTCGTTTTGCCAGAAGAGTCGACCACCACATACCGACCGCTTAGCCGCTTTTGGTTTGCTAAAACTTGACAAAAGCTCCATATTGTATAAATACGGAGAGTATTTTCAAGGACATTAGGCTGTATATGAGGGAATAAAGAATATTATACATTTATACCATATACATTTGAGATTTGATTTTAACTCTGATTAAATTTAACTTTCGAAATCACTGGCATACATAAAGATATTAAAAATTCCAAAGAAGTTAATCCTACATAAGCCAGCTATGTGGGGTTTTTCTTGCTTGGTTCTTAAAGTACTCTTCACTTGCGATAACACCACTATGAATGAAAAAAGCATAAATGAGTTACAGAGAAACTGAAAGCTAATTGCTTATATTTTCAAGAGAATAACATTATACTGGGCTCTCCTCGGTTGTTTAGCATCTCCCGATACTCTTACAATAATTTATCACTGGAAAGAGAGAGAGATCCTACCATTCCACTCTCATTATTGGGTTAAATAGCCAAAGAGCCATGACCAGTAGAAGTTTAATTTTGTGAGAAGTGTATTTAAATGTTATTTACTCTTATTGAAACTCTCAATATAACATCACAAAGACTTTATACAGTTTGTCCAATGTAGGTTAAAGTGGAAGACCGATTTATTTTCAGGCTCTTTTAGGCTATGTTATTCAGTACATTGTGAGCCACTTTACAGTTGTTCCATGAATTTGGAATTCAATAGATAAGCTAATAAATTTTAATTTTTTGTCTATTTTTTTTTTTTTTTAATTCTTGTGACCAAAGCGCCCCAATACTGGCAAGTACTGGAAGTTACTTATCATTGATACATCGTTGTGGGAGCCTTTGTTTAAAGATTTCAAACTTTGGGATGGACTGTTTGGTAGATTGGTAGAATTCTAGAAGTTTTGGTAGATTAGGCAAAATATTCCTATTCAACTAAGAGGTACTTCAATTTTCTATAGAACTAAAATTTTGTGAACATTTTCTATAGAACTAAAATTTTGACAAAATTTTCTATAGAACTAAAATTTTGACAAAATTTTCTATGGACATAAAATGTTGACAAAATTTTCTATGGACTTAAAATTTTGACAAAATTTTTTATAGAATAAATCGTTGACAAAATTTTGCATGGACATAAAATTTTTTTCAAAATATTCTATGGACATAAAATTTTGACAAACTTTTCTGTAGAAATAAAATTTTGCGAAAAATTTCTATAAAAGAAAATTTTTACAAAATTTTCTATAAAAGAAAATTTTGACAAAATTTTCTAAAGAAATAATATTTTGACAAAATTTTCTATAGAAATAAAATTTTGACAAAATTTTCTATAGAAAAAAAGCTTTGACAAAATTTTCTATAGAAATAAAATTTTGACAAAATTTTCTATAGACATAAAATTTTGACAAAATTTTCTATAGAAATAAATCGTTGACAAAATTTTGTATGGACATAAATTTTTTTTTCAAAATTTTCTATAGAAATAAAATTTTGACAAAATTTTCTATAGAAAAAAAACTTTGACAAAATTTTCTATAGAAATAAAATTTTGACAAAATTTTCTATAGACATAAAATTTTGATAAAATTTTCTATAGAAATAAATCGTTGACAAAATTTTGCATGGACATAAATTTTTTTTTTAAATATTCTATGGACATAAAATTTTGACAAAATTTCTATGCAAACAAAATTTTGACAAAATTTTCTATGGACATAAAATTTTGACAAAATTTTCTGTAGAAATAAAATTTTGAAAAAAATTTCTATAGAAATAAAATTTTGACAAAATTTTCTATGCAAACAAAATTTTGACAAAATTTTCTATGGACATAAAATTTTGATATAAATTTCTGTAGAAATAAAATTTTGAGAAAATTTTCTATAAAAATAAAATTTCGACGAAATTTTCTATAGAAGTAAATAAAAAATATTTTTTTTTAAATTCAATTCAATTTTTTACTAAATCCCTAATAATTCCACACATCAGACGATACGGTCGATTATTCACAATTCTTATATAAACAGTTGGAAAAAAAAATAATTCGTGGAAAAACTTTCTACTTTCATTTCCCAAGAGAATGACTCCTGTTAACTTCTGTGTGAAAAGTGAAGCTGCGAAACAAAATTATGTTCAAACCACGTAGCTAAGTCGTGACTGGGTATTAGTGTTTGTGTTGAAAGTTATTCTGGACCAGCGGATAGGACAAAACATCCAAGCAGGTTTTCTAACAAAGTGGCAAGTAGACATCCGGTGACAAGCATCATCATAACCACAACTCATCCTCTACTTCTGTGTATTTTGCTTGGGCATTTTGTTCTTACAGATGTTGGCTTATTGCGGGGACACTGTTGTTTTCCCTCCCCCAAGCAGATAATGAAAATTTTATGAATTTTCATTTTCTTTGAGGGTACACAGAAAAAAGTGCATCATTAAACTGATGATAATTTTAACGTATTTTTATTTATATTTATTCCAACCAAATATTTGGTTTAAGTTTATTATTTTTTCGAAATTTTCCATATTCTAATGCAATTTCCTTATCCCAAGAATGTCTCAAAAAAAAATTGATAAACTAAATATAGGAATAAAATTCCATGTCTGTATAAATAAGTTCAATTTGAACTAACTAAAGCCAAGAAGAAAATTGTCGTACTATTCCCAAAAATGAAGATAAAATTAACTACTATACAGTAATTATTCGATAAATCGGTCTCTTAAAAGCTTTGAATGGCTTAAATAAATGGAAATAAATAATTAAATAAATATCAGTTGGCTTCAATGATTTTTTTCCTTATTTTTAGTTAATTTTTTCTTTAATCAGAAGTTGGTAGTTAAAAATCTTACCAGGTAATTACATTTTCTTTGTTGTAACAGCGCATGGTGGAAATCTCTAAAAATGGAGAACAATTTCATTCAATTTTCCCATTAAAAACGTTTTCTTTTTTTGTCGGTGCATAGCCTGGCTATCCATAAAAAATATAAAAAAATGATAACATTTGAAATATTTATGACAAAGTGGTTGACAAAATCACTTAAGCCTTAGTCAAATGGTTTGCTATTAATTTCTATTTATTGCAAAAAGAAAAAGAAAAAAACAATTTACAATTGGATTGGAACAACAAATGTAAAGGACAATTTTAATCTACAGAATTGAAAGGAAGCTAATCATTTTTTCATTGCATACTTTTAGGAGTCCCAAATAAATATAAACTTCGGAAATGACATAAGCCTAATGAGAAAATAATAATAAATATAGATGGGATTTATAAAGCTATAAGATTGCAAAGGAAATAAATTGGTGATGGGGTCTATACATCTATAAAATTTTTTATGGTAATAAAATTTTGAAAAATTTTCTATAGAAGTAAAATTTTGAAAAATTTTCTATAAAAATAAACATTTGACAAATTTTATAGAAATAAAATGTTGACAAAATTTTCTATAGAAGTAAAATTTTAAGAAAATTTCTGTACAAATAAAATTTTAACAAAATTTTTTAAAGAAATAAAATTTTGACAAAATTTGCTATAAAAATACAATTGTGCCAACATTTTCTTTAGAAATAAAATTTTCTACAGAAATAAAATTTTGACAATATTTTATAAAGAAATAAAATTTTGACAATATTTTATATAGAAATAAAATTTTGACAAATATTTCTATAGAAATAAAATTTTGACAAATATTTCTATAGAGATAAAATGTAACAAAATTGTCTATATAAATAAAATGTTGACAAAATTGTCTATAGAAATAAAATTTTTGATGAAATTTTCTGTAGAAATAAAATTTTAACAAAATTTTCTATAGGAATAAAATGTTGACAAAATTTTCTATAGAAATAAAATTTTGACAAAATTTTCTATAGAAATAAAATTTTGAAAAAATTTTTTATAGAAGTTTTCTATTGAAATAAAATGTTGACAATATTTTCTATAGAAATAGTATTTTGACAAAATTTTCTATAGAAATAAAATTTTGACAACATTTTCGATAGAAATAAAATTCTGACAAAATTTTCTATATAAATAAAATTTTGACAAAATTTTCTATAAAAATAAACATTTGACAAATTTTATAGAAATAAAATGTTGACAAAATTTTCTATAGAAGTAAAATTTTAAGAAAATTTCTGTACAAATAAAATTTTAACAAAATTTTTTAAAGAAATAAAATTTTGACAAAATTTGCTATAAAAATACAATTGTGCCAACATTTTCTTTAGAAATAAAATTTTCTACAGAAATAAAATTTTGACAAAATTTTTATAGAAATAAAATTTTGACAAAATTTTCTATAAAAAGTAAAATTTTGATAAAATTTTCTATAGAAATAAAATTTTGACAAAATTTTCTATAGAAATAAAATTTTAACAAAATCCTCTATAGAAATAAACTGTTGACAAAATTTTCTATAGAAATAAATTTTTCCATATAATTTTGAGGGATCCTACTTCATTTAGGTTCGGAGCTAGTTTTCATGGGGATATCATCAAATCCACTTGAAATTGTATATATAATCAAGTCACCCACTACATCGAGGTATTTTAAAAAGGAAACTATTATATTTGATCTATTATGTTACAATGGGTATTACAGTTTCAGCCCTTGACTTTCTTTTTTTATTCCATCAAACTAAAAATTTTAATAAGTCAATAAAAAGTCATTGTATGCCTTGTCTACCTATCTACTCGCATTGTATGTAAATTAGGAATGCAGATTTTGGGACTTGGGATTTTTGGCCAAAACCCCAACATAAGCTGCTACAGGTGAAAAATCTAAAGAATTACACCAACTCAACTGGTACAATATACCATTCTTCCATTTTCCACCCATAAACCCAAACAAAAAATGCCACCACAAAAGCTCTACAGGGCTTGTAATAAAATTTGCATAAGCTTCAGATAATATGTTTTGGTTTTGGAGGAGAACACATATGGTTCGCCTATAGACATGATGATGGTATTTGATGTCAAAAAAAAAAAAAAAAATAAGTAAGCAAAAATCCTCAACAAAATATCCGCTAAAGTGTTACCAAATTTTGAAAAGGGACCTTTTTGCAAAAGCAAAAAAAAAAAAACAGCAACAACAAAAATTGTTAATTTAGTTGGGGGGTAAAAATACAAGGGTTCTCTTAAAATATTTCAAAATGGAATTCACAGGGATAAGCCTTTGATAGAGCATTAGTATTCAGGGCATATATGGACGGATGGATGCGAATGCTGCTTATTAAACTACAAAAAAATACATTCAAATTTCAATTTAAATACCACAATAACCCAACATTAACAACAGCTCTCATGCTGTTAAGTATTAAAGTGTCTTTCTCTACTTACCGACATCCTGCTTAGCAATAATAGGCAACATCAGTGTATATTTAGTTTCCCAGAACTCCTAAAATATGTAGAGCCTTTTGTCTGCAGGTATCATATAATCTCATTGTTTTCCCATTATTCTTAGTATCTAGAACATAAAATAAATGAAAAATATGAAGAAGATTTTAAAGGCTGTTGGTTTTTTTTATTAATAAATGACAAATATTCAAACCTTTGCTGTAGAATCAATATGGGTCATACACTCAACAAAAAAGAGGCATTTTTTCAAAAATAAACTAAAACAAATTAAATTTGGTTTCAGTAAAAATAAAAAAAATAGCACTATTTTTTTGTGTATAAAATTTTACGGTATTCCTTTTTCATTGAGCTTTGGCCCGGGTGAAATCAAGCCAACTTTTACTCAAACTAATTTATTCAATTTCCCATACAATCTAACAACTTTCAAAATTCTATTATATTCAAATTACTCTGACATTTGTTTGCACAACTTTTTTGTAGAGAATATTTTATATAATAATTTTTATATGTGTGTGTTTTATTATTTTATTTTATATTATCCATTGTATTACAAGCCTTGCCATCACGGTTGCCATTTGAAGCAAAAAAAATCTACCAAACCTTGGAGAAAATTCTATCATAAAACTACCAAACAAAAAATCTTCTGTAGAAAATGTTGTCAAAATTTTATTTGTATTTTATTTCTACTGAAAATTTTGTCAAAATTATATTTCTATAGATAATTTTGTCAATATTTTATTTCTGTAGTAAATTTTGTTAAAATTTTATTTCTGTAGAAAATTTTGTCAAAATTTTATTTCTATAGAAAATTTTGCCAAAATTTAAATTCTATAAAAAATTTTATTTCTATAGAAAACTTTTTAAAAATTTTATTTCTATAGAAAATTTTGTCAAAATTTTATTTCTATAAACAATTTTGTCAAAATTTTATTTCTATAAAAAATTTTGTCAAAATTTTGTCAAAATTTTATTTCTATAAAAAATTTTGTCAAAATTTTATTTCTATAAAAAATTTTGTCAAAATTTTATTTCTATAGAACATTTTGCCAAAATTAAATTCTATAAAAAATTTTATTTCTATAGAAAACTTTTCCAAAATTTTATTTCTATAGAAAATTTTGTCAAAGTTTTATTTCTATAGAAAATTTTGTCAAAATTTTATTTATATAGAAAATTTAGTCAAAATTTTATTTATATAGAAAATGTTGTCAAAATTTTATTTCTATAAAAAATTTTGTCAAAATTTTATTTCTATAAAAATTTTGTCAAAATTTTATTTCTATAAAAAATTTTGTCAAAATTTTATTTCTATAAAAAATTTTGTCAAAATTTTATTTCTATAAAAATTTTGTCAAAATTTTATTTCTATAAAAAATTTTTTTCAAAATTTTATTTCCATAGAAAATTTTGTCAACATTTTTATTTCTAGAGAAAATTTTATTTCTATAAAATATTTTGTCGAAATTTTATTTCTAAAGAAAATTTTGTCACAATTTTATTTCTATAAAATATTCTGACAAAAGTTTATTTCTATAAAAAATTCTGTCAAAATTTTATTTCTGTAGAAAATTTTGTCAACATTTTATTTCTGTAGAAAATTTTGTTAAAATTTTATTTCTGTAGAAATTTTTGTTAAACTTTTATTTCTATAGAAAATTTTGTCAAAATTTTATTTCTGTAGAAAATTTTGTCAAAATTTTATTTCTATAAAAAAATCTGTCAACATTTTATTTCTACAGAAAACTTTTGGAGAGGAATATTTTTATATGTGCGTGTTTTATTATTTTATTTTATATTATCCATTGTTTTACAAGCCTTGCCATCACGGTTGCCATTTGAAACAAAAAAAATCTACCAAACCTTGGAGAAAATTCTACCATAAAACTACCAAACAAAAAATCTTCTGTAGAAAATGTTGTCAAAATTTTATTTGTATTTTATTTCTATAAAAAATTTTGTAAAATTTTTTTTTTCAATAGAAAATTTTGTCAAAATTTTATTTCTACTGAAAATTTTGTCAAAATTTTATTTCTATAGATAATTTTGTCAATATTTTATTTCTGTAGTAAATTTTGTTAAAATTTTATTTCTGTAGAAAATTTTGTCAAAATTTTATTTCTATAGAAAATTTTGTCAAAATTTTATTTATATAGAAAATTTTGTCAAAATTTTATTTCTATAGGAAATTTTGTCAAAATTTTATTTCTATAGAAAATTTTGTCAAAATTTTATTTCTATAGAAAATTTTGTCAAAATTTTATTTATATAGAAAATTTTGTCAAAATTTTATTTATATAGAAAATTTTGTCAAAATTTTATTTCTATAAAAAATTTTGTCAAAATTTTATTTCTATAAAAAATTTTGTCAAAATTTTATTTCTATAAAAAAAATTTGTCAAAATTTTATTTCTATAAAATATTTTGTCGAAATTTTATTTCTAAAGAAAATTTTGTCAAAATTTTATATTTTTTTTATATATGTAGAAAATGTTATCAAAATTTTGTTTGTATTTTATTTCTATAGAAAATTTTGTCAATTTTTTTTTCAATAGAAAATTTTGTCAAAATTTTATTTCTACTGAAAATTTTGTCAAAATTTTATTTCTATAGATAATTTTGTCAATATTTTATTTCTGTAGTAAATTTTGTTAAAATTTTATTTCTGTAGAAAATTTTGTCAAAATTCTATTTCTATTGAAAATTCTTGCCAAAATTTAAATTCTATAAAATATTTTATTTCTATAGAAAATTTTGTCAAAATTTTGTTTCTATAGAAAATTTTATTTCTATAGAAAATTTTTTCAAAATTTTATTTATATAGAAAATTTTGTCAAAATTTTATTTATATAGAAAATTTTGTCAAAATTTTTTTATATAGAAAATTTTGTCAAAATTTTATTTATATAGAAAATTTTGACAAAATTTTATTTCTATAAAAAATGTTGTTTTATTTTATTTCTATAAAAAATTTTGTCAACATTTTATTTCTATAAAAAAATTTGTCAAAATTTTATTTATATAGAAAATTTTGTCAAAATTTTATTTCTATAAAATATTTTGTCGAAATTTTATTTCTAAAGAAAATTTTGTCAAAATTTTATTTCTATAAAATATTCTGTCAAAAGTTTATTTCTATAAAAAATTTTGTCAAAATTTTATTTCTATAAAAAATTTTGTCAAAATTTTATTTCTATAGAAAATTTTGTCAACATTTTTATTTCTATATAAAATTTTGTGAAAATTTTATTTCTATAAAATATTTTGTCGAAAGTTTTTTCTATAAAAAATTCTGTCAAAATTTTATTTCTGTAGAAAATTTTGTCAACATTTTATTTCTGTAGAAAATTTTGTTAAAATTTTATTTCTGTAGAAATTTTTGTTAAACGTTTATTTCTATAGAAAATTTTGTCAAAATTTTATTTATATAGAAAATGTTGTCAAAATTGTATTTCTATAAAAAAATCTGTCAAAATTTTATTTCTACAGAAAACTTTTGGAGAGGAATATTTTGCAAAATCTACCAAAACATCAAGAATTCTACCAATCTACGAAACTGTAAAAAAATCTACCATTTTCGGTAGCATTCTACCAACTGTGGCAACCGTGCTTGGTATACATAAACTCTAAGCATTAAATATGAAGGTTAGGTTAGGTAAGGTGGCAGCCTATTCAGTTCATTGTGATTAAACATGAAAAACTTGACTACAAAATAAATTTTCAATTAAAATGGAATATTATATACTATACATAAATTTGAATAAATCCCTAATGGTTTATAGAACTGCATTTATTCGACACTAAATATTGATAATTACTACATTGTATTTTCAACATAATCAGTAATAGAGAAAACAGAATATTATTTTTATTTAGCTGATATTAAAATTGGAAAAATATAAGTATGATTATAGCATTAATATACAAAATAAATTGATTTTCACTTATATCAAATTTAACCCTGCATCAATGCTTGATTTGGCTGAGAAAAAAATTTTTAAAAATGGTCTCTATATCAAATTCCTCTACATTGGGAGGACACAAGATAACTCGGTTTTGAAAGGTTATACCTACAAATTGCTTTTTTTTGCTTTTGGAATAAATAATAAAATACACATGAATTTCAATGATACAAGAATCAGCATATTCATACCAATGTATGCCTTCTATATACTTATATTTATTAAATGGATAGCTTCCATTTTTGTGGATTCTTTTTTTTTCTAATGTCTTGCTAGATTATTATTTTATTTTTGTATTTCTTTAAATTCTAGACAGTTTTTCAGAAACCCTGTAAATAACATCAAAGCTATCTCTTGTTACTGGCAACAGTATTTTTGGTTTTCTGCATTTAGCTAGAGGACACAAGGAATAACCCAACCAAAAGAAGAGTTCTGTGAACCATGTAATAGGTTTTCATCCGCATTAGGTTTACAAGCTTTTCTTTTCGCTATTGGCCATATTTCATGGCTTTTGTTTTTTTCTTTTATTTTTCTAATTAATTTTTCTGCAAGCTTAGAATGACAAAGTGCCACCAAAAATAAAAAAAATAAAATAACAAAACACACAAAGCATAATTATAAATTGTATACATCAAAACAATTAATTAATTGAGGGATGTAAAGAGAAACGAAGAAAACAAAATGAAAGTGAAATTTCATAATAAGCCTAAATTTTGAGTAGACCAAAGTAACCGCACACAGCATATGTTGTAATACTCGTACTCCAACAAAACCACTATGTTTTTAGGAATGTGTTTTGTTGTTGTTGCTTTTTTCTAAGTTGAAAATTCAAATATATATGCAAATGTATGCAAAAATGGTGTCTGTTAAAATTGAGAAATTTCATTCTTTCAATGTAAAAGCAAATGTGAAATTCTTTTAACACAAAAAGAAATTCAGTGGCATAAATCATAAACTTTTAATTAGTCATTGTACAAATGGGGAATAATTAAAAGTTTCAATGCGAAACATTAAAATATGATTTGTTTTTAAAGTTACAATTGTACAGTGTAGAAAAATAAATATAGAAATGCTATAAAGATATGATCCTACTCTCTCTCTATTTGAGAGATCAAATGGTAAATGCTATAAAGATATAACCCTACTATCTTTATTTGAGAGTAAATGTTAATAGCTACAAAGACCTGTAACCCTGATCTCTTTCATTGAGAGAGCAAATGTTAAGGCGTAGAGAGTCATGGCGTTCTGGTAATTTTACTCGAGAACTAATTTGCCCAGGAAAAAACTTAAAATGGCAATAAGTTCAAGAGGCAAATGTTAATGGCTATAAAGATAGAAACATGCTCTGTTTTAGAGCAAATGTTAACGTCCAAAGGGCTATGGCGTTCTATTAATTATTTCGAGGACAGTTTTTTTTTTATTTTTATTTTTTTATTTTTTTATTTCATTCAATTTTGCCCAACAAGAAAGGTAAAAGGGAAATAAGCTAAAGATAATTAAAAATTATTTTCAAACAAACACTCACTTGCCATTTTAATCGTTTGTCGTCATTCATTTTTAGTGGTTTTTAATTTAGAAATTTATAAAAGACCCAAATATTATTGATATTGCTCTTTAGATTATGTACTCCCACACATTTTTGCCATTTCAATAAACCCTAGCTTTGGCACCAAATTTTTCTAAAGTATGATATATTTGTTGAACCAATTAAATTTTTAATTTTAATTGGAAAAATTTTGGTGATAGTTTTTTTCTGTGTATGTAAATAGTGCCACAGTCAGGGATAATTAAGGATTTCCATGCATTAGACTATAGTAAAAACTCTTACACCCGAAAGAAAGCGGACATATGTATTTCAAAAGTGTACAATCATTCGTGCATCGTTTGCTGTATTATCACATTAAGTGGTTTCCTCACATATGTGAACGGAATTCTCTGTATATGATCGTAAGATTTTCTCATAAAAGCCAAATTTTAATAGAAAGTTGTTATTATAAGAGAGCGTTAGTGTGATTGAAATCTCACCCACATACACAATCTTGTTTACTCGCCATTTTCATTTGATAGTATAAATGTAATAACATCCATATTTAAAGATGTCATTTTATTATGGCAAATAACTTAAACAGTTTAGAGTAATTTATTCTCTTTAACTATTCACTATTAACGTTAGAAGAATTGGTAGTAAAAGAAATCTTTGAGTAATTGCGAAAGGGAGACAATAAAATAATAAAATATATAAAATCTCGACATATAATAACGTTTACTATTCTTTTTAATACATCCAAAGGACCTATGAATTATTATTGGGAAGAGAAGTAATAGCGAAGAGTAAATTATTGTGATGGGATATACATATCTGTGCATAAAAGATTTTTACAGATCATTGTAAGAAGAGAGCGTGAGTGTGATTGACATTTCACTCACATATACAACTCTAATTTACTTACCATTTTCATTGAGAGCATAAATGTAATAGCAGTTACTGCAGTTTTATTACAGCTAATAACTTAAACATTTTACACCATCTTTGTCTCTTTAATTATTCACTATTAACACTACAAGAGTAGATAAAAGAATGTTTGGAGTAATGCGAGGGGCTAGCCGAATAAAAAACATAAAGAATAATTAGAAAATCTAGACAATTACTAAATAATAATAGCTAATAATAGCTCTCAGGCCAAAGGGCCTGAGAGCTATTATTAGGAAGAATAACAAATGCTAAGAATGGAATAAAAACCCTAAGTATTGTTAACTCTGTTTTATCTATAGGGTCAAGGAAAAATAACATAGTTTGGGTGAATTTACTTGATCATGGGATACATCTGTGTATAAAAAAGTTTTACGGAGACTCTTCTGCTAAAGCAGAAAAATGTCTACTGAAAAGAGAAACTTCTCTGTTATTTTATTTAGTCATTAACTACATTACCACTTCCTTCCCGACAATTGAATAACTAAACAATAAACCAGAGTTTATTAAATTGTGAAAATATTACACTCAGTAAATTTCCCACCCAGAGACTTTATGTTTGTCATAAACTTCTCAGACAAGAATATCCATAAACTCTGATTCACTAGAAATGAAATAAAGTTCACATTTCGAAAAAAAAAACTTTTGTCCAATACAAAAACCAAACATATTTTGTATATGTGTGATTGTATCAAATATTACATTTTTCTGTCTATTTGCCTATGTTACATTCACAATCAGATTTTTGTTTTGTGCAAAAGCTGTACGAATTCAGGGTTATCATTGTTCGTTTTATACAATTTAGGCAAACTCCTACACATTCACACACGCACACTCCTCTAACAAAGTCACCTACATAGTGTCGGTGTCCGGTTTGCAAGGACTTCAAACGACATTCTGTCATTTACGTAGACATTGCATGTAATTAACCCAGTGACAATCTAATCTAGACCTAATTCTGTCCTTTTGGTAGTTGGATTGTATAAAAGTCTTCCAAAGAATTTCAAATGGTATAAGTACATGCAGAGCCTAAGGTTACATAAACAATATTTGATTAAAATGAACTAAATAATAATATCATAAGAGTACTAAGATTTCAATAATTATATAAATAATATTATCTAAATGATTTCTCTAATGATTATTATTTGAAATATTTACTGTATGCTTTTAGGAGGCTTATAAATATTAAAGTAAAGGGTGATTCTTTTGAGGTTAGGATTTTCATGCATTAGTATTTGACAGATCACGTGGGATTTCAGACATGGTGTCAAAGAGAAAGATGCTCAGTATGCTTTGACATTTCATCATGAATAGACTTACGATCTGCCACAACGTCGAATTTTCAGTGAATGGGCCCTAGAAAAGTTGGCAGAAAATCCGCTTTTTTATCGACAAATTTTGTTCAGCGATGAGGCTCATTTCTGGTTGAATGGCTACGTAAATAAGCAAAATTGCCGCATTTGGAGTGAAGAGCAACCAGAAGCCGTTCAAGAACTGCCCATGCATCCCGAAAAATGCACTGTTTGGTGTGGTTTGTACGCTGGTGGAATCATTGGACCGTATTTTTTCAAAGATGCTGTTGGACGCAACGTTACGGTGAATGGCGATCGCTATCGTTCGATGCTAACAAACTTTTTGTTGCCAAAAATGGAAGAACTGAACTTGGTTGACATGTGGTTTCAACAAGATGGCGCTACATGCCACACAGCTCGCGATTCTATGGCCATTTTGAGGGAAAACTTCGGAGAACAATTCATCTCAAGAAATGGACCGGTAAGTTGGCCACCAAGATCATGCGATTTGACGCCTTTAGACTATTTTTTGTGGGGCTACGTCAAGTCTAAAGTCTACAGAAATAAGCCAGCAACTATTCCAGCTTTGGAAGACAACATTTCCGAAGAAATTCGGGCTATTCCGGCCGAAATGCTCGAAAAAGTTGCCCAAAATTGGACTTTCCGAATGGACCACCTAAGACGCAGCCGCGGTCAACATTTAAATGAAATTATCTTCAAAAAGTAAATGTCATGGACCAATCTAACGTTTCAAATAAAGAACCGATGAGATTTTGCAAATTTTAGGCGTTTTTAAAAAAAAAAAAGTTATCAAGCTCTTAACAAATCACCCTTTAAATCTTTTCAAATATCAACTTAAAGCATTTTCAGGTATAAATCTTAAGAAACAATGTGATTTCTTTGTAATCTATGAATACAAAATATATGCAAAGTTTTTTTGTTTTGACAGCCAAACAATGCATACAACCAACACAAAAGAAAATTTGTAGATTTATACAATTGCTATTATTTTATAAATTGCATTTTTTGTGCTTATAAAAATCGTTGAAATCTATACTTTACATGTTAAATTATCAAAATATTGTGTAAAATTGTAACAGACCGTAATATACTCAATTTGGTTTTCATATATTTAAATCTGTCTACGACTGCTGGTGGGGTGCAAACACGGTTGCCACAGTTGGTAGAATTCTACTAAAAATGGTAGTTTTTTTTTACTGTTTGGTAGATTGGTAGAACTGTTTTTGTTTTGGTAGATTTTACAAAATATTCCTCTGCAACTAAGAGGTACTTCACATTTCTCTATAGAAATAAAATTTTGAAAAAATTTTTTATACAAATAAAATTTTGAAAACATTTTCTATAGAAACATAATTTTGACAAAATTTTCTATAGAAATAAAATTTTGACAAAATTTTCTATAGAAATAAAATTTTGACAAAATTTTCTAAAGAAAACAAATTTTGATAATTTTTTTTTATAAAAAATTTTGTTTGGTAGATGGTAGAATTGTTTATGTTTTGGTAGATTTTACAAAATATTCCTCTGCAACTAAGAGGTACTTCACATGTTTTCTATAGAAATAAAATTTTGAAAACATTTTCTATAGAAATAAAATTTTGAAAAAATTTTCTATAGAAAACAAATTTTGACAAAAATCTTCTATAGAAATACTTTTTGACAAAATTTTCTATAGAAATAAAATTTTGACAAAATTTTTTTATAGAAATAAAATTTTGACAAAAAGTTCTATAAAAATTAAATTTTGAAAAAATTTCTATAGAAATAAAATTTTGACAAAAAATTCTATAAAAATTAAAATTTTTAAAGAAATAAAATTTTGACAACATTTTCTATAGAAATAAAATTTTGACAAATTTTTTTATAAAAATAAATTTTTGACAAAATTTTCTATAGAAATAAAATTTTGATAAAATTTTCTATAGTAATAAAATTTTGACAAAATTTCGGATAGAAATAAAATGTTAACAAAATTTTCTATAGACATAAAATTTTGACAAAAATTTCGGATAGAAATACAATTTTGACAAAATTTTCTATAGAAATAAAATTTTGACAAAATTTTCTATAGAAAACAAATTTTGATAAATTTTTTTTATAAAAATTTTTGTTTGGTAGATTGGTAGAATTGTTTATGTTTTGGTAGATTTTACAAAATATTCCTCTGCAACTAAGAGGTACTTCACATATTTTCTATAGAAATAAAATTTTGAAAACATTTTCTATAGAAATAAAATTTTGAAAAAATTTTCTATAGAAAACAAATCTTGACAAAATTTTTCTATGGAAATAAATTTTTGACAAAATTTTCTATAGAAATAAAATTTTGACAAAATTTTTTATAGAAATAAAATTTTGACAAAAAGTTCTATAAAAATTAAATTTTGAAAAAATTTCCATAGAAAAAAAATTCTATAAAAATTAAAAAATTAAATTAATTTTTTAAAGAAATACAATTTTGACAAAATTTTCTATAGAAATACAATTTTGACAAAATTTTCTATAGAAATAAAATTTTGACAAAATTTTCTATAGAAATAAAATTTTGACAAAATTTTCTATAGAAATAAAATTTTGACAAAATTTTCTATAGAAATAAAATTTTTACAAAATTTTCTATAGAAATAAAATTTTGACAAAATTTTGTATAGAAATAAAATTTTGACAAAATTTTTTATAGAAATAATAATGTCTATAGAAATAAAATCTTGACAAAATTTTTTTATAGAAATAAAATTTTGACAAAATTTTCCATAGAAATAAAATTTTGACAACAATTTTCTATAGAAATAAAATTTTGACAAAATTTTCTATAGAAATAACATTTTGACAAAATTTGCTATAGTAATAAAATTTTGATAAAAATTTCTATAGAAATAAAATTTAACAAAATTTTCTATAGAAATAAAATTTTGACAAAATTTTTTATAGAAATAATTCTATACAAATAAAATTTTGGCAAAATTTTCTATAGAAATAAAATTTTGACAGAATTTTCTATAGAAATAACATTTTGACAAAATTTTCCATAGAAATAAAATTTTGACAAAAATTTTCTATAGAAATAAAATTTTGACAAAAATTTTCTATAGAAATAAAATTTTGACAAAATTTTGTATAGAAATAAAATTTTGACAAAATTTTCTATAGAAATAACATTTTGATAAAAATTTCAATAGAAATAAAATTTAACAAAATTTTCTATAGAAATAAAATTTTGACAAAATTTTCTATAGAAATAAAATTTTGACAAAATTTTCTATAGAAATAAAATTTTGACAAAATTTTCTATAGAAATAAAATTTTGACAAAATTTCGGATAGAAATAATATTTTCTATAGAAATGTTGACAAAAATTTCAATAGAAATAAAATTTTGACAAAATAAGATTTTTTTGCACGCTGCAATTTGTATTAGCCTTGTTTTTGTATGAGATGAAAAAATAAAACATCATTGAAAAATGATGAGAAAAAGCTATGATAGGCTAATATGAGTCTAAGATTCCTTTTTCGAATCCAAACTCCAAAAAATGTGAACCCTCCAGGGTACTAAAGCCAATTTCATTGTAGAGAAAGTTTTTTGGACTTCAATAAACTTATTTATAAGTTAGCTAAATGGACTAAAATTCTTATCTTCTTATCGAATATCAATATTTTCAGCAATATTTACTATGGGCAAAACCACAAAATGCATTTCCGTTTCCTTCTTTAAAATGTAGATTTCCATCTAACGGAACCCCTTTAGGGTTAGATTAAAGATCTCTACTTAAAGTCTTATTAAATTAGCATATTTATATTCAAACAAGTTTTAGCTTTGACCTATAATAGAACATATCGTAAAATGGAAAAACCAGCAAAAGAGGTCAAATAAAATCAATAAAAAATTCCACATATTCAAGGTAAACCAAGACCAGAAAAGAAATAGATGATTTTCTAAAATATTATATGAAAATAGAACTAAAGGAGTTCTTCGAGAAAAAAGAGTATAGGAAAAAAACAATAGACAATAAATTCCTTTAGAAATTGATTTGAGCTACAAATGTAATGCGACAACTAAGAAAAGAGTACAAGAATACAAAAGTCATAAAGTCCCTTACTCTCACATACATATGCGAGGCCTTAATATGGTTAAAAGTAACCAAGGATACAATTGTACACAATGAATATACGAGACGATATATAAGTAAACAAAGAGCACTAAACCCTGACTTAGACTGTCTACCAGCCAGCCCAATAGCTAGCCTCCCGTTCAAGGATTGAAGAAAAATACTAAACTAATGCGATTTATGCGGCAACAGCATCTCACCATCATCCTTTTCTAGACATGGCATAGTAGTTATGGCCAAGATATATCTACAAGATGGACAAGTAAAACAAAATAGTCTTACGTTTTAAACTCGAAGAAATATTGATTATAAATTACACTGGAAAAAAGCATAAAATTTCATTGAAATTTTGATTTTTTAGGGGTGATCACAAATAGAGGTCCGTTTCTCTCAAGGACGCATATTTAATGAGTTATGGCCAAAATAAGTCTTTCATAAAAAAAGGGAAATTTTGATTTCTTGGGGGTGGTCACGAATTAACCTCATTTTCGCTCTAGGACGCATTTTTAAGGAATTATGGCCAAAATAAGTTTTTCATAAAAATTTTAATTTTTCAATGATTTTCATTTAAACTGTGATCACAAAATGAGGTCCTTTTCGCTCTAAGACGAATATTTAAGGAGTTATGGGCAAAATAAATTTTTCATATAACAATGATTGAAGACAAAAAATTTTTTGTTTACACACAAAAAAAAATAATTTAATCACAAAATTATTTGATCCAATTATTTTTTTAATTGAAATGTCTTCAATCACGAAAGTGATAGTATCAATCACAGTTTTAATTAGGCATTAACAAAAATACTTGATTAAAAAATTAATTGATTTCTTTAGCACATTTCAATTAATTTTTTAATTGATTCAATTAAAATTGTAATTGATGTTGATTGCAAAATTCAATTAAACCTTTTAATTAGAAACTTAATTTTTTTAATCACTTTATTATATTTCAATTACTTTCTATAACTATTTTTAATCCTTTTTAGTTTGATTCAAAAATTAATTGTTTCAAAAAGCTAATATACCCGCCTCCACCATAGGATGGCGGGTATATTAGCTTTGTCATTCCGTTTGTAACACATCGAAATATTGCTCTAAGACCCCATAAAGTATATATATTGTAGGTCGTGGTGAAATTCTGAGTCGATCTGAGCATGTCCGTCCGTCCGTCCGTCCATCTGTTATTGATGTAGGTCGGATGGTATTGCAAATGGGCTATATCGGTCCACTTTTACGTATAGCCCCCATATAAACGGACCCCCAAATTTGGCTTGCGAGGCCTCTAAGAGAAGCAAATTTCATCCGATCCGGCTGAAATTTGGTACATGGTATTAGTATATGGTCTCTAATAACCATGTAAAAATTGGTCCACATCGGTCTATAATTATATATAGCCCCCATATAAACCGATCCCCCGATTTGGCTTCGGAGCCTCTAAGAGAAGCAAATTTCATCCGATCCGGCTGAAATTTGGTACGTGGTGTTAGTATATGGTCTCTAACAACCATGCAAAAATTGGTCCACAACGGTCCATAATTATATATAGCCCCCATATAAACCGATCCCCCGATTTGGCTTGCGAAGCCTCTAAGAGAAGCAAATTTCATCCGATCCGCCTGAAATTTGGTACATGGTGTTAGTATATGGTCTCTAACATCCATGCAAAAATTGGTCCACATCGGTCCATAATTATATATTGCCCCCATATAAACCGATCACCAGTTTTGACCTCCGGAGCCTCTTGGAAGACCAAAATTCATCTGATTCAGTTGAAATTTGGTACGTGGTGTTAATATATGGCCTCAAACTCCCATGCAAAATTGGTCGGTATCGGTCCATAATTATATATAGGCCCCATATAAACCGATCCCCAGATTTGACCTCCAGAGCCCGTTGGAAGAGCAAAATTCTTCCCATTTGGTTGAAATTTGGTACGTGATGTTAGTATATGGTATCCAACAATCATGCAGGAATTGGTTCCTATCAGTCCATAATTATATATAGTTCCCATATAAACCGATCCCCAGATTTGACCTCCGGTGCACTTTGGAGAAGCAAAATTCATCCGATCTGCTTGAAATTTGGTACGTGGTTATAGTATATGATATTTAATAACCATGCCAAAAGTGGTCCATATCAGTCCATAGTCATATATAGCCCCATATAAACCGATCCCGAGAGTTGGTTTTGGAGCCTCTTGGAGGAGCAAATTTCATCCGAGTGAGTTGAAATTTGGTACATTGTGCTAGTATATGGCCGTTAACAACCATGCCTAACTAGGTCCATATCGGTCTATAGTTATATATATCCCTCAGATAAATCGATTTCCAATCACAAAAAAATTGGTCCATATCAAGTTCATAATTGTATATAGCCCCCATATAAGCGACCCCCATATTTCAATTCTGGCTCTCTACGTACCGTGCAAAAAGTCCATATCGATTCGTAATTATTTGTAGACTTAACTATACATAACTTTTTTGTCTAATATATACCACGTATGGACTAACTCACAATTTAGAAAACGATGTTAGGAAGTTTTAAGATACCACAACCCAAGTAATTCGATTGTGAATGACAGTCTTTCGTAGAAGTTTCTACGCAATCCATGGTGGAGGGTACATAAGATTCGGCCTGGCCGAACTTACGGCCGTATATACTTGTTTTACATTGATTTTTGCTTGAGCTTATAATGCTTAACAAAGTTTTCTTATAGTGACAATGCCATGGATACTGATACTCGTAATGGTGGCATCTGCTGCTGCAACTTAACAACATGTTTTTCTTTTGGACATGAGCTTGGACAGTGGTAGTGATAGCGACAAACATTTTATTACACAATAACTGTTGATACTAATGCTTTTAACAAGACACAACACCACCACCGCCACCAGTATAGCGATTACCTCTAGCACTGCCACCACAAAAACTCCCACTACATTCAAAACAAAGGAATCAAGAAGAACCGTAAAAAGGATGTGTTAACTTTAATCGGACGTAAAATACTTAGATTTCTGCTTAAGGAGCTTTATCCATGGGATAGAGGGAATACATTATAAGGTCATTGAATAGAAACAAAATAACAATTTTCATCCACAGTTACGAGAAAAGGGTTTCGCTTCTAAATCAAAGCGGCTTAGCTAATTTTGGTCCATATAAAAATACGAGTAGTCAATTTTTTTTTAAAAATATTAACAAGTCGATTGGTCAAATTTGGAGATTGCAAAAAGTCGGCTACAAATTTTCTAATTTTTTTACAAAAAATCGATTTTTGACTTTCCCATGTATTCCTTCGCTGTAACAATGGACACTCACAACTGAGCTAATCGAACATAAAGATGCATTATCCAGGGATACAGGTATGAAGTGAGCGTCAAGATACAAATGTCTCGATAGGGAACGAGCCCTTTTTTTTATACCCTCCACCATAGGATGGTAGGTATATTAACTTTGTCATTCCGTTTGTAACGCATCGAAATATTGCTCTAAGACCCCATAAAGTATATATATTCTGGGTCGTGGTGAAATTCTGAGTCGATCTGAGCATGTCCGTCCGTCTGTTGAAATCACGCTAACTTCCGAACGAAACAAGCTATCGACTTGAAACTTGGCACAAGTACTTGTTATTGATGTAGGTCGGATGACATTGCAAATGGGCCATATCGGTCCATTTTTTAGTATAGCCCCCATATAAAGGGACCCTCATATTTGGCTTGTGGAGCCTCTAACAGAAGCATATTTCATCCGATCCGGCTGAAATTTGGTACATGATGTTGGTATATGGTCTCTAACAACCATGCCAAAATTGGTCCATATCGGTCCGTAATTATATATAGCCCCCATATAAACCGATCCCCAGATTTGGCTTGCGGAACCTCAAAGAGAAGCAAATTTCACCCGATCTTGCTGAAATTTGGTGTTGGTATATGGTCTCTAACAACCATGCAAAAATTGTCCACATCGGTCCATAATTATATATAGCCCCCATATAAACCGTTCTCCAGATTTGACCTCCGGAGCGTCTTGGAGGAGCAAAATTCATCCGATCCGGTTCAAATGTGGAACGTGGTGTTAGTATATGGCCGCTGACAACCATACCAAAATTGGTCCTTATCGGTCTATAGTTACATATAGCCGATCTCCAATCACTCAAAAATTGGTCCATATCGGTTCATAATCATGGTTGCCACTCGAGCCAAAAATAATCTACCAAAATTTTATTTCTATATACAATTTTGTCAAAATTTTATTTCTATAGAAAATTTTGTTAAAATTTTATTTCTATAGAAAATTTTGTCAAAATTTTATTTCTATAGAAAATTTTGTCAAAATTTTATTTCTATAGAAAATTTTGTCAAAATTTTATTTCTATAGAAAATTTTGTCAAAATTTTATTTCTATAGAAAATTTTGTTAAAATTTTATTTCTATAGAAAATTTTGTTAAAATTTTATTTCTGTAGACAATTTTGTCAAAATTTTATTTCTATAAAATTTTTTTTAAAATTTTATTTCTATAGAAAATTTTGTTAAATTTTATTTCTATAGAAAATTTTGTCAAAATTGTATGTCTATAGAAAATTTTGTCAAACTGAATTATATACGTATTTGATCGATCTTTTTTGATTTAATATATACCACGTATGGATTTACATACAATTTAGAAGACGGTGTTACGAGGTTTTAACAAACCCATCCTAATTGATTTGCCCGTGCCTGTTTCAAGACTAGCATATTCGTATCATATTACAAATGCACCATATGCTGAAAATGGCATCATAGTTGTGACCATATTTAAAGAAATTTCTTAAATTCCAATGTTCTAGAGCATTAATTGAAGATAATGTGGACATTCCTATTGACTTTTTAATACCCTCAAAGCATTTGGATAACAAATAGTTTTTCATAACTTTCTAAAATGTACCAATAAAAATTAAGTGCATTTATATACCACTGTGTTTTTTCAGTGTGATGTTATTGTCTATTCTTGGTCTCAGTCTTTAGCACATTCCAATCCTTGTGGATTTTCCAAGGAATCTCATTGATATCACGAACATAACAGAATATCTAACAAGTTTATGCAGCCAAATAACTTCAATCACTTGGTGCTAGGAGACGACAATAAAGATAAGTTTGACTGTTGACTTATCTTTGGGGCAAATATAAAGACTATGTAGATATGAAAATAATCATCTTTGAAGAAATGTATCTTAAATACTAAACGAAAAGTTTATTTAAAGAGAACATTTCATGGAAATGGAAATGGATTGATTTTACAAATTAAAAACAAAAGCTTAAATCAGTTGGATTATGAAAAACTAGATGTTGTTAGAATTTTAAATATATATTTTTTAATTACTACGTTGAAAAATATTGACCTAATATGAATGATAATGCCAACCTAAATTTTATCACACACATTTACACAGTAAAAAGGATAGATTTATTTAAAATAAATAAATTTTAATTAAAAAGAAAGTTTGTCATCATTGTGGCCATTCAATTTGGGTCTCGAATCTTTGAAATTTGAGTTCCCCAGTTAAATAAAGTCGTAAGTAAGGAAATTTTTATTTAAATAAATAAACCTATTTTTGATTCAAAGAAATAATTTTTAAATTAACTAAAATATTAGATATTTGTATCCCTTTATGCAAAAAATCTTCCACTATAGCCAGAGACTTTTTTGAGGATTTTGCATCTTTGATTTAATTTTTTTAATTATGAAATCTTTTTTTTTACTTTTAAGTGTCTGTTATAATTTGGATTTTAAACCGAAACTGTTTTGTACGTGAAAAATATCACAAACAGGGAAAGGAAATTCTATGAATGAGATCAGGAACCTAATTTTGATTTTATAAAGCCTACACTCAAAAAAAATTTAACTCTCTATTTCACTAAAGCCAATTTAACTTTATTTTAGTTCATGGAATTCATATGTTTGGAGAAAGTTTCCTGTACTCTAATAATTTTTTGCGTACGTACACAAATTAAGCATTAAGATTTACTAAATTCGTATTTCTCATAACATAGTTCATTATTTCTTTAAATTTTGTAAATTTTACTAGAAATGCGTTCATCATGAACTTCGTATGTCACTAAAGACATTCTTGCATGTCACTAAAGACATTCCTTCAAACTACAAAATTTTCTTTAACATGCGAAAAAAAACTTAATAATGTCTAATAAATTTTCTTGAATTTGTCGAAAAATATTTACTTATTTTTGTGATATCCGCGTGATGCCAGCGTTTGTAATACTGTTTAGTTAAAATTTTCTAAAAATATTCAAAATTTTCTAAAATTAACCACAAGTGTTCTTCCTGGTGGGTTCACTGTTTTTTCAGTGCAGAATTAAGGCTACATTGCGGCCTAAAAAATATCTTTATTATAAAGAAACCGCTTTTTGGTCAAAATCATTGTAAACTTTTATTGAGTGTATACGATTTTAAATTGAATTAAATCATATTTTGGACGAAATCCATTTCTTACAAAATCTGCCAATTTTATATACATTTTTAATCCCACTCTTTAAAAATTGTCTGAGTAAATTTTCATTTTCACCATATCCTAGATGTTGACACATAATGAAATCAACATAACGTTATTTTCTTCTCCCTACAATATAATCCACATCTACCTTCAATCTATTAGGATAGTGTATACCAGAAATTAACATAAAAATGTGTCTATAAAAGCTACATGAGGATTTTTCGCCATATGTTTCGAAACACACCTACTAGTAGTACCTTCGTTAAGATTATGTTAATGAACATTGTCTGGGTGGAATATCATTTAAAAATAAACCGTTTTTTATCAATGAAATTTAAAAATAAATGCCATATTCTCGTAGCTAGCTAAGAGTAATACTGATGGTTGACGATGAAAAACAAAACGACCAGACAATAGGGTCATGTTAGAAGTAAACAACAACAACACCCCCACCACAAGTAATAACTCAGAAACTCACGTAAAAACCTCTCACATACTCAAACCCTAATCTTTTGTATTATAGTCTCTTTTAGTCTTAACACTAGCATCAACACAACGGAGACATTGTAAATCTGATATTGACAGCATGGATTAAAGCACACTCATGTTAATAAAGGGTGATTCTTTTGAGGTTAGGATTTTCATGCATTAGTATTTGACAGATCACGTGGGATTTCAGACATGGTGTCAAAGAGAAAGATGCTCAGTATGCTTTGACATTTCATCATGAATAGACTTACTAACGAGCCACAACGTCGAATTTTCAGTGAATGGGCCCTAGAAAAGTTGGCAGAAAATCCGCTTTTTTATCGACAAATTTTGTTCAGCGATGAGGCTCATTTCTGGTTGAATGGCTACGTAAATAAGCAAAATTGCCGCATTTGGAGTGAAGAGCAACCAGAAGCCGTTCAAGAACTGCCCATGCATCCCGAAAAATGCACTGTTTGGTGTGGTTTGTACGCTGGTGGAATCATTGGACCGTATTTTTTCAAAGATGCTGTTGGACGCAACGTTACGGTGAATGGCGATCGCTATCGTTCCATGCTAACAAACTTTTTGTTGCCAAAAATGGAAGAACTGAACTTGGTTGACATGTGGTTTCAACAAGATGGCGCTACATGCCACACAGCTCGCGATTCTATGGCCATTTTGAGGGAAAACTTCGGAGAACAATTCATCTCAAGAAATGGACCGGTAAGTTGGCCACCAAGATCATGCGATTTGACGCCTTTAGACTATTTTTTGTGGGGCTACGTCAAGTCTAAAGTCTACAGAAATAAGCCAGCAACTATTCCAGCTTTGGAAGACAACATTTCCGAAGAAATTCGGGCTATTCCGGCCGAAATGCTCGAAAAAGTTGCCCAAAATTGGACTTTCCGAATGGACCACCTAAGACGCAGCCGCGGTCAACATTTAAATGAAATTATCTTCAAAAAGTAAATGTCATGGACCAATCTAACGTTTCAAATAAAGAACCGATGAGATTTTGCAAATTTTATGCGTTTTTTTTAAAAAAAAAGTTATCAAGCTCTTAACAAATCACCCTTTACAAGCACTCATACGCACACATATACCTATTATAGCAGACATAATCTTATTTATGTTGGGTACAACACTCTCTTCAGTTAGCTATTCTCACTCTCATGTTTTAGATGAATAACATCTCTGAAGTTATGGCAAATACAGCACCAATAACCTAGTGTGTTAGTGTGTGTGAACTCATATCACTGGAACTGAATATTTAGGGAACATTTTCCGTCATAATAAACGAAGTCATTATCTACTTAGATGTCTCTTCGAATCATGGAAAATGGGCAGCCAAAAAACACCAGACAAAAACCAATGACAAAGTTCAGAAATTGGAAAAGTTTGAAAACCAACCGAATCCTATGGAAATTATTCAACCATTACAGTTTACTGTCAAAAGTCAATGTTTAAATAATTTAACCTTAATATAAAAGGATAAATAAAAATATTGTTCTATTTTAGCAAGTATGTATGTGAATTTATTATCATTATTTCAATTATGTATTAAAATATTGATTTAATAAATATGCGGAAAACGACTGGAAAAGTTTGAACATGAACCGAATCATTTTTATATTAGAACGTATATGATAATATTTAAATAATAATATAGAATCTTCATAAAGATGTTTTTGGACCTTTGGAATTACAAAAAAGGAAAACAGATTTACTACTTTTGCTCTTAGGGCTCCTTAAGAAATTTTTACCCAACATGTAACCTCAAAAATTATTTAAAAATTTATAAAATGCCAATCTTCAAATTTTCAATAATAGTGTTTCGGATCAAACTCATTCAATTAGAACTGGATCTAATTTAAAGATGGGGTGTTATTGGTCCATTTTTCTTAAATTGGAATCTAACCCTCTATAACTTACATTTAAAAAAAATATATTTTAAAGAAAATTATTTATTAATAAGCAACTATGATGCAAGAAAATTGTATGTATTTTGAATTCTTTTCATTTTAATTTAAAATTAATTGAATAAATGAAATCAAATGAAAATTTTAATTTTAATTTAATTTAAAATGGGGAATCTGTATGGCTTATCAATTATTAATTGAATAAGTGAAATGAAAGCCTCTAGAACTTGGCTACTCTGAAAACCGGATACCTCTTATTAACAAATTAAAATTAAAACCTCATAACTAGACACCTCCAAAATGTGGACATAATTTAGGTGACCACTTCTGAGAGGTTTCACTGTACTTGGATTTTTGATTTTTTTTTTTTTTTTTTTTGATATTAATATAAATATAACATAATATAAATATAAAAATGCCATACATCAATTAAAACGTTTATGTGTGGTAGAAAACTTCACTCATCATCACTACCATGGCCTACCATGTTATCCTAGTCATATACACTACAATATTCCAAGGATATGTCTACACTAAAAAATATTTCACCACATGAAAAGAATTTATGATTTCTTTCAAATGAAATTATTAAACATGGTCTGGGATTTAAAAGTATGTGAGAACATGTTGTTTTTGCAAATTTAATAATCACTTTTTTTATTACTCATACGTCATGTACACATTGTGATGTAATATCTTGTATGTGCAGCATGGCCATGTTTTCGTATCTTCAATCGCACATAGCCATGACTGCTGTGGAAAATCTGCTCTGTTTTATGCTTGGGGCTTTTTATTTGCCACTTTCCAGATAAGAACATTCGTAAGTGTAAACAAGTTATAAAAAAACCTTAAACAACAAATAGTTCAGTAAAACAGACATTGGGAACGAACTAGTATAAGTATCTACTGAATAATATTATGGAATATGTTATAAAAGAAATGATCGAAAACGATGGGAAAATTTATAAATATGCAAAAGAAGGATCTAGAGAATGGGGAATTTTGAGAAGTCCTTATATACCTGTCGTACAATCGCTAAATTTAATAAATATTTTGTGTTTCCTTTAGCGGACATTTTCAGGGACATCCTAATGTATGTAGGAACGGTGGTTCCTACAGAATTAGGGACACACTATTATATCATTTACGTAAAAATGCAATACCATTTAGAAATATAAACAACCTCACTTCTAAAGTTTGTGATTTATCCGACCTTCTTATATTTGTTATCTATTGTATTAAGCCAATACTTTTTCAGTGTGGGTGAATTACTTGAATATTGTCCCTATTTCTTAAACCACCACTGTATACAGTACATATGTGATTGCAATGTTAATAATAGACAATCCATGTCTGTAATTTCAGTTCTTTTTTTTTTGCATTTAAGCCTATTCTGGTATTATTATTATTTTTTTTTGTTAACAATTTGTTTTATTATGATAAAAATGTCAAAATATACGAGTCATCATCATTGCAATACATTGCGGAGGTAGGACTCACGGTTGCCACAGTTGGTAGAATTCTACCGAAAATGACAAAATTTTTACTGTTTCGTAGATTGGTAGAATTCTTTATGTTTTGGTAGATTGCAAAATATTCCCCTCCAACTAAATACAATCTTGACAAAATTTTCTATAGAAATAAAATGTTGACAAAATTTTCTATAAAAATAAAATTTTTATCGTAAAAAAATTTCGACAAAATTTTCTATAGAAATAAAATTTTGACAACATTTGCTATAGAAATAAAATTCTGAAAAAATTTTCTATATAAATAAAATTTTGGCAACATTTTCTATAGAAATAAAATTTTGGTAAAATTTTCTATAGGAATAAAATTTTGACAAAATTTTCTATAGAAATAAAATTTTGACAAAATTTTCTATAGGAATAAAATTTGGACAAAATTTTCTATAGAAATAAAATTTTGACAAATAAAACAAATAAAATTTGGACAAAATTTTCTATAGGAATAAAATTTTGACAAATAAAACAAATAAAATTTGGACAAAATTTTCTATAGAAATAAAATGTTGACAAAATTTTCTATAGAAATAAAATTTTCTATCGTAAAAAAATGTCGACAAAACTTTCTATAGAAATAAAATTTTGACAACATTTGCTATAGAAATAAAATTTTAACAAAATTTTCTATAGTAATAAAATTTTGGTATTATTTTCTGCAGAAATAAAATTTTCTATCGAAAAAAATTTTGACAAAATTTTCTATAGAAATAAAACTTTCTATATCTCGACAAAATTTTCTATAGAAATAAAATTCTGAAAAAATTTTCAATAGGAATAAAATTTTGGCAAAATTTTCTACAGAAATAAAATTTCCTATCGAAATACAATTTTGACAAAATTTTCTATAGAAATAAAATTTTGATACCATTTGCTACAGAAATAAAATTTTAACAAAATTTTCTATAGAAATAAAATTTTGACGGAATTTTCTATAGAAATAAAATTTTCTATAGAAATAAAATGTTGACAAAATTTTCTATAGAAATAAAATTTTCTATCGTAATAAAAATTCGACAAAATATTCTATAGAAATAAAATTTTGACAACATTTGCTATAGCAATAAAATTTTAACAAAATTTTCTATAGAAATATAAATTTGGTAAAATTTTCTACAGAAATAAAATTTTCTATAGAAATAAAAATTAGAAAAAATTTTCTATAGATATAAAACTTTCTATCGAAATAAAATCTCAACAAAATTTTCTATAGAAATCCAATTCTGAACAAATTTTCTATAAGAATAAAATTTTGGCAAAATTTTCTACAGAAATAAAATTTCCTATCGAAATACAATTTTGACAAAATTTTCTATAGAAATAAAATTTTGATACCATTTGCTACAGAAATAAAATTTTAACAAAATTTTCTATAGAAATAAAATTTTGACGAAATTTTCTATAGAAATAAAATTTTGACAAAATTTTCTATAGAAATAAAATTTTCTATCCAAATAAAATTTTCTATAGAAATAACATTTTCTATCTAAATAAAATTTCGACAAAATTTTCAACAGAAATAAAATTTTCTATCGAAATAAAATGTTGACAAAATTTTCTATAGAAATAAAATTTTCTATCCAAATAAAATTTTCTATCCAAATAAAATTTTCTATCCAAATAAAATTTTCTATAGAAATAACATTTTCTATCGAAATAAAATTTCGACAAAATTTTCTATAGAAATAAAATTTTGGCAAAATTTTCTACAGAAATAAAATTTTCTATTTCTATAGAAATAAAATTTTGATAAAATTTTCTATAGAAATAAAATTTTGACAACATTTCCTATAGAAATGAAATTTTAACAAAATTTTTTATAGAAATAAAACTTTCTATCGAAATAAAATCTCGACAAAATTTTCTATAGAAATAAAATTCTGCAAAAATTTTCTATAGGAATAAAATTTTGGCAAACTTTTCTACAGAAATAAAATTTCCTATCGAAATAAAATTTTAACAAAATTTTTTATAGAAATAATATTTTGAAAAAATTTTATATAGAAATAAAATTTTCTATAGAAAAAAAATTTTCTATCGAAATAAAATTTTGACAAAATTTTTGCTACAGAAATAAAACTATATATAGAATATAATTAGAATATAGAAACTGTAGAAATAAAATTTTGACAAAATTTTCCAGAAATAAAATTTTGACCAAATTTTCCAGAAATAAAATTTTCTATTACAATAAAATTTTCTATCGAAATAAAATTTCGTAAAAATTTCTATAGAAATAAAATTTTGACAAAATTTTCTATAGAAATAAAATTTTTACAAAATTTTCTATAGGCATAAAATTTTTACAAAATTTTCTATAGAAATAAAATTTTGACAAAATTTTCTATAGAAATGAAATTTTGAAAAAAAAATTCTATAGAAATGAAATTTTGAAAAAAAAAATCTATAGAAATACAATTTTGCAATGATTTTGTATTGGGTAGTTTTTTTTTTGGTAATAATTTCTCCATATTTTAGATTATTTTCGGCTTCGGTTGCTTGGCAAATATTTGCTCCTGCATTGGTGTGAATTTCCATAAAAAACAGGATTTTAGTGTCTGCCTGTGTGCAGGCTATCAAAACAAATAAGAGGTATATTTGCATTTAAATATGAAATATAAGTTCTCTGGTACTTGGAAAACTTGGATCATTACTATATACGGATATTGTATAGTTGTTGTATTGATAGTTCTACATTTACATATTCCTTAAAAATGGATGACATTACATAGACCAGGGTAAATGATGTATTAAAATATAGAAATAAATATTTAAACTCGCCATCTGGAGTACGATTCTTGTAAACGGCTACTCATGACAATTCAGCCATATCTGACTCGTATAGCTCTAGTGGCCATTGCAAGAGATTTATGGCAAATAAACTTGAATTTATTTAACTTAAAGATATTCATCACTGCATATTAAATTGCATTCACCACTAGCATGACTAACTTGCCTAGCATCATATCCAGTGTATTTATTTTCTTAACACAATGCTCTGTGCAATGCCTTACCTGATTTCATACATCAACAGAGAGTTAAGGTTTACACTCCAAAAGTAATGAAAAATATGCGCTAACAATAAAAAGTCATCTTTGTTGGTAATTTTTTTTTGCCCAGTGAGCACTAGGGTTTCTTTTCTCCAAAAGACCATAACATAGGGTCCTTTTTGCCTGGTTGACTGGTCGCGACCCTGTGGAATGGTTATTATCGTTATGTAGTCAAAGCCTTAATTCACTTCAAATTGTTACCAATAAACAGACTCTTTTGCTGCATTCATACACGCACACACAGAGGAGCTCATTGCAAGCGTACCAAGGGTACCATTTGCGTTATTGTACTAGCTTTCTCGCTGTTGGCTCATAAAAACTACGATAACAGCAACAATGGAGAATTATCAACCGAGCAAGTAACCCACAAACCATCATGTGGTCAGGTTTTGCCCTTTCATTATATTCAGCTCCCCCAAAGGATGTTGAGTGGTTTTAGATGAGAATGAATTATTCTGCAACAAAGAGTCCACTGATGGTTACTGGTGACATTGCAAACGACTCACTTGATTTGATCTGAAATAGACAATAGTGCTAATATTGAGAATTTATGTTAATTAATCCAATAATGTTATATTATACACAGATATGGGATTTAAATGAAAAATTCTGATTGACCCTATTGGGCAAGGATAGTGTTCGGAGAATATTTTGGATTTGGATGGCAAAATCCCAATTTTACGTTTGCCAACTTTTTCTGTAAAAAATTCTATGAGTGTAAACATGAATTCTAATCTCTTTTCTAAATGTAGCAGAAATTTTGGCTAATGGCATCTATCAAAAATTTACCATGAACCAGCTTTTTGTTCAAAAAACGATTTAAAAATAAGAAACATTCATATTTTTATTCTACACTTCTAATTGACACTGTGAACCATATGCATGTATGATTTCTTCTGGTAATTATGTGCTAACTGTTGCAGGTTTTTACTTCCAAAAAATCTCCAGCTATTCGCTATTTAACAAATATCAAATTTGATCTATCTCCCTCTCTCTGGTTCTCTTTTGCTGGCATTTTGGAGGTAAACGAACGACCATTAAACATTTGTGATAATTATCAAAAATCATCGGATACTCGAACAGAGCTATTAAAGATATTACGGATAAAAGCATTAAGAAGCCTTTACCATAATATTTTGGGAAGTCTCGTATACGTATGATTCATATTTTAAAAATTTAATAAACATACGCACCCTTGAACTTAGTCGTTATGGTTGGTTTTTCAAACAGAAAATAGAATTTTTTTAGAGATAAATTTCACTCGATGAACTAAATTAATATACAATTAAACCTTTCAGAAGTGTCCACCCAAGTCACCCACTGATGAGAAGTTTATTTTAATGTCATAATATAGCAAAAGTCCACGTTTGAGAGGTGTCCACACTATTAAAGTGTACAAGTTTCACTGAACATTGATAGAAGTTTAAATGTGCAGACATACTGCATTTACTAATGATTTGTAAAGCGATTTTTGGTCAACCACATGTCGTGTATTCAAATCAATAAACCACACCAGAATGGACATGATGGTGTGTATATTAAGGATGGTGTGGTTTTGTGTGAATTAAAATGTCAGTCAATGTAATGTCAGTAGATTTCTTGCTTGTATTTACATCAGGGATGGAAAATGCAGTACTATAGTACTTTTTTCAATATTTTTCCACCCCGGTCAGTACCGTAGTACTCCCGCGAATGATTTAGTACCTTTGGTGTAGAAATTTTTGAGTCGATATCAGATTTATGGTACAATATCTTTGACAAAATATTTTAATATTTTGAGAAAGTCTTTATCAATCTTATTTGCTAATAGTCTTTTACAAATATGGCAAAACAGACAAGTTCATGCGGGAAGAAAAATCTCGATTTTGTAAAAGCCATAGTCAAAAACACGATTTTATTGAATTTCAAGAATGTTTTCGAAAATTCAATAAAACGCATGCGATCCTATATTATCGATTTTTATTTCGGTAAAAAATTTTGTCAAAATTTTATTTCTGTATAAAATTTTTGCAAAATTGATTTTCTATAGAAAATGTTGTCAAAATTTTATTTCAATTGAAAATTTTGTAAAAGTTTTATTTCAATAGGAAATTTTTGCAAAATTTTATTTCTATAGAAAAATTTTTGCAAAATTTTATTTCTATACAAATTTTTTGCAAAATTTATTTTCTATAGAATATTTTGTCAAAATTTTATTTACATAGAAAATTTTGCCAAATTTTATTTATATAGAAAATTTTGTCAAAATTTTATTTCTATAGAAAGTTTTGTCAAAATTTTATTTTCTTTAACATTCAGTCTAAAGGAGCTCTTGACAATAATCTTCCAGTGAAATTTTTGTTGAAATTTAGTAAAAAGTACCTTTTCGCTCAAAAAAATACCTTTTTTGTACTTTCTTAAAAATTGTATTTTCCATCCCTGATTTACATTATGGTAAACAGAGAATATTTTGAGTATGGTCACATCAATAACATAATGCTCATTAATGGAAATAACTATTTTTCTATTCCTCTCTCTCTCTTTCTCTTTAGAAATAGTGAGATAATGAAGAGTAGCTCATTTTAATTAACCGTTTTCTCTAAGCATTGCTGAGATCATGTTCATCAATTTTGTCTCTGAGTTTTCTTTTTGTTCCCTAAATGAATATTCTGGAATGTTTTAATTTTTTTAGAAAAATATGAGCAGTAAACAACAACATTAAAATATATGTACATATATACATTACACCATGTACAATGCACAATATTGTTACAGCACTATGTTAATGGTTTCTCTTTATTGTAGTTGTTGTTCACGTTTAAGTAATTTCAAACCTCAAATGTGAATAGAATTTGTGGTCTGAAATGAAAGAATGCGGTATTAACATTTGTTAAAGACTTGAAAAGATTGGGTAGGAAATATATGTATATGTATTAAATCCTAATTGCAAACATTTTCACAATGTAAAGAATATGTTTGCAAAATCATGATATTAGGATGTAACAAGAAAGGGAATAGGAAATAAGGAAACTTATATTTGCTACTAGAGCTCAAACGAAACTGTTTTTTGTTTTTGCCGAAGCCGATGGTCGGCAAAATAAGCAATAATCGATTGAAGCCGAATATTTTTCTAAAATTTGCTATTAAAAATATTTGGAGTGTTTTACTCGAATATTGGAATATTTTTTTAAACAAAGGCATAAACAACAACAACAACAACAATAAAAGGTAATTCAGCATATGTCTTACGGTACAGTCACACTAGGCAAATATTTGACAGAAATAAAAAAGCGAAACCAGCAAACATTAGCTCATATTGGATACATAGCATCACAATGGGAACGATTTCCAAAAACTGTATCCAGATATTTCGGAAATGATCCTGGAAAAATGTTTGACACTTATTTTGGTCAAATATTTACCCTTATAGAACTTACGGACTTTTTAGCATAAAAAATGCAGTACTTTGTTATTATAAAATTCATAATATTCAAATGTGTTACTATTGCGTAGCATACTATTTTCTACTCTTCTCAATTTTATTGGACCTATTTTTCCCGTATGGCTTTTGAGCTTATTGTTGTATTTGTACTGGGTATTTTGACTGAGACAAATTCGGTACTCGATATGAAATAAACTACGCAAAATCTTCAGCTTCTGTTAATCGGCCGGTTGACCCTGAAATCCTATTGGTAGCCGATTATCAATTTTTGCCCGAATTCCGAAGTCAAAACTGATTCTTCGGTCGAGCTCTAATTGATACTAACATTCCCATTCCCTTTTGCATTTAGATAAGATTTTTTTATCTTCATCATGATAGGACTCTAAAATGATTCTTATGATCGTTATACCCTATTAAAAATATATACATTTACAGACTTTTTCATGTACAAAAGTAATTGCAGCAACAACACAAAAGAAACATACATTTTCCGGGTTATTATTCCCTTGGGTTAATTGACTCCTATGACACAACTTTCTTCATTGTTGACTCATTGCAAATATGTATGGCCATAAAAGAAAATCAAAATAAATGTGTATGGTGTCATAGTAAAATTCTAGTCTTTACCATAGAAAGAAGGAAAGGATAGGGTCCCCATTTGAAACCCAAATCAAGAGAAGGGAGAGCGATTTGGTTTCTTGGTTATCACACACACACACATAGAATGATGATGTATTTGAAGATTTACAAATATCTCATTAAATATAGGGCACTCGATTTGGTAATTCACTAAACAAATGTCATCCAAGCGTTCTTAGAGTATATTGAGAAAATCAACGTTTGACTTTTGAAGGAAAGAAGCCAATTTATATAGGATACCTGTGTTTTGATAGGCTATATGTCCATTTGTGTAAATAGCTGCCTCATTCCAAGATACAAATTCTTTGTTATTTTGCTATAGTTTTCTAAGTAATTATCCCAAATTTATGTGATAGTGGAGTATAATGATCATCCGAACTATTAATTTAATGATTTTTATTAGCAATCTTTTTTCTTTTTATTGTGTCCAGATTTTTTACTAGTTTTTCTTTTTTCACCAGCCTTGGCATTGGTTTCAGTTTCAGATGCATTGGAAGTTGTATTATCGTCATTCGAATCATCGTCACCTTCTTCATCGCTTTTCTCACTATAAATTTTGAGGAAAAAGTTCAGTATTAATATTTGCATTGAAGGAACAAGGAACAAAATTAAAACAATCCTACTAACCAAATGGTTTGCATATTCTCAAACATATCTTCGTATTCCTCATCTTCGGAGACATCTCCCTTTGTTGGTTTGCCCTTTTGTTTCTTTTGGTTGCCTTGATTGTTCTCCAATTCTTCATCGTCATCTTCTTCTTTACTATTTGGATTTTCCAAAGATTCTCTTATTAGAATACGTGTGGCCTTTGATTTCACATAGCATTGATACATCAAAACACAAGAATCCACATTATGTACACGTACATAACGATCCAAACAAGCCGATGCCAAAAATTTACCAGAAGCGTCTAAACATACATCACTAATGCCACCCGTAAATCCTTTATAGGTATGTACAAAAGTTTTCATGCGACGTATATCAAAGGCCTGCAAAAATATTAAACAATAAGTCCATACTTTCCGAGCAGATATATAATTAATGTTACCTTCATTGCTCCCATTGTAGTTCCAGTATAAATGTAGTTACCATTGGCCGCCAATGTGGTAAAACTCATTTGATCTTCAGTAGCATAACATTGTACCGGTCTCCTTTGTTTTCGAGTATCATAGACTCGTACATAGCCATGCCGAGAGCAAGTGGCCAATGTATGAGGATTATCGAAGAAACCCACATCACTATCCCACACAGGTACTTCCAGTTGCAAGTAATCGTTTGGCAAATTCTTGGAGGAAAACAATTGTTTACCTTCTGCCTCCATATCGAATACCTTTAAGTTGTTTTGTCTACCTTTACCACCTATAGCAACTATATTGCGATCACTTGGACATTGTCTTAGATGATCCATATGATCACCAACTTTGTCTAAAATAAGCTTGGGGTGGTCAGCTTCAATATCACCTTCTTCGTTTAAAGCTAGACATCGTATATGGCCATTTGCAAAACCGGCAACTACTCTATTTTGAAAATGTGCCAAACCAACAATATTCGACTCCTCGAAATCTATGGTGTATTGGATTTGATCCGTACGCACGGAGTGTACTTGAACTGTGGACTTTCCTCTACCAATAAGAATTTCTGATTTATTTTCATTGGCAAAACTAAGAGCATTTATTTGAGAATCCTTGTCAAGTTCTTGGAGATTTAGTAAATTTGTTTGCTTGAATGGATTCTGTTCATAAACTGGCACCAATTCTATAATACGACGGCAGAGAAAAACAGAAATAAGGAATCAAAGAAATTTTACGACATAAAATATATACATACTTTTAAATGTTCCGGTTTTGGTGCCCACGTATATTTCATGATTGGTGGTATAACTTGGGTTCTTTAGATTTGATGTTGTCCACTTCATTTTTTAAGAAAATGTTACTCAAACCATGAAAGCAAACGAAATAAACAGAGAATTATTTTAACACACGTGCTTTACGAGAGAGAGCAACATCAAACAGAGAGATCTCTCTGCAGTGCTGCACTAATTGAAAGCGTTAGCTGTTTGTCTTTGCGCATTGTCTAAATAATGAAGAAAAATCTTAAAAATTGGTCAAAGACGTGTACAGAACCCTTCTTCCATTATCTTTGGATTATAATTAAAACAAATGTAATGTAATCTGGTATTAAAACTAAAGATTTTTTATATGCATTAAACTATACATTGAAACGCTCTCATTTAAATGGGACCACGTATGTGTTAATAAACATATCTGCAATGAAACATGGCTATTCATCAGCTGTTTGCTATGTTAACTGAACATATCTCACGCCTTTGTTTATTTTTATCGGTAACAGTAGTGTTACACAAGGTTCAAAATGTCCTTACAGAAGATTCAAGATGCTTCGGTTATATTCAGACATCTAAATGGAATTATAAATGTATATAAACCCCAGGGAATGAAGGTAAAACATGTGAGAGCGGCAATATTACACAAAATTTGTGAAGGTAGGTACAAACCACTCAAGATTGTATATTACTTACGTTGTTCATTTAAATACAGATCTAAATGTTATTCATGCCAACAATGTCCCGGAACAGTATGAAATTCCTCTATTGGAGCCTGGTGGTGCTGCTGATCCTTTATTGCGTAAAGTTAATTCAATGAATTTGTCAGAGCATGTTCTTAGTACTGGTCCTCGTTTCGAAATGGATGATATACGATGTGCCACCGTAGCCAGCTTGGGTCAACATACCAGTGGAGTACTATGTAAGTATTTGTTAGGCAAAAAACGTGTTGGCACTTTCACCAACAAGGTCGGATTTCCGGTTTGCGACTGTAAAGACAAAAATAGACAAAAGCCCATTATTTGGCTACTATGTGGAGTTGCATCTAAATATTTTATTGCTCAAGTTTCCAAAATTCAAGTCCTTCCTTTTAAATATGTACCCTCTGATAAATTTCATAATGAACAGATGTTCTACTTTGGAACTAACAAACAAATGAGAAGATACATATACAGTATGTCAAGAAAGTCTTTTGACATTGCCAAATATTTCAAATTCCAGAAATAATTGAAGTAAAAAACGAGTTGTTAATTCGTTTTGAGAAAAATAAAATATGTATACTTTGCAAAATACATAATAAAATATTTTTTAAAATTAAATTATATTTAATTTTGGAACAAAACATAATTTTTATCCTATTGTCAAAACACTTTCTTGACATACTGTACATATAGTTCGATCCATGAAGATTTAAGTCCATCAGTGAATATAATGAGAGGTCTAGAACATAGGACAGATTTGGTATTGTGACTGCCTGGTGTTACAGACACACTTAAGACTGTGATGTCCATTGTGATACTATAGTAGTGAAATTCTTTCTCTTCAATGACAGGCAGATTTTGTGATTGGTGCAAAACTAGGGGACTACCTATTTATAAGCGAGTCCAAATGGCAAATCGTGCTATGGGGAAACTATTCAGAGAAGATTTAAATATGTCGCAACCATTACTGAGATAAGATAAACCAAAACTGATATTCATGCCATAATCATTTGAATGCGAGGTATACAAAATATTATTTCTAAAAAAACAGACTGTATTCCAATCTAATGCCGAGATTTCCTAAGGCATATAGCCACCGTAGTACAATAGTTAGCATGTCCGCCTTGCATACAAAGGTCGTGGGTTCAATCCTTGCATCGACCGAACACCCAAAAATTTTTCAGCGGTGGATTATCCTCTCTCAGTATTGATGGTGACGTTACTGAGTGTTTTCATGCTTTTCTAAGTGGTTTCACTGCAATGTGAAACGCCGTTCGGACTCGGCTATAAAAAAAGGCTCATTGTCATTGAGCTAATCGGGCAGAACTCAGTGATAAGAGAGAAGTTCACCACTTTTGTATCACAATGGACTGAATAGTGTACGTGGGCCTGAAATATCGGGCTGCCACTATACCTAAACTAAGGCTCATATCTAAAAGCGCAATCCCATAGCAATTATGAAAATATTGTTTACTTTCATTTCATTTAAATTTCTTTATTTTCTCTCTCCCTATAGTATTCGGAATAAACAAAGGCCTAAAAAAATCCATGCGAATACAACGTAATCGTCCTATACGCACTTATCATGTTACCGGTAAACTTGGTGTAGCAACTGAAAATCATTTACCAGACTCTCGTATAACACTGAAAGCCAATTACCGTCATGTAAATCCTGATAGACTAAGTGCCTTAACATCATCTCTCCAAGCATCACATCAACGTAAGATGTTCGAATTATGTGGTGTTGATATGCAATCTCAGGCGGCATATGAGATCGCTTGTAAAGGCCTAATAAGACCTGTCAACAATACACAACCCGTTGTATATGGCATCAAACTTATTGATTTTCAGAAGCCTCATTTTACTCTAGAAATTCATGCTATCAATGAATCGGAAGCATACCTAGCTACTCTCATTCATGAAATTGGTATAGAAATGCGTAGCGTAGCTCATTGTACTGCTCTGCGATGCATACGTCATGGTAAATTCTCAGTGGAGGGATCATTGCTACGTCATGCCTGGAATCTACCGGGTGTTGTAAGAAATATGCGTGAGCAAAAACAAATACTGGAAGAACATCCGTACCTGCTTAAACAGGAAAATATAGAATTAAGAAATTAATTTGTTATTTATATCTAGAACGTAAGTCTTTTTATTGTTTTTCCTTCCTTTATTCCTGTGTGTAAATATATGAGAGAGTACAGATGAATATATCTAAAGATGTTCCGAAGATGATGTTTGTTTTTCGAATGTTTTGTTTCACACACTGCGTCGCATACGTGTTGGCATACAAACATATATGTGTGTATGCCTTCCCGAGAGTGAAATAATCGTTCCTCGCCACTCACAACGCATGCCCAGTGGCAACGCACAGCAGAAGCGGACGGCCGAAAAAATTCAAACTACAGAAAATCATTTCTCTGTAGGAGTGTGATCTTCAAACGAAATCATTTGAATTTATTAAACGGTTTGGATCGCAAGTGTGCGTATATATCATCTGTTGGTTGGTCTAAAAATATATCCTACATATAAAACTAAAGTGAATACAAAGCAGATAGACTCTCCACCAACAGCTAGGCGGACGGACGGACAAAAGTTACGCATACGTTTGTTGTATATATTAAAGTTAATATTTTATTCGGTCATCTAATAAATTATTCGTCTTCAAAAACCAAGCAAAGTAGGTGAAATCTTGTGAAAATCCCCAAAGTGCGACGAAATCACAATGTCTGCTTCCGTCAATAAAAAGGACTGTTGTGCTGTATGCCAAGTGCCAGCCACATTAACGTGTTCGGCCTGTAAATCGGTCAAATATTGTGGAAAAGATCATCAGCGGGAACATTGGAAGGAACACAAAGTTGAGTGTGAAAGTCCATATAAAATCGAAACTGATCCAATTTTGGGTCGTCATCTTTTGGTCACACGGGACATTCAAGCCGGTAATGTTATATTCGAAGAGGCTCCCTTGGTGGTGGGACCCAAGTGGTTTCTGTCAGAACGTGAACAAGAGGTTCCAGTTATGCCTTGTGTAGGTTGTTATACTCCATGTCGCATTGGTGGTTTCAGTTGTTCAAAGTAAGTTATATAATTCCCAAATGAAACGCACCATAAAAATCTCGAATCTTGTTCTCTTCTCCACGCATCTACCTTTCTTCCTTGTGTTGCTTTTCCGACACAGGTGTCATTGGCCCTGCTGTTCTCCACACTGTGAAGATATTGATAATCCAAACACTCACGGTGGCATCGAATGTGATATCTTGAGATTGGGTCCAGGTCCAAAAGCCTCAGGTGATTTGAAATCCATGACCGACTACTACAGACCGGATGCTTTGTTAGTGCTCAAATGTTTGTTGTTGCAAAAACGAAATCCCAAAAAATGGAAAAAACTCATGGACATGCAGAGTCATGAGGAGGAACGCAAAGGAGGCGATTTGCATGAGTATGTAATGACATAAGTAGTAAGAATAATCAAGAATAAGAACCGTGTGTGTTGTATGGTAGTTGCAAAGCAAATACGATTAAATAGACAACACACAACCAATGAGAATGCATGCACATACATATCGCCAAATCGTACTTCTATATCTCTTCATCTCTTTTTTCTGTTCTGTTCTTCAACACAGAGATGCTGAGAAACGTGTCGTCACCTATTTAGTAAATAACTTTTTGGAACCTCTCAAAAAGCTTGAAGAGAAAACCAAAGAAAAACTATTGCCCCAATTTGATGCCACAATCCTACGCAGAATTTGTGGAATAATCGAGACAAATTATATGGTCATTAGCCTCTCGACGGGTTTGGAACTAAGCGGTGTCTTCTTCACCGCCTGTATGATGGAGCATTCATGTCTACCCAATAGTTACTTCCAATTCAATGAATGCAATGAATTCAGTATTTCTGTTATAGCGGGTCGTGACATTGCCGCCGGTGAACACATCAAAATCATGTACACAAATATGCTATGGGCCACCAGCATGAGACACGAACATCTCCAGATAACAAAACATTTTCGTTGTAAATGTGAACGCTGTAGCGATCCAACAGAATTGGGCACATATTTTAGTGCTATGAAATGTGCCGGTGATGCAAATAAGAAATGTGATGGTGTACAATTACCCAAAGATCCATTGGATAAAAATACCGATTGGATTTGTGATAAATGTCCCATGATCATAAATGGTGAACAGGTGAGTGGGGAAAAAAAATAAAACTGATCTTAAGAAGATTTTGTCCCTCTTTGAGAAAAAATAAACAAACAATTTCATATATACGACAAACAAATATTTGAGCTCACTGATGAAGTGGGACCAATACAGAGGGTTTACCTGGGGAATATTTACCTAAAGCTACTCCTTTAGAGCATAAAGAAAACACTATCAATATAATTTGATAAAAAAATATAATTGCATGAGTTATTACTAGAAAGATTTCCTTTCTCTCAACAAATTTACCATTCCTCATTTCTAGGCGACCTAGTTTTGCTATAAGATTTGGCAAAACTTAAAACATATGATAATCCATTTGTTTATTTTTACATAACAAATCATTTTATGAAGACGATTACCTTTTAGTCTTACGAGTGAAGAGGGCATGAATTTTCTCAACAATGGGGAAAAACGAGCATAGAAATCCTTAAGACAACTATTTCTCTTGGATTCTCCCAAGAACAAGAAATAAACAAAATTTATTTTTTGTTATGTACTACACACTCACACACACTAATACAATTAACCATAATTCCACATTTAATATAGATATTTTGTGGTGCGAATTTAACAGAAGAAATGCAAGAGATATTTCTCATCTAGTAGGCTTTTGCTAAATCATAGGCTTGAGAAATCACCAATAAGATTATATGAAACCATTGAGAGCTTTCTCTAATTCGAGAATTAGATGCGAAATAAATTATTTTTATAAGGATTTATTTTTTATCAAAATTTTATTTCTATAGAAAATTTTGTCAAAAATTTTTTTTTCTATAGAAAATTTTGTCAAAAAATTTTTTTTTCTATGGAAAATTTTGTCAAAATTTTATTTTTATAGAAAATTTTGTCAAAATTTTATTTCTATAGAAAATTTTGTTAAAATTTTATTTCTACAGAAAATTTTTATTCTATAGAAAATTTTGTCAAAAATTTTTTTCTATAGAAAATTTTGTCAAAATTTTATTTCTAAAGTAAATTTTGTCAATATTTTATTTCTATAGAAAATTTTGTCAAAATTATATTTTTATAGAAAATTTTGTCAAAATTTTATGTCTATAGCAAATTTTGTCAAAATTTTATTTCTATAGAAAATTTTCCCAAAATTATACTAAAAGACAAAAATCGACTTTTTATCAAAATGATCCACAAAATGGTTTTGCTTATATCGTTTAATGAAATTACATGAAGACTAATACAATTTTTCCAACTATCTCACTAGGTAAGCTACTTGTTAACCCAAATGACAGAGGAAGTAAAAACGTTAATGGCCCGTAGACCCACCGTAAAGCAAGTTGAGGCTCTTATCGAAAAGTTGACCACGTTCCTGCATCCCAATCATTATCATATCTTTAGTTTAAAACATTGCCTCATACAATTGTATGGCAATGAAATGGGCTACAAATCGGAACAACTTTCCAGTGGTCAATTGCAGAAAAAACTAAAAATGTGTGAAGATCTATATGATACCTGTCAAAAACTCGATCCATCCACAATACGTTTGTCCATCTATGTTGCCATTATATTCCATGAAATGCACTCCGTCTATATGGAACAGGGTAGACGCATACTGGATAATGATAAAGCCAAAGCCATGGAAGCCTTTACAAATGCCAAAGAGGCATTGGAAAAGGCCGAAGATGTATTAGAGAAAGAACTTGATGGTGTAGCTGGTAACAAATTGAACGATCACATACTGAGAGCAATGAAAAATGTAAAATTCTACATAGAGAATATGTGTTCCTGAGAGATGGAATGGTCCATAATGTGAAGTAGTAATGCTGCTGCTACTGCTGCTTTCTGGTTTTTGGGGGTTTGAACTTCTGTTTATTTTTATATTATTGTAATAATAATAATTACCATTATTATTTGTTTGTTTTTTGTTGATAACACTATAAAATACATTTTTAAATAATAAAAAATACGTTATATACCGTTACTGACAATTTAGAAATTACAAGAAATATGCACGACCATTAAAAAATACATCTAGATTTGGTCTACAATAAAATGCTTAGGAGGGCAGGGAGGCGTATAAGGTATTCTATGACCATCTGCAGGGGAATTTTTAGTTCTATAGAAAATGATGATGGTGATGACTTGTTGATAATGTTAAAATACACATGTGTTTATTCTAATCTAAATGAAAAGACTTTCTCTCATTTTAATAATGGGATAGGGAAGTGTAGAGGGAAATAGAGGCGGCTTGGTATACAGGGTTTATACGATTAATTATTAAAAATACATAGGTGTATGTACGTATTAGCATTCATCTTTTCTTTGTTTTATATTTCTATTTTAATTGAACATGTCAATGGGATCTTGGGGGGCATCCAAATCGCGGTACTGTATTATTTGACGAAATTCTTGACCGGGTCTGCAAACAGAAAAATTATTTTAAAAATGGTATAAATTGTTTCAATAGATTTATTAAATTCATTATTGAAATTAAAAAAAGTATTATTATACATATATATTTATGTACTTTTGGTTGCTGGTGTTCTTCTCTATTAAACTAAACTAATAATAGTAATTAATACAAAAAAAAAGATTTAAACTAAAACAATTTGGTCTTAACGAAAAACGCAAAACATATACACAAACAGACACTCTATAATAATACAATGAATTCAATTTTGTTTTTTGTTTTTGCCAAAATAAAAGGTAAGAGGGTGATGATAGTTTGGTTAAGTTGGATGGGGGCGGGCGTCTGGATGGCCTGGGTGTATATGCGAATGTACAAAAACCAAATAAACAAATTTTTGAAAAAAAACCAAAACAAACAATGAGCTCTACGACGACGAAGACGAACACGACAACGATGACGCTGAACACCACTGCACAGTTTTGATACGGTTCGATATAAATAGAAAACAAAGAGGTCAATTTTTAGCCTTAACACATCGATCATTACAATTCTGAAGTGATCGGAGGGTTTTCTTTTGTTTTTTTTGTTTGTCTCTCATTTGTTTAGTCAAACATATCGAAATTGGCGGGAGCATCCAAATCGTGATAGCCAATAATACGACGTTGATGTTCTATGGGCAATTCTCTGTAAAAGAAGTTTACACACAAAAGAATAGTTGTAGAGAAAGGGATAGTAAAATAAAAACAAAAATAAACATCAACCAAATAGCAATAGCAAAGAAATGAAAATCTATTTGTTTGGAGGCAAACAACTAAAGTTAGAGTTAGCTTTTTTACTTGGGTTATTTTTCTATACAAAGAATAATAAAAACACTATATATACCTGCGTCCAGGTCCACCAAAACCACGGCCACGTCCTGGTATCATAAGGGGTGGAGCGTATGCAGCATAAGGTGCTGCTGCATAGGCAGCTGGTGGGTATACGGGAGCTCTATAGCCTCCACTTGATTCGGATGTTGTGCGTTTATTGTTACCAGGATGCTCTGGTAATTGGGGTCTCTTGGGATCTCTCAAATAGTTATTGAAGAACTCCACCTCTTTTCGCACTTCTTCCACCTTTTCTCCATGTTTATTGAAAATATGTTTGCGTATGAATTCGGGGCCCTTGAATTTCTTGCCCGACAAAGGACATAGCCATTTGTCCTTTGCCAACTCTTGGGTATTGGCTTGTATGAATTTTTCCACCTCATTTTCGGCATCCTTAGCGCCCAAGTTTTTCAGTTCCTCTTCATCGATGGTCGTAGTTTTGGCCAAGAAAGTTTGCATTTTACTTTCGAAATTCTTGATATAGTCCTGCATGTCATTCTGTGAAACTTTCGAGGGTGGTGGTCCTCTGGCATGTATAATGCCGCAACGATTGGGCATTTCATCCTCATAAGGATATTCACAATGATTGTAGAAATCTACCGAGTGCACTATTCTCAAATACAGAATGAGATTGTCCAGGACAGATATCAGTTGGGGATCCCTTTCAATGGCTTCTCCTTCGCTTTCTTTATTTTCTCCCGAGATGCCCAAGAGTTCTTCTTCCTCAGCAGAGGCTTCCTCGATTAGAAAGTCAGTGATGTTTTGCAATACGGGGTTGTTGGTTTTAAAGCCATACGATGAAGAAGACGATGTATTGTTCACATCTGCGGCACTGGCATCATTGCCATGGTTAGTGGCATCTCCATCTCCCTTATTTTCAGATGCAATAGATTGCTGTGAAAACCCAAAAGAAGTAAATAAAAATATGCATGGGGTCTACTTTGTTTCACGCTTACCCAAAGTTTGAACTTTTCATCAAGATTCATTGCGATTTTCGCACAAAGTTTTATATCAGCTCTTATTACCGTTTTGTGGGCCGTCATACCATTTACAGGTCTTACCCTACGACTCAAGTCCCTATTGACAATGGCACCCATTTCACAATCGCGCAAACGCGTGTTGTTTAAATTCCAACAGATCTCCTTTATATTTACATCTCTTTTAAATGTTACCCATCCCCGACGATACCAACGACGTTCTACCAATGGGTCAGCAATAGCCACTCTTAGGAAACCATCGAATTTTTGACAAACTGCTTCAATTTCGCTCTTCGTAATTGATGGTGCCAAATTGCGTAGAAATATCGAAGATGTTCGATGTAAAGCTCTTGCTTGGGGACCATCTTTAACTTTATCCAAATCGATTGTCTCTGGCTGGTCGTCAATTTCCTTCTTTTCGTCATCTTCGGCTTTTTTCTCGTCTTCTATTTCCTCCGATTTATTTTCGGGTTTTGTTTCAGCTTCTTCGTCTTTTGGTTTCTCTTGCATTTTATCATCTTCATCTAAATGATCGCCATTCGATTTTTCATCCACCTCATCTTTTTTCTCTTCGTCGTTACCATTTTCTACCAGTTTGTCGTTTTCCTCAGTTTCGGCTTTCTTCTCTTCACTTTTTTCTTCTTCTCCAGCATTATCTTTGCCGGCTTCGTCTTCTTCCTTTGTAATCTTCTTTTCTTCTTCCTCTTCATCTTCTTTTGTGTCATTTTTAACATCGTCCAAATCATATTTGCTCTTTACATCTTTATCATCTGCTTCATCCTCACTACTTGACGACGAGCTCGAAGAATCCGAATCTGATGAAGATGAAGAAGATGAATCAGAACTTGTTCGTTTGCGCTTTAGGGATTTCTTTTTCTTTTCTTCAATGACAGGTTTGGCTTTGTTCTCTTCATCATCATCCCAATTTTCTTCATTGTCAGAACCACTTCTACGTCTTATTGGTTTGGGTGACACACATTTGGGCTCATCATCAGCAGCCTTCTTTTCAACCGATGTGATAATAACGTCATCATCGTTATCGTTCTTTTTATCAAAGATACGTTCCGGATATGAAGATTCTTTAGGTTTTTCGTCTAGAATTTTCAAATCCTCTTCGGTTCCACCCTCCAATTTAATTACAACTGTATCCAATACTCGTAGTAAAGCATCGGTTTGAATGGTGTCAACAGAAACTTTTTGGATCATTCCATTTTCCAATAATTCTTCGAAAACTTCGACACGTTTCTGGAAGGAAAAATAAATCCACAATTAGGTACTTTTCTCAAATATGTGAATTTATGAAGTAGATAACACATAGCTCCATTAGGAAGGGGTACATTTGAAAGACGTACAGACCCAACAACAATTTTACAACAATATACCAGCAATTGATCACATTGAACATAGAACGGGAAATTCACTGGCTACCAAAAAAGAACCAAATGACAATTGACCTTTCTCATATAGCCGAGTCCGAACGGCGTTCCATATTGCAGTGAAACCACTTAGAGAAGCTTTGAAACACTCAAAAATGTCACCAACATTACTGAGATGGGAAAATCCACCGCTGTAAAACTTTTTGGCGTTCGATCGAAGCAGAAATCGAACCACGACCTTATGTATGCAAGGCGGACATGCTAACCATTGTACCAAGGTGGCGTTGAAGGACCTTGGTTCAATTCCCAATCATATTCTAATCAGAAGATATAAACCAATAGCAGACATTTTCTAAGACCAAATATCATAAGATATTTACTCCTATGTGCGATTAAGCATGGAAAGTGAGTCTGAAATGATATCTCACAGAACAAGTCGTAAAAAAACATCAATGGGTTCCATTGAATAAGGACATATATATTGATTGATCACCTAATGGAGCAAAGACAAATGCATAGCTAACACCAACATACCTTAAGGAAATTGAGTTGTTCATCTTTCCGTTTAACACTGTCAATGGGATGATACTTATTTTTGAACCTATGAGAATATAGTAGAAAAACAAGAACAAAAGAAAATAAATTAGTATAGAGAATAATAGAGACAAGAGGGCTGAAATAAAGAAAATAATTTTTAACAATCCCATGAATGGCGTGTGACTATTTTTTCCCACAGATTGCAACCGATTCAATATATTCTTCTTGGGATCAAGGGTCGCAAATTATTTTAACGTTTGGTATTTGGTACCCATATAGCTCATATATAACGGGTTTCCTCCTGTTTACACAACTTTTTGGTGAATTTTAGTTTTTTTGTTTATGTATTAGTTTTAATTTTTACGAAATCTTACCTTACTGCTAGCTATGAATTAGATCATGGCTTTGCGTTCTATTTACGTTAAGATTCAATTAGATACGGGTTTAATGTAAACGCGATTTAAAAGAAATATTTAAACACACTCCGGCATTGCTCGCCAGGTGTAAAAACAACAAAAAATCGAAATCAAATGAGCGCATCATTCAGTGATCGAATATGAAGAAAATCAATGTGCAGCGCACCCACAACTCTATGGCATTGTGTTGTGTGCTTACCAGCCTATATTGTTAGTAAGGCGGTTGGCGTGGCTCCCCTAAGGACGCCATTCTCAAAATAGCTGTAGAGAAAAACTTTTGTAAACATACAGTGGCACATACATTTTGAAGATAGGTATAGCGTTAAACAAAATGATATAAGTGTTTGTTTTTTTGCCATAGGTGTGGAAACATACATATATGTCCAATATGTGATTACATGAAAACTGCACTTACCACTCCTCATCTTTGTGGGCTACGAAAAATTCATTTAATTGCTGTCGCTTAAATTCCAATTTGTACTCATTGTATTTGCGTAGGACTTCGGTATCAGAGATGCCATCGTCCTGGGTGTCTAAGAATTGTTTTAATGTCATCATGGCTGGTTGCGTCTGTAGATCACTATTGGCAGCAGCTTCACGGGCATGGGCGCTGTGGGCCAATGCACCGCCATATGCGCTATGTAAACTATGAGCTGCGTAGTGCTCATTCCAAGCATGCAGTAGATATGGATCATAAGCTGCAAAAAAGAGCATATACCTTTCGTTGTAGCAATTGTGGCAAGTAGATCAAGAGAAAACTCACGTCCATATCTGTGATTGGCTCGTAGATCATCGCCCCAGGCTGGTCTCATACGTTTGGCGGGCGGCATCTCTCTGTCAGGCGAGCCGTATCGATCTCTTGCACCCCTATAATCGCGATAATCAGGTCTCGGTCTTCCGCCAGCTCCTCCTCTAAATGGATTACCTCTAATTATGAGCATAAAAATGTTTCGTACACACGTAATCCCCACATTTGGTATATCAACTTACCGCTCTTGCCAGTCGTCACGAGCACCTCCTGCCCCACCACCGCCCCGGCGATCATCACGGCGCTCAGAACGATAACTGTCACCAGAGCTACGTTCACCGCGGAATTTATCGCGCCGTTTGCGATCGTACTCGTCATCGGAATCAGCCATTTCCTGAAAGACACACAGAAACAGGAATTGAAACAATTTTATTACTAAAAACTTGCCACGCATAATACTGGTGAAAGTCACCTTTAATCTCAATTGAGACTAGAGTGGACATAACCTCAAATTACAAAATACTATATTTTTCCAGAAAATCTCTATTTAATAGAGACACTAATTTGCAAGAACTTACTCTTTCTGTTGTTTTATATATACAAGTTTCTATTGGCAATCCTCTGGTTTCTCAATATATAAACTAGTTGCAATAAATAAAATCTATGTGCACTTTCGCCAGATATGTACGCTTTTTTCAGTAAACTAGATCTTATTTGAGATATTAATCAATTTTTTTCCGGAAAGATGAAAAGCCAATGACGCTTGACAAGACCACAAAGCCTAATAATATTTAACGCCGATACATTGTACTACACTATCTAAAACGGTTCATAAAGGCGAAGCGAAGGCATTTGGAATTTTAGTTTCAATCAACCTAAACTAGAGCGTAGATTGCTGCGCGATACGCATTGAGAAAAAATGCATATAGTTTTGCGAAGTAGAGTTTTCAAAATGAAATCATAATGTTCAAGGTTTCTTACCTTTATTCATTTATTTATTTTGAAAAGAAAGCGGTAGAACGCAGCAAAAACAAATTAATTGTTTCATTACTCTTAATATCGTTGGGAACAAGTACGTTTAAAAAAATGTTCGCCGATGGTAAAAATAAGCGGCAATAAACAGTAAAATATTAGGGCTGTCATTTGGGATAGATTTTTAGAAATCCCTTGATTCGGGATTTTAAAATATTTCCGATATTTTTTTTTTTGGGGTCCCGAAATTTTCGTCTTTTTTTAAATATTCTCTATAACAACTACAGTATTAAATAATTGTCCCAGGTCGGAAACCTATGTTGTTATCACCTATATTACCTGTTTATTTTCATAATTCATTATGATTGTAAATATATAAAAAAATAAAATAAATAAATAAAATTAAACAATTGTAGTTCAATTCAATTTTATTAAGAAAAAATGTAACAACAGAACAAAAGAGTAAAATAAAAAAAACAATTTAAAACAGCTACTTAACAAAAAATATGAACATAAAAATGAATTAACAAATAACTTCATATTGCTTTCGTACTCAATAAATGATTTTAAGTATTTTCTTTTATACTTCATCGTTTTAAGTAACCTCTTAAAAATATCAAGGCTTCCAAAGTTTCATCAGATATACGAGATCCTATTTTATTGCAGATGAAACGCATCTCTCATACTCGACACTGGTCTAAGGGTCGTTTATATTGAATGAAAACAACCAATTAATTATAATCCTAAAAAGCTGCAATTTTAACAAATTTAGAGTAGTTTTTTTTGGAATCCCGAAAAATCCCAGTACTACAAATAAAACAATCTGGGATTCGGTATAAATCCCGTCCCGAAAATCCCGGGATTTCGAGACGGAATTAATCCCGAATGACAGCCCTATCATCTGCTTCATTCTCCTTTCATTATGCCCCCCAAGTTACAACAACTGAATGTTTGTTTTACTAGAATGTTCTATTACAATGAATTCATATTTTTGAGTTTCGATTTATTTTTTTAAAATCAGATGAAAAATCACCTTTCAAGTTTCTTGATGGAAATGCGCATCGAGATTGGCTAGTATAGGAAAACGGCATAACTATCAGTTTTGAGTAACGATCTTTCAAAAATTACCAAAACATGTTTATCATACTAACCTATCTATGGTTAAGATGGTATCATTTAAATTAGTATTAATAGTGAACAGCTGCCAAAAATGTTAATTTACATCTTGCGACGAAGACATTTCGACTGATTTGATTTTACATTACATATCTGTCGATTACGATCAGTCAGCACCCGCTTCCATTTCACTTTTCAAACTCCATGACGACCATCAAAGGTGGTGACAATTAGCTTGTCTTATGGTTGAATATCTGGCTGATTGTTTTATTGGATCGCCGCATTTTAACTATAAACAAGAAAACAAAAGCAATAACCTGAAGAGACCTAGTCAACAAAACAGAAAAGTGTGTTAAGGTCATGGTAAAGGCATGCATGCTCATCCAATGAATTCGTTCATCGAACATCTTCGATCTCGCTTAGTGAATGAGCTCAGATTTTAATATAGCATCAGAAAGTAGTGTTCGTTCGTTTTCCCATTCATTTGTGAGTTTCGTTTTTTTTTTTTACTTAATAATTTTTGCAATAAAATTGCATTCCGAACCTGTTTGGCCAGTGATCTTAACGATGGTCATAAACTACAAGTTAATATGCCATATTTACACTGTATGGTCAGAATTTCTGTTAGCAGCTCATTTTATGGCTGTTGGTATGTTTTGATTATACCACGCCTGGATTTCAAAAACCCGCTTATTGGCATTGCCTAATGTGTCGCGAATGATGAATGCGTGAATGACAATTATTCGCTTATTCTTTTTCCGCTTTAGCTTTCCTCTCCTTCCTGAATTCACAATTTGCTAACACCTACATGCGCATGTATTTCCAGCTTTAAATGCAAATGAAATATGGATGGATTGTTCTTGAATTGGAACAGCTGGTGGGGCGGTTTATGTATTTTTTTTTTTTACAGATGGCCATAACCGCAGATTGACGTCACATCCACACGTATCCACAGTGATCGTCCCTGATGACGTTTCAGTTCATTGGATATCGCAAGGACAGAGCTATTACATTTTATCATGGTATGTCAAGGACTAAGGAAACATCCAGAGCACTATATACATGCAAGGCTAAATAGCAATAACGAGAATATTTTTTTATTAAATACAAAATTGTTCATATGGGAAATTTATTGTTTTGTTTAGTTGAAGAAACGATGACTGATAGGGTTCATTTTTCTTTTAGCCGAGTACAAACGGTGTATGTCCTCTACGGAAAAACAATCCAGTGCGATAGAGTTCTAAAATATCCGGAGTCCCAAGTTGGAAGAATTTCCTATTTTCTTATGACCAACAGGGTTGCAATTTTGGTCCGATCGGACCAAACTTGGCCCAAATTTGGTTGAATTGATCCATTTTCGTCAAATCGAAATAAAATTTTGACAAAAACTTCTATAGAAATAAAATTTTGACAAAATTTACTATGGAAATAACATTTTGACAAAATTTCCTATAGATACAAAATTTGCAAAAACATTGTATAGGAAGAAAATTTTGTAAAAATTTTGTATAGAAATAAAGTTTTGCGATAACTTTCCATAGAGAAAAAATTGACAAAATTTTCTATAGAAATAAATTTTTGACGACATTTTCCATAGAAATAAAATTTTGTCAAAATTTTCTATAGCAGTAAAATTTTAACAACATTTTCTATAGAAATAGAATTTTGACAAAATTTTCTATAAAAATAAAATATTGACAAAATTTTCAATATAAATAAATTTTTGACAAAATTTTCTATAAAAATAAATTTTTGACAAAATTTGCTATAAGGCCGGTATGCACCTTTAGCGAAATTTTCGGTAGCAAAAATTTATTTAAGTCTACAACAAAAAAAAAACAGAGTTGTGTACACAAATTTTAAACCAGCTAATCGCTTTCAAAAATTGTTAATATATGTTCAAATATTCCTCAAATACATTGTTGATTATTTATGGACCTTTTAAAACTTTTACGCACACAATGATTGTAATAAATTAAATGTTTGCTTCCAAAATATGATTTTGACAACCCTGTTATTTTCATTAGAGGTGCGTACCAGCTTACGAAATTGAACGCTACCGAAAATTTCGTTAGCATAAATAGCAATGCATTTCTTATAGGAATGAAATTTTTCGCTAGAGGTGCATACCGGCCTATAGAAATAAAATTTTGGCAAAATTTGCTATAGATACTAAAATTAGGAAGAAAATTTTGTAAAAATTTTATATAGAAATAAAATGTTGACAAAATTTTCTATAAAAATAAAATTTTGTATAGAGAAACAATTTTGACAAAATTTGCTTTAGTTACAAAATTTGCAAAAATTTTGTATAGGGGGAAAATTTTGACAAAATTTTCTATAGAAATAAAATTTTGCGATAACTTTCTATAGAAATAAAATTTTGACAAAATTTTCTATTGAAATAAAATTTTCTATAGTAAAATTGTGACAAAATTTTCTTTAAAAATAAAATGTTTTTCTATAGAAATAAAATTTTGTCAAAATTTTCTATAGAACGTTTTCTATAAAAATAAAATTTTGACAAAATTTTCTATAGAAATAAAATTTTGACAAAATTTTCTAAGAAATAAAATTTTGTCAAATATTTCTATTTTGGAAAAACTTTAACCGCTGGATTGTGGCAACGCTGATGACCAATCATAATCATCGGACTACACGCAAAAAAATAATTCTTTCCTCCCAAACGAAATTTTAGACAAACAAAGTTCGTTTCTCATTTGCTTTTCGATGTAAGGAAGTGTATTTGGAAGAAAAGTATATACTTTTTGTGATAAACGTTTATTCTTTTCCAGGATGTAAAAACAATTTCAGAAAGACAAACTCAAAAAAAAACATTGTTTTCTTGCTAATTGTATTTTCCCTCACATCTTTCTCACATCCACGGGGTTTTTTAGTTCTTAACACCTTTTCCTGTAATACCAACAATGTAGAAGAAATCATACGATTTTATAAATTTTTAAAATTTTTTTTACCTTTCGCCTGGACGGAGAATCGAACCGCGGACCATGCACTTTGTAAGCCAACACACTAACCACTGAGCTATGTACCTGTTATGGTCATCAATAGATAAATATCCATATAAGTTATATTTATATAGCATAGCTTGCGGCGCCCACGAGCCGAATAAACAAAGTTTATTTAACAGAAACAAACAGTTAGTTTGGCACCGTGGAGCAGTGGTTGCTACGTCTGACTTGCATGCCAAGGGTCGTGGGTTCGATCCCTGCTTCGACCAAAGTTTTTTTTTTTACATATATTCTAGATATGTTCGGAAGATTCCGAAAAAGTGTTGAACATTACATTCTACTATATTAAATTTTGAACTGTAAAATGTGTCTTATTAAAGACTTAAAGTCACAAAAGAACAGTGTTTGATATAAACGAAATGGACTGTGTTGTTGTTTCAAACATAATTTTCTTTATTGAAAAAATAAAAATTTTGTAACAAAAGAATTTTTTTGGTGATAAAAGTTTAAAAATTTCGAAGCAATTCAAAAAACTCTAACAAAAGAAAAACGTTTTCGGTACACGTTTTCCAAACGTTTTTTTTCTTTGCGTGTATTATTTGATTAATCATTACTCATCTATCGTAAATGCCATTTATTTCGATTCTATCATTCATCACAACATTTAAAATTCAATTGTTTATTTTAATCCTTCACTTCACTCACTTTTGTTTTTGTGACAAAAATAATTTAATATAAAGCAAACAATTTATTCATTTTTATTTAAACCTGTTCCGGAATTGGTCGTTCATAAGAATTCAAGCTGTTATCAGATGTTTTCAAAGATGCCAATATTTTTGGAAAATTCATGCATAATTTGTCGAAAATAATAGCGATGTTAAACGTTTATGATAAACTATCACAAAAACCAAGTTCTCCAAATATCTGAATACAAGTTTTTGGGTGCAGCAGCAATATTTTTAAGGAAATACTATAGAAAACAAAACTTTGTTACCCATCAAAGAAGGGGTATTCAAATAACATACCTATTTCATTTCTTCGCATCAAACAATTGGATGGGTTTTTGAGTGTAAATATGAGCACATTATCATAACAATATCAAAACATTTAAACGTTTTCGTTTTTTTTATGTTTAAGGTGAGCTGTGGGAATTTAAAAATGTTAAAATGTTGTCTTGACAAATTGTAGAGCGAAGTTTTGTATACTACAATGGATAGATTTGTAGGTTTATATTTATAAATTAATATTTATTTTTTAAATGTAAATTTAAAACGAGTTGAAGAATTACTGATATTCGGTATGGTTAAGAGTTATTATTAAAATTGTTTGAGGCGAATTTTAATAAAATTGGTATATTTAACATATGCTTGATATTTTTGACAAAATCTGTTGGTACCTAAAAACATACCTTGTATAGAATTTTAAGACCACCAATAAAACAAAAAAAAAAACTAAAATTATACCTAAATCTTAACCGATATGCCGATATGGAATAACATCGTTGACTGAATAAGGGTAACATGGTTATCCGTCTGTCTACTCAAGAGACTTTGTATCTAAACAAAATAAGCCGAACATTTTCATCGTTGATGAGAACGTTTGAACTTTGATGTTGAGTTTTAACATAAATCAATGACTAATTGGCGCCTTTGCTTACCCGGATGTTCATTTCTGCACTGACAGACAGGTAGAAACACATTTACATAATTATTTTAGATGCACATTGGGGGTTGCTAACACGGTTGCCATAATTGGTAGAATTCTACCAAATATGGTAGATTTTTTATTGTTTGGTAGATTGGTAAAGTTCTTGATGTTTTGGTAGATTTTGCAAAATATTTCTAAAAAATTATAGAAATACAAGTTTGGGAAAATTTTCTATAGAAATAAAATTTTGAGAAAATTTTCTATAGAAATAACATTTTGAGAAAATTGTATATAGAAAAAAAAATTTGAGAAAATCTTCTAGAAATAAAATTTTTAGAAAAAATTCTATAGAAATAAAATTTTAAGAAAATTTTCTATAGAAATTTTAGCAAATTTTCTATGGAAATAAAATTTTGAGAGAATTTTATCACAATTTTATTGCTATAGAAGATTTCCTCAAAATTTTATTTCTATATAAAATTTGCTCAAAATTGTATTTTATTTTGCAAAATCTACCAAAACATCAAGAATTCTACCAAACAATAAAAAATCTACCATGTTTCGTAGAATTCTACCATGTTTGGTTTGGTACCATGTTTGGTAGAATTCTACCAATTTTGAGAAAATATTCTATAATTTTGTTTTTATTTTCTATTATTTTAGCCCATATAAACCATTGTGAAAGACAGTTTGTTGCATTTTCATTTGCTTGGAATTCGAATTCTCGATGTGAAAATAAACAATTCGGTTTTAGTTAATTTGTATTTATTACAATCGAAGATAATTAGAGAGAAAAATAAAATAAAACAATAGAACGGAATGGAAGAGCTAAAACAAAGAAAAACCCAACATCGTAAACATTGGATATTCTCTTAAATAACACCCCTTTTCATATTATGTGAATATATTATTTGAAAATAATATTTGCCATACGTCTATCAATGTCGGAGTTGACTCTCTGTATGTATTTATCGCAATGATTTGTTGGGCCTTGTACTTTTGAGGCCTCACCGAATGTGTGATAGAACTTTGCACTTTACAGATAAGAGAAAAGTTCACCACTATGGACTGAGCTGCCCAACCTATAATGTAAAACGTGAGTTTCTGATCAAACGAAGCACAGCTTACAATATAATTGAGAGAAATTTAAAGAAAATTTGAATGTTCGGGTTCGTCCGAACATTAACATTTTAATGTTCGTTGGTCTTCAATTGAATACATTATCTTCCAAAAGTATTTCTGTTATTGCCTGAGATGTTGAGTTGTTAAACAAAAGACTTAAGCAACAAACGTGATCTCATTTTAAATGACAAGTCAGTCTTCTTCTAAACGCAAAGTAATCGTAAAGTAATCAGGATTACAAATTTTGCTGGTCAATTTTTTTTTCTGTGCCACAATAAATTAATTAGGAAAAATTGGGTTTTGCATTAATTTAAAAGTCCACGCAAACATTTCTATTCTCCTTCTGTATAAACCAACTCAAATTGTATACATTATCTCCCAAAAGTACTTTGGTAAACAAAAGACTTAAGCAACAAACGTGATCTCATTTTAAATGACAAATCAGCCTGCTTCTAAATGCAATAGCCGAAATCCTAAAGTAATCAGGATTACAAATTTTACTGTTCATTTCTTTTCTTTGCCTCAATAAAGTAATTAGAAAAAATTGGGGATTTCATTAACTTAAAAGGCCACTCAAACATTTCAATTTTTGTGCTGTATAGACCCTGAACATTAAAATCCATACATTTTGTTGCCATTTAGATTGGTAGTATAATCTTTTTAATACTCTTGACAATGCAATTACTAACATCTATGTGAAAACAATGGACAATGTATTATTTCATCACATTTCCACAACGCATTGCTCGACAATACTAATATCAAGACGTCATCAACGCCTCATCGGCTTCTTAATAAAGGTGATATCCATCTCTAATAAAAAATGGGAAATGATGCACTTAATATTATTGCAGTTTAATTGTGTCTTAATGATAGCAATAACAACAATTTCATTTCTCTGCTGGTTGGCTGTATTTGCCAAAGACTTATGTGAGGAGACGCGGTCGCTACTAATCTCATTCAACAAACAATGGACCACAAATCATAATCAAGCTCCACCACGAATCATCATCAACCAAGATGCCAAAAAAATACCCACAGCCCTGCAATTTCTATCGCAACCATAACAATACGCCAAACTGAAGACAATAACCAAGAGATAGCGTCGTTATTCCAAAGCAATGTTAACAAAATTATCAAAACTATTGAAAATCATTAAAATATTAAGATATTTCTATTGTTTGTTTTACAAAGACATTTATTGATATTTTGTTAATTCACAATAGCCGATTATTGTGATTATGTAAGTACAATAAAAAGTGATGAATATATATTTAAAACGAAATAATTGAATTTCCAAGAATTTATTAAACAATGGGCATAGAATATTGTTTTCCAAATGCAAAATTATCCAGCAAAAGTTTAACTAGTACGATAAATATTTAATAATATTTCTCATTTAATTTTAAACCGTTCAGATTGATCGAAATCAAAAATAATGATATTTATTTGATCATTTCTTCGAAATAATAATGGAAGTGAAGTTATGAATACATAACAAAGTCATGGTATTGCTTCATTGTCCATTATTATTAGAAAATTATGCGAGATCTAATCCATGATTTATGAATTTATTTTCATTAATTGCTAATGAATGAAAGGATGTATAGGTATTTAATGAATTTTTATATAATTAGAGTAATGATAAATGTGTTAATTATAAGTTGTCTCTAAAAACAAACTTCTCGAAACAATGCACACAATAAAACATATTTGTATACCAAAAAAAACCTGTATTTACTGTTTGATTTCTGTACATAATATAGCGTATATTTAGATGGTTTTATTTGTAGAGGAAATTAAAAATAGCAATTTTCAAATACATAATACAAAATTGTTTATATAAATCACATATATCCGTTAATTTCTTAGAAAAAGGAAATTACTTTTGTGTTATTTATGCAAATATCATACAAGCTGATGGTTTTCCAATACTTAAAAATTAAAAAAAAAAGAACATTTCGCCAAATTTTTGGTATCTATTTTTTCAAAACTCAAAAGCCAAAATGTCGACTTTTGATGGGCGAAGATTTCAAAGCATAATTTCCTAAAATTTTAAAAAGTGGACTTTCCATTTTCTGTGAATTTTGCCATATATAATATGTGATTTTTCGAATTAATTTTCTTGATTATAAACTCTGTACAGCTGCCGAAAATATACACTGATAGAAAAAGTTTCGTTATATTAACGAAATGTTTCATTAAAAGTGAGCCAATGAAACAAATTCGTTAATACAATGAAATTTTTCGTTATTATAACGAATTTTCTGTTAATCAACGTAACGTTTCGTACTATTAACGATTTATTTCATTGTATTAATGAAATTTTTTCGTTATATCAATGCAATTTTTCGTTGGCCCAATTTTAATGAAATTTTCTTTGTGTGTAATAACATAAAGTCACACACAATTTCGTGGTATTTGAAATAATTTTCTCCAAGTAATAATAAAAATTGTCTTTTATAAAAGATTGTCTTTAATAAATATTGTCTTTTATAAAAGCTATAGCTGTCAAAAATACAAAAGGGATACAAAATCAAAACTCACGTCACACACGATTGACACAATCGAAAAGTCATAAAAAATATTGTTTTAAAAAACCCCACGATAAATAATAACAATAATAAAAGCTGAAAATCATTAATTGTGACGTTAGAATGTAACAAAAAAACAACAACAAAATCAAACTATTAACACCAAATGGCGAGACCTGAGAAGTAATAGCTATAAGGCGATAGAACCGTAAGACTGTGGGAGAACAAAAACGATTCAAAAATATCATAACAGCAATGGACAAAAATAACAGAAATAACCTAAACAAATGGAATAAATTATTCAATAAATACACTTAGCGAAATTTATGAAAATTAAAGATAATTTTGTTAGTTTCTGTTAAAGACAAGACAAAAAAATCGAGAAATATATCGGGCTACCTACGTAGTCTTATTCGGCAGATTTAATTTTATGCATCATACACAAGAAAGTCAATCATTAAATTTATACAGAATCTGTTTTATTTTTATTGAAAAAAAACCTTCTGAACTATTTTTAAATATTTTTTCTTTTATGAGAAGGTGTCTTAAATGGTAGCATACAAGGTTGTACATTTAACAAATCATTGTGGAGATCTCAAAAATGAAATACAATTAATTCAATTTTCCCCATAAAAGTTTTTTCAGTGTAGATTCGGCTACCATCAACTTTTTACTTATGTCTACACAGAAAAAATTTCACCAAAAATTTCCCAATTAAAGTCTTAATTGGGGTTTAAAAAATATTCAATTAAAAATTTAATTGATTCAACAAATCTTTTAATTGAAACAAAAATCAATCACAAATATTAATAGTATCAATTAATTTTTTAATTGATTCTATCATTTCTGTGATTGAAGACAATTCATTTAAAAATTAATCGGATCAATTAATTTCGTGATTGAAAACAAAAAATATTTTTTTCTGTGTATGTTATTTTCCATTATTTGGGGTCCTGTTTATTCTACACTCCAAAGAAAGTTTACTTGGATCCAAAGATTTTGATCTTCTTCTTTTAAGGATTTTGGTATCGATTCCGAACCAAAGAAGCCGCATCTTCTTTAAAATAAAGACATGTTTTAGCGACCTATCTGGCTTTAAATCTAGGAGCAATAAAATTAAAATTGGGAATACAGATCTCATTTATCGAATTTTCATTCTCTTTTCGAGGTATATTAATAATGATATTCACATACAAACAAATACCTGCTCAAAAATCCAATTTATAAGGTATACTTAAAAGTAAAAAATGTTTTCTTAATTCCAAAAAAATATTAAAACAAAGATTCTAAAACCTCATACGTCTTAGCCTATATTTGAAGCGATTTTATCTTAAATCTAAATATTCAATATTTCAGTTAATTTAAGGACGATTTCTTTATTGTTTCTTTATTTTAAGGAAAACATTTCTTAGTTCAAAGCCAAACGGCTTTAACGGGGAACGCAAATTTCTAAAATGTGTGTCTTAAATTTAATAAAAAAAAATGTTGAGACAAAGATTATAAATTGTATTTTTACATTGAAAAAACAGTGAACCCACCAGGAAGAAAACTTTTGATTAATTTTTTCGAAAATTTTGAATATTTTAAGAAATTTTTAACTAAACTGTATTGCAAGCGCTGGTATCACGCCGATATTACAAAAATAAGTAAGTAAGTAAATTATTTTTTTCTTACTTTTTAAAGAAAATTTTGTAGTTTGAAGGAAAAAAATGGAGTTCAAAATTGCAAGAATGTCTTTAGTGACATAATTTAAAAATTTGAAGAAATAATGAACTATTTTGTGAGAAATGTGAATTTAGTTAATCTCTATGCGTAATTTGTGTATAATTTTTTAGTTCATTTAACTAACGTACGCAAAAAATTATTAGAGTAAATGACACTTTCTCCAAATATAATAATTTCTTGAACTAAAATATAGTTAAATTGGCTTTAGTGAAATAGATAGTTCACTTTGTTTTTTTTGAGTGTATTAAAAAAATCATTATTTTAAAGAAATTTTCTTGTTTCTTTACTTCAAGAAAAATGCCTTAGTTCAAAGGCATACAGCTTCAAGGGAGGGACGCAAATTTCCAAATTTTGTATCTTAAATTTAATAAAAAACGTTTGAAACAATGATTATAAATTTTATTTTTATTAAAATTTCATTATTTTTAACGAAATTTGTCCTTAATATTTTGTAAATTGCGCATCCTAAAATGTAGGTTGCATAATCTTTAATATCACGTAAACATTTTTTGTTTCAGTGTATGTGTATGTATATAAGCTTAATTTGTTAGAATGAAAATTGAACAATACCAACAATGGATTGTCACAACTTTCAATCGAATTGGTCGCTCTGATCTCATTGAATTAGGTACGTTTTTCGAATTAAATTTTTATTAATACTTTTTGTATATGAAATTACCATAAAGTAATAACAACAAATTGCAAATAAGATAATACAACAATACAAAGTTGAATTTATGATTTTTTTCGGATCAGCAACCACTCTTGGGAATTTTTTCTTCTTAAATTTCCTTTATTAGCTCTTTCCCATCACAATGTTTTGCTTAAACAACTTCGTTAATTGTTAACACTCTTTTTTATGGATTTCATGCGACATCAACAGCAACTTCCTTAAAAAGTCAATTGCCAAAATAAACAACTACAACAAAAGGCAACACATAACTCAGCGACAATATGACGCTGTTGGTATCAGAGATAACAATGAGTATGAAAATGACACTGGAGAGACAAAGTTGACGCTTTTGCGCCGACGCAGGCAACAATGATCAATGAATAATCAAACATAAATTTAAATGACACTACACCAGAGATGTCAACCAAGAAAATTTGGAGAGAGAAAAAAAAACTTATAGTATATCGTCAATTAAGACACAGTTTAGCAGAAGAGGTGACTGTTTAAGTACCAACAGCAGCATGATGCTGCTTCATCAACCGAGCACGTTCGCTTATTGTAGTACCCTTACGTTAATCACAGTTCACAGAATCACCCAAGTGACAAGCGAGACAAAACCACACCAGCCAGCCAGTCAGCAAGCCAGACAAGACGCCAGCCCCAAAGCAAAAGCGCAAAAGCTACCGCCAACCACCAACACCAATACCACAGACGACCGACCAACAAATGCTTGAAGATGTTTAGAAGTGCGACTTTATTGATTCACTAAACTTATTACTGCGCAGCGGTGCGGACGTAAAATTTTTAAACGGTATCTTGATAAAATCCGGCGAAAAAAGTGTAATTCGAGAGGGCGAAAACTATATAACTTTTAACTAAGATTATTATTTTTTATCTTGCCAAACTCTGTGTGGGAGTTGGTTCAAAACGTCTCAATATGTCATATTATACATAAATAAAAAAAATTAACGAATCCAAATCAAATAGAAACATAAAATTTTATTAAATATTCATTATTTTTTGCTATCTCTTAAAAGAAAAAAAAATCGTGTGAGTGTTTCTTTGTGTCACAACTATATAAAATAAACAGAAATTCAAATAAAAAAATTTAATTAATACCAAAAAATATCAAAAGTTAAATATCACGAAATCTTATGAAAATTTTCAACTATCGCAGATAAAAGTGCAAGCAAACAACGAAAAGAAGTGGAAAACAAACTAACATCTTAGCCAACAATGTCTAAGCCTATGCTGTACCATCACTTGCCATCGCCAAATGGAAAAACCCTTTTGCGCATGCCCAGCGGCAGAAGCAATCGGCTGCTGTTCACAACACTGGTGATAATAGCTGCATCAATTTGGAATAACAATGTTGTTTATGGAGCACCAGCAAAACTTGGTATTTGACAAAATGTTTTTCTTTTTGTGGTGTTTTTTGTTTCCTTCAACTTTGGCTGGCTTTACTAACATGAACGCTTTCATGCATCTTTTTCCTAACTTTTACAAGTTTTGTTATTATTACACTGTTTCTGTTTCATTTAGATAAGGCCGTATACAACTTTAATTATTATATTTTTTTACGAATAACAATTATTCATTAGGATTAAAAACAATGAATGATTTTTTATAGCGACAATGCATTTTTTTATTTGAATTATCAAACATTTCGAATTGAGTTAATATAAAATTTTATGTTTGCAAATCTTTATCCTCAGGCTGGTGTGAATATTACACTGTTTCAGTTTCATTTAGATAAGGTTGATTACAAATTGAATTAATATATATTTTTTTGTATGAATAACAATTACTCATTAGAATTTAAAAAATTAAAGATTTTTATAGCGACAATGCGATTTTTGTTATTTAAAAAAATGTATAAAACATTGTGAATTTAATTTATATAAAATTTTATGACATTTTTTAATTATTAAATTTTATAGAATTCGAATTTACCAAAACTCTGGTTTTGAAATCTAGTAAGAATAACCTTAAGACTATATGATACCCTACACCAAACCCTTCTGAATTGGTGGAGTTACAAAATGATGGATTTATGTCAAATTTTATTTTTATTTTAAAAGACGTCATGCACTGATTTGGAAATTTTCTTTAGCTCAATGAAATTGTCTCTATCCCAAGTATATCTCAAACATTTTATGAACTAAACATGGGTATAAATTTCAATGACCGTACAAATAAGTTCAATGCTAACCAAAGCAGAAGAAATTTTTCGTACACTTCTCAAAAATAGCAGACATGAACTACATCGTGGTTAATACACAGAAAAAAATATTTTTTGTCAACAATCACGAAATTAATTGATCCAGTTAATTTTTAATTGAAATGTCTTCAATCACAGAAATGATAGTATCAATCACCAACGTCAATTAAAAAAAAATAATTGATACAATTAATTATTGTGATTGATTTTTATTTCAATTAAAAAATTGTTCCAAATAAAAAATTTACTTTTATTTTAGCCTGATATCAACGCAGGCTGATTAATTGATACAATTAATTTTGGTGATTGATTTTTAATTATTTTAATTTCAATTAAAAAATGTATTGAACCAATTGAATTTTGTTTAAGATTCAATTAAAATTTTAATAGGAAAAACATTGGTGATATTTTTTTCACTAATTCGATTTTTACGTTTGGTTTAATTTTGGTTTTATGAGAAGTAAGAATTTCATAAATGGTAAAAATGTCAGTAAATTCTTGCCATTTTAACAAGGCATTATGGAAATCTCAGAAATTGGAATACAATTTAGTTCAAATTTCGCACGAACATTGGTGATATTTTTTTCTGTGTATGCTTATGATTTGAGGTCAATATTTTTTTATTTTTGGTTTAATTTTGGTTTAACGAGAAGTAGGAATTTCATAAATGATAAAAATGTCAGTAAATTCTCGCCATTTTAACAAGACATTATGGAAATCTCAGAAAATGGAATACAATTTGGTTCAAATTTTGCACGAGTTATTTCATTTTCCCATAAAACAGTTTAACTTTTTTCTGTGTTCGCATTTTGAGGCGACAGGGTGGAAATTATTTGAATATGACCCTAATTTTTTTTTAACTAACCGATTATATTTGATCTCAGCTGATTGTATAAAATAAAGTGTCGTACACAGAAAAAATGAAATAAAAGTAAAAAAAAAATCATTAGCAAATTCATGACAATATTAACCACGCTGTTGTTCATTCTTACTATTTTTAAGATTTTTTTTTTTTTGATTTTTATTCCTACGTTTATTTCATCAAATTTTGGGGACATTCATGTGATAAGGGAAATTTCTTAATAAATTATAAAAATTAACTAAAGCAAACCAGATTTTTTTTTAAATAAAATTAAGTCGCTATTAGAATGAGTTTAACGATGGACTAGCTGGGAGATAAAATTTTTCTTTTTCTCCCTATACGTGTCTTTGGTATTTATGATGGAAGTCTCTCACAAATAATGTATGCTCGAAATGAGTTTAAAAGCCAACTGCAAAAGCCGATCAGTCGATTTAAACCAGCATCAAAAATGAGTTAATTTATTTAGTCGACTTACAAAAAAATCCAAAGACTTGAAAATTCGAATTTAAATTTAAAGATTACCAAAAATGTATTTAGGTTAGGTTTGATATAGTGGCATTTCAGGCTAACTTAACTATTCACTACATTGTGATACCACAGTGGTGAATTTCTCCCTTATTACTTAGTTCTGCCCGATCCTATGTTAGCCCTTGTTTGCAGGGCGGGCACCACTAATGCCCCACGGTATCAACCTAATTTTTTGAACTATCCTTTTTTTTGACAAAAAGTTCATTAGTCGACTCATTGACTTTTGTATCCCTAAGGGAGACCTTTGGACTAGTTTAACTTAATTTCGAATTTATTTATTAAATTAATTTTTTATATTTAATAGTTTAACATTTACAAATACTTCAATTATTAATAACTTCAAAATTCCTGCATATTATAATATATTAAAATTATTAAAAATTTAATTATTACAAAAATGTGTCTTATATATTTTAAATTATTTTTTTTTTTGTAAAACATTATCAAGTTTTAAATGCTGAAGATAATTTCTAAATACCTTACGACAGATTTTTTATTATTAATTTTAGCTTATAATTGATAGTTTTCCTTACTATGTCCATTCGTTTAAAATTCCTTGCAATTTAAATTTTTTAACGACATTTTTATACAAAGTCTTAACTACATCTCTTAAATTTGGCAATTCATAAAAATAAAGATTTGTTTGCTTTTTTATTTCGAATGATCATTAGGTTGTCACTCTTATGAACTGAGTGTATATTGTTTGTTTTTTTTTTTATTAGTTGCTGATGATTGAGGTGATGGCATACGGTAGTTAAAAATAACATTATTAACTAACATTTTGTTTTTTAAGATTGCACTTAATAAATTAAATTTACAAAGAAAACATTGCTATTTATTTATTTGTGATGTTTTTTACTGACCCCAATGCAATTAACCCACTTATTTACTGAGAGATAAAAAATCGTCTTTTTTTCAGCAAAAACAAAACTCTAAAAACTTTGATCAATACCATTTTTTGAACATTTAAACATATTACTACATCAATTCCCTTCGTAAAGGCCATTAATAAAAAAAATAATTCTGCTTCTAGAAAAAAACAAAAACAGCTTCATAGTACATCTTTTTGCTGACCACCTTCATTGACGTTGATATTTTCAACTACACTTGCATTATTATTATTTTACTAATAACAATTGATTGGCCTGACACTCACATAACAAATTTAGTGCCCCTCATATGGGTGTCCATGGATGTACCCCCATTGATCATAAACCTGACTGTGATTCGATGTGGTAGAAACACACATCATCCTCCATTATTGGTACTCATGATTATTCTTTTTGACTTTTTAACTATGAATGCGATGTCAAATATATGACCTCAAAGTATGGATAATAAAGTGCTTTTGTCATGGACCCAAGTACCAAGCGGTCAAGCCTGTAAACAGTATTGAGTCCATGCTGGATATTGAATAATACTGGTTGCCAATATTACATAGGATACCAATGATATGTGATAAACGTGATGGAAAAAAAAACGTAAAAAAATATAAATACACGATCCACAATATTATTCGTGGTGAAGAAATAACACGATATGGTAATATGTTGTTACTTTCTTCAAATACTAAATATTACATAATTTTATTTTACAGAGAAAAAAAAAATAATAATTTTCTTCCAAACGGAATATAAAGTTAATAGAGTTTCCTAAAAGCTAAATCTCGTTGTCTCTCTTGAGCCCAACGATTTTTATTTGGCTTTAAAAAACATAGTAATCATTGCAAAGATTATGTGTTCTATACTTTATTTTTTAAATAAAAAACAAATAAAGTAACAAAATTTCCTAAAAAAAAGGAATGGTAAAAATTTACAAAATTTTCTAAAAAACTAAAATTTTGGCAAAATTTTCTATAAAAATAAAATTTTGACAAAATTTTCTATAGAAATAAAATTTTGACAAAATTTTCTATAAAAATAAAATTTTGACAATATTTTCTTTAGAAATAAAATTTAGACAAAATTTTCTATAGAAATAAAGTTTTACCAAAATTTTCTATAGAAATAAAGTTTTGACAAAAATTTCTATTGACATAAAATTTTGACATAATTTTCTATAAAAAATGTTGACGAAATTTTCTATAGAAATACAATTTTGACAAAATTTTCTATAAAAAATTTTGACGAAATTTTCTATAATAATAAAGTTTTGGCAAAATTTTCTATTGACATAAAATTTTGACAAAATTTTCTATTGACATAAAATTTTGACAAAATTTTCTATAAAAAATTTTGACGAAATTTTCTATAGAAATACAATTTTGTCAAAATTTTCTATAAAAAAATTTGACGAAATTTTCTATAGAAATAAAATTTTGACAAAATTTTCATAGAAATAAAATTTTCTATAGAAATAAAATTTTGATAAAATTTTCTATTGACATACATTTTGACAAAATATTCTGTTAACTTAAATTTTGACAAAATTTTCTATTGACATAAAAAACACGATATGTTGTTACTTTCTTCAAATACTAAATATTACATGATGTTATTTTACACAGAAAAAATAAATAATAATTTTCTTCCAAAGGGAATATAAAGTTATTAGAGTTTCCTAAAAGCAAGATAAATTCCGTTGTCTCTCTTGAGCCCAACGATTTTTATTTGGCTTTAAAAACATAGTAATCATTGCAAAGATTATGTGTTCTATACTTTAATTTTTAAATAAAAAACAAATAAAATAAAAAAAAAATTCTAAAAAAATGTAAAAATTTACAAAATTTTCTATAGAAATAAAATTTTGAAGAAATTTTCTATAGAAATAAAATTTTGACAAAATTTTCATAGAAATAAAATTTTGACAAAATTTTCATAGAAATAAAATTTTAACAAAATTTTCTATAGAAATAAAGTTTTGACAAAATTTTGATAAAATTGTCTATAGAAATAAAATTTTGATAAAATTTTCTATTAACTTAAATTTTGACAAAATTTTCTATTGACAAAAATTTTTGACAAAATTTTCTGTAGAAATATAATTTTGACAACATTTTCTATAGAAATAAAATGTTGACAAATTTTTATAGAAAATATAAATAAAATTTTAACAACATTTTCTATAGAAATAAAATTTTTTGTTTGGTCGTTTTTTGGTAAAATTTTCTCCAAATTTTGCTAGATTATTTATGGCTCGAGTGGCAACCGTGCCTGTATCCAAAATTTAATTTTGTACTGCATACAAAAAATGTCTTTATATTAATGAAATTGCGTCCTTGGCTGGGATTCAATACCAATATCCTTAAGGGAAGGCCAAGTTCTTTAGATGACAGAAATTTTAGTTTTTGTTGCTACAATTTTACAAATTTAAATTTATTTTTATTTATTCGGTATTTTCCCATTTATAGCTGCTTGTAAGAACAATGTTATTTTTTATTCTGTAGAGTAGTAGATATTATAAAGGCTTCGTTCCATTAATAACACTTTCGAATGAGGTGTTTATATTATTGAAAATGTCGTATTGCAAAAAATCGGTGTTATTAAAATCCAATCACAATTTATTTATGTATTTTCTTTTCAAATTTACATTTCATTACAATCGCCTTACCTGGGATTAGTAATTTCTGATTTCTCATAAACAATGTGTGGATGGCTTTCAAATGTCATAACATCCGTTTGATTAATACGTTGGTTCAGTTAAGTTGATTTTATAATCAATATATTATTTCTGATTTGTTCAATATTAAAGTGTATACCAGTTTTGTATTTCAAAACAGAAGTTCGAGGAGATTTTTTATTATAAGCCATCCAAAAAGTTGACAGAAGTACTAACTTGAAATTTATGATTATATGTCATTTCAATGAATGAATTAATTAATGAAGATGAGTCATTTCTTATGACTCAACTGGATGTAGAATGAATGTTATCTCTTTATTTAGTTGTCAATTGAATGTGATAATTCCATGCAAACTCTCGATTTTAAGAATATTAATGTATAATAATGGATCTTGGTGCAATTCACGGATATAATATGAATATCAAAATGCTAATTCGTATTAAATATATTTTAAAGAAATAAAAAATAAATGCATATTCACATATTGTTTTTTTTTACAAAAATAGTGAGAAAAATATTGATTATTAACAACAAAGATTATGTATTTAGTATTTATCAAATTGGGGCGAAACCTATATATATAGGAGATATTACAATTTTTCCCATTTTTATTTAACCAATAAATATATTCATTCCCAACTTCATGAAGACGGGATAAAAATCGCAAATCAAAATTGCAAGATGGGCAGGCCGGTAGTGGTTGGAATAGAATATCTCAGCTTGAGCAGTTCATAGATATTTTAAAACATACTTAAGTAAAATTTTGGGAGCCACCGTTAAGTGGCTCAGCGGTGGATTATCCCACCTCAGTAATGCTGGTGACATTTCTGAGTGTTTCAAAGCTTCTCTAAGTGTTTTCACTCCAATGTGGAACGCCGTCCGGACTCGGTTATAAAAAGGAGGTCACTTGTCATTGAGCTTAACATGAAATCGGGCAGCACTCAGTGATAAGAGAGAAGTTCACTACTGTGGTATCACAATGGACTGAATAGTCTAAGTGAACCTGATATATCGCGCTGCCAAATAACCTAACCTAAGTAAAATTTGTTGGCTTTCTAAAAAACATCCCATAAAATTAACAAATGCGTCTTAAATTAGTCTTAAATTATAATAGTTGGCAATAAGTCCATTTTATCATTACACAATTCAACACAAAAATTCTAAAACAAAAATCACTTATTCCAACCGAAAGTACACGATGAGAGGAGAAAAGTAATTTCTGCATTTTGCTAGATTCGTTTTTTATAAGGCTCTATAATTTTTTCTCCAAATTCGATTTTGAGCACATTTTTTTAGCAAAATTTTATTTCTATAAAAATTTTTTTCAAAATTGTATTTCTATAGAAAATTTTGTCAAAAATTTACGTATTTTGTCCAAATTATATTTCTATAAAAAAATTCTCAAAATTTTATTTCTATAGAAAATGTTCTCAAAATTTTATTTCTATAGAAAATTTTGTCAAAATTTTATTTCTATAGAATATTTTGTCAAAATTTTATTTCTATAGAAAATTTTGTTAAAATTTTATTTCTATAGAATATTTTGTCAAAATTTTATTTCTATAGAATATTTTTTCAAAATTTTATTTCTATAGAAAATGTTGTCAAAATTTTATTTCTATAGAATATTTTGTCAAAATTTTATTTCTATAGAAAAAATCTTGTCAAAATTTTATTTCATAGAAAATTTTGTCAAAATTTTATTTCTATAGAAAATTTTGTCAAAATGTTATTTCTATAGAAAATTTTGTCAAAATTTTATTTCATTAGAAAGTTTTGTCAAAACTTTATTTATGTATAATATTTTGTCAAACCAAAACATCAAAAATTCTACCAATATACCAACAGTAAAAATCTACCATTTTTGATAGAATTCTACCAACCGTGAATATAAGTCATATTTTCTATGTGTAAATATTCTCCACAATATTTGAGCTTTTCATACTTTTCAGAAATTAATTTTCGGTCTATAAAGTTTGTATTTTTTATTACTTATTGCAACTATGATATGCCATGTAATTAAAAGACGTATACAAAGTTTTTATTCAATTAATTAGAAGAAGATTTCGAATTTTCAATTACTTGTATTCTAGCTCACGCAGATTATTACCAATTAGAAGATTATAAGTATTTCATGGCTAACTAGAGGTGGTTTTTAGATGAATGACAAATTTATGGATTTGTTTCAACACAATTGTAAAATTTTATATCGTAGATGAGGTAACAGATAATAGAACCAAACAAGATGTAAAAGAAGAAATCAGGCGTCACAGCTACCCACACCATGACTTGAGATTGAAAATTAATTTAGACCTAGAAGTGAGTGCGTGAAGTCGTGAATAAAATTCAAAGATCAGATCATATTTACAAATATTTCAAACATTTTATATATTTAACAGTTAACAAAAAATCGATGATCAATACTTGAATTGTAAACAACGAATAATTTATCAAAACTCATTAAAATTTCTTATTAAAGTGGTAGTCACCATTCATTATTTTTCTATTATTCTACAATTATTTAAATAATTCTCTATTGTATTGATTAGTAATAAAGATCTGCGTAGAATTCTAAACACATTCAGTTAACATATCATATTCCAAACGGTATTAGGTACGAGTATTCTTGATTGCCATTGAAATATTCTAATTTTATTCACTTTATCATTTATGGAAGTTTGATAGTCCCAATTAAAAAAAAAAAAAAAAAACAAAAAAAACAAAAAAACAAAAAAACAAAATATACGAAAACAAGTACATACAACAACAGATTAATAAATAATAATAATAATAATATATATTCATAAAATATGTCAATAATTTAATACTTAATTAGCTATGAAACGTGAGGAATGTGCACAAGTTTTGATAAATCGTGAGAACTTAAATAGAAGAAATTCACAATTTTTCTATTAATCACCATGGATAGGCATTTTTGAGGCAAGCTTTAATGGAGAATACCGACAACAAGTGAATACCTAAGTATTCCTATAATGTATGAGCCCCTTTAACATTCCACGAAATGCACTTGAACTTTTTCAATATCAAATGTTCGATAAAAATCAATTGTTTTTAATTTAATCTTACGTGAAAATAGGTGGTACTCAGCATTTTATAGTTGAATCTCTGAATACGATAATGAGTCAAAAAGCAAATTGTATGGAAGCTATGGATTTCAATGATCCATACAATTATGGCAACTGCTATAACCATATAGCAATTAAATATGCTGTATAATTGTTGTTGTCCATAGCGGCATTGTAAGTTTTGAAAACGGCTAATTTCAATAACACCAAAAAACCCAAATTACTGTGTTTTTGTTTTTTGTTGTTAACTTTCAACACTCTCTCATGAAACAAGCTCGACAAAAAGTTGCATGATTTATTAGAGGTGTTTTTAACAAATACTCATTTTTAATTCCCCGATTTTTTTCATTTCATTTAAATGATGAATTTGCTACTGGAAATATAAATTTCATGTAAAAACAATTTTAAATTAACATAAATCAATAATTGTTACAGTATTAGCATGGCCCCACCACCAATCAACAACAAAAATGGAAGCGAAATAATTATTAGGTTTTTTGGCCTTAATTCTCAGAATATTATTTGTAATGGATTTTCCAAAAAAAAAAAAAAATAAAGAGAAAAATATAATATTTTATGACTTAGAGTACATAAGTTTTTTCTCAGACTAATACAAGTTTTAGATAAAGTATAACGAGGACAGTGAGAAAGCAATTTACGATAGTGAGAAATCAAAACGAAAATAACAAAAAAGTGGTAAAAGAGGCCTCATTTAAAATCGATGGCGGAATGCTCCATTTTTTTGTTGTTTGGAAAGACAAAAATCGCACGGAGCCTCAACAGGAGAATACTGAGGGTGGGACAATAGGTCACAGGTTGCCATTCGAGCAAAAAAAATCTACCACAAAACAAAAAAAAAATCTATAGAAACTTTTGTCAAAATTTTATTTCTGTAGATTTTGTCAAAATTTTATTTCTATAGAAAATTTTGTCTACATTTTATTTCTATAGAAAATTTTGTCAAAATTTTATTTCTATAGAAAATTTTGTCAAAATTTTATTTCTATAGAAAATTTTGTCAACATTTTATTTCTATAGAAAATTTTGTCAAAATTTTATTTCTATAGAAAATTTTGTCAAAATTTTATTTCTATAGAAAATTTTGTCAACATTTTATTTCTATAGAAAATTTTGTCAAAATTTTATTTCTATAGAAAATTTTGTCAAAATTTTATTTCTATAGAAAATTTTGTCCAAATTTTATTTCTATAAAATTTTGACAAAATTTTATTTCTATAGAAAATTTTGTCAAAATTTTATTTCTATAAAATTTTGTCAAAATTTTATTTCTATAGAAAATTTTATTTCGTTTTGTTTTGTTATTGTTGGTTTGTTCTTCAATCATTTTGTTGTTTTTGATTTCAGCTTAAAATCATGCATTAACTAAACTACAAGTGTAGCTTAACCAACAGAGGAAATTAATTTTATTTCAATAGAATATTTTGTCAAAATTTTATTCCTATAGAAAATATTGTCAAAATTTTATTTCTATAGAAAATTTCGTCAAATTTTTATTTCTATGGAAAAATTTGTCAAAATTTTATTTCTATAAAAAAATTTTGTCAATAGTTGTAGAAGAATTATTTTCAAAATCTAACAAAACATCAAGAATTCTGCCAATCTACCAAACAGTAACATATCGACCATTTTTGGTAGAATTCTACCAACCGTGGCAACCGTGTTAACAGTACAATTCTACCAATTTGGCTCAACTGGTGGTGTGAGCCGTTTTGTTTTGCAATTTTTCGTCGAATGACCCCAGTAATTCGGCATTGTCACTCGATCGTAGTCAATGTGAATCACATTTTTGGAATCCAAGAAAACATGGTCATTACCTTTCAAACCAATGGTTTAGTCGTCCCCTTCTTCGGAGCAAGTTCAACGGATACAGTCTACAGTCTCCGGTATGTAACAGTGGGACCACTTCGTCGACTTCAAATAAACGATGCTGAAACTCCTTGGAGTGAACCTAAACAACACATATCTGAAATAATCTCACGGTTGTGATTACTGACAGTTTTCTCATGCTCAAAATGCTGTGAAGAATATGATCCACACAATCTTTTAATGTCACAATTTGTAAACTTCTCTCTCATCAATGAGTGCTACCTGATTCTATGATTAGCTCAATGACAAGGGAATGAGCCAAATGGCGTTTCACATTATGGTGAAAGCACTCAGAGAACATTCAAAAATGTCAACCGCTATGCTGGGAAGGAATAAACCATCGCTGAAAATCTTTTCGGTGTTGGGTGGAAACTGGACCATTCTGTATTCAAGATGGACATGCTACGCATTGCACCAAGGTGACAATGATATTATATTGATATTAGTATGAGAAAAAAAACACCTAGACCCTCACAATGTTGTCAGTATTTATCTGGCTCTTGTTCCCAATCGGGAAGTTTTCGACTACAAAAATTCCCTATTTAAATTGAAAATTTTTAACAAGTTTTTATGGAAAAAAATAATAATAATAATAAAGAAATAGGCTCTGTGACGAACACTGATGAAAGGGCAACATTTAGGCCCAAATCCTCACGAAATGATTTCACAATTGTAGAAAAATGTCTTAGCCAAGCTGAGTAAAATTATAAATTAGCGCTGTGTCCGCTTCTAACCCAAATGCCACCGTGGTGCAATGGTTAGCATGCCAGCCTTGCATACACAAGGTCGTGGGTTCGATTCCTGCTTCGACCGAACACCAAAAAGTTTTTCAGCGGTGGATTATCCCACCTCAGTATGCTGGTGACATTTCTGAGGGTTTCAAAGCTTCTCTAAGTGGTTTCACTGCAATGTGGAACGCCGTTCGGACTCGGCTATAAAAAGGAGGTCCCTTGACATTGAGCTTAACATGGAATCGGGCAGCACTCAGTGATAAGGGAGAAGTTCACCTATGTGGTATTACAATGGACTGAATAGTCTAAGTGAGCCTGATACATCGGCTGCCACCTAACCTAACCAAACCTAACCTAACCCAAATGCTCCATTTGCAGTGGAATAAAGAGGCAAAGTTTTCTTTTTTTGTAATTTTGACGATTTGCTGTGCTTCTATTCCAATAATGTAAACCTGATTTATTATATTGAATATATTTCGAAAAAAAATCCAAAATTTATGGAAATTCCTAAGTTAATGGAAATTCCAAATTTCGTCCCCATACACGAAAAAATATCCCCAATTTGGGGATATAGATCAAATTTTTCCAACATTTTACCAAATTCATTAGTGTGCATGCTTTGATCTAAGGTGACGTGCGAACAACAAATTGATGGTCAGACGAAAGGGCTACAATAACACAGAAGAAGTTTCTAAATCTATCTGTTACTATGGAATAAGGACCAATAATTATATTTTTATTAATTTCTCCCAATTTGAAGACACCCTATTTACTACATGACCGATCTCAAAAACTACAATCATTGAATTTCAAGGCGAATGACGTTCGAATCTTAATACTGAGAATTTCTGATGTTTTCACTTAATTAACTTGAAATTCACTAACAAAATTATCTTCTGCATGATTTACATGACATGAAAATTATGAAAAATCGTGAGTTTAGTTGTGAAATCATTTAAGACAAAACAAAAAAAAAAAAATTATAATGTCAATGACTCGTGTCAATTAATTCTGTTTTGCATTGGGATTTCAAGCTCGCTAGCTGGCATTATGACTCCAAACTATGAAATGATGCTGTTATACGTAATGTTTTGTCTATTTTGATGCCATTGTTCCACTGGCGTCCATCCTAATATTACTCGATTATGTTAATTTATAACCACGGAAGGTGTCAACAAACTGTTGACGACGGCGTCGACATGTATCTATCAAAAAGAGACACCTACCCACTCCTAATCAAATGGCGGCAAATATTTTTTTTATTTAGCTTTCGTGTTTTTACCATTATTATTTTTTTTTTGTTTTATTTCTCAAGACACTAAGAAGACAAGTTCCGCATACAAGCTCAATTGATATATGGTCTTGGTATGGAACAAGAGTAAGTGATAGCTTAACATCTTAGATAGTTAAAATACCAAGATGAAACGCCTTTAAAATGTGTAATTAAGTATTTTTTATTTGGTCGATTACATAAATGTTATTTATAATAACAATTCGCAAAATATTTATAATTAAAAATACTATATGTTTTTGGAAGTTCAAGGACGAACACTAGTTTTAAAATTAAATTTGATTTAATGAAATGCGCCATTTAAAGTTTATTTTATCTACTGAAATAAAATAAAAACAGGTGGTTTTTCTTCGAATCAATCGTAACATTCAACATTTATTTGAAACAATCATGTCGGCATATATTTTTTCCAGTGTATATAATAAAATGCTACTTTAAGAACAATGTACAGATAGCGAAACACGGATATCATCATTTATCACCGTATAAAAATTCCAAAGTTGCATCAGTATGTGTACGGCGCAACGTTGTTTCATATGGAGTATAACAGTTTTTCGTACATACCAAGGTTGCCATTTTGGTCCGATCGGACCAAAATTGGTCCAAAAAATTATTAATATTTAAATTTGGTCCGATGGTCGGACCAAAAGGAATTTGGTTGATTTTGGTCCATTTTGTTCAAATAGGTAATTAGGTAGGCAAGTTTAACAAATTTTCTATAGAAATAAAATTTGGACAACAATTTTCTAATGAACTAAAATTACAACAAAGTTTTCTACAGAAATAAAATTTTGTCAAAATTTTCTACAATACAATTTTTATAAAATTTTCTATAGAAATAAAAATTTGACAAAATTTTCTATCGAAGTAAAATTTTGGAAAAAATTTAACTTCTAACGACCCGTTTCATGTAGCTCCGTTAGGAACTGTCAGTTAACAGAAAGTAAATTGAAATTAAATTACTGAAAAATGTTAAGCAGTGAATTTCCTAACTTGAGACTTTACAAATTGTAATGCTTTTTATTAATGATACTACAACAGAAAACAAACATTTTTTGCCTATCTCGATCTCCTTTTTTTAATTATTTTTGTCTTGTCTCTAACAAATTCTCTATGTTATCTACTGATGCTCTTGTGCTAATCTAAATTTTCTTACTGATGCTCTCTTGATCTAATGTTTCTCTTGTGCTAATCTTGTGTATTTATTACTATGTTTCTCATACTCTTTAATGTTACTCTTTTTACTCTTATTGTGTGTGTGTTATCTCTGCCTATTGACAAAGCTGTAGACAACCACAAAATTGTACCAACCACACCCACTCCCCATTCAATTTCAGACTCACTTGTAACGCAATTTCCTGTAGATTTACAGCCGCCCATTGTTGAGGCAACGGTAGTGAGCGCAGATGATAAGAAAGCTCTTGATAGCTATGGCAATCCGATTGAATCGTTAAAGCCCATTGAGACACCAGACGGCCGCAAAGTGATAAGTGCCCAAGGTCTGCAATTCGAAATACCCAATTATGCTTCAGGCATTACTGAATTGAAGAAGCCTTTCGATGACTTACTGCCACCATTTGTTGGTGAGTTGAGCAATGATTTACAAAACCAATCTAATACAACTGGGGGACAAAAGGACAGCGACCACAAAGACTATGACAAAAATGACAAAATGGACGCCAACGTTGACAACAATAGAGATGTGAAAGAAAAGAATACCAGTGATATGTCTGAAATTTTACGGCTCGAGAGACACCCAAGAACTCTAACGAACACACATATGCACGTTGCGTCGCCAACGAACACGACATTGGACATTGGCACTTTCACAAACAAACCGTATACAAATCAATACGATGGTCTACAACAACCATCATCCACGGCTGTGTTTGGTCAACGTTTGTCGCATCAGCGAAACTCTCAGCTCATATCATTCTCATCATTGTCACAAACTTTCGCATCTGCATCTACACCATTTTCATTTCTTTCAGCCTCCTCTCTTCATAAACACTCAACTCCTATTAATTTACCAAGTACCTCTAGTAAGTCTTTGCTTTCAGTCCACTCTAGTAATACCCCTCTTAGTAATGGTAATTTCAACTACCCCAATGTACCTACCGATGCTTCCATTATCGAACGTATAGCCTCTAAATATCATAATCCCCTTCCCGCCCTAGATCCCATTGCCGTTGCCGTTCCCAATGATAGTTCGGAATCGCTTACAACTGTAGCTGGCCCCCATTCTTCGGTCGGTGCCACCGAAATAGATATTGAAAATGTTCATTTAGTGGAAATACCCTCGGAAAGCTCTAAGAAATCGCTTAAAGGTTTGCCTCAGTACATTATTGACTTGAATGATCCAGATATAGATGGCCCCGTGGAGTATATGCCCAATGGTGAGCGAGGTTTAAGTGTTATCGCATGGGACTTGCTGCCACCAGATCATGCTGATCCTGTTAATGATAAAACCAACGATGGTCCCAACCGAAAATCCATTGTAGGACTTTCAGCTAGTCAACAGCATATGGGATCAGCATCGGAAACCTCATACACCATTCAGTCTTCGGAAACTAGCCAAGAAGATAAGAGTGGATTTGGGCATAGTCAAATATTTTCGCACAATGTCGAGACATCTACAACTGCTAGGTCTACGACAACTCCTCGTACTACATCAACCACTGTTCGTACTACTACGACGCCACGTACAACTACCACACAACGCACAACTACCACACCACGAACTACTACAACACCACGTACTACAACAACACCACGTACTACTACAACACCACGTACCACTCGGAGAACAACTACCACAACTACTACAAGCACCACACCTCAGCCAGATTCGTCGGAATTCTTTAAATTAGAAGGTGGCGATTCATACACACTACCTTCATGGTTGGCCGACATAGATGATCCGGATCTGGATGTGGCAGTTGCCTATGTTATACCTGAGGATATCAATCAATATAATCATACCATTTCCAAAGATATTCTTCCACCTCTGGAACCCTATACAGACCTTAATGCCTTGAATGTAACACCTCCTACAACGAATAAACCTTCCAGCACCACTACTACAGTGAGAACTACAACTGCAAGGCCTTCAACGACAACAACTACTAGAACAACCACCACCACTACGACTACGACTAGAAGGCCAACAACCACCAGATCAACCACACCTAGAACCACCTATCGTTCTGGTGGCGGCAGTTCCCAAGGATCCCATTGGGTTCGAGCTAAGCCCACAAAATCAACAATTCGACCTACTACAAGTGTATTCAATAATCAAATCACCTCCTCACTCTCCAGTCAGACATTTAATTCACTCTCCACCACAACATCTTCTGGAAATTATAATCGCACTCCCACCACTCCCACATCCAGCACAACTAGCACGACGACAACTACCCAAAAGCCCAAAACGACTATAAATTCCTTTAATAGCCATTCTACCTCTGTCTCCAATATAGACAAAATCACCAGTGAAGAAGTAACGTCGGCAGGCATTCAAAAACCGCCAAATCCCTTCCTAGGAGCCTATAATCCTCAACCATTTTCTAAGCCTAGTACTACAACCACCACAAGGAAACCTACCACCACGACGACCACTACCACAACCAGCACAACACCATCTCCAAATGATGTGAATCCCTTTGAACCTACTATACCTCCATGGTTGGCCCAATTCGATTATGTTGATGTTGGTCCTGGTGTACCCTTCGTCTATAATCCGGATGACGAGGAGTCCCCTGTCGATGACGACATACAACCACCTTCTAAATTCAATGCTGAGGGAGATTCAGGCAAAACCACTTCATCTTCCTTTTCGAATTCCCAGAATTCTGGCCAATCAAGCTTCTCAAATAAATTCTCTTCTACTGCTACCTCTCTAACTTCTGCTTCTTCTATCCCATCCAAAGTAACAATTCCACTTCCATCCATTGAAATCAGTCAAGACGATAACACGTTGACACAACCGCAAGATGTGTTCGCACCAACGCAGACTAGTTCCGCGGAGGCCATTAATGTTAGTAAAAAGACCTCATCAAGTTTTAACGCCCATTTTCCAGCACGATTTGAGCCAACTACTGCTGGCGTGGAGAATACCAATAAAATACCATTGGCTGCGGATCGTGAATCATTCCCACCATTCAATACTCCCACTATTCCCGGCTCACCATTGCCAACAAAGACAACTTTCAGCAAAAGTGAAGATGGCAAAGTTATAACCAATAACATTTTCCTCAATAGTGGAGGATCAACAACACAATCTTCAGTCACTAAGCCATTTGGAACATTTGTCACTGGCAACTCTGTAACTAAAGGTACGAAAATATTTAATTGAATTTTTTATAAAATTATATTCCAAACTCAAGACATACAAAATTTAAATTCAAAATTTTAAAAATGATTTTTGTTGTTTTTTTTTTTTTGCTATAGGTACAGGTACAGGAAGTACAACTGGTTTCACAAAAGTCAGCACATCCAGCAATCAGTTTACTACCTCGTCTGCAGCTTCAGGTTTTGTGACAGCCTCAACTAACAGTGGTGGAAACAAATATACAGGAAACTTTGGTGGACCACCTGGAGTGTTGGCACCAAATGGCATACCATCAAAGCCATCAGGATTTGTAACAGCGGCAACATCAGCACCGACTAAAGCTTTCAGTACATCACCTACCAGTGGCCCTTCATTTGGTACCACTTCCGCAGTCGGAAATTCTGGCAAGTTTACTGGTAGTTTTGGTGGACCTCCAGGAGTATTAAGGCCATATGACAATGTTAAATCTATTTAAATCATGATACATGTATTTCATTTACACGCAATCTCTTAGATTAAGTTAAATTATTTATAAAAAAAAACGAAAGCAAAAAAAGCAAGAACCGACTTGTAAAACACCAACTTAGAGTGGTTCCAAACAAAATTATGAGGAAAAAAAATATTTGCACTAGGAGTATTTAATTTTTTTTTTTATTTTTCAAAAACAACATAATTTATTACCATTTCCTGTACCACAACACATACTCGCTCCGTCTGATGCTTATAATTATATTGTATATATAAACATATGACCTTTCTTCGTTTATAAATAATCAAGGACCAAGAAGAAGTGTATAATAAAGATAACACATACCTACACATTAATAATCCATATACAACAGACACATTTAAATCACGTATTATTATTTTTATAGATTGTATGTAAATGTTAATGGCTTTATTTTTTCCACCGGTATGTTATTAAATAAATTGAGAGTGAACGAAGAATGAAAGAAGAAGAAAAAACAACAAGGAAGAAGGAAAAATACCCAACTGAAATCATACATTTTGGTGATGTCTCCAAGGCTCAGCTGTGAGTTAAAGAAAAAAAAACAGAAATGTTTTTATTGTTGACATCCATTATGACTTGATCACTGTTAATTTTGGCCAACATGCAAACCGAACCCCTTAAAACCACAGCACATGTAGTCATCATTACACAAGTCTACAAATCTATTCATATAAAATTGTGGGTAATGTCTGCAAGGACTAATGAGAAAATCAAATTTTAAATGAAACTTGATGATCTACCGAATTATGATAAAATTGAATTTTGAGGGGGTAATAAAGGCAATGTAATCACCGTTTAAGAGAGCTTTTTTTTGTAGATTCTCCCTTTTACGTATTTTTATTGGAAACAATTTTTTTGCTAGTAGTTAAATTTTATTTTTTTTTTGGAAATTTTCCACAGCCCAATGAAGTTTTCCTTTTGTTAAGTATATCTCAAACATTTTATAAACTAAACGTGGGTATAAAGTTCAATGACCATACGCATAAGTTCAATATGAACTAAAGCAAAAGAATGGTATGGTTAAAATGGTCATGATTTGGCACCAATGATTTTCTACTTTACTTTTATTTCATTTTTTCTTCTAAGAGAGGATGTAATTTCATGAACTGCAGTTAAAAGGTACAACAGCATTAAATTGTCCTGGTTTAAACAACGCTTTGTGGAAATCTCAAAATGTGGAGTAAAATTTAGTTCGATTTTCGTGCGAGGTTCATTCTTCCAATAAAACAGTTCACTTTTTTTCGCTGCGGAAAGCGGAGTTCAACCTACAGTCCGAACAATATGCGACGCCACTTTAAAAATGTTAAGAGTTACTGAGAAATTTCATTAAACGATAAGGAAATTGAATTCAATTTCCTTATCGTCAGGTATAGAAAAAAATCAGGGCTGCTTAGCTGATAGCCTAAGTAGCTAATGCTAGATTTTTCTCTATTATTCTTATATTTACTATAAGTTTAATAAATAAATAAATAAATAAAATCAGTGCTGTCATTCAGGATCGATTTTTATAAATCCCGGGATTTGGGATTTCAAAATATTGAATCCCGGGATTTTCCTGGATTTTTTTCAGGATTTTTAAACTATTTTGAGTAATAACAATCTACATCATCATTAATCAAATTTGGTTTAATTCAATTTAATTTAAAAAAAAAGTAACAAGAGAACTTAAGTGTAATTTAAAAAATCAATAACTTCAAATTTCTACTTAATAAAAATAATATGAACACAAAAATAAATTAAAAGCTATTTCATAACATCTTAAAAATATCAAGGCATCCAAAACTTCATCAGATATACACGATCTTATCTTATAGCAGATCTCTATTAGTCACTGGCCTATCAGATATACACGATCTTATCTTATAGCAGATCTCTATTAGTCACTGGCCTAAGGGTTGTTTACACTGAATTAAGACATCGATTTCAATAAGCCAAATTGGGCCAATAATTAATAAGAATAAAATTTATTAACAAAAGTCCTAAAAAGCCAGAAATTTAAAAAATTTTGATTATTTTTCGGGATCCCGAAAATATCGGGATGCAAAATAAAAAATCACGGGATTCGGGACACGACTTCAACAAATCAACTAACCAATCCTAAAATCGAAAAGTCGTTTTCAGAGGACTAACCGACTTCATGGACTTTCAACATTCTTATTGAAGTACAATATTTTAGCTATCGTAGAATATATAATGATCTTTTAATATTGGCCAAAACTCGGCTAATCGACTTTCAAGGAAAGAATCCACTTTGAAGTACACCAATCAAATTGTATGTGTGCGTGTGTTTATTTTGATAGAGAGGAAAATATGATGCTGAAAATGTTCTCTCTTCTCTGAGGGAAGAGAGAGTAAGAGTGTGTAAAACACAATGTTCACATTTACGGTTTTTTATTTTTTTAAACCCAGCAAAAAACAAACATTGTAAGCAAAACAGCATTGATTCTGATCCAATTTTGTAAACAAAAACGTAGTTTTGATTTTTGAAAATTTTAAATTTTAAATTTCGCTAGACCATTAGTTACAAAATTACAAATTGTTATAACAAATGTTATACAGTGTTACTATCATTTGCCTTATTGACATGGTCTTGTTTGGAAATAAAAACTTGTTGATTTGTTTACTTTACCAACATGCTTCGCATGACTTTGGTCATGTACACTCGAGAAAAAAAAATATGTTAGCCATAGAATATTAAATAAAATTAACAATTACAAAAATGTTTCATTCATGATTATTTTTTTCAATCAACAGACCATTTATAGTTTTGAAGTTCGTATTACATTTTGGACTTTCAAACTAAATCTTTTTTGTTTGTGTATAACTCTCTTGATATACCTCCGGACAGACAAATATAAAATTATTCCAAAAAGATTTTTATAATAGCTTCCAGACTATACATGGCTTCGAGCCGCGTTACTACCTTAAACTATCTGTATTGTAAAGGAATATTATCGTTGGCTCGTAATCGATACGAAAATCCTTCTTAAATAGAGAACAAAACATACACCCAGAGAAGGAATAAATATGACCACCTCAAATATCTTTCAAGAGCAAAATGTTATTTTTGGACGGGGAGCATGGAACGTTTTTGTTGTTTTCTCGTCAAACATAATATGAATATTTTGGTGAACATACAGACTATTTAGTATTCAACACATTTTTGTGGGTGTAATTTAAGTTGTTTTCTAACTATTAAAGAACATGCAAACTATCAAACCCAACCTACCAATAATTTATTATAGAATTGAGTGGAGTTGGTGATTGGCTTCCACCACAAATCAATTTCAATAAAATATTCCAAATTTGTTAAATTGGTGCAAATTTATGAAAATATGTTTCATTTGTATTATTATTATGTCAATACAACAAATTGGGAAATTTATTGTGTCACATTAATTTTGTACTCAGCATTTTGGTGGATAGATAAAGACTTGAAATTACCCTATGTAACATACTTGTAATCTTTCAAAATCGACTAATCGAACTTTAACTAAAAAGTCGAATTTGAATTAAAAGGAGAATATATCGTCCCCTCAATAAAACAATAGTGTATAATTTTTTTGTCGTTTCGAGAAAATCGAGTTTGAAGTTTTTGTAAAAATAGACTTTTGGGAAAAGCGTCATATTTCAGAAAATTATCGGTGTTTTCAACTTCTTGTAACTTAACTATGTGGTGGAATAACCAGACCATTGGTAGATGATATTCTACTAAGCAATAAGAGCATTAATTGCAATTAAATAACATTCAAAATACCATGATGTCATATAGGCTACTTTATTTATTTTAGAATCTATATGAAAATCAGTATACACTATTTTATTTTGTATGGTATACACTATTTTATTTAAATTTTTTGCGCCATTTATCATGAAGTATTTTAATTTGCCGGACGAATGTTCATGCAATAAAACAAAGTATTCGTACTAAATAATCCATTTTATTTATAATTCAGTCATTTTTGCAAATTCAATAACACGTAGACTAGAGACGTAGACAGAGCAATTCAATTTAAATTAAAAAAATACACGAATGAAAGACAATATTAATTAATATTCACCTTCGGAAATATATTCCTCCGCATCAGGCTCATCCAAGCAATATCGATTTCCCCCAGGCTGAAGACTAAGATAAAAGGAATGAAATTATTTGGGAATTATATTTTTGGTGCACAGCCCCTTGAGATCGTTGTACTTTAAAGACGATATGGTAGGCAATTATTATGGAAAATTAGGGCCCTTGCCTCCCCATCTCCCGTCTCTGGAATGGTTTAATCGGATAAATCTGTAGATAAATTTATATTGGTTTTTATTTCGCTTTCTAGAACAATTTCGTGATTATCTGGATATTCCGGACCGCAATCTGTCGAAATTCAATTTACTTAGTCATATACGAGCCACCGTGGTGCAATGGTTAGCATGCCCGCCTTGCATACACAAGGTCGTGGGTTCGATTCCTGCTACGACCGAACACCAAAAAGTTTTTCAGCGGTGGATTATCCCACCTCAGTAATGCTGGTGACATTTCTTTCAAAGCTTCTCTAAGTGGTTTCACTGCAATGTGGAACGCCGTTCGGACTCGGCAATAAAAAGGAGGTCCCTTGTCATTGAGCTTAACATGGAATCGGGCAGCACTCAGTGATAAGAGAGAAGTTCACCAATGTGGTATCACAATGGACTGAATAGTCTAAGTGAGCCTGATACATCGGGCTGCTACATAACCTAACCTAGTCATATACGAGACACATCATCATCATTTGATTATCAATTCTCACCATGATTTGATAGATTCATTATTTTCATGAAATATTTCTTCCTGTCTAAAGAATCCATTCTCCAAAGAGGTAACAATAATAGTGTAAAATAATTGTATGCTATTTTTTATGTCAAATTTGAACAAACAGACAAATTTGTTTGACATATAAAATTGTGTATAAGTGCAATACGGATTGGCTTCAAATAAAAATTTGCCAAAAAATAGTGTATATCAATATAGACAATTTTTCATTTTATTTGTCTGTGCGAATGGATTGTTTTGAATAATAAAAGTTGTGTACACTTTTTATACACTATTTTTCTTCGAAATTATGTTCAGAGGAACAACTATATAAAACACAATACCTGCATTTAGGCAATTATTAATGAAAATATTCTAACGAGAAATTATACACTATTTTTTCAATTGACATTTTGACCAACTTTGTGGAAGAAGAATTTTACCAAATTTTGACCAGATCTAGAATCGATTATGTAGATTCTTATTCTGCAATAAAAAAATAATGGTGTATATACGTATACGCTATTGTTTTATTGAGGGGACGATATATATGTAGTCCTTCATAAAACACGGAATTTCCAAAAGTAAATTAGATTCGGAAATTTATTGGCAATAGGATCTATGGTTTCCTTGATTGAATTTGTTCTATAGTCATGTTTAATAACGATTGTTTTATCTTTGCGTTTGATAAAATTTTTTCAATAATATTCCGCCTACAAAAAATGATCCATAATAATCGACAATTTCCCATTTTTATTTGTTCTTTATTTTGCAACCTAACTCTTCAATAAAATGACATCATTCATTTGAAATAAAATTTTAAAAATTTCGGGAATTCTCAAAAGTACACCCACATACTGGATTTGTCCATAACAACCATATATAGGATGCCATCGGTTATTTTGGTTAATCAAACACAAATTGTCTACAAGCAATGTCAATAAATACCGATTTTTACCTAAATGGGACACACACACACAGCAATTTGGCATGACGTTCATTTCTAATGCCAAAACTTCTTATGAAAACAAAAAAAGGAAAAACTAAATAAAAAAATGGAACAGGTTAACGATGAATTAATATCAGGCCATAAAAACAATACCAAATAAATTAGTGGAATGTTGAACACGAACACATTGAATTTGTTCATATTTACATGCAAGCATATATAATTAATAGCAAGGTAATTGAATATTTCATTGAGTTTTTTAAATGATTGCATTATTATAATTTATGTAAATATAATTTACAATTTCCATAAGAATTAAATTTAAAGCATACAATTACTAAATCGTAATTGAATTTGTTAACGATAAATAAATGCATAATAAACAGCGTAACCGGCATGAGATACTACCAATTTCACACTGGTATCATGGTTGCCATTCGTGCACCCAGAGAAATGGTTGGTTGCAATTCGATAAATACAATGAGGAAATGACTGTCAGTAACTTATTTTTTGTTACAAGAACAATGTTTTGATTATTTTCCCCATTATACATTCAACACGACCATAAAAAAGTTCACAGGATCAAAACGAAATTCCCATAACCATTCAATTGGTTACAATAACCAATGCCGATAAATTTGGTTTTATGCTGCATAAAATTGTTGAGCTAACTACCAGCATAGTGAGACCTACATCATGGGAGTCATCAAATGGTTGGTACAACCAAAAGTTGAGTATACTAATAGAATCTTAGTTCAATTATAGGACGGGCGTAAGGTAGTTGTTGCAACAAATAAATATTTATATCAACATCGACATGGTAAATGGTATGACGCTACAAAATTTGCAAAACGGGGAACAGCATTTACTTGATAATAGTCCGCAATACATTGAATAAAGTTTATCCCATAGAAAAGAAGTTGCCTTAAGGTAAGTATCGCACCGATTTATATAAAAGGAATATTACGAAAGTTTCCATAAAAATTGCAGGCTTCATACACCAACAAACACAAATACTTTTTACGGCAAGCGAGCCTTTTTTGTTTATTGTATTAAGAATACAGGAAGAGTCTAAGTCGATCTGTATTTATATCTAGACGCTTAAGGAAGAAATTTCTGGCAAGTATATATTGAATTAGGTTCTGTAGTTTGACCACATAATTGCAACCAAATAACCATCTGTCATTGGTATACAAACATTACCTATAACAAATTGTAAATTGTAATGTAAATTGATCTCACATATATGTAGGTCAAAAGCCTTTGTTGTTAGCACCTTTTGTATTTATTTTCGTAGTTTATTATGATTGTAAATCTTATAATAAATTAATAAAATCGCAATATAATCTGCCCTTTCATTTGATATTGGAATTTGGTTAGGATAATAATAAAGAAAATCGTGGGCGGTTGCACCAACAAACAAAACAATTAATATGAAATTGCGACAACCAATGCAAAGTTGATCCAACATACTACCATGTAGTTACAATTGCCAAATGTTAGTTGTGATGACAGATATCATTGATAGTTGATGGAACCACCTGCATTCGGTTGGCAAATAATTCGGTTGAGGCAACGAATTTGTTTTCTGGGTGTGCAAAATTAATCTACTAAAATTTTAAGAAAATTTTACCAAAAATCTGCCAAATTTAAAAAATCGTTTTTAAATTTTTATTTCTATAGAAAATTTTGTCAAAATTGTATATCTATAGAAAATTTTGTCAAAATTGTATATCTATAGAAAATTTTATATCTATAGAAAATTTTGTCAAAATTTTATTCTATAGAAAATTTGGTCAAAATTTTATATCTATACAAAATTTTGTGAAAATTTTAAAGGGTGATTTGTTAAGAGCTTGATAACTTTTAAAAAAAAAAAACGCATAAAATTTGCAAAATCTCATCGGTTCTTTATTTGAAACGTTAGATTGGTCCATGACATTTACTTTTTGAAGATAATTTCATTTAAATGTTGACCGCGGCTGCGTCTTAGGTGGTCCATTCGGAAAGTCCAATTTTGGGCAACTTTTTCGAGCATTTCGGCCGGAATAGCCCGAATTTCTTCGGAAATGTTGTCTTCCAAAGCTGGAATAGTTGCTGGCTTATTTCTGTAGACTTTAGACTTGACGTAGCCCCACAAAAAATAGTCTAAAGACGTCAAATCGCATGATCTTGGTGGCCAACTTACCGGTCCATTTCTTGAGATGAATTGTTCTCCGAAGTTTTCCCTCAAAATGGCCATAGAATCGCGAGCTGTGTGGCATGTAGCGCCATGTTGTTGAAACCACATGTCAACCAAGTTCAGTTCTTCCATTTTTGGCAACAAAAAGTTTGTTAGCATCGAACGATAGCGATCGCCATTCACCGTAACGTTGCGTCCAACAGCATCTTTGAAAAAATACGGTCCAATGATTCCACCAGCGTACAAACCACACCAAACAGTGCATTTTTCGGGATGCATGGGCAGTTCTTGAACGGCTTCTGGTTGCTCTTCACTCCAAATGCGGCAATTTTGCTTATTTACGTAGCCATTCAACCAGAAATGAGCCTCATCGCTGAACAAAATTTGTCGATAAAAAGCGGATTTTCTGCCAACTTTTCTAGGGCCCATTCACTGAAAATTCGACGTTGTGGCTCGTTAGTAAGTCTATTCATGATGAAATGTCAAAGCATACTGAGCATCTTTCTCTTTGACACCATGTCTGAAATCCCACGTGATCTGTCAAATACTAATGCATGAAAATCCTAACCTCAAAAGAATCACCCTTTATTTGTACAGAAAATTTTGTCAAAGTTTTATATCTATAGAAAATTTTGTCAAAATTTTATTCCTATAGAAAATTTTGTTAAAATTTTATTTCTATAGAAAATGTTGTCAAAATTGTATTTCTATAGAACATTTTGTCAAAATTTTATTTCTATAGAAAATTTTGTCAAAATTTTATTTCTATAGAAAATTTTGTCAAAATTTTATTTCTATAGAAAATTTTGTCAAAATTTTATTTGTATAGAAAATTTTGTCAAAGTTTTATATCTATAGAAAATTTTGTCAAAATTTTATTCCTATAGAAAATTTTGTTAAAATTTTATTTCTATAGAAAATGTTGTCAAAATTGTATTTCTATAGAACATTTTGTCAAAATTTTATTTCTATAGAAAATTTTGTCAAAATTTTATTTCTATAGAAAATTTTGTCAAAATTTTATTTCTATAGAAAATTTTGTCTAAATTTTATTTGTATAGAAAATTTTGTCAAAATTTTATTTCTATAGAACATTTTGTCAAAATTTTATTTCTATAGGATATGTTGTCGAAATTGTATTTCTATAGAAAATTTTGTCAAAAATTTATTTCCATAGAAATTTTTTTCAAAATTTTATTTCTATAGAAAATTTTGTCAAAATTTTATGTCTATAGAAAATGTTGTCAAAAATTTATTTCTATAGAAAATTTTGTCAAAATTTTATTTCTATAGAAAATGTTGTCAAAAATTTATTTCTATAGAAAATTTTGTCAAAATTTTATTTCTATAGAATTCTACAAATTTGGCAACCGTGTCTGGTATATCAGACAAAATAGAAATATTTGTTTCGTTTAACAAACAGCTGATAATATAGTCCGCAAACAACCATTTAAGCTTAACAAACTAGGATAGTTCCTCTCTTCCTCCTTCTCAGGTCCAACTTTTTTCAATCATTTTAATTTCCGGATGCACCGGAAATTGTAGACTTGTCGTGAATTTATATTAAAAAGCTCAAAAGAAAGTTTGTAAAATAAGTTATTCAACAACTTTTTACTGCTGTTTACTTCAAGTCCGCTGTTTTAGAGAAGAATTCGAGTAGGACAAATAGTTGTAATGAAAACGTTCTTTTTTTACAGTTTTACTGTTAACATTGTGAATTATAGTTGGGCCACCTTTTATTTACATATCCTTAAAAAATCTACATATGTATGTTTCTGCTAATTAATCGTATGGAGGGGTTTTGTAAATTCTTCAAGCTTATTTAAATTGCATATTAATTAAACTCCATTTACATTAATCAAAATCATTATACTAACATGAAAACGCAAACAAACCAGAAGGGGAGGGGGGAGAAACAACAAGAAATCAAAGAACGACATTCGACGGCCTTTGCAATTGCATGTCACCGTTCTATACTCCCCCATACTAACCCATACTCAGTGGTCCCCCCCCCCCCCCCCCCCCCCCCTTCAACTTCTTCAATTCCAACTCAAGAAAAACATTTACGAAAACTGTCGAATAACTAACTAATAAACAAAGAGCTTGAACGTTTTAGTTGTACATTGAAAGGCAAAGATGACGGTTGTTGATTTCGTTTTGTAAAGTCCCAACGTATTCGTACCCGTATAAATGACAAACAACGGATACAACACAGGAAACGGAAACGGATATTAGTGAAGTGTTCAAATATTTAACAACAACCAAGGAAACATAAGTGAAACGACAAGATGCCACGGAAAAAACCAAAAGAGGATACAATCGAAGAAATCGAGCAAAATATAAAACTATTTTGTGACCAATCAAAAAATCACATGAAATCTAGAGAATATGAAAAAGCACTGGTCGGCTATAACCAGGTAATGGCAGACAGAATTGTGTCGATTTATGAAAATTTATTCAAAGTAAAACGTAATTCCATAAAACAAGAGGTTATAGTGAAATGTATACCCTCAAAAAATTGCTCCTGTAACATATACCCCAAACACATTTTGCTTCAATCATAACATATATTTTCAGGATTGGTCCAAACAATATATTGTTTGTATTGTTCAAACATATTATGTTTTATCCTGGTAGAAAACAATTTTAATGCAATTTTCTTTGTTTATATTTATTAACCCAATTTGACCATGACCGTTGTGTTAATGTAGTAATAAAGCAATTTTTGCTAAGCCCACCGGATATGTACCAGTGCATGAATGTTTCGTGGACATATAACAAAACGGTGGAGAAACTCCTCATATTGCGATTAGATATCGTCAAACCCTACTCCGGATTTTTTTCACGAAACACATAGTAAACTGTTTTAATGGGAAAAATGAACTACCTCGTGTGAAAATTAAACCAAATTATACTCCACTTTTTGACATTTCCGCAATGAGGTGTTGAAACAAATAATCAACAAAGCAATCACCCGGTATACTTTTTAAATACAATTAACGGAATTACACCTTCTCATAAAATAAAAAACATCATCGGCACCAAATAATGGCCATTTTAACTATACAATAGTTCATTCATGTGATTTAGTTCACATTGAACTTATGTGCACCACGTTTAGTTCATAAAATTTTTGATATATACATCGAATAAGAAAAATTTTATTGGGCTGTGGAAAATTGCAAAAAAATAATATTAAAATTTAGCAACATTTAACTACTAAACACTTAATTTTTTGCAATAAAAATTTAACTTATTTTGCATTAGTTCTGTGCAAGGACTCAAGTATATATTCTTGTTTTAATCTCACGTCTGTTTTAATCACACTATAGACTTCAATGGGATCTATCGGTCCAGGTTCTGATGTAGGCCCATATAAACCAATCCCCCGATTGGACTTCCTGAGCATCTAGACACCACTACTATTATACAATTTAAATGAAATTGTAAATCTAGAGGTATTTTAGATCTATAAAGGTATTTTAGATCTGACAAAATTTTCCATAGAAATAAAATTTTGACAAAATTTTCCATAAAAATAAAATGTTGACAAAATTTTCCATAGAAATACAAATTTGACAAAATTTTCTATAGAAATAAAAATTTGACAACATTTTCTATAGAAATAAAATTTTTACAAAATGTTCTATAGAAATAACATTTTGACAAAATTTTCTATAGAAATAAAATTTTGACAAAATTTTCTATAGAAATAAAATTTTGACAAAATTTTCTATAGAAATAAAATTTTGACAAAATTTTCTATAGAAATACTCATATAAAAATGGGACAACATTTTATAGAATAGAATTTAGAAGTAGTAACTTTATCTTGTTGGTGCAAACTAAAAATATTTAAAACTTTCACACATTTATAACTCACGGGATAAATTCTCGCCATAAGGGGTCACAAAAAAACTTCTAAAATAAAACATTTCTTTTGAAGAAACATTTGTTTTCATAATAAACAGAAAAATTTAAAAAAAAAATAAAAAAAAAAATTATGTAGTAGCTTTTTGGTAAAATGTTCTTCACATTTTGGTAAATTATTTTTGGCTCGTGTGGCAACCGTGATCTAGACACCACAGCTTTAAATGAAATTGAAAATGTAGCAGTATTTTAGGTGCATGAAGATCTATATCAGTCGATGTTTTGTTATAGCTCCCATATAGACTGATCTCCCGATTTTACATCTGGCGATTAATGAAACCACAATATTATCGGATTTATGTTATGTTATTTTGATTCCTCAAATAAATGTGCCAAATATTGAGGGCAAATAAGCCACAATTTTTACCCGATTTGGTTAATATCCTACAGAAATGTTCACACTTAAGGTTGGTATTCAGTTTGAGTTCGCTAAAATTGAAAATAAATCTGTAAAAGCCGAATGAAATTATAATCATAACTATTTTTGACAAATTTTATTATAACCTGATGAGATATGATCCAAAGCAATGATCCAGTGCAACAATTGGTTTTTTTTGTTCTGTGAAATGAATTATTAAAGAAAAGTAACCCAGAAAAATGACCAATTTAGCGCGATAATGCGAACTTAATATCGGCCTTTAGACGACAAATTTTAAATTTCTCCTGAACTAAAACTAAAATGTTTATAATTGATCAAGAATCTAATGTAGTCTCCAAATGAGGAAATTTTAAATTTAAGTTCGGAATCCGTGCCATTTATACCGATCTTCTTGAGCGAGTATGGTTCATTAAATTCACCTTAAATTATTTTATAATGTCTTTTCAAAGAAAATTATGATGTTTGATCCATGGTTGTGGGTGTTTAAGACTACAGCCATATATAGTTTTTTTTATTATGTTTTTCCTGAATAAGATTAATCAGAAAGCCGATCACATCAAAACTTATTTAATTAATTTTTGTCATTAAGGTGGGTATTAAGTTCGAGTTTAGCCGCTAAAATTGTCATTTTTTCACGATTACTTTTCTTTAATAATCCATTTTAAGGAATACAAACTTTGTGAAAATTTGCTTTGGGCTATTCGCCATCAAGTTATAATAAAATTTGCAACCAATATGTATAATTGTATGCCTTTTTTTACTGATTTAGTTTTCACTTTAGCGGCTAAACTCGAACTTAATACTCACCTTTAGCCATCGAAGGAGGTAAAGAAGTGAAATTCACTTTCCGAAACAAAAAAAAAGAATCACCGATCGATATTGTCCTTCGTAACGAAATATACGACCACCGACGCGTCGCAACGCCTTTTTGTTGTTCAATTGGTTTCTGTAAAGCGCAATGAATATTTGTTTATGGCAACTTTTAACAACAAATCCATGACTCAGTCCCCGCGGCCGCTTTCGTCCTCTGATAGCGACATTAGAATCTTTTTTTTTACCAATTGTATAATTTACATTGAATATACAACAACTATTTAAATTGATATATTGACCGATAAATCATTTGGTGAGAACAACTTTTTGTTTAGCAACTACACCCTAAGACCAACATATGAGATATCTTTGAATCCAACAAGAATTAAAGCCTGTGCATCTTGAACTCAATTAAGTTCTTATAGTGTCGACACAAACCAAACAAATGCCCGACAGATGTCGCTTTCGGCAATCTTTGGCAGTAGTAAACTGCCAAAGATGTAAATTTCCTATAACAATCTACGTCTTTGCTGCTGCTACCAGTTCTTTCCCCAAGTTATAGCTAGCATTGATTGATAATCTTCAAATAGCTTTTCATCACTATAATACTTGTTGAACTAAATCATACAGGCAATAGATCGATTAAGAACCGTCAGTGATGGGTTTCAATGGAAAAAATACTTTTAATACTTCTCACAGAATTAGTACAACGATACGATAATCACTATCACCAATACCAGATTCAAATTTTCCTAAACTATTCCCAATATATGGCCAAATAAAAATGTGTGTTACTACTTTTTGCAATAAATCACGATGTTCCATTTACCTTAAGAAAGGTAAGGGAGTAACATAAGAAGCAACCACACATGAATGAGGTGTCATACGTTTATTTTTCAATATCATCAATATGAACTTTTTTGGTAGCCAAGCAACCTCTAACCTGCTTAGTTCAATGATTATTAGTAAAAGATAATATATTGTCCTGTAAGCTGTAAGAGAATAAAATGTCGAATGTCCTTAAAGATTTTCTGGATATTGATAAGCAGCAAGAGCTCCTTCAAAGTTTTACCCGTTTGGGAGTACCATCGGATGACGAAGCTAACGAAGACCAGGCTCAGCAAAAAAAGACCACACGTAGGCATATACCATCATCGCCAAGGACCAAGCCAGCGGCAACCGAAAGAAGAAAATCGGTGAAATTTGAGGATACTGATGCCCCTCCCGTGGGAAAAGCAGCCCAACGTGGAAATCGCATTGAGGCTGAACTCAGAGCTGCTCGTAAAAGAGTCGAAGAACTGTCCAAAAAGAAGAAACCTAAAGAAAATTTTGTGGACTTCTATACAGACAAGGATAGAGCTGCCGCTGTGTCTGCTGGTTTTTTTGACATAAAACAAAGTTTGCAAATCAAGCAAAAACAAGACCGCAATGAGGCATTAATGATTCCCGAAGAAGGAGATATTAGTTCAATAATTGCATTGGGCTTAAAGGAAATTAAGAATGCAAATCCGGAAAATGCAATTATTTTCTTTACGAAGGTTCCTTTCAAACATTCTTATAATAAATCTTGACGAAAATTTGATATATGGACTTCGAATTGAAAACTTTTTTAAAATTTAATCTCATTCTCTTTGTAGGCCTTGGAGCTTAACAACACCGATATTAATGCTTTGGTTTCCCGTAGCAAATGTTATCTGCTTTTGGGAGAGGCTTCCAAAGCGTTGGTCGATGCTAATCTGGCCCTTACTGAGGATAAAAATAATATACGGGCCATTTATCAAAAAGCTGAATCTCTTTACTATCTGGGCCAATTTGAACAAAGCCTTATGTATTTCCATCGAGGAGCCAGGGCACGACCTGAACTAAACTCATTTCGCTTGGGCGTGCAGAAAACTCAAGAAGCTATAGAGAATACAATTGGTGCTAAAAACAAAAGTGGCACTACAAGTGCCTCAAATAAAACCAAAATGAAGAAGTCTGGAGACAATACTCCCAAATCCCAAGCAACTAGTGCTCGCCCACATAGATCGAAACCCACAAAAGCCGAATTGGAACGTAGAAACGCCCGTAAATTGTTGGGTGAGCTGTGTGTCGACAAGGAATATTTGGAGAATCTATTGAAGCATCCCGATTTGATCAGGGCCGATACAAATACAGAGAACATTTCTTCATATGCCAAGGAAGCCGTGGAGTTTCTTAATAAACGACAGGAGTTCTGGAGGCAACAACGTCCCTGCAATGCATTACCAAATCATAAAAATCTTCCCATGGATGCAATGCCACGCTGGTTTTAAAAAAGTTTAAAAAAAAAACTAAACATATGCTGGTTGAATTTATGTTTGTGTGGTTTTCTTTTTATTTATTTATTTATATTAATTATTATTATAGTTGTTATATAATTTTAAGTGTTTATATATATATTTATTGATAATTAGCATTAACCATTTATTACATATGGATGTATAGTATGTATGTACTTTACGATGTTGGAATCCATGGCCATAGAATCTGTTACAAGTTCCTACGAGTTTTTTTTTTTTGTTTAATATTTATTATTGTTATATTTCTCTATTTTTTATATACTAGATTTGTTGTTGATTTGATTTTTGTTTTAATAAATAGTGTATTTGTGAAATGTTCGCTACATATAACAGACAACTTTGAATTCCAAAAGTAAACATTAACGTGTTTTTAAGTTTTCTATAGTGTGTGTTTTTTTTTATTCGACAAAATATATCGAGAGACAATAGGTTTTATATAAAGTTATACATTTATATTCCAATATATTTAGATTGCAATGATCCTTTTTATATTATTTTGAAAGAAAACAAAAAGACGAAATAACAAAAATGGTTTGCGGTGAGTGTTAAAGTGCTTGGTAAGTAGAAGATTTCTGCCACACTATTCGTATGATATGGATAATCAAACTGAAAGGATTCTAGACTAGGTTTTCAAGTCCAGTGAAATGGATGCTAGAAGCGCCAAAAGGCAATGAGGAGATTACCGTAATTATATGATATGATGGACTGGCATTTGAATCATCTGTTAACGATCTCTATATTAATACGCAACATATTTCCCATCAACGTCCCATAAGGAAGTCACATCTAAGGGCATTTTCGTTTCGCAAAAAATATGTTGCCTTGGTGTTACACTATTTTTTCCCTTATTGAATTTTCGCCCAATGATAGTGTCATTCCAAAGTTATTGTTAATTCATAATATTGTGAGGGATACAGGATCCAAAATCTATGATAGTGTCATTCCTAATTTGCAATCAATTTCGAGAATGTTCGAAATCGCCATAAGATAAGCGACCTTCTTTTGCAGTCGATGCCGAATAGCATCTACAATGTATGATAAGTTTTTAAATCAATTTTGGATTTTTTCAATTGTACGTTTCGAAAATAAATCATTTAGTTATACATTGAAAATACTTTAATAAATAAAAAGATATTTTTGGCCTTCATTACAAGTTGACTCATAGATTTTGGTCAACATCTACAATAGACTAAACTTTTATAAAGAATCGAAAGAAGCTAAAACAACCATCACAGTATAACATCGAAAAACGATAAAAAAACAGTTGATTATAAAGAATATGAAAAAAAAAACGTTGATCTATGATGCGCTCAACAAGTTTTATAGGAAGTTGATACGAAACGCTTATCTCTTGGAATAAACTTTTTGTACTCTACTCAGTACTCTTTATTGGACAAAATACTGAATTCAACCATTAGACCTATTGACAAAGTTAATCATCAGTTTTTGAGATCGAGTTTTAATTAATTTTGTATGTTATTTAAATTTAATTTGGAGGCATCCATCACGAAATTTTCTTCGTTACATAAAAATCCTAAGATTTGTTCAACCCATAATTAGTTTTTTTTTCAGATGCAAAATTTCACAATAATAATTTATTTTTTTATTTTATGTTTAATTTATGAAAAGTGACAAAACTTAATAGAAATTAAAAATTAAATTTGTTGGTAAAGGTGTAGAAAAAATCCATGATATATATAGCAAACCGGGGCTAAGCAGTGACACATTATGATCTACATCGATCCATGTAACACAACGTTAAATTAATAACTGATATTAAGCTAACCACTTTTTTGTATTCGTTTTTTTTTTTAACTTCAATAAAATCTTTATAGTTTTTATTCCGCTTGGACATTTGACTAGTTTGTGTTTGTTAATATTATCGATATTTTTTAATACTTAATAGTTTCCGTACATTCTTAATTGTACTTTTAGTATTATTTTTTGTATGTGTATACATTTCCTTTTTATTGCTATGTATATATGGTATGTTTTGCAATATATTTATATAGATATATATGTTTTTTTTTTTTTTTTTTTTTTTTTTTGCTAATATAACAAACAAGTGTCAAATTAGTGTTGTGTCTTGTAAGCGTATTGAGTACGAGTTAGTATTCAGTATCTTTGCACTATTATGTTATCTTTTGTGGATTTTCTTTTTGTTATAGATGCATAGATTAAATTTAAAGAATATTAAATAATAGACAATATGAACACCCACCATGCTCACATATTTAAAGACCCGCAAATTGTCACACATTTTTAGTGTGAATTGCTCTTTTATCAAAATATAATGTAGAATGTAATACAAGAATAAATGTTTTGGTTTTTTCAAACATTTGCGGAATGTTAATTTCGAGAGCCCTATTTTAGATTTGTTCATTACTTTCAATGATGCAATCCAATAATATTTTACTACTTACTTACTTGTACTATTTGCTAAGTACATTTTAATTGTTATTTGGTCTATTCGGCAAGGGAGGGGCACCGCCAGTGCGATTTGGAATTGGAGGTGGCCCGCGTCTAGTTGGTATTGGTGGTGGACCCATTGGGGGAACACTTGGAGGACCTCTGCGTGCTGGGCTTTCGTTAGCATTCTCCTGTGTTGCCGGAGGAAATGGTGGTGGTGGATGTCTTGGAGCTGGTATATCATCTTGAATCTCTTCATATATATTGGATTCGTTGTAAGCTGATACATCTTGAACATCAACTGATGACTGCTTAGATTGACGTGAGGGTGTAGAAGCTGGAGTTGCATTTTTACTTTGCGTTTGACGTGGTGGTGTTGGTGGCAGCGAGCTAGCATTTGACCCAGAACCTACTGGTGATGCTTTACCCGATGATGTGTGTAATGGAGAGGTTTGTTCAGTGGGCGACTGAGATTTTGATGAGGATGGTGTGTCGAAGCCGCTAGCTCCAGAATTCACCGGAACAGGTCTTAGAGGTGGTGGCAATTGAGCTGGCTGCGGCGGCATTGGTGGCTTTACCTTAGGCTGTAACATTTCCGGCACCACACTTATAACACCGGCATGTGGTAGATGTCTTGGCGAGTTCTTTGGCGACATAGGAATTGGTGGCCTAGCTGGTGCTGGACGTGCGGGCGGTTGCTTGGGTCTTTGTGGTATTTCTGGTGTAGCATTAAGTAGTTTAGCTTGTTCTTTGGGATTTGCACAAAGAGGTATAGTGTTGGTTGTACATAATTCTATTTCACTATCTACATTTTTGTTCCAGTTTGGTGATTTTAACTCAAACTTTAATTGCAATCCACATATGTTTGTATCCCCTTTGGCCACAGCATTCAGAGCTGACTCTCCATCTCGGAATGTTACCCACATGGTGTCTTCAACATATCGTACTAAAGTGACTTCGCCTAGTTTGGATAGTTCTTGAATTAGTGTTGACATAACATTCTCATCGTAGATTGTTGGACCGTCATCATCTGCAGATGGCTCGTGTACATGGACTACAATGGTGGAATCGGGTGGTCCAAGATCTTTTATTACTTGAACAAATACCTCCCTTCTACGTTGTTGATCTATAGAAATAACTTCGGCATCGATAATGGCAATAACGGGTCGATGATCACTTTGTTTCAATTCGGAACGGCCATAGTGTATTAATTTTCCAGGATTCCATTCCGATGCAGCATAATCACATTCAGCACCCAAAGCCTTACGTCTACGCCACAGCACACGATCAGTCCACGCTGGTGCTCTTTGTTTTTCGGATGTATCGTAATCATCACTAAATACATCGTATTTATATGTTGGATCAAATGTTATTTCACCCTCTAGAAAATCGGTAAACACATTGCCAGCTTCTTGTTCTTTAAGCAATTGATCGTTCTCCAATGCTAGTGCCAAATCACCATTACGTATTGCCTCTTTCAGTTCCTCTTTGTCCATATCAATGCGATAATTAAAATCACCACACCAAAACACCCAATCATGGGATTTCAAAGTACGCCCCATTGGAAAGGCCAATTTTCGTGTGATTTCTGCATAGTCAGCATTACGTTCAGCCACCTAAATATAAATAAATAGAGCAATTGAAGCATAAATATAAACATGAAAAACGATTACTAAGCATTCTAAACATTTCCATTCTCTAGATATTAGATATTTTAATATTAAAAAAATATTTTATATTTCAGTCAAAGTTCTAGATCACGGTAGATTTCAATGAAATGTTTGAGTAAATCTTCTCTTTCTAATTTAAATTTATTTCAATATTGGATAAATTAATTCATAATCTTGCCTATGGTAATTTATTTATTTATAATTGTATGAAATTTGGTTTAATTTATTATATATTTAATTTAAATATATAATAAAATATATTAAGAAAAAATTACAATGACAACCCTGTATAAAATCTTCTCTAAATATTTTTAAGTGTGTTTAAGATATAGATTTATAAATACTATTATAAATACCTGAGACTGGCCGGCTGCGAAATGCGCACAAACAAAGCACATTGATGTTCCATGAAAAACAAAACGAATAGCACAGGCTCCCTTGTTACCTGTAGCACCACCCAGGCCGGTCTTCACACAATCTATAGCAACATCTCTTATATACGAAGCATGTTCAGGACGTATATAGATGTACAAACAAACTCCAACCAATTGTTGATAAGTTAGAAGAACATAATCGTTGTCTCTTGATATAGTTTTCTGTAACTCTTCGGCCCATAACTTTGAATTTTCTGTACTGGCAGCCATAATGTTACTAGCATTCAAATCAACTATTTCTTCAAATCCAATAGCAAATATATCTATTGGAGCATTGTCTGAGGGATTGTTGACATCAACCAAATCTTTGGAACGAGCCAAAGCATGACAATCTAACAGCCAATCAGATAAAGTGTCCTTGAAGACAACACTCCTAAAATGTTTGCCTCCATTCACATTATAGGTGCCCACGGCAACACGAACCGTCATGGGTTTAACATATTCCGTATAGCGTTTACACATTTCGCGTAGTACCGTAGTTGGTGCATGGAGCATATTAGACGGCAATAGTATTCTAGCTCTATCCGCTAGTTCAGAGTTTAGAGTCGATCCCACTAATAAAATGTCAATAGCCTCCTAAAAATTTAAATAATTCTTAGAATTTGTTGTATCTTATTATTAACTTTTCATTAGTCACACCTGCTTTGAACTATCAAGTAAATTATTTTGTATGGTTCTTGATACAGATCTTGCGCCATCCATTAATTTGGATCCTCCTTGTATCGCTCCAGTTCCAGCATAAATTTTACTAACTTCATTGCCATTATTAATCCACATCTGCTTAAAGATTTCATCAAATCGTGTAATATTTTGCTTCTTCTCTCCTAATCCTAAAGCTTCAATTTGTACATTTAAGGTATCTAAGCCCAGGAATGTTTGAACACAATTTGTACGATCCAAACAATCCAAACAGTTTGTACGAATGACCCCAAATTGTTCACGTAGTACATTGCCAGATGATGCATAGAATATACCGAAATTAATACCACACGCTGTTATGCGTTCCTTAAGTTTAGAGAGAGCTCCGAAATTTCCTCCGCGACATTCTTGATGATAGTCGAAAATGATGTGCGGCACATCTTTATGTGCAGACATGCTATGGTGACGTTGAAATTCATTACTAAGCATAGCCTCACCTTCTTTGCTTCCAACTAAGGATGTGCCCAAGAGATTAATAATGGCCTGATATCCATATCTTTCTTTCATCATTGACATATGACGGTCAAATGCAGCAGCAGATGTTTCGAAACCTCTGGAAAATTTCACTTTATGGGAACCCACTTGCACACCAGGTTGTTCCCAGAATAATGGAACAGATCCACGAGTTTGAACGAAACTTGTGACATCATTGTCAACGTAAATAACTTGTTCCGTCTCAACAAAGTTTGCCACGTGACCTTCATCATTTGTTCCTGAAATAAAAAAAAACATAGGATTTGAGATATAATCCTGCTTCGAATCGTCCATTTATTTTATAAATGTGACAATTAATAGATTAGGATATTGCGGACAATTATAGAATATCAAACTCCTAGTAGAGGAGCAGAGTCCATCAATCTATCTTTGAAATGGCTCACAAATGTCACAAACGTAATACTTCATCAGAGACTGCGAATGAACTATCAACATGCCAGAGAGACATGCCTTTTGCCAACTAGTTGGTATTTTCCATCCAAAGGCGATGGAAATTTTGCGATATAATGTTTTTTACAATATTATAATTTGCTATAAATTTTAGTTTTGTTTTATTTTTTTCCTTTTTTTATACCCTCCAACATAGGATGGGGGTATATTAACTTTGTCATTCCGTTTGTAACACATCGAAATATTGCTCTAAGACCCCATAAAGTATATATATATTATGAGTCGTGGTGAAATTCTGAGTCGATCTGAGCATGTCCGTCCGTCCGTCTGTTGAAATCACGCTAACTTCCGAACGAAACATGCTATCGACTTGAAACTTGGCACAAGTAGTTGTTATTGATGTAGGTCGGATGGTATTGCAAATGGGCCATATGGTCCACTTTTACGTATAGCCCCCATATAAACGGACCAATTTGACTTGCGAGGCCTCTAAGAGAAGCAAATTTCATCCGATCCGGCTGAAATTTGGTACATGATGTTAGTATATGGTCTCTAGCAACCATGCAAAAATTGGTTCACATCGGTCCATAATTATATATAGCCCCCATATAAACCGATCCTCCGATTTGGCTTGCGGAGCCTCTAAGAGAAGCAAATTTCATCTGATCCAGCTGAAATTTGGTACATGATGTTAGTATATGGTCTCTAATGACCATGCAAAAATTGGTCCATATCGGTCCATAATTATATATAGCCCCCATAAAAACCGATCCCCAGATTTAACCTTCGGAGCACCTTGGAAGAGCAAAATTCTTCCCATTCGGTTGAAATTCGGTACGTGATGTTAGTATATGGTATCCAACAACCATGCAGGAATTGGTTCCTATCAGTCCATAATTATATATAGCTCCCATATAAACCGATCGCCAGATTTGACCTCCGGTGCCTTTTGGAGAAGCAAAATTCATCCGATCTGATTGAAATTTGGTACGTGGTGGTAGTATATGATATTTAACAACCATGCCAAAAGTGGTCCATATCAGTCCATAATCATTTATAGCCCCCATATAAACTGATCCCGAGATTTGGTTTTGGAGCCTCTTGGAAGAGCAAATTTCATCAGAGCGAGTTGAAATTTGTGGATGGCAGTCTTTCGTAGAAGTTTCTACGCAATCCATGGTGGAGGGTACATAAGATTCGGCCTGGCCGAACTTACGGCCGTATATACTTGTTTTTTTTTTTTTTTTTTTTGATTTGTGTATTTTATGAATAGACTAAAAAACTTACCTCTGACATTAAAACGTGTTCCTGCACGTTCGCAACTCAATCGTGATATTATTGCCGCTCTCGCTTGCTTTGCTCCTATGTACACAGTCCTCACCTCCACAGAACCGCACATTATCTTCAAAAGCCATGACTGACAGTCAATACCAAACCGTAGCATATGTATGTGCATCATACGATTCCAAAAGAAACGATTGTCCGTTTCGGATGTCTGGAAGCGCCTTTGGGCACACAATGTGATGTCAAATTTATTCATACTTGTCGAAGCCTGATTGGTATGGGCAAAGTAGAATGTTCCGGAATTAAGCAATTTTCTCACTTCCGATATTTTATCCTCATTAGGAGCGGCATTTTGCAAAGAAACAAAATGTGTCTGTTGAATGCGAAATACCTCAACGTCGCCAATCTTTCCCATCGAAACACAGCCAGTGACCAGCACCAGAAACAAAACGGAACTTTCCCCAGCATTTAATTGCAAAACTCCTAAGCAGCCGTAGGCATCACAAACTTTAGTATAATTTTTGCGAATGATTTCTGTTTCCTGTTGAGATAAGAGGGCAACGGCATTTGATTCCAAAAGAATACTATCGCTTTTATTGCGACATTCCATTAAAACACTATGTGGAGATGGAGGCAGGGATTTCTCCAAAACACGTATTACTTTAGACATAGCCATTGTCAAACTTGTATTATTATCACTGGAATTCCAAATAGCTTCCTATTCTCTTCGGATGATAATCAAATGTACATCATCTACACTTTAAGCTATGGTATTTAAGATTGACATAACATTCAATCAAGGTTTAGGTTTGCAAAAATCGATTTTTCAAATTCCTGCTTTCCTAATCCTTATTCAAAATCTTTATTGAAATATGTTTGCAAACGTTTGTCACTATTCAAAAATTATGTGCAATTACATTTGGAGCTTCGTTAGAAAACAATTTTAACAAAACTTTGCAAAAAATTTATAAACATGGAATGTACACCCACTTTTATTGCTCCAAGATATTGGTATGTAAACGTCCAGCAGAAGTGAAAACAGCTGCCAGCTATTTTTCTCCTTATGCGCTTTACAGACTATCAGTTATTCCGGACGACAGTGCTCGTGTCGAACATATCCCATATATTGTGCACATTATCAGTTAAGTCCGAAGGCATAATCGATACTGATGCATGTTTATGGGATCGATAACACATTTACCGATTATTTAGTCATCGCCGACAAGTCGTATCGATCCGACACACTGTAAGATTCTTTACAAACACCGACATTCCGTCCGGAATAACTTATAGTCTGTAAAGCGCATTATGCGATACAACTCTGGTAAACAGACTTCAAATGTTTTTGAACCGGTTCTCTTTGTTATGACAATTGTCCATTTTTGAACCGAAAGTGTTGTAAATGTCAGATTTGATGCGGATGTTTTGTTGTTTTCGCTCAGGCAGACAGATTTTGTTGTAATGCGCTTTACAGACTATCAGTTATTCCAGACGACAGTGCTCGTGTCGAACATATCCCATATATTGTGCACATTATAAGTTAAGTCCGAAGGCATAATCGATACTGCTGCATATTTATGGGATCGATAACACATTTACCGATTATTTAGTCATCGCCGACAAGTCGTATCGATTCGACACACTGTAAGATTCTTTACAAACACCGACATTCCGTCCGGAATAACTGATAGTCTGTAAAGCGCATAACATTTTGAGAATTCATATAAAACTCAGAAAATGCTCATTTGTCTCTCAACAAGAGATACATTAGAGATTTCCAAGTCGATATTACTACAATTTGTACCCTGACCCTTTTATGAACGGATTTTCGTTCCATTAATAATAGTCTGTTTTCATTTAGTAATGTATACGACTTGCGAATATATTTATTGCATTGTCCCTTAAATTATTTTACCAATGCAACCGCAATACACGTTAAAGAAATTCTTTAGAACTAATAATATATTACCAGCATTCTCACAGCCTGAAATCTGGATTAACCAATAGATAACAAATACATAATATTTTAATTAAATTCAAAAGTTTATTATTTGACAAATCTCACATACATTTCCAAGTACGTATGATAATATTTTGCAATCAAAAAATCAATTATTATATAACTTCAAACGAAAATTGTATATGTGATGAATATATTGAAATTAAAATTGAACTTCCCCAACCAATATTACTATAAAAATAAAAAATGACATTCCATAACAAAAATACTTCTTAATTCATAATGAGAAATAAATTATTGATAGGGAGGACTTCCATAAAGACGGCGTTTCTTCAATGTTGATTTGAGGGGAGTAGCTGAAAACAAAGTAAAAAATTTATTAAAGCTCCTACCAATTCAAGGGGGTTTTATTGATAGTACCATATAATGAATAAATCGACTCCTTCATATTAGTGTTGGGAGTTTCTTTGATTGCAGAACCAACGTGTTTGTTTTCCTTATTATCACCTTGAATCACATATTGAGACCAGAAAGTGTTGGGTATCTTAAGTAAATTTAGCATTACTGTGTATTGTGTATAAACTTCGGTAAATATAGCGTGTTGATCGGGATCCGGTGAAGAATATCCTACAATTGTGGGCCCGAAAACTCGAGCTATATTATCAAGTGGCATTAGTACTTCTCTGCATTCCGCAATACGTTGGAAATGCATTATTAAGAAAGCCAGTGTATCACGATTTGGCTGTGGTAAAGCATTTATTGCTTTATGCAGATCCTTTTGTATATTATCCTCCGATGGATTTTGTGCTGCATTGCAAAAATCTTTCCATAAATTTGTTGGTATTAATGGTTCTCTCAAAGAACGGAGAAAATCTTTAATACATCCACATAGAACGTGGATTTCAATGTTGGCTAGATGTGGAGGAGACTTGCCCCTTAGGAAACGTTCCTTTAACGCCTTAACTTCCCTTTCGGATCCTGAGACACGATATATGCCGACTTCGGTTAGACCCCTCGATTCAATTTCATTAACGCAGTGAACAATTAGGGCTGGAATCATCGGTGCTACGGACGGAGCATAATCTGCAATATGTCCCATTAAACCTTTAATGGTTGGTGTCCCTGTTGAAGGCACACAAGTTACTGTGACCGATGGCCTACAATCAGTGTGACATCTAATAGGGCAATCTCTACATCTGAGTCCCACCGAACCAAAGCGAATTCTGGAATAGAAAATATAAGAATATATATCAGTACTCGGTCATAGTTATCTTCCTTTGAGCTTACTTTCTTTGGCAATGTACACATGTTTCTCCTCTTATGAATGTTTTGCTTACAAAGTTGTGTGCACGCTTGAGAGTTCCAGCTGACCTCAAGTTTTGGGCCATTGGGGAATCTTTATTTATGTCTATGGTATTTATTCCGTGGTTTGTTTTTAGTGGTGACCTACACGGTGTAGACGGTTGTACTTCTATGTTCTCCTTATGAACTTCAACGGGAACTGTTTCAATTGTAGATTCGGCCCTTATAGCTCCTTGTCCATCTTGAGGTATTGTTACTTTTGTTGTGGCACAAATACGCTCTGTCCCGTTTATCAAATCAATACTATGCTTATTACGCTGTCCACCGGTTTTACTTCGTCTTGTGGACCGGCGAACCGGCTGCTGAGCGGCTGGTGGAGTATTTACATTTTCATCACTTAGAAGTGTTCTTTTATTGCCAAAGGCAACTCCATTGACAGCATTCGATTGTCTATTCTTATGATAGCTGCGAGAAGGTCGATCCTCCAAAAAATCGTCTTCAGATTGAGTTATAGAAAGGTCAGAGAGAAAACTTCCCGTTGAATTGATTTCATTTCCAAATTTGTCCTCTAAGTTGCGATTCACCGATTTTCTCTTTCTGGGTAGAGTGTGCAAAAATCCCAATTTATCCCTGGTTTCATTTTTCAAATTATTTTCATGCTGCAGTAGATCGGCCACAGCAACTAGCTTTTTTTCCAACTGATCTCGATCATGCTCCGCCTCTTTGCGAGCTTTACTCTCCATTTCTAGTAAGCGCCGGGCATGAAATAATTTGGTCTCCAGATCAGCCATTGATTGTAATGAAGCATCCAACTCTTTTTGTATCCTCTGTGCCTCCTGGGCCCTAGAAATACATTCCAATTGCATTTTCTTTTGTAGCTGCAATACCTTCAAAAGTTCTTCCTCAGCTGAACCATCCGTTAAAACCTGTATACACCGACGCAGGTCGTCAAATGTGGCCAACAGGGATAAATTTAGTGCACTCATTTTTTATCTAATGGACGAAAAAAAGTTAAAAAAATGAGTATTGTGAGCGAAAACAAAGCATTCTTTTTTCTTCATAAAACGATGGAAAGGAGTAACTATTAAATTATGAAACAATGTCCCTAGACCTATAGCATTCGGAAATAACCTATGTATTAAAAATATATTACCTTACAAAATGCTTATGTACTTATATATTACAGTTCCAATGAGCACATTGTTTTTTTTTTCACAGCACAAAAACAAAAGGTTAGGCGTTATTTTTTATTCACCCGATTAGCAAAATATAGAATACAAATATATTTCACTAAAAGCAGTTCATCAAATAAAATGTAAAATGCTTTGCGACAAATAACAAAATGAACGCGGTTGAATTGAAAAATTAAAACATGCGCCACCCAAATTAAAATCCGCTCAAAGAACGCTTCCTTTCAAATGTCGCAATTACTAGAAACGTCTTGTGTACGTATCTCGTACGGTAATTTTCTAAATTGTGGAAGTTAGTGTAAACTGGAAGTTATGTGTGAACGGGGCATTAGTGATGATTTATGCGCCGTCCGGACTATAACTTTATCCGGAAAACAGTGCTCGTGTCGAACATATCCCAGATATAGGCAACATCATAAGATAAGTCCGAAGGCATAATCGATACTGCTGCATGGTTATGGGATCGATAACACATTTACTGATTATTTAATCATCGCCGACAATTCGCATCTATTGGACACACTGTAAGATTCTTCACAAACACAGACATTCCGTCCGGAAGAACTTATAGTCTGTAAGACGCATTAGTCATCGGTAAATTGTGTGCAACGTCGTAACAGTAGTAAAAGCGTCTAGGCTGGATTTCTGACAGCACTGGCTCTGTTTTCTTCTAAGGGTTACCCTAAAATCGATATTGAGATATTAAATAGTAGTAGCTTGAAGAAAACATAAATATATAATAGCAATAATTAAAATATAGAGTTTTTAGCATGGAATTTGTTCCCGTTGTCGAAGAAGATGGGGACGAACCAATAGAGCTCCCTACGGAGAATGATAAAAATTTGTTATTGTCCACATTGCAAGCACAATTTCCAGGTGCATCTGGTTTGAAATACATAAATCCAGAGACAAAAAATTTTCGTGGAATTCGATTAAATGATGGAAAATTATATCCACCCAGTGACAGTGGTTGGTCAACGCACATCTACCATTGTGTATTCCCGAAAGGTAAAATAATTGCTACGATTTTTCGTAAATAAGAAACAATTTTAGGTAGTTGCTTCCAGTATACAGAAAAGGAAAATCCGAATACAAGTTCAATAATTGTTATACTCTTTTTGTTTCTGGGCCTATGAGTATTGTATTGATCATATGCACCAGGCACTCCCATTTCGGGTTTGGTCTGGTTACAAGCACAATGCGTTTTTCCGGTCTATGTACAAAAAGATTAATAGCGTATCGGCCCTAGCATAATGTTATATTTCGTTTTTAGAAAACAAAAGGAAAAGCGATGACCAATTGGAGAACTCCACCGCCAAAACAAAGCGAATGGAGTCAAGGGCACGTTGCACAGATCTAATTGTTTTGGGATTGCCCTGGAAAACAACAGAAGAAAGTTTGCGAGCATATTTTGAGACTTTCGGCGAAGTTCTCATGGCGCAGATAAAAAAGGACATACATTCTGGACAATCGAAGGGTTTTGGATTTGTACGGTTTGGATCATACGATGTTCAAGCCAGAGTTTTGTCAAATCGTCACTCCATCGATGGCCGCTGGTGTGAAGTAAAAGTCCCTAATTCAAAGGTAACCATAAGATTCATACCGTATTACACCAAAAAAATTATGCAATTTCGTTTAGGGAGCTCCGAATCAGATACCATGCAAAGTTTTCGTTGGACGATGTACTGAGGATATAACGGCAGAAGACCTTAAAGACTATTTTTCAAGATTTGGCGAAGTCACTGATGTATTTATTCCACGACCATTCAGAGCATTTAGTTTTGTTACTTTTCTCGATCCGGAAGTAGCATCATCCTTGTGTGGCGAGGATCACATTGTTAAGGGTAATCATAATACATAAGAAAAATCATACCATTTGTACGGACTTTTTTACACATGTATTCGATATTACTTTTTCACCAATATTTATGATAAGTATGCTTATATGTTTGTATTCTACTGAATTTTATAGGGGTCTCTTTACATGTGTCGAGTGCGGCTCCGAAATATGAACATCATCGGAATTCTTATCATAATCCAAATACCAGACACTCCCATCATAACGCTACTAATGAGAATAGCCATAGCGGACTTTTTAAAACAAAAGGACCACATTCCGGCGGAAGCAATTATTTTGGCGGCAATCCCACCAATGAAGCAGCGGGTGGCGCGATGGTAGTAAGCAGTAATCCTAGTGGACCTGTAAACCGTGAGCATACATATCAACGAGGAGGTCATAAAGGAAATTATATGATGGGCCAGAATGCAAGTAGTAGCACTACTAATACAACATGCCAAAGGCCTTTGGATATGCCAAATTTACAGACATTGGGTATTAACCCACAAGGTTCCACGCAAAACATGGGAATGGGTATTAATCTTAATTCTTTGCCAATGAACACGGCAATATTAGCCGCAGCTTTAAACCAATTTGGACTTTTGGGCAACCAGTTACAAAATCAGGACCAGGTAAAGTATCCCAAAGGCGAAATAGGAACAATAAATATTTTGATTTTCAATTCTTATCGGAATTAAACATTTGACTTTTCAAGCTTATAACCCTATATGTAAATATTTTTTAGGGTGGAAACTTTCTTTCGTGGATGGCACACTCCACCAATACAAACAATATGATTGCAACCAACCCGAATAGAGGACCTAATAACACGAACCCTTCGAATCCCCCGAATCAGCCGGCAGAAGCAACAAATTGTAATAATTTTGTACAAGTAATTTAGTTAATCATTGTGTTTGAAACTATTTTCATTTTTTTATTTTATTTAGAATCCTAATCCCCAGGCAAGCAATGGAAAGTATGGTATGTGGTCGCCTTCGAAATGACTTCAATTTCTGCAATTCCCCAGATTTGGTCATTTACGCGCAACATTTAGAATACAGCTCCCGTTGTATGCATAACAGAGCTGGTGCATGCATGTTAGAGATGAACATGGCGTATGGAGCTAGTACTTTAACAAAACAAATACACATTTTGATTGAATATATTAGTTACTAAGTATAAACTTCGATCGTACTGTAGCATATATGCAAATATTCTAATCTTATTAGTTGATTATTACTTTTAAATGATGACATTTACAAAAACCCCTATCTGCACCTAATATCGCAATTGATTTGTGCTATACTTTTAAATATATAAGCAAAAGGTAAAAATATTTATAAACATACAATATAAGAACAATCCTAACCAAAAAATGAACCCGTTTTGGGATTTTTTTTAAAGGTGACAATTTCTAGCAGTGATTTTTCACTTTGCAATGAAAGTAATTGACTACAGACATGATCCTGTGAAATATAGTCTTCTAGCAGTTAATATAAAGATTAGTTCGTCTGCCACATTGAGGGAAAACGCAACGGTTAACATTAAAAGAAAATTCGACTATCGTTAGAGGATAAATACAGTCGAACTTCCCTATAATAAATATTGACGGGACCAGAAAATTACTTCAAATTATATCAGAATACAAGAAAATGGTAAGGAATAAGCTGTGTTTGTTCATTATAGAGAGCTTGATAGTGTAGATGTTCACTGTAGGGAAGTTTGACTGTATAAGGCATTCAAAAACCTCATTTTCGATTTACATAAATTTGTAACAAGTCTTTGTAGTTTGAATGTTATAATCTGATTCAACTAATATTTATACGGAAATTTTGCATTGTAATATTCTTTTTCTTTATGTAATGAAAATTTTACTACCAAAAATGCGTTTCGCAAAATAAACGCACTTGAGCAAAAAAAAAAATAGCAACAAAAGAATAAACAACCATGGAAGCGAAAAGCTCTTAGGAATGTCGCCGTTTGCTTTTTCCATAGACGGTGTTTGGTAGTTCCGAAAATTAAAAATAAACTAAGGGGGTTTGAACACTTTGGCTTTATACCATTTTCCTATCTTACCAAAAACATCGGAACATTATGATACACCAATTTATAAAAAAAATTAAGGGAATTTGCTCTTTACGAACAACACAAAAGCAAATGACGGAAAATTGTTTGAAACTGACTAAGATAAAATCAGAAGGATATCAGAGAATAAATCTTTAGAGCTAACACATTTTTTCCTGGAGAGAAACGAATCACCTAGAATCAAGATCAATCCAATAAAAGACAACTGACCATCTGACGGCAGAAGTGAATGTATGATCGTCTAAATTCGAGTAAGACGTTATTCTCATGCGAGAGATTAGTGAGACGTATCCCTATCTTCAGAATATCAAATCGTATTTAAGCACATTAAATTTTTTGGGAAGTTTTTAAATGTCTTAACATTGCATTACTAGTAGAGGCAGTTGACCGCTTTTATGAACAAACTTTCGTCAAAAACAATAGTGAATTCTTTCAACATTGGTCGTATACCTCTATATATCACTGTCCATAAGAATCCGCAATATTGATTTTCTACATAACTTTTGTGTTTATGCGATCGTAATGGAAACTATCCATTTAACGTTTTGTAAAAATTTTATTTTTGATTGTTTATATTACGTATTGGCAATACAAACAATAGTACGCCTTAAGAATATTTCGCTTATTTCTTGCTGTTAAGAATGATACCATCGTATTTCTGTTGGAACCATTTCATAGCATCTTCTTTTGTCAGGCGATGGGGGAAACCAACTGTGCCTGATTTACGTTTTCTGTGGGCAACGTTGTATCCTAAAAATACACAATAAAAGGAAGAAATTGTAATGATCCGTAGGCATAATGCTAACAAAAAAAATATAAAAAATTAGGGGATTTTATCAAAAAAGTACCGTGTGCTTCAAACTCACTTATTATTGGAAACACATTGAGCACCTTTATTTTACAAAATTGTAATTTTTCTACGCACATTGACTGAGCACTTCTAAATTTGTATATTTTTACAAATATGTAAAAAAAAACATTAAAAGTACCTAATTAAGTGCGTTCATTTGAGACACAAATTATTTTTTACATTCTTTATAAAAGGTTAACGATTCAGAACATTTGTGAGTAAAATGACAATATTTACCTGGACGACCGAGGACAACATAGAAATCCAAACCATAAATACCGATCGATGGATCGTACTTAATGCCCAAATCGATGTGTTCTTGAATACCGAAACCAAAGTTTCCTGTTGCGGAGAAATTTTCACGTCTCAACTCGTATTCACGTACTTTAAGACCCTTTTCCAAGATTTCTTCGGCCTTTGCACCGCGAACTGTGCAATGTACGGCAATCTTTTCATTACGGCGAATACCGAAGGAACGCACGGTGTAACGGGCTTTGGAGAAAACTGGCTGTTGTCCAGTTAGTTGTTCAAGAACCTACAATTTCCAAGCATGTTAAAAGAATTCATAATTTAAACGTCACTACACATTACCTTAGCGGCACGGGTCAATCTATCACCAGATTCACCGACACAAATGTTCAAGCACAATTTTCTGATGTGCAAATCCCGCATAGGGTTCTTTGCGGGATCTCTCTTGATCTTCTTTCCACTCTCTTTAGTAGCGGCCTACAAAACATAGAAATGAATTCACATTTATAATTTTACACTTATTTGAGCCTGAATAAAAATTAAAAGAATAACACGCACCGTCATATTGAAATCGGAAAAGGAAAAGAAAGAAAATCTTTACCACGCCAGTTACTGTTCAGTGGATCTGTCAAAATCTTAATTATTGTTCATAGGAACTGTCAAACAATCACATTAGGGTTACCAAACGCCACCATATATTTTAACAGCCCTGTCGCTCGAACCTTTGTGAAATGCTTAAATTCAACACGTGTTCAGATATATTTCAAAGGATAAAGACAAGTAAACATTTTGTCTGTGTTCACTAAGAAAATCATATATTTTTATTAAATTTAGTTTATCATACCTTCGTCTAATGCGCTTTACAGACTATCAGTTATTCCGGACGACAATGCTCGTGTTGAACATATCCCATATATTGTGCACATTATAAGTTAAGTCCGAAGGCATAATCGATACTACTGCATGTTTATGGGATCGATAACACATTTACCGATTATTTAGTCATCGCCGACAAATCGTATCGATTCGACACACTGTAAGATTATTTACAAACACTGACATTCCGTCCGGAATAACTGATAGTCTGTAAAGCGTATAACAAACACAGGACGGACATTCTCATATTGAAGCTCATTTTAAGTGATTAAGGTGAGTACTAAGTTCGAGTTTAAGGTGGGTACTATGTTCGGTTTTCGAGTTGAAAACCACTTTATTTTCGCGATTACTTTTCCTTATATAATCACAATTACAAATGAAAATAAACATATTCCTGTAAAGTCTCGCTGAAATCTTTAGGAAAAAGAAACTGCGCATCAAGTGAGTTAATTTTTCTGATTCATATTGAACTGTTTTAATAAAGTAACCGCGAAAATTTCAACGCGAAAACAGAACATAGTACCTACCTTTAGTCGCTAAAATCGCTAAAGTGAAAACTAAATCAGTAAGAAAAAGGCATAAAATGATACATATTTGTTGCAAAGTTTTTATAACTTGATGGGGAAAAGCCCAAAGCAAATTTTCACGAAGCCATTCAGAATATTCAGGACGAAATTTCTGGGTTTGTAAAGAATCATACAGTGTTGCCAACATTACAGAGAGGGGATAATTCACCGATGAAAAACTTTTTCGTGAACCCTGACCCTTGGTATGTAAAACGAACATGCTAACAAGTACTGGCTACCAAAATCCTATTTCTCGACTAATGCGCCGTACAGACTATAAAATATCCGCACGACAGTGCTCGTGTCGAACTTATCTCAGATATTGGTCCACAATAAGTTATGTTCGAAGAAATAATCGATACAGTTGCTTGTTAATGGGATCGATACAACATTTATCGTCACAGTGTAAGATTCTTTACAGACATTCCGCCCGGATAAACTGGACGGCGCATAATGCATCGTCCAGGATATAACTTTTTCCGGACGGAATTTCTGTATTTGTAAGGAATCTTACAGTGTGGCCAATCGATACAAAATGTCGGTGATGACTAAATAATCAGTAAATGTGTTATCGATCCCATAAACATGCAGCAGTACCGATTATGCCTTCGGACTTAACTTATAATGTGGCCAATATATGGGATATGTTCGACACGAGCACTGTCGTCCGGATAAACTTATACTTTGGACGGCGCGCAAGCCTAGTTCAGATAGTAAGTTTATCCGGACGATAATTCCCGTGTCCATTTTTTCGAGGGATATCCAAATATTGTAACGAGGCATAAGATCAAATTTATACAAGAAAAACTGTTATGCTCCATATAAAAAAGGAATAGCTGTGAATTTTCGAACACATATTGATGCAACTGTGAAATTTTCGCATGGAAAAATCGGCAGGCATATTAATGCGCAGTAATAAGTTAATAACCCTATGTTCAGGAACCTATTCACTGTGATATATGCTGGTATTCGTTTTTAGCAGAAGCGAATCTTTCACACTAGTGTGAATGCAATATTATGGTTTGTGTTTCAAGCAGTGTAAAAGGCCCATGACGCTACGCCAAAGCGTCAACGCGCTGTTATTTTGTTATAAACCCCATATGATTACTCGCTCTGTGCAACGAATACATAGGAATGGAAAGTGAATTTTATTCAATACCAGAATACGAATACATAGGAAATAGGAAAGTGAGTTTTAATAATTTTCTGATAGAAAAACAAAAGAATACCAAGGAATACCAGCAGCACCTAATGGCGGTCCATCTGGAATTTGCAAAAATATTAACTATGCTGGTGTCAACTCTATCCATTCAATAATTTTGTTGGCCTCCTGCCTCTACTCCCATAAAGATAAATGTTTATCAAAAGAAAAGTGAAGAGGTTAGAGGAAGAAAAGTGAAATGAAATAAAAGAATTAGAATGAAAATGCGCTAAATTAACGAATCAATCCCTCCTCGTACGCATTTGGAAAAAAAATTAAAATATATATATATGTATATCTCTATATGTATACATACATATATATATAGATTTAAATGACGAAAAAAGAAAGACGTCGAAAATTTTGTCTATTTGATAGTGCGGACGACGTTTATTTATCATTTTGCAATTCCTTTGGAAAAGTTCGGTTGTACATAAAAAGTCCCAGGAAGCTGTTCTTAGCACGGAATTAGTTAACGATACATCGGAAACCATACGCAAATTTTTACACCCCTCGAATATGAGAGTGTATGTATTTAGTATAAATACAAAACACAGGCGCGTAGGCAGAGAGATCAGAGTATTCGCTTATTCACAAAATTTTATTATTTTCCTATTCCGCACACTTTTTGGACACAGACAAACCTCAATATTGGATAAAAAATATTCAATTGGCGATTTTTTAACCTGTAATGTAGGATTTCATCGGTTTGATTTAATATATCTACTTGAAGCAAATTGTTGAAGTAAGGGGTTGTGCGAGAGGAGAATGAGGCTCTCTGTTACGAGCTAAGCAAAAGAAGTGTCTACAAGTATTTGAGTTTTTTTTTCTAATTGACGAGCAACAAAGTTGTTAAATTTGATGCACGAGAAGAGTATATAAAGTGGACCCAAATTGCTCATATGCTATATATGATTGACTGCGTGAATTTTTCATAATGTGCTGAGAATGCGAATTAAACTATTATGCCCGTTATTATGTTTATTGGGTCCTACATATACGTCCACGTCCATACGTATGTATACATATCTTATATAGTATTTATGTATGTATGATTGGTCGTTTTATGGACGATTGAATGGATGTTTGTTCCCTAATGTTTTTGTCTATTTTTGTTAGTCAGATTCTGCAAATAAGTCACCACTATGTTCGGTATTGGAAAATCTTTTAATGAACATACTTTGTTGATGATTATGAAAAGGACCTTTATGACAAATAAAACCTATTTACTGAAGATCCCTATATGGAAGAACAAAGGGCAACCTGTTACAGACTGTGCCATTGTGAATAGCGCTTAGATATACATATAATAAAAAAGTCAATTCTTTTTGATTCCGGTCTTCGAAGACCTTATATACGCAAAAAGGCAAATATATAAACGTTGTGAAAATAGGCTTATTTAAATTATGGGACTTTCTTAAACGAGTTATAAATTCCCAATCCGTTTATTTCTTTCTTAATAATTATAAAACATTCTATTTTATGTTTATCTTTTCAGATATTTAAACATAGCACAAATATAATTGCACAAATCTAATCATCTGTACCTAAAGCTTTTGAAAGACAAACTGTAAGGTGGAGGAAACGAGAAGGAAGAAAACTAAAAAGTATATTACAACTTCCCATCTTATAATATATACACACTATATATAAAGTTTTTAATGTTATAAGGAGAGCCTACAACATTTCCACGCTGGCTTATTAAAAGCAATATTTGAGAAAACAATCTAAGTCAGAGCTTATTTAGACTGGCTCAAAACGAAGAAAACGGGGGCGCTGAGTCTCCCGACGGAACACAAGAAGGACGAGAAGCGTGTTGGTGGATTCCTTGGTCTGCAATGGGTTGCTTTGGTTCTCCTAGTTCTAAGCAGTCCGATATAAATTCTGAAGATACAAGGAGTCAAAAGCGTCGCAGTGATGCCATTTCAAAACAACTTCAGAAGGATAAACAGCTCTATAGGGCAACCCATAGACTTTTGCTGTTAGGAGCTGGTGAATCTGGAAAATCAACTATTGTCAAGCAGATGCGTATATTGCACGTAGACGGATTTTCAGAACAAGAAAAGAAACAAAAAATCGAAGACATTAAAAAGAATATACGTGACGCAATATTGGTAAGTCTTGGGACTCAAATGTTTCTTATCTCTGTTTAAACCAAAAAGAAGAATTTCTTTGTAAATATATATATTATAAATATTATTTTTTTAAATGGGGGTTATGTAAATGTTAACTAGGGACCAACATTAAGTTCAAGGTATCAATTGGCATATGTCAAAACCAGTTCTATCGAATAGTTATCTGGCCAAATACATTTGGCCAGCAGATTTGTCTAAATTTGAAATCTACTACGAAGATCTAATGTAAGGGATGTAATTAGACCACCACAGATACTGTCAGATTTTATAAATACCTGTTCATATCTTAGATAATTGTTGAGGTCCAATTGTATCAAATTCGATAGCATTTGATTTGAAATATTAGATTGTAACAAACATTCCATCCAAAGCTTCTGTTGTTTATAATAAAACAGTCCAATTTTACAGGTAAATAAGATAGAAAATATTTCACTGTAAATTTAAAAATGTAACGTATTTAAATTAGAAGAAAGAGTAAAGGTAGAATTACATACCATGCGTTCAATGCGTCCGATGATTGAACAGTTGAAATTTCTCTTTGAAATCAAAAGCTCGAATAGTCTGCCGCAAACAGAAAAAATCAATCCTTCCATGCGCACGGATTGCCGCATGGTGTGTAAATCAACCTTAATTCCAATCAGAACTAATTAGGGTATGAATATACTTACCGAATGTTTAGCCCTATACTACTTCATTGTTTTGTTCATTTCTCCAATAAGAAAATCAGTCTCTGACATAGAATGAATGTGTAGATTTCCAAAAGGAAATTTAAAAGTTTAATAGGAATCTTGAAATCAACCAAAACTATTAAAATTCCGACAGCCTAGCTGGAATTACGCCTATACAATCTTTGAATTAAACCATTTTGATTACAACATCATTGTTTTAAAGGGAAAAATAGAATTAAGCTAAGGATTTTTTCGGTTTTGGCCAAAAAACACGACGAAGAAGTGTTTAAAGATTATCAAACAAAATAAATTTGCATTGATCTCTGAGCAATCGGTCCAGTCGACAGTTATCCAGATGGTTATGGTTGCTATATTTTGGGATGTGCATGGAATAGTTTTCATTAATTAAAACAAGTCGGATTTTTATCGTTTGAAGTAAGAAATCGCCGAAAAACGGCCTCAACTTTTACATTTACATTAAGTATCTATGCACGCCCAAAATGTATATCATTCTGTGAAGGACATCAAACATTTTCCTTCCCTTGTTTGAGCTAAACATAGAATCGGGAGCACTCATTGATTAAGAGAAGTTCACCACATGTGGCATCACAATGGACTGAATAGTCCAAGTTTGCCTAAAATGAGGGACTGCCACTATACCTAACTTAACCTAACCTAGATGGTGTTTATTTTCTTTTTCAAAGTTTCTCAGCTAGAGAAGATTTCACGACATTCAGTGCCAATATTCGATCATAGTGTGTTGAATAGGAAAATTTCTTAATGGCCCACAAATAGTGGAGAACAAAGTGATGATAAAAACTTAATATATTTTTACAATAGTTATATTAATTTAGGGGAAAATATAAAAAATATATAAATGATAAAAGAAAAATACAAGATAATTTAAGGAGTAGTTTTTACTAAGATTAGATAATACTAGTTTTTCTTTCTAATCTATTATTTATATATGTATTTATTAACACATTAAATCTCTACCTTTAAGCATTATAGATTATAAGTAAAGCATTCTGCTTCGAGGCGTTATTTTTTAATAGATTTATAGTAATTTACCTCAATTGACATTTAAGGCTTTATAACAATTTCTATCATTTGTAATGAAAAATTAAAATACCAATTTTTTTTATATTTTGTCATCTTTCTATCTTCAGACTATTACTGGTGCAATGAGCACACTGAATCCACCTATACCTTTGGAGAAAAAGGAAAATGACATTAGGGTTGAGTACATTCAGGATTATGCTTCAAGTAAGTGAAAAAATTTGGTCTGCTATATTTAAGAATGTAGTTCTAAAAAAATTATATCTCTCTATGTATTTAAACTATAGGTCCCGATTTTAATTATCCTCCAGAATTTTATGAGCACACAGAAGAATTGTGGAAGGATAGAGGCGTATTGGCGACTTATGAAAGATCAAATGAATACCAATTAATTGATTGCGCAAAGTAGTAAGTGTTATATAATATTTTTTACACATTATAAAATATTAAAAAACGACTACTCCTTTAGCTTTTTGGATCGAGTAAGCATAATAAAACAGCAAAACTATACACCAAATGAGCAAGACATTTTACGGTGTCGTGTGCTAACTTCTGGTATTTTTGAAACAAGATTTCAAGTTGACAAAGTCAATTTCCAGTAAGTTATTATAAACAAAAGGAAATAGTTGGTTGGCATTAATTTCTAACGTTTTTTTTTTAATGTAGCATGTTTGATGTGGGAGGCCAAAGGGATGAACGTCGAAAGTGGATACAATGCTTTAATGACGTTACTGCAATTATATTCGTAACCGCATGTTCTAGCTACAATATGGTTTTACGTGAGGATCCAACACAAAATCGACTACGCGAGTCTTTGGAATTATTTAAAAGCATTTGGAACAATAGGTAATTAATCAATAATATTAGAAAAATGTGCATTTTTTACTAATAAGTTCTATTCCATAGATGGTTGCGTACAATATCTGTAATTCTGTTTCTTAACAAACAAGATTTGTTAGCAGAGAAAATTAAAGCTGGTAAAAGCAAGCTTTCGGAATATTTTGCCGAGTTCAATAAATATCAAACACCAAGTAAAACTCCATTATAACTAATTGGAATTTCAGATTTTTAAAAGTCCATTTATTTCTTTTTAACTAATCTAGGTGATGCAATAATCGAGTCTGGAGACGATCCTGAAGTTATAAGGGCTAAGTATTTCATACGTGATGAGTTTTTGGTAAAATTGACTTAATATCTATCTGTGTAACCCAAATGCTAATTGATCCTATTTATTTCTAGCGTATATCTACTGCTAGTGGTGATGGGAAACATTATTGTTATCCTCATTTTACATGTGCTGTAGATACCGAAAATATCAAACGAGTATTTAATGATTGTCGAGATATAATTCAAAGAATGCACCTTCGTCAGTATGAATTGTTATAGGTTTATTCAACAACAAAAAATCACTTAATAAAGTAATGTGCAAATAATACAACTAACCAAATCCCAATACCTTTTTATTTCCGATCATAAACAAAGCGAAATTGTACAAATACACTTACATATGAAAATGTCAATAGTTTATTTAAATGATAAAAATACATGTATAAAAAATATAAATAAGGAATTAATAGATAATAACAGACTCTTGAGTATTCCGAATGAAAGGAATATTATAAATTAGATACCTTACATGAAAGTATTTTTCGTTTTTCTAAAGTAGATCTTCTTATAAAAGAATAATTTGCTCTTTTTGGCTTATGTGTATTAGAAATTATTAGTTAAATATTTGGTATAGCCCACAATTTGGCAGTTTTATCAGCAGATGTTGTTAGAATTGAAAAGTCTTTTGGGTGCCATCTAGCCGATATGACTTTGTCACTATGTTCTCCTACAACAACTGAAGGCAAGGATTGTGTTAAATTACCTTGCAAATCTGTAAGGACGATTTTATTATCATAACCACAAGTAAGCAAGTAATAGGCTGACGGCGAAAATCTTATAGATCTAAAAATAAAAGTTTGTGTAAATATTATTAATTCTTTGGATATATTTAAATGTGATATTTACCTTATATCTGCGGAATGCGGTTGAAAACATTGGATCTGTCTATTGCGGCGGATATCATGTAGAACACATGCGTCCTCGTGACCGGATACTAGTAATCTGCCAGTAGGATCCACGCAGACCGATGTTACAGATGAATAACTGGATGGTATTACAGTATTTATTGAGTCTTGAACTCGAATATCCCAGAATCGTACAGATTTGTCCTAAAAATATTTGAAAATCATTTGTGTCGACATGCATATAATTAACACAAAAGCTTAATACAAACTTTAAGCACTAATTTATATAATCTTGTTATCATATACAATATGATAATAGAACAGTTAAGTTTTAGGAAATATTTATTTATTATAGTTATAAATTGACATATTTGATGACTTTTAAATGTTTACATACTTGTGATCCTGTTACAAACATATTAGTTTCCCAACTATACACGGAAAATATGTGACCTGTATGTTCAGCATAAGTATTTATTGGGTGTGAAGGAACACAGCAATCACTGACATACTAAAATAAAAATGTTATCAAAAATGTGAAAAGTTGTTGGACAACACTTACGACTTTGCAGTCGCCTGCTCCTCCACTGACAAGAAGTGTTTTCTCTGTATCATTCAAGAAGCACAAGTCGCGGACAGTTCCATCATGATATTGCAGCTCAATTTCGCGACCTTCTAGTTGTTTGTTTTCGCTACTGTATTTAATTATTTTAATGGTTTTGTCATTGGAGCCAGTTGCTATAAGTTGTCCATCCTTAGACCAAGATAGACAGTATATGGACCCTTTGTGGTGTTTGGTGCGCTTAAATATTACGCTGCTCGATTGAAACGATAAAGATTTGCTTTAAGAGAATAAAGAATGGGTTAAGTAATGTTTAATTTGACGTGTATTACCTACCTATTAACGCTTTGTTGTGGATATAGACATATCCTTAAAGTCTTTGAGTTGGAACCTACTGCGTAAAAACTACCATCAGGGTGAAATTCTGCGCAACGAATAGCCTGGACGTCATTCAACGTATTAATTGCAATAAAACACAATGGTTTTTTACTAGATGTCTGCAAGTAGAAAATAATTGTTTATAATGTGGAGTTTTATTATATGGCTATATCTATGAATATCACATTTTAAAGAGATTTAGACAGCCACTTAATTGTTGAGTACCTACTTTTACATGAGAATAGAGATTGTCTTTGAAATCTTAATTTATAATATTAATAGGATTTATTAATAATAGAATTTAATTTTAAGTTTTTTTTTTAGTTTCGTTTTAATTATAAGGTTAAGTTTTTATTTGGAATACTAGAGCTCTATTGATTGAATTCTATCAACATTTTGTCCAGAAGGGCGTTGGTTGATTAAATAAATAAATAAAATGCTACTATGTGCTGTGCTACTCTTTATTTATTCGGGCGTTACATATATCTTTAATTTACTGTCTATAGAAATTTCGTTAACCTCGAGACGTACGCGTAACAAAATTTGTGGTCGTGGCTCGAAAACATCTAGTTATTTGATTTTATTTCAAAGAACATACATAGCATCTTAAGAGCATTACCATTTTGAGTTTCATAAACATTTAGTCGTCTATTGAAATCAATTGTTATTCAGCATGGTTGCCCAAATCCACAGTTCCAATTAGAAAGGTGCTTAAATTTACAAAAGTAGTTCATGTTGCTCGTAACTCTGGGATACAAGTAACTTTAATCCGGTAATAACTGTAAATGTATTTGTGTAGTATATAAAAGATTTCCAATAAGGAAAATGTTTTCTAAATTTCTCCACTACGGTATTTTTGTTGTTTCTTTATAAAGATAAACGTTTTGATCACTCATGTAATGCACCTGTTCTCCTGTAGTATGTCATTATGCTATTGACATCTTTTATATTCGTTCAATTAAAGCAAATGTGATATTAAATTTAATTTGTAGCGTTGTGTATATCTATTGATATTTACCTCCATGTTTTCATATGTATATAGTATATATATAGCTGTCGACTATTTATTCTACGGAATGCTAAACATGTACATGATCGTTTGTCAATGTACTGATTCATTTATTTAAGTAACATCTCTAAATTGTGTTTGAATCGGTTTTGTACCGGTTCTTTATTTTTTGACAAATGTCATTTATGAAATTGACAATTTGCTATATCAATTATAATAAAGGGTGATTTGTTAAGAGCTTGATAACTTTTTTTAAAAAAAAAACGCATAAAATTTGCAAAATCTCATCGGTTCTTTATTTGAAACGTTAGATTGGTCCATGACATTTACTTTTTGAAGATAATTTCATTTAAATGTTGACCGCGGCTGCGTCTTAGGTGGTCCATTCGGAAAGTCCAATTTTGGGCAACTTTTTCGAGCATTTCGGCCGGAATAGCCCGAATTTCTTCGGAAATGTTGTCTTCCAAAGCTGGAATAGTTGCTGGCTTATTTCTGTAGACTTTAGACTTGACGTAGCCCCACAAAAAATAGTCTAAAGGCGTCAAATCGCATGATCTTGGTGGCCAACTTACCGGTCCATTTCTTGAGATGAATTGTTCTCCGAAGTTTTCCCTCAAAATGGCCATAGAATCGCGAGCTGTGTGGCATGTAGTGCCATCTTGTTGAAACCACATGTCAACCAAGTTCAGTTCTTCCATTTTTGGCAACAAAAAGTTTGTTAGCATCGAAAGATAGCGATCGCCATTCACCGTAACGTTGCGTCCAACAGCATCTTTGAAAAAATACGGTCCAATGATTCCACCAGCGTACAAACCACACCAAACAGTGCATTTTTCGGGATGCATGGGCAGTTCTTGAACGGCTTCTGGTTGCTCTTCACTCCAAATGCGGCAATTTTGCTTATTTACGTAGCCATTCAACCAGAAATGAGCCTCATCGCTGAACAAAATTTGTCGATAAAAAAAGCGGATTTTCTGCCACTGATTTTGGTAATAAAATTCAATGATTTGCAAGCGTTGCTCGTTAGTAAGTCTATTCATGATGAAATGTCAAAGCATACTGAGCATCTTTCTCTTTGACACCATGTCTGAAATCCCACGTGATCTGTCAAATACTAATGCATGAAAATCCTAACCTCAAAAGAATCACCCTTTATATAGTATTAAAGTGGGCCCGTGATCTCATATTCAACTTCACATCCTAAAATACAGAAATTTATATGTGATTTGAAAAGATACTTTTGTGGATGAGCAATCATTGTTTTCATTTGATCCACACAATAAAACCCATGGATGCAGTGTCGAATGCGACGTTCAGACTATAAGTTAATCTGGACCAGATGTCTATTATTGTAAAGGCCGGTATGCACCTCTAGCGAAAAATTTCATTCCCATAAGAAATGCATTGCTATTTATGCTAACGAAATTTTCGGTAGCGTTCAATTTCGTAAGCTGGTACGCACCTCTAATGAAAATAACAGGGTTGTCAAAAGCATATTTTGGCAGCAAACATTTAATTTATTACAATCATTGTGTGCGTAAAAGTTTTAAAAGGTCTGTAAATAATAAACAATTTATTTGAGGAATATTTGGAACATATATTAACAACTTTTAAAAGCGATTAGCTGGTTTAAAATTTGTGTACACAGCCCTGTTTTTTTGTTGTAGACTTAAATGAATTTTTGCTACCGAAAATTTCGCTAGAGGTGCATACCGGCCTTAAAGAATCTTACATGTAGCCAATCGCTACGAATTGTCGACGATGACTAAGTAATCGATAAATATTGATCCCATTAACAAACTGCAGTATCAATTATGTGTTCGAACATAACATAGAGTTTGGCCAATATCTGGAATATGTCCAATATGCAAAGTTGGACACGGGCATTATCGTCCGGATAAACTATAATCTGAACGGCGTATAATTTATTCATCCAACTATATTCAAAAACGTAATCGATACTGCAACTTGTTAGGGTGATCGATAACACATTTATCTATACTTTACTTATCGCCGATTATCATTAGCAATTGGCCACAATGTAAGATTCTTTATGCGTTGTCCAGAGTATAAGTTTTTTTCTGGACGGAATGTCGGTGTTTGTAAAGAATCGTACAATGTGGTCAATCAATACGCCTTATCGGCGTTGACGAAATAATCGGTAAATGTGTTAGCGATCCATAAACATTCATCAGTATCGATTATGCCTTCAGACTTAACTTATAATGTGGGCAATATATGGGATATGTTCGACACCAGCAGTGTCGTCCGGAATAACTGATATACTGTAATGCGCTTTACAGAATATCAGTTATTCCGGACGACAGTGCTCTTATTGAACATATCCCATATATTGTGCACATTATAAGTGAAGTCCGAAGGCATAATCGATACTGCTGCATGTTTATGGGGTAGATAACACATTTACCGATTATCATTGTCGACAAGTCGTATCGATCCGACACACTGTAAGATTCTTTACAAACACCGACATTCCGGCCGGAATAACTGATAGTCTGTAAAGCGCATGAGGCGCGTTAGGCCCATCTTATAATGTTTCCTACATCTAAAATTTGCTTTCAATATGTTTAGAATCGACAAATAGAAAAAAGCCGGATTAGAAAAACTGACGGCGTGGAAGAAAAAGTCTTTCAGAAAAAAGCCGGGTTAGAAAAACTGACGGCGTGGAAGAAAAAGTCGTACATGTTAGAAAAAGTGATAAAAATTTTTATAGAAATAAAATTTTCTATAAAAATAACATTTTGAGAAAATTTTCTATAGAAATAAAATTTTGAGAAAATTTACTGTAAAATAAAATTTTGAGAAAATTTTCTACAAAAAAAAACATTTTGAGAAAATGTCCTATAGTAATAAAATGTTGAAAAATGTTTCTATAAAATGTTATTTTTACAGAAAGAAAGTTTTCAGAAAATTTTCATTTTGAGAAATTTTCGCATTCATTAGCTGTTGTATAATTTTATGTTTGAACCCCACATAAGTGAAATTTCAAGCCTTGTCTGAATGCACCATTATAAATGCGTGCAGTGTTACCATTTTCGTGAAGAAATTTGTTCACCTGTTTAGGAAATTTTCTTGATCTCAAAATCAACAGACATTTTCGGTGTGTTAAAATGCATGTATTTGTTGAGAGAACAAAAATTTTAGTTTTAAGTATTTTCTGGCTTTTAATCGATTCCAAAAATAGTTAAATACAGTGCAGTTTTATGTTTTCTAAGCTCGATGACCCCAGACATTAGCAGGCGGCCTATTAGCCGCCCACTTTGAAAATACTGCTTCCTCGTACTGCATCGCCGCACAGAAAAAACGGGTATGGTTAAGGTAGGACGGTGGATAAAATGACCCAATAAACACAGGATGAGCGTTTTTCAAATGCAACACCTTTTCAGTTTGAGGGTAAATATCATTTTCAACATAAATTCAACTTGACTTGAAACAGCTCATCTTCAATACATCTTCGAATTGTTTGCGAATTACAACCAATTTGGCAAAATGTTGACGAAAACTTTGAAAATGTGTTGAAGATAATTGGAGAAAACTTTGACAAAACACTACCCTGAAATGCAACGAAAAAACCACATGGTTTTCAATACTACTTTGGACAACAAAGTTCGTGGAAGAAATACAAAAATGTGGAAATTTTTTAATAATCAATTGAAATTGCTTATAATAATTGGTAAGTAAAACTAAAACACGAAATGAAAACTTTAAGGAAGTCACTAAAATCAAATCTCTTTGCAGACAACTAAAATATTTGGATGCTGATTCTTGGACACATTAAGAGGCTGGCCGATGAAAAATGGCTTATCGAGAAGAGAAAGTTTCCATAAATCAAAGTGCAACCCAAAAAACTTGGTATTTATGCTTTTCCATATCAAAAACTACTAGATGACAATTCGCATCACATCGATAGTTTAATTTACATCGCATCATCGGTTTAATTTGTTATTTTGTGAATTGAAATTGCTGGAAATTTATTCCAATTATCTGGTCATCAAGTTCCTGAAAATTGCCAGTATTTTAATAACAACAATTTTGTAACACCAACGTTCTTGAGGAAATCACGAAGTATGTGGTCAGTTGGAAGAAATACAAATTGGTAAGTCAAAATAAAAAGTGAAATGAAAACATAATGGAAATCACAAAACTCGATTGTTTTGCAGAAAACTAAAATCATTGGATGGTATATTCTTGGAAGATGTTGGCCGATGAAAAACCGATGAAGGGAACAACAAAGAAAAGTTTTCAGAAAACTTACAAAGTGCAACCAATTAAAACAAAGTGCAGCAATTCCTATATCAAGAACTTCTGGATGGAAATGTGCATTACATCAATTTACATCCCGTCATCAGTTTGATATTTTGTGATTTCCTCTTGCTGGAATCTATTCTAACACACAAGCCAGCAAGTTCCTCGATAGTAATTATTTCAAATTGCCAGCATATTAATTAATAGTTATTTGACACCAACATTATGGAGGAAATGGAATTATACATGTAAAAATGTTTAAGGTATTTAAAGTTGTATTCATAGTTTTATTTATTAATACGTTTAATAAGATAATTACATTTTGATTGGTATTATATTATTATTTTTATATATTATTAATGTTATTTTTAAGATTATTATGTTTGTTAACGAAAAAAATAATAAAATTTACAAAATCTCTAGAAACTTAGTATTGACTTTCAGTTAGAACTAGGATTGACTTTCATACAAATTGTGGCTTGAAAGTATTCGCAACAATGCTAATTTTTTATTTTTATCACATTGAAAACTGTTTGAGAAATTATTGAGTAGCGATGCATTTCAATTTGAGGATTACAATTGAGAAATTATTGCTATTGTGTTGAATTTTACTGTTGAGGGTAATGTCTGTTTTTTGTTGAGAACGCGATTTTCTCAACAATTTCTCAACTTGATTATTACCCTAATCCTTTGAAAAACTGTTTGAAAAATTATTGAATTTTAGTATTTTTCAAACGTTTGTGTTTATTGGGGAGATAGCAATACTAACTATTTTTCGCCGAGGCGTTGTTGGTCGGCTCGCTATAAAAGCAAATCGCGTCGTGTTCTTTATTTCAGAAAGTGTTTGACAGTTCGCCATTGTGGTTGTGCGTAAAGAAAAGTTCGGCAAATTTGCATTTTTATAATTATTAAACCAAATACACTTTAAACATGAGGGAAATTGTACACATTCAAGCCGGTCAATGCGGAAACCAAATCGGAGCCAAGGTATGTACATTTAATTCTGTAAAAAGAAAGATATAATTTGGCCAAAAGTGAAAGGCAGGCTGGCCGGCAAAAGATTATGGTTTTCTCCCAATTTCCACATAGTGTTAATGGATAGCTAAGCATCTCGTCGCCATTTTGTATAACTATCTACTTTTTTCTTTGCCGTCTGCTGCTAATGCCGCTATTTTTATAGTGAACTGGTGACGCCACTGTGCAAAACTTGTTTCTTTTTTTTCCAATTTGGCCGGTATCTCTAAATGTCTTCATTAAAGTTTTTTTAAGGCGGTGACGATAGAGAAAAAGAAAATGTAGAGACGAGAAAAATTAAGAACACATTCCATCTGCCAAGTACAGTTGTAGCGAAAAAGCAAATGCTTTGCAAATTTTTTCTTCCAAGCCAACTATTCAATATTAAAGATGAAAATGTATTCGGCCAACATTTCTAATTTATGAATATGAATCATTCTTGATAAGAAGGGATTGGTTTGGTGGAGTAATTTTATGTGTGTGTCATTTTCTTTTCTATTTCTTCAATTTTGCTGTATTCAATCGCACGAATGCATATAGATATGTACGTGCTATTTGGCCAACTTTGGGTGCGGTTTATTGATTACAACTGTAAATGTTGAGGGGTAGGTTATTGGATGAATAGGAACATCTGCGCTGGAATGCGAACATCATGTATACATAAGAATAAATATACTATATGTATATATAGGTAGTATATATTATATAGAGTTGGAAAAAAGCCAAGACATACTATGTTTAGTATATCTTTAAGTTATGTTTTCATCATTTAATAAAAAAACCAATTAGTAATAACGACGAAATAAAAGTTTGGCCTAAGTATTGTCATAGTTCCCATATTAAATAACAAAAAGTAAATGTATATAACTCATGTTTGTGGTGTTTGATCCCATTCTCCCTCACATTAAGTGATGACATCATTTTGCATAACAAGATTGATAATTTCGCTGTTGTTCTTTATACTGAACGAAAATTGCAAACTGTCTAATAATTGTTCCAATTCTAGGTTTGATTTGTAGAAATGAAAACATGATGAAAATACATATAAACAAATTAACTCAGATATCGAACTTTTATTTTTATTAGTTATTGTGGAAGAAATCGTGGGGGTGGTATTGGGGTCTCAAGACGACCATATGGCGTGGTGATCTCAGACGACCTTTTCCAATGTAGTATCTTCCTCCGCAAAACCATGTTAATTGCTTACGGTTGAATGAATAACGCATCTAGATTTATTTGTTAAGCGTACATTTAAAATGTAGGTGTGTGCGTGTATGTTTTAGCTAAGCTTAGATCAGCTCGTATTGGGTGTTTTTTTTTTTTCATTTGAAGACTGAAAACTCCTACGTATAATGCCCGTCTCGCACAACTGTCGTGGTAGGTTTTATATTTTACTTATATTTATGGCTATGGTCTTAAATTGGCTCTGTGTTGGGTTTGTTATTTTAAATATCTACGAATACATGAAGCCAAGCATCAACCTACATAAATTGGTTGAATGCATTGCCTCCATATACGGCAATTGAAAGGTGATGTCAGCAGTAGCTCAAAAAAGTTGTTTGTCAAAGTTGTATTGTACAATTCTTAATCATTGTAAGTTGTAGGCAATGTTGGCAATTTGAATAGGTACAAGTGTAGGTATAGTTCAATCGAGTTTTTTTTTTCATTACCACACAGGAAAAATCAATAAATGGCATGAAAAGTCCTTGTGAGTCATTGTTGCTTGAATGACAACAGTTACCATGTAGATGTTTGCGTGTGTGTGTGTATGTTTTTTTAGCCCACAACCCCTCCTATAAGGACAAACTGATGACTCATTGGTAGCACTATGTATTGTGTACATACAATTATGTATAGTATGTACAATATAGGTGTGTTCTTTAGTAATAGAGCCTAGTATTCTTATTAAATATGATCTCGAAGTTTGGAAATTGTATGCGCAGATTATTAAATATGTCCTTTTTTTCTTTTGCAGTTTTGGGAAATTATCTCCGATGAACATGGCATTGATGCCACTGGTGCCTACCATGGTGACAGTGATTTGCAATTGGAACGCATCAATGTATACTATAATGAAGCCTCTGGAGGCAAATACGTCCCCCGCGCAGTTTTAGTCGATTTAGAACCCGGCACCATGGATTCAGTTCGTTCTGGACCTTTTGGACAAATTTTCCGCCCCGATAACTTTGTGTTCGGCCAATCTGGTGCCGGTAATAACTGGGCTAAAGGTCACTACACAGAAGGAGCAGAATTAGTCGATTCTGTTTTAGATGTTGTAAGGAAAGAAGCTGAGTCATGCGATTGTCTCCAAGGTTTCCAACTGACACACTCTTTGGGTGGTGGTACCGGCTCTGGCATGGGTACCTTACTCATTTCCAAAATCCGCGAGGAATACCCCGACAGAATTATGAACACATACTCCGTAGTACCTTCCCCCAAAGTATCTGACACAGTTGTAGAACCATACAACGCCACTCTGTCTGTACATCAGTTGGTTGAAAATACAGACGAAACATACTGCATTGACAATGAAGCCCTCTATGATATCTGTTTCCGCACATTAAAACTCACAACACCCACATATGGCGATTTGAACCATTTGGTATCGCTGACCATGTCCGGTGTTACAACATGTCTGCGTTTCCCCGGCCAATTGAATGCTGATCTCCGTAAATTGGCTGTAAACATGGTTCCCTTCCCACGTCTTCACTTTTTCATGCCTGGTTTTGCTCCTCTTACCTCCAGAGGATCGCAACAATACCGTGCTCTTACAGTCCCTGAACTCACACAACAAATGTTCGATGCCAAGAACATGATGGCTGCTTGTGATCCTCGCCATGGTCGTTACTTGACAGTAGCCGCCATTTTCCGTGGCCGTATGTCAATGAAGGAAGTCGACGAACAAATGTTGAACATTCAAAACAAGAACAGCTCTTACTTCGTCGAATGGATTCCCAATAATGTTAAGACAGCCGTTTGCGACATCCCACCAAGAGGTTTGAAAATGTCTGCTACATTCATTGGTAACTCGACCGCTATCCAAGAATTGTTCAAACGTATTTCCGAACAATTCACTGCTATGTTCCGGAGAAAGGCTTTCTTGCATTGGTACACAGGTGAGGGTATGGACGAAATGGAATTCACGGAAGCCGAAAGCAACATGAACGACTTGGTCTCTGAATACCAACAATACCAAGAAGCTACTGCCGACGAAGATGCAGAATTCGAAGAAGAACAAGAGGCTGAAGTTGATGAAAACTAAATTAACAATTACAAAACCGTTCAGCAACAAACATCTAAGCAAGAAAAGTTTCGAAAAAATAACAATAAAAATAATGTTCTAATCTAAACCAACATTTTGTTTTCATTAAAACTCCTTTTCTATCTAATATGAAATATCAAAGTTGAATTTGGAGAAGGTTTCGTCGTTATATTGCTTGTTCCTGTGAGAAAATGTACAATTTCCTCGTGGGGAACAAATACAATTATTTCAGCTACCTCCTATCTTGTGTGCGGATTTTGTTTTACCAATATCATAATAAAAATTCAGTATCGAATGACGTCATATTACAAGAAAATCTATAGTAGCGAATGTACATTTGTAGATGTATACAAAACAGGTTCTTTGAATTAGCTTTAAATTCATTCATTACAAGGGATGTCTTATTTCCGTTAGGAAATGAACCGCACTGTGCTAAAGAATAAGTATGAAGTTAAAGAAATTGGATTTATTCCAACGGCACCTAAGTGGCATAACGTAACAGAGGAATAATTAAGAAGGGCGTTGTTCGGGGATAGACGAAGTGACAACTAGGACCGATTGTGTGTGTCGCTATATGTAGTTACGCACAACAGTTATGTATGTCTACCACTAAGTTGAGTAGGGTGTAACTATCAATCAAAGTAGTATGAATCATACTGACGTTAATCAAAACGTTTAAGGCCGGTGCTAAATTCGTGTTTTACAGTAGAAAATCAAGACATTTTTATCGGTTACTTTACTATGTTATATTAAGGAGAAAAATATTTTGACTTGCATCCGAGTCATGTTAGGTTTTATAAAAAAAGGTATCTATTTACCATATGTATCAGCACTTTTCGTTCCGTTCCATCAGAGGAACTAGTTCCTATAAATCGTTCCATTTAGTTCATTGAATAATACCAATAATTCAACTGTTGATTCTTTCACAACCTAACAACCACCTCTTGATTCATAAATAAGTATGCATTTGAATGAAAACTTTAGATATGCGTTTTTAAAACGAAGTAATTTTTAGTTCATTAATTTTCTACTAAATTCAGTTTAACTCGTGCATATTAGGTAGCATCTATGAAATTCATCAATTTCTCATTTGTTTTATTTTTTTCTCTGATGTCGTCAAACAGTAACCAACAAAGTGGGTTATGATTTTAAGTAAGAAAAGGTAGTATAGAAATATTGAAACCCTCAGAAATGTTGACAGTATTGTTGATGTTTGTTCGAAAATAAGATTTATCGCAAGAGGGAATGCTAACCATTCCTCCACGATGCCTGAATACATAATATTTCAAATGAATTTTTTGGGAGCCACCGTGGTGCAATGGTTAGCATGCCCGCCTTGCATACACAAGGTCGTGGGTTCGATTCCTGCTACGACCGAACACCAAAAAGTTTTTCAGCGGTGGATTATCCCACCTCAGTAATGCTGGTGACATTTCTGAGGGTTACAAAGCTTCTCTAAGTGGTTTCACTGCAATGTGTAACGCCGTTCGGACTCGGCTATAAAAAGGAGGTCCCTTGTCATTGAGCTTAACATGGAATCGGGCAGCACTCAGTGATAAGAGAGAAGTTCACCACTGTGGTATCACAATGGACTGAATAGTCTAAGTGAGCCTGATACATCGGGCTGCCACATAACCTAACCTAACCTAACCTAAATGATTTTTTTATATCACAACGAAGCTTTTTCATTTCAAATAAAGACGGAACCAGTACTAGTCCATTTGGTGTATCGTTCATTAGAACTAGTTCGTTCCGGAACGATACAAAACTAGTATCCATCGCCGAGCCCTACCCAAGTATAATGAATGTGGTATCCAATATAATAACGCGTATATTCAGAATTCAAATAAAAACTTCAATACCTACACTATCTCAAACAATTGTCCGTACACCAAACTGTTGAGTATATATTTCATCGTATCTCAGAAATTAGATAGTTTGATTTTATTCGATCTTGTTGGATATCAAATAGAAAATAATTATCAAATAGAAATTAATTATAAATAATAATCAAGCTTGATTTTTAAAATACAATTTACTTGAAACGAATCGGCCATATAGTTTCTGAGATACAATGAAATATAGCTTTAACAGTTCGTTGTACGGACAATTGTTGGATACAGTGTATATAAGCAATGAATTTTATATTAAGCTAATTTTGAGTACATTGAGAATACCATCAAAAATAGTTAATATCTCGATAACTAAGTTTTTCGACATTTTTTACTTTATATTTGCTCTTTAAAATACTTTCTTCCACCCCACCAATTGTTGTTTTGCTTTTTAATTAGTTGTGGTAGATTTGTTCCTTTTGTCGTTATTTTAAAATTTAAAATAGTGATGTGGTTTGGAGAACACTTTCATAGTCAGCTGTTTAAGAAATACCAGTGTATTATAGTATGATGCATAAATTGGCAGTTATCGTAAAAAACGAACCGTTTCAGAACAAATATAGCCAGTTGTTTAAGAGATGCCATTGTATACGACGTTTATCGTAAAAAAGGAACCGGTTGCAAACTAAGAAAAGTCGGTTCAAAACTTCTAACATCGTTCTGGATCGGTTTGTCGAGGGGGTGACGAAATAAGAGCGCTTGGAGCGCTTTTATTTTATGTTATATTATTTCTTTGGAGCGCTTTACATTTACTAATATTATTTCCTAGATCTAGAGGTTTCACAGCTTCATAGAGTTTGATAAAATCGTTGCACCGTATTATTTTTCTGAAGTATTTTCCTTGGTAAAGTTAATTACAGTCAGTCGGGTTTGCAATTGCATGGCATAGTCATTTTTAAGCAAACGTAGTAATGAGTTCAAACGATTGTCTGAGTGTATTGCCAGGTGAGATTCGTCTTTTAATACGTAAAAAATCTAAGAATTAATTAATTAATTTATGTGCTGTATGTCTATTTCTTTGCTGTCGTTCATGCTGCACAAATAAATTTGTACTTTGATCACCCATAAAAGGCAAAACCAATATAATTCCCTTCTTGTTAATGGTCAATATTTGAGCAATTAGTGTGAATAATTTTTCTGAGTTATGATGATGGTGAACATACAGACACATCAGTGTCATTTTCAGAATTTTTTAGTTAGTCGTTCTGTTTGATTTTACACATAAAATAAATACAATGCTTTGTGCCTCTTTTTATTCTTGTTGTTGAGATAATTTAAATCTCCCATTGCAGATGAAGGAGATCCGATGATCAAAGGGAACCTTAACAATATTGTTTATTGCCTTGAGAAATATCAAATAACAATATTAGCTTCAGAATATGGTATAAGGAACCTTGACTTAATTCAGGTAACTTATATTCATTTATTTGATGTGAAAACACGGCCGAATTCAGAAGTAGAGTCATTGTTATTGATGCATCTGATAAAGTAGTACTGCTTTACTATACTGAATTCCGAATTCCTTTCTTTATTCATTATTATGTTGTATGTAATAACTATTGCAATTTTTTGTTGTTGCTAATTTATGATTTCATTATCACCGTTGGTTATTTGCTTACATCCTTTGATCTTCAACTATGTGAATTAGGGCGTATTTTAAACATCATGCAAATAGATGTCTCATTCCAAAAACTTTTAAAATATGCAAATCCTTCTTTGTTCCAGATATCATCGCACATTGTGTGACTTTGTCATATTTCGTCGAAGGACAAGTCTATATGAAAGAAGATTCTACACAATCTTAACTTGCTGTTTATTGAGAAACGTGAATCAGTTGTAAAGATGATCGGTCCCAGTAGCAAAATCAGTAAAATTTTACTAGGACTTCTTATAATCTTGATTATTTTCTACATATATATGGATGTCCAGTTGTACCTGCGTATACAGAATTATCCTCTAGAAAGAAATTATCATTTTAACTCAACAACCACCGATATACCTCAGCGTGATGTCGTGACATATGAATCACAAACATGGCTGGGGTGTGAACTCAACCCTCTGTGCCATGTGACGGTAAAGGCGATACTATTAGATCACACAAATCATTACATCTTTGCGCCGCTTGCAACGATATTTGACAATGTCATTGGCTTTTCCAAGTCTTCGTTTATAACAGCCAATATGATATCATTTTTCCACGTGGGTGTGGCATGTGTGGCTGGTAAATTGGTGTCATCTGACAGCCTCGGCTATAGACGTTTGGGTGTGGTTTTATTTCAGTTCCGCACTTTTCTCGATGACCTAGATGGTCATGTTGCACGCGTCAAGAAAAACATAAGAGGTGAACGATCCGAAGTGGGAACGACGGGTTACTATGTGGATGGCATTTGTGATGGCCTGGGCTGCATAGCACTTATTCTGGGCATATTTTTCTATTTGAAAAACAATCCTCCCCGCCGCGGCTATCTGCAATTGCCAATGGTAGATACGCGGGTAAATGACGCCCCAACGAAAAATAAACTGAAACCCACCACTCGAAAAGTAGCTAAGAAAGTCATAAGTTTTACAGGTCAATTACTGCTTAGCTCTACAGCGTGGAACCGTTACATTGCTGTCTATCAAAATATGTTGGAGCGAAATGACGTTACTCCCGCGCAGATATCATACCAGCAAATCGTCTTCAAATCAACTTGGTTCTTTTGTGTAGCTTGGCTTTGGCGCATTGTCAATGTTCATTCATTGCTTCATTGCGTCTTATTGAGTATATTTTGCGACAAATTATGGGAATTTCTGAAAGCGATACAGTACAGTGGATATGTTGTACTACTTGTGTGCATATGCATTACCGAAATGCATCTTTTAGAGGCACATAATTTTATATATAATACGAGCAGTAATATAACATCATTCTGATAAGTTTTTATTATTTTTTTTCTTTACTCTTCATGTTTCTTATTAATTGATGTGTTATAAAAATATATGTGTGTAAAATATAATATACTGGATGATATAATGTTAACTTCCAGAAAATTGTAAATATGGCAGTTTTCATGAAAAACACACACTGTTTTAAAATTTTATAAAGCTGTGTGATTGTTAAATTCAAAATGTAAATAAATGTTTGGATACAGTCAATATGGTAGCATTGAATTTTAATGTATTGCTTTGAAATCATATTTTCAGTTATAGTATTGAAAGTGAATCTTATCATCAAATAACTCTCTTGTAACTGGGGTAATTGCATTGTATTTAGTTCAACCTATAGTGGAACATACTTCTGGATTCGGTGGTGTTTTTAATAAAAAATTTCGCAATCCTAAATATTTTTATACGTTTTCATATTTAGTATTTGGATGAACTAGGTTGGAATTCGAAAGGAATTATTGCCCTGGTAGAATCCTACACGTACTCTTTCGCTTCAACTGCCGAAAAATACTGCTTTGGTAAACACTTCTTGGAAGGGAGTTCCAATATTATTGTAAGTTATAATTTATTTCATTGTATTAATTATTATAAAGCTGTTGCAACATATTTTTAGAGTATAACAGAGGAACGTCTGTTAAATGAATTATTCCATGATCCTCTACTTACAAATGTCGGTGTTGTAATAATGAATGAGGTCCAAAAACGAACTGTTTTTATGGATACCATACTAGCTGTCATGAAGAAGATCATTCGAAAAAGGTCAACAATTAAATTAGTTCTGGTCTCAACTTCAAGTGAGGCCAATTTCTTCGCTGAATATTTTAGTAATCACAAAGAGAGAGGAAAATCTATAAAATGTGCTGTTTTATCTATTGGTGTTGGCAGTGCAAAATGTTTACAACAGGATATGCTATTTCTGGAAAAACCTTGCGCCGACTATGTCAAAAAGACTATTCAGACGATCATAAGCATCCACACGAAGACACCATTAGATGGCGATATTATTGCGTATATGGCTGACGAGGATGACATAACAGAAGCAATGTATTTGTTGAAAAATATGGCAACAGAGGGTATCGAAAACTTAAATTACTTTAAGTTGTCCCAAATGAAAAACGATCACCAGACAGTATTTTTTCCCATAATCAAAGGGAAGAGAAATGTGATATTTACAATTGACTTGTACCAAAAATCTGTTACCCATGATCGTATTAACTACGGTAAAGTTTCTTCTTAGATAGCTCTGTGTTGTTAGGTTTTCAAGATAAAAAATCTGTCACTTTCGGTTCTGAAAGCAAGCATGTCCTCGTCATAAATGTATTCCTCAAGGAAAATAAAAAAAAAAAAAAAATTGGGGAGTGTAATTAGAATGTTAGTTGGAATATTCTCTAATCGATAAGTTGAAAATTGCTCATGCTAAAGTTAGGAATTCAAAAGTCCTGTTTAGGCGAATGAGTTTAGTGATTCGAATTACAGTCCCTACTGACAAGGACATGATTACGTTCAGGTTTTAAACCCGGTATGCACCTCTAGCCGAAATAACGTTTGAATTTTAATAATACAGTTTTGTCACGTATTTCAAAATGCAAAATGCAAAAAATCCATAACAAAGCCTGGCGGAATTCGATAACTAAAATACCAATGTATTTCATATGGGTAACGGATATTTCGTTAAAGGTACATTCGGGTCATTACTCCGGTTGACAACTCATTTGCCAGTTCTATTAACTCATGAAACCTGAAGTATTGTTATATTTTCATTGCGGGAAAAATTAAAAATGTAATATTTTAACCAAATCAAATATTAAGAACACAAATTAGTTTTTTACGTTAATGTTTTATTTAATTCAAAAGTTTGAATCAATTATTTTTTATTTGATAAATTAACGCTAAAATTTTTGACAGTGGTAGGGATTATTATTATCGGGTAATGAAGTAATTTCAATTGAAAATTAATGATAATATCATTCAATAATGCCAATTGAAAAAATTTGTTCCTTCAATAACATTCTTATTTGATTTTTGTTTTAATTAACAAAATGTTTAATCAATTATTTCTTAAACATTGGCTAATTTTAATTAAAAAAAACTAATATTTTTCTATGTATCAACAATTCAATTTAATATATTCACCGTTGGGCTTCAAGAGTTAAATCGAAACGGCAATCGAAATATAGGTTAATATATCCTCCTACTATTACTTTATTAATCGAATGGATTTTCCTTTAGTTATTGACTGTGGATATATGTGTGTAAAGTGGTATGACCCTGCCCTTAATAGAGATCATCGATTTATTGTTCCTGTTTGCAAGTATACAGCTGCGTTACGATCAAACTGGAGCAGCAAATATCGCATGGCTAAAATTTTCCGTTTATATACCAAGAGCGACTACCAATTACTGCCGCAGAGGACAGTTGTAGAAATGCGAAGAACTCGACTTTGTTTTATAGTATTATACTTGAAGGCGTTAGCTGTAGAGAATATACTACGTTTCGATTTTCCTTCGGTCCCACCAGCCAAAAACATGTTTTCGTCATTGGAAACATTATATGCCCTAGGTAAGATGATTAAATTTTTGGTGTTTCGATATTTGGATCTTTTCTACGCCTCGCTAAACATTTTCTATTTCAAATTCTGGTTATTTATGCGGCGACAGGCCAAAATAAATCAAATACACAGAAAAAAAAAATCACAAAATTTTGTCTAATTCAAATTTTAATTGAATTTTAAAAAATATTCAATTCAAAATTTAATTCATTCGGCAAATTTTTTAATTGAAACAAAAATCAATCTCAAAAATTGACTTTCAATGCATTTCTAGTTGATACTATCATTTCTGTAATTGAAGACAGTTCAAATAAAAAAATAAGTGGATCAATTGATTTCGTGATTGAATCAGAAAAAAATTTTTTTGTGTGTAGGAAATAACTAATCGAATGTGGTGTTTCAAGTAACACAAATACCTAATAATAATGCTAATTTATTTCACATTGCTTAGGTGCCATAGACGATACTGGACACCTCACAAACCCCTTGGGATACTTTTTGTCGGAATCTCCTTTTTCACCAAATTTAAGTCGATGCTTATTTAATTCGGTTGAATTTAGATGCACCGAGGAAATGTTAATAATTATATGCATGCTGCAGATTGAAACGGCTTTCATCGTAACTAATAACAATACAGCGGATCGTCATAAACAAGTAGCCAAGCGTTCGTTTGAAGCCGCGGAAGGAGATTTAATCACATTGCTTAACATTTATAATGCTTTCATAGAAAACAATCGCAGTAAAGAATTTTGCCGCAAATACTATTTAAACTATAACAACTTGTTACGTGCCCAAAGGCTCAAGGAGCACATGATATCAACGCTTTTGAATAAATACAATATACATATCAATTCCGTTAAATCGTCAACTGAAAATGTTCTAAGATGTATTACGTCCGGATATTTTATGAATATAGCATACTTACATTCTACGGGTGTATATAGAACTTTACGATGTGGTTCAGAAGTATTTATTGATCGTGAGTCTTCAGTGTATACCTTGCCACAGCCAAAATATGTAACGTATTGCGAATTATATGATAAATCGAAAATTTTCATGAGAAATTTGAGTGTTATCGAGGAGGTGTGGTTAGACGAATTAGCACCCCATTACTATAAAAGAAAGTCGTAAAGTTTTATAATTCTACGTCATTCGAAACATGAAGATAAATAAAATATTTGTCAAATATCTTAAATAAAATGATGTGCATTCTAACTTGATGGAGTTTGAGGGATGCCCCAATTTAGACAAGGCAGACGGGATCAACCGATATAAAGGGAAGTATGAAAAGAGTTCAGCTACTTTAGCTAACGCACAATAAAAGAAAGAAGTATGCTTGAAACAGCAGTTGGTGTCTGTTATATTTTTGTAACTCACGGTCTAGCGAACAATACATTTTTAAAGGATATTTATAAACAAATATAGTTTTTGTATGTTCCTGCACTTTAATATCCTTAAAAACTTCTTATTATATATAACCAGAAGTTTATTTTGACTTTGCTACGGTTTTAATGCCGTCGACAATAGTGAGATTCCTTTTCCACCAATGCTTATGATGAGAGTAGTCACTACCTTCTAGTGACACTGTTTCAATTTATAAAGCATATTTTCGATTTTAGGAAGACTTTGTGTCTATACATTTCTTAATTTGGTATAGAATGCAACAGCGATCTGTGTGTTTCAGCATAGGCTTGAACAATTAATATCAATAACTATCGCAGTCCCACTGTGCCACATAGGGCTACCTTAGATCAAGTAAGTTGTATAAAATATATATGAACATACTAGATGGATTTCGCCTGAGTAAAAATATTGCACTATACCAAATAAATTCATACAAATTGAAACCATTTACATATATAAATTATTATTTAATTTTGGAAATATTAGAAGTTGATTTTCAATATTATAGCAGTGCGACATTCTTATGTTATGGTCACACTGGGCAAATATTTGACAGAAATCGAAAAAGAATCCGTCGCCACAGCCGAACCAGAAAACATATTTAGCTCATATTGGACATATAACATCATGGTAGGGTTATTTTCCAAAAACCATATCCAGATATTTGGAAAATAGTTCTGGAAAAATGTTTGACACTCATTTTGGTCAAATATTTGCCTAGTGTGACCATAGCCTTAGATTTCTCTAAGTGTTAATTCGGTTATAAGAGGAATTACTAATTTGATAATTTTTTTTTTTGGTTCTAAATTTGTTGCTTCTGGTTCCTTTCTCAAATTCTATGGAAGTACATATAGGTCCCTGGGTCAAATCGATGCTGGACCTAACCTTGGGTAGTGTTGGAAATATTGCTTCCCTTTGGTCGTTACTAATATATTCTTATCTCACGAAAACTTGGGCGTTTCGCAAATCATACGATCATTCCCATTTATGATGAATATTCCGAAGCAATCGTCATGAATTAAAAAAAATCTATTTGAAACCAACATTTTGTTTTAGAATTTATGGGTGTTTTATTAAATGCAATGGTAATGAGTTATTTATTTTTTATTTATACGGTGTTCTTTGTAGGTGTCAACTCTTTCAACTATTGAATGAACCGTACATTGTCATATATTATGCAATAAATTGTGTGTTTAATAAAATTTGACAAATATTTGTTCTTGCTGATGTTTTTTATGGTTTTTACTTTGAAAGCGTTTATCTTTGTTATATTCTATATATGCCATATGTGCGCACTTTTAAAGTAAAAATTTTTATATACATAATATGTGATGTAATTATTAGTTAGGCGGATTTCGAGGATTTTCGCTGCTTGGTATATACATTGACATAGGTACGGAATTATAAGCAGAAGGCCGTTGGTATGTTTCCTCTACACCATTCATTGTGAATTCATCCACCTAAAATTGGCAAAGAAATTTGCTTTTAATAGCTCATAAAAAAGATTGGCAATGGGGAAAAGTTATACCATTTGTCGTAGCATTTGCGGATCTTGGCAAGACCTCTGTTGGGGCTGATGTGACAGTTGAGAATGCTGTTCGTCTTTGTTTCTACCAGAGTTAGTTGTGCTTCTCTGTATTGTACGGTCTTCATAACGTGTTCGTCCTTGGGATGCCATAGGTCTATTCAATGTACTGTTCGAATTGTTTGGCGAATGGGCAGAAGCGCTATGTGAGTCTATGAACTTTGTAAGGAAGTCCTGCTCCTTCCAGCCATGTTTTTTATAGACATCCCGGAGTTCATGATGCTGCCACATAGTGAACAAAACTTGACTAGCAAACTTATTAACACAAGATGTATATTTTTGACGCTGATTTGTTATGTTCATGAGACGTTCAACGCCACCCGCATCTAGAAGTGACCTGGAGAATTCGGCATTCTTTTTGATAACTTCGTTAATGGTGGCCAATACAGCTGTTATGGTATCATCGGAGGTATTTTGATCGTGAGGATTACCTGAAGGCAATTTTTGTACTAAGTCGCGCATAGCGTACTTCCCAATAAGTTCTTTATTTCGCTGATCGATAGCCAAGTTTCTCAACGCTGTTGCAACAGCACATACTACACGATCTACTTCCATTCTTAACAATTCCACTAATATTGGTAAACCCTTTTCTTTGCGAACGGCAGCTCTAATGTCTATACTTGGTTGCCAATAACAAGCAGAAAGATTTTGAATTGCACCTGCTGCCGCCTCTAGGGTTTCTGGATTTGAGCAACTTTGCAATAAAGCTAAATAATATTGCACTACTTCCGGCTGCCATAGATGTTCATACCCCTTTAGGGGTCCCCGACTACTCTGATCGTTGTTGCTTTTCGAAGATCCGGATTGAGCAACTCCATCCAATTGTTCACTCTGAGCCTGGGCTTTCTTCTTCTTGCTTGTACCAAAGCACCCAAGGTTTTCACCTAAAATAATTAGCGGTGATATGAATCTTCCGTAGAAATAATGCATATTATCATACCCACCTTTACTCGATGATAGAGCCCTCGTGGGGACCGATATAGGCTGTTTGTCGTAATTGGGATCTTCAACTTCTTGACAACGATATGACAAATTGCGTAAAATGCAAACACAGTTCTCCACCGTTTTATTGCTAATGTTATTTTTTTCAATGGCATGGCGCACAACATACAATAGGCATTCGACCAAATGGTCACAATTCCGTAATTGAGTACGTGCATATTCACCAGCAGAGCTTACATTGCGTAAGACTCCGGATGCATTTCGAAATACTGTAGAGAAACATGTCTCGCCGGGGCAGGCAGGATCCCAACCGGAATGTGGATGTATAATGTTACTGACGACCGCCGATAAGCACTCATCTATGATAAATCGTTTAATATCTTCACATGAAGACATATTCCAGAGAACACCCGTTACTGGAAAATAATTTAAAATTTTTATGAATATTAGAAATTCTTGAATTTCAATGCTTTCAAATGCCATAACGTACCTAGTTCCCTAACTTCAGATTCTTGTGTGCGACACAATAAATTGACCAAAGCTGCCAGGCCTCCAGCATTTTTAATTTCTCGTTTGTTTTCATCATTTTGTCTACCATAGGATAAATTACGTAATGCTCCGCATGCGTTTCTGATAAAATTTTATTGTTACTTTTTTTTAAAGACATTTGTTAATACCATGGGCACTTACTTATATATCTCTGGTGCTTCATAAGAGAGTAATCTTATCAATGGCGGAATGCCGCCTAAAATACGTGTTCGTTGTTTAATTGGATCGTCCATATAACACAAGTGCTGCAGATATGCAGCAGCATTGGCTTTTATTGCATTGTTTGGATTATTTAAAAAGCTGATGACTTCCGATAAATTGGGATCGCGCCATCGCATTGTCGAGCATATATCACTGCAAGAACCGTCAACTATTTCGTCCTTTCCGCCATTACGCATATGTTGAGATACTATACCGAAAGAACTGATTGTGAGCTGAGACATTTTATTCTGAAAGTCTTGGGCATCGTCAAAGCCCGGCTGGGGAAGACCAAGGCCACCAGCTATTTCAGCCCCATTGCGATTATCGTCAAACATGGATGGTCTTGTAACGTACGCATTGGATTTGGCACTAACCGAAGGCATAACGTAATTAGCTTCGGAAACATAACCATATGCCACCGGGGCATCTTCTCCGTATTGCGACTCCGCCGGAAATGGCATTACTGGATTCATTCCATACTCTGCCATTTCTTCGTATTGTGATGGTTGAAGATATCTCATATTCGGTGGCATTATTCCGCTCTGGTCAGCCTGCATTCCTGCTGCAGTATTTATTTCTTGCACGGAACTTGTCAAATTACTTTGGGAGCCTATAATCTTTGCCGTACCGTGATCAGTCCTGTATGAGCATTGCGAACCCATTCGACCTACACTCATGCCAGCTCCAGATTTTGTTGCATATATAGCTGCATTTGGATATACAGTTGTATATTGGCTGTATTCTTGTAGAGCCGCGTTTTGGGCTTCAAAGTCGGCGTCGTCATTTAAGCATACCGAAGGCTCCATATCTTCGTCTATTCCTTATCAAAGTCAATAAGTGTTATCCTGCAAGAGAATATAATGTTGGAATATATGTTTCTTAACTCATAATTATTATTTTTGGTTTTGTCCATACGTACATATGTATATCAAACTAATTCTTTCCCATTAATTAGGGTATTTCTGAAAGTAATTAAAATAACTTTGCTTCAAAATCTATATTATTAATATTAATATACAATTATAGGTACTGGAGAGTTCAACGTCCTCCAGTACGTAGTTGAAAATATTTTCGTTATGGTCGTCAATCTTCTTCCCTTAACATAAAAACATATTCACATTTTATAAGGTTCGTCGAGAATATGATTCTATGCTTAAATTCACAAAAATTAACATTAACAATACCACAAATATAGTCGCTGTCGCTGATATAGATTTGGATCAGAAAGTCATGTTGTTTCTGAAAGATATTACATTTTTAAATAAGGTGGTTAAAATTCGTAATCCACAAAGATTCCCTTTTTGGGTAGACCCGGATAAAAATTGCTCTTGAAGGGCATAAAAAACAAAATTGTTGTGAAGATTCTTCTAAAAATTAAATACTGAATTGGGAACGTGTGTTATTAGATCTCAGCGAATATTTTTGCATAAAATTCTTTCGAAAAGGTGCAAAAATTGTTCACAATATATGCGTGATTCGTTGTACATTATTGATTTTTTTCAAAGGGCCGAACATTTCTTGTGTTCGACATACATACATACATGATTCTTGTTATACATATGATGTATGCGGCGGCTATCTGAATTGAGGAGTAGCAAAAGAATTAGTTGTGGAAATCGCTTTTCTCTCATTGGCGACAAGTAAAATAGTCTTCCACTAGCTATCAAAAATGTTAATAAAACAATACAAAAATTAAGGATTTAACATCACTTTCTCCGCAAACCATTGTTTTGACCGCACCTGTATTTTTTTAGAACACATACACATCCATTAAGGGGTAGATATCGAAACTACGAAATTAATATAAGTTCAGTTGGGAAGCAATACCTTCATTGAACAGGTAAGAATGTACTTTTTTAAATATATATTTCGCCCATTTTAAACGTGTCTTTTTAGATTTCCAATTTTTTACGATAAATTTCTTTACTTTTCTTAATTACAGCGATGTTTGGTATTGATCCGTCCTTTCTTTCTTTATTATAGACCTTTCTTAAAAGACATCGCCTATTATCGATAATTAATCACTAATCGACGTTTGAACCGGGTTTGTGGTTTGTAACACTAATATCAAGCTTCCCAATAAACACAAACGTTTGAAAAATAATAAAATGCAATAATTTTTCAAACATTTTTTCAAAGGATTAGGGTAATATTCAAGTTGAGAAATTGTTGAGAAAATCGCGTTCTCAACAAAAAACAGACATTACCCTCAACAGTAAAATTCAACACAATAGCAATAATCTCTCAATTGTAATCCTCAAATTGAAATGCATTGCTACTCAATAATTTCTCAAACAGTTTTCAATGTGAGACAAATTAAAAACTAATATTGCTGCGAATATTTTCTAACCACAATTTGCATGAAAGTCAATCCCAGTTCTTACTGAAAGTCAACACTAAATTTCTAGTGATTTTGTACATTTTATTAATTTTTTTCGTTAAAAATATAATAATATTAAAAATAACATTAACAATATATAAAAATAATAATATGTTATAATACCAATCAAAACATAATTATCTTATTAAAGGTATTAATAACTAAAACTATCAATACAACTTTAAATAACTTAAACATTTTTCATGTATAATTTCCCCCATAATGTTGGTGTCACATAACTATTAATTAACTAATTATTAATTAATATGCTGACAATTTCAAATAATTACTATCGAGGAACTTGCTGGCCTGCGTGTTAGAATAGATTCCATCAAAACATAATTATCTTATTAAAGGTATTAATAACTAAAACTATCAATACAACTTTAAATAAGTTAAACATTTTTCATGTATAATTTCCCCCATAATGTTGGTGTCACATAACTATTAATTAACTAATTATTAATTAATATGCTGACAATTTCAAATAATTACTATCGAGGAACTTGCTGGCCTGCGTGTTAGAATTCAATTCCATCAAGAGGAATTCACAAAATATCAAACTGATGACGGAATGTAAATTGATGTAATGCACATTTTCATCCAGAAGTTCTTGATTTAGGAACTGCTGCACTTTGTTTTAATTGGTTGCACTTTGCAAGTTTTCTGGAATCTTTTCTTTGTTGTTTCCTTCATCATTTTTTCACCGGTCAACATCTCCCAAGAATATAACATCCAATGATTTTAGTTTTCTGCAAAAAAAATCGAGTTTTGTGATTTCCAGTACGTTTTCATTTCACTTTTTATTTTGACTTACCAATTATAATTACCGTTTTGGATTAATTTCAGTTTTATGCCAATAAAAATAACTGACCACGTACATCGTGGCACAAAATGTATTGAAACCCACAAAATTCCTCAAGAACGTTGGTGTAACAAAATTCTTGTAAAACTCATTAAAATTCGGGAAATTAGCAAGGAACTTGATGACTAGAGAGTTAGAATAAATTTCCAGCAATTTCAATTCACAAAATATCAAATTAAACCGATGATGCGATGTAAATTAAACTATAGTCTTGATGCGAATTATCACCCAGTAGTTGATATGGAAAAGCATAAATACCAAGTTTAATTCATTGTACTTTGATTTATGGAAACTTTCTCTTTTCGATAAGCCACCATCATTTTTCATTGGTCAACCTCTTAATGCTTCCAAGAATGCAGCATCCAAATATTTTAGTTTTCTGCAATGAGATTTAAATTTAGTGACTTCTCTAAAGTGTTGATTTAATTTTTCATATTGACTTACCAATTATTATAAACTATTTGAAGCAGTTCCAGTTACTTGTCCAACATTTTTTCATCGGTCAGCTTTTTAATGTTTTAAAGAACGTAGAATCCATAATTTTAGTTTTCGGCAAAGAGATATAATTTAGTGTCTTCCTTAAAGTTTCATATCATTTTTTTATTTTCACATACGTATTATTAGAAACTATTTGGAGTAAATTCAGTTTTTTGTCTAAAATGTTTTTTATTTCTTTCAATTGACCACGAACTTCGTTGCACAAACAAGTATTGAAAACCACATGGTTTTTTCGTTGCATTTTAGGGTAGTGTTTTGTCAAAGTTTTCTCATATTATCTTCAACCCCTTTTCAAAGATTTCGTCAACATTTTGGCAAATTGGAAGTAATTCGCAAACAATTTGAAGATGTATTGAATATGAGCTGTTTCAAGTCAAGTTGAATTTATGTTGATAATTATAGTTACCCTCAAACTGAAAAGTTATTGCATTTGAAAAACGCTCATCCTGTGTTTATTGGGTTATGATATTTACGAACCGATTTATTAGCAAATTTATCGACAATAAACCGGGTATCTTAAGAATTTCCACAACGTTCTACAAAAGGCTATCGAGTCTTCGCAAAAATAAAAAAAATCGTGCGATTGTCTCTTCTTATACTGATTCTCAAATCGTTTAAAAAATACAAATGCCACAGTTCACTTAGAATGTCTCTATCGCTACATAATCCAAAACAGCTCCGTTTGTTTTCCTAGTAATGCTGATGAACGACAGTGACGGTCATTGGAAGTATTGAAGCCAAGTTGAATTTAATACTAGAATTGCATTTGAAAAATGCTTGTTCTTCGTACCCACAACACAGATTTCAAAGTCAATGCTACAGTACGCCGTCGTAAAGAAGCTTGTGACATAGTTGGAAATATTTCTACACTTCTGCACTTTCAATCATATTCAGTTATCCACATTCAAAACATTTTTGGTTACTTTTATGTTTGTCATGATTTTGCCACAGGGACCGCGACTTTTTTGATTTTCTGTCAAGTTCCCAGCCAGAAAGAAAAGGCTTCGATAGGCTGCAATGTGTGTTTTGTATTTGCGTGGGCATTATGAAAAAAAAAATACAATTTCCCCTTTTGTTTTTTTTTTACTTCCCAAAGGTGATATCTGGTGGGTATGATATTAGCAATCCTCCTTTGATTTCTGATAAAAACTACAATGAAAATTAATGAAGATTATGCGGAACATAATAACCCTGCCAACATTTTTTGAATTTGGGGACTCTTTTGAGAATCCCCACTACGTCGAAAACAATCATATACGACATCAAAAACTCGTCGGAAAAGCGCCGTCACTATTGAGAAGTTGTACCACGCCAAGTTACTACAAAAATGTTTCGCATGAGTGCAATTATTAGGACCCTTTATAGATCAATTTAGAACGACGCCAATAAGGGACCCTCCAAACAATCAGAAAAAGTGCATTTTAAGATAGTTTTAAAAGAATCATTGTGGTCGAGTAAAACACGTTTGTTTAGATATTTATTAATTTGATTAAACATTTACAAATTCTTAAAAATATAAGATTTATACCACTATCACATTACATTTAACATAATTTTTGGCATTAATGATGATGTTGAGTTACAAGTAGCGAGTTACATGTTGCTGCGTCTATCAACCAGTGTTTTTATTCCATGGAGGCAGCGTGTCTGTAAAATATCTGAAAAACAATCACTTTATTCCATTTGGAAAATCACCAAATTGTTCACCAATATACCTTTCACAATTTTAAGCGTATAATCTATGTTTTCAGAACTTTATTTTCGTTTTTATTTAATTAAAATATAACAAGCTGGTTGCGCTTGGCGTTTCACAAAAAAAAAATGGCTTTTTTTAACAGTAGGGATGGCAAATTACTTGCATGTACTTTTTGATGTACCTTTTCATGATGGTTGTAGTGACATTTACGAGTCTGTGGTAACGATGAGGTTGAAATGGAACTTTGAAATGTTGGCAGGGAACCTACATAGACATCCAGAATGGAAATTAACGTATTAATTGATTTACAATAAAGAAATAAATAAAATAATTCAATGTGAAAGAAAGTAATCGTGAAAATGTGACGATTTCAACTCCAACTTAATATCCACCTTTAAACTCTATACATACATAAGACTCAAAATCTACATTTTAGAGATTTCAAATCTACTTTTTATAAGGCAAATGATAGTTGAAATCTAGTAAAAGTGGATTTCGAAAGTGTAAAGTGAATGATGTATTATAGTTTACGATGTCGTTTTATGTTTTTGTTCGATGGATAGAGACTGGGACAGGATATTTAGGCGAGATAGGACCTTATCATATTTAGGCGTCATCATCCATATCTCCGTGGGATATTTTAGTTATATTCTAACGGTCTTTTGATTACTAAAATTAATTTTTAGACTTGAAATTAATTAACTATTTGAAAAACATTTTAAATTTTAGCATTATTGAAGATATTGAGTACTCATTTAATTGTAACGAGTACTCAAAAAATTAGTCAGTAACGAGTACTTGTAATCAAATACTCCCTACTTTCCCAACACTACAATATACGATTAACTTGGGTCAGAGGGATGCTTTCTATTGTGCAGGTAAAAAACGGGAGCCATTCAAGAAATTGTAATAATTAAATTGGAGCACAGGAGCATAGTCTTGTTAATATTTGTCATAATCAAACCAACAAAAAACTTTTTAAACATAAGTATTACGTATTTTCGACGCCAACCCCTCAAGTATACATTAACAGCGGGCTATACGCAACAATATTTGATATTTGGTAAAGTCCCTCAACGATAAATTGGTTGGTATGTGGTTTCAATATACATTACAATGAAAATCAATTTTAGGTTTTAACTTCTTTACACGCAGAATACGGCTGAAAATATGGATAGTTTAGAAGATAACGTGAGGCAAACTCCCGACATTTCAAGTTTTCCCGAACAAAAATTTTCAGAATCTTCATCAAATAACGGAGAAGGAGCTCCCATTGTGCAAAATACAAAAACTGCCAACAACAGTCCGAGCGAAGAGGATCCACCATCATTCCCGAAAACAGAAAGTAGTCCCATGGCTCTGGAAGGAGACATTGATAATCTTGGAAATTCAAACGCCTCTTCTACTGCTATGGCAATCACCTCGCCTAACTCAAAAATTCAAAATCAAGTATCTATGAGTAAAGTGAACACAAATGCAAATGCACCCATTGCTAAAAGTGTTAGGGAGGAGAAGGATATTAAAAAGGAAGAAATCACGTCCCCATCTCCACCAGGTAAAACTGACGATAATGCTAACGAAGAGTCGCAAGAACGGTCCAAAAGTGTTGGCTCGGCAGCAGGTGGAGCAAATATAACTCCAAATCTTGACGGAGTTAATTCTAATATCGGCCTGAGTCCTAATTCTAATTCAGATGTCTTTAATTCCACTTCAAATATGCAAAACCTGCCCAGAAATCTAAATCCATTCAATGGTAGCAACTCCAAATTTCCCTTCCAGGGGCAGGGGGATGGTCAAGGTATGATGAATTCCTCTAATTGTGGTGGAGGAGGGGGAGGAGGCGATTTTATGCAGCAACAAAATCACGTTTTCGTTTTCTCCACACAACTTGCAAATAAAAGCGCCGATGCCGTTCTCAGTGGCCAATTCCCCACTATTATAGCGTATCATTGTATGCAGCCCTCCACAAAGTTATTTCTTGAAGATTTTCTCAAAAATCCAACAAAAACCAGCAAACAACAGCGGCAGTATTCTATGAACATAATGAATCTTATGCAGTCAGGCGGATTAAATAGACCAGGAGGACAAGCATTTTGGTTAAATGAATGCAATAACTCAAACAAAATGCCACAAAGACAGACATTGCGCAATGCAGGCGCTAATAAAAATAGTCCGGTTTGGGATCAAAATACTACTTTGGATAACAAAGTTGGTAATACGGCTAACCCATTAGAAGGCTTCGACCCCCATCAAATTTGTGGTATAAAGGAAGAAGACAAATCAAATATTCCCTCATTGCAAGGAGTAAAAGTGCCAGACGAAAACCTTACACCACAACAACGTCAACATCGCGAAGAGCAACTGGCAAAACTCAAGAAGATGAATAAATTTCTTTTTCCTGAAAATGAAGGCAATGATATACATCCACCTCTTGCCAATAACAGCACCGTAACAAGCGAATCGTCAACAGGCAATTTACCCGGTGCAGTAGAAGCGCTACTTGCGTCAGGCTCTGAGAGTAATAATTCCGGAAATGTAGGAAAATATCTTACGCCTGGAAAGGGGTCAATTGAGAATGTCCCGAATTTGGGCGATGATCCCACAGTTGGCGATGCTTCAAATATGGGTGCCATGCAGGCACATAAGCAAGGGTGTATTCCAAAAATGGATCCAAACACAAAACCTGTCAATGCCAGAGGGCGTTTAGAAGAACAAATTAACACAAACATGGAGAGTAATCAAGATATCGTGTCTTCCTTTAACCTAAATAATTGCCCACAGCCAGATCCGGACAATTTGACACGGGGTAATAATGTTTCCTCTAATATACCAATGACACAGGAGGAGTGGTCTAAATTTCAGAATAGCCAATTTGGAGACAATTTCAAGTTCAAAGACTCGAAATCAATCAACAATCCTGGTGTGATGATGGACAACCCAATATCCGGTCAACAAAACTCATCATTGTCTCGTTCATTATCTATTGGGGTGTCAGGATTTGGTTTACAATCTTGCTCAAATGCTGGACCCAGTCCAACGAATCGTAGTAACAACGGACCGCCCCCACCCTATCATCAAACTCAGCGTTCCGCTTCAGTGCCGATATCAACACAGTCCCCCACCCACCCTAATTCTAATAACGTCAACCCAGATATTGGTCTCTCTCCTCATGGACCTCGTCCACCGTTTGGTATATCTTCAACACCTCCAATTGTAGACGGACCAAATTCAACAGTTCCAATCAATAACCCCACAAATGCACCACCCTCGTCGTTCGGTAACAACGTTAAAAATATCTATTCGCGTGATGGTTCCAATCTTCCAAATCCAAACCAGATGTTCAATTCACATAGCACATCTGCTCTCAATAATATGTCATCAAATCCAGCATCTCACACTCTTTCACATATGTCACATGCCGAAATGGATTCCATGAACCCTTGCCACAAATTAAAACGGAACAGCCCACAGAAGAGCAAAAGTCCGCTAATCAATGAAATGCAAACTAATCCTGGTATGGAATCAAAATATACAAACTTTGGATTAAATTATCCGAATTGTGGAATGCCACCAATGAACACGCCAAATATGAGACAAAATATGCAAATGCCTCCGCAATTTCGCAGAACGGATAACATACCGTTGAACCCAAATTGCAATCGAGTTAATCAGAACAAAGCTGTTAGCAACTTTGATCCAATTGCATCATTGGCGCAAATGTCTCAACAGTTGACAGGCAGTGCTATGGGACTGAGCTCAATAGGAGGAGGGGGAAACAACAGTTCCCTCATGGATGGAAATACTGGCGAAATGATGGGTGGACCACCATCCGGTCGTGTAAATGACCACTCAATGGATCACTGCAATCAGATGCCAGGTAATAGCTTGGGTATGATGGGTGGCTTGGGAGTTCGATCTGGCCAATTTCCTCCCGATATCAATAGTATGGACCCAATGGATCAACGAATGTTAAATGGTAAATTGGGAATGCCCCCAGGTCACTTCAATCACAATACTTTAACTGGCGTTGGTCTTCGAGATTCAAACATGCCTGGCAACGAAATGATGTCTTCTAATCGATCGATCATGCCTAATCGCCGTATGCCAAACAATTTCGACAACTTTAATATGTCATCGAATGTTCATATAAGGGCCAGTGCTCCAAATACCATACAGTATATGCCAGCGAGAGCTCAAAATATGAATAATATGAGAGTGCCGCCGAACATGGAGTTCTTCCAACGTTATCCGCACGGAAACATGGGAGCTGGTAATCCTTCTGGACACATCAATAACGAAATGACAAACCCCAATATGATGAATATGTTTGGAAATTGTGGACCCAATAGGGGTGGTGGAGGTTTCGATCAAAATGACTTAGGCGTAGACAACAATTTAATGCCCAATGATGCCGCATTCATGAATGTACCCTAAATGTACTTATCCAATATTTGTTTGAACTAATATAAATTGATGTGGTGCCATTTAAAGGATATTTGTGCATTTTGTATCGAATTATAGAATTTATTCATGACAGTATGATGGAGGTTTGCACGATTGAGTGAAGTTATTTACAACTTCCCAACGATTGTGAGAATTGTTCGTTTTAAAATCTAGTATATTAGGCTAAAATAGATTTGTCGTATGAATTTACTGTTGTTGGCTAATTTGAACCAACCAGAATTAATATTAATTTTTTTTATTATGTTGATGTTTTAAGTTCGCTTCCATTGTCTCATGCTACTATATTATCAAATAAAAGCATATATATTTTAAGGCAAAAAAATCCTTAAAGGATTTAATATGCCTTGTACAAAATCATCGAAACCATTCAGAAAAGAATGGAAAATTGCACGAAATATTTCGAAAAAATATTTCTTATAGGTTACTTCATATATTTAAGGGTTTATTTCTTTTTTTTTTAATTTATCAAGTAGCAGTGTTTTCTTTTTTACCCTACCAGCAAAATTTTTATAATGGACGCTACACTATATAAAGTAAATTAAAATGTGTATAAAATTAGGTCAATTAATTTCATAATAATAATTTATCTAATTTTATATGCTCTCAAGTATAGGGACCCGTCCATATTCGGGCGATATATGTAAAATCAGTTCGTTGAAAATATTCTAAGTAATCTAATATACATTTCTATTAACCATTGGTACCAACAACAACACTTGGTAATATATATGTAATCAATATGCATTTGCTGGATTAGTGAGATGATATTATATTTTCGTTATGTACATACCTATAACAATTATAATAATATTGTATATTATATACACATATGTATTCGAAATTTAATTAAAATAAGTTTGTTTCAATTTATATAAATAAAAATTATAGTGAGAAAAATTTTGAAAAAAAAACATGCATGTTCGATTTCAAAACGCGTTATAACTAATATACTTTTTTACTGGAAATCTGAAGAAAGTTATGTTTATTAACTTGAAGGGATTAAGTTAGGTGTAGCGGCAGGCCATTATTTTAGGCTCAATTAGACTATTCAGTCCTGTGTGGTTGGCGATCCCACATTTGTTTTAGTGTAAATGAGCTTAAAAAATAGACGACTATGTTTGCGATTTCAGCAAACAGTGACTGTTTTCCCTTTTGCTGTTTTAGCAGACGTTTCTGCTGTTTATAATGACAAATTCCGTTTTACGAGCGTGAAATCGAAATACTTTAATAAGCAAAAAATTTGTAATTGTACAAAATATGTACAAAAATGCTTTAATATGCAAACAAAAAATTAATTGTGCAAAAGTCCCATGTTAACATAGTGCTCTTTTGAAATCTATATAGGATGAGGCTGTCCTAACCACAGTTGTTGTTGTAACAGTTTTTAATGTAGTTTCATCCATTTTGTTCTATGCGGTAGTTCAATTAGTAGCCAGATCAAGAAACTCTGCGACAAGGATGGGGTGTGTCTAGAGTGATCTGGTGGTGAGACGGGCGGTGGTCGTACTCCGAGAACAGGATTAACCTTGTAGCTTCTCACCGCTTCAGCTACAGTATCTTCATGAATCCTGTTCAGACCTCTCTGATTTGCTGCTATAGATCTAGAGGCTCTCTTTTATAACGCTGGATCTCGGGCTCTAGAAGGTGAAGATCAACCCTTACATTCCTGGGTGGAAGTTGTCTATCCACAAGATGGTGATTTGGATGACAACTTGGATAGCAACCCAAGAGGTACTGCTTTGACAACATGTACTTGTGTCGACGCGCTGCGATGATCTTCGTAATCCAGGGGTGTATTGCGGAGACATCCTGTTGCAGTTCTAAGGACAGCGTTCTGACAGGTCTGTATGTTATTCCACTGCTTGTCGCTCGTTTGAGGTGTCCTCACTGGCACTGACCGGCCAATTGCCTTATATGTAGTCAACAAGGTTTCTTTGTCCGCACCTCAAGTGCTGCCGGCAAGCGACTTGAGGATCTTGTTTCTACCGCGGAGCTTATCACAAATTGCAGTGGCATGGGCGGACGACTTAAAAAGACTGTCGAATGTGATCCCGAGAATCTTGGTGTAATTTGTGGTCGGAATTATTTCGCCGTCGACTCTGACATTCAACTCCCTGCTCACTTCCGCCGTCCATGTAGTGAATAGTGTGGCTGAGGATTTGGTGGAAGATATCCTCAAATTTCTTGCAGTGAAATAACTGGTAAGATCCGCGAGGTAGACGTTCAATCGATAGCAAATGTCATCAACAATGGACCCGGATGACATTATTGTACAATCGTCCGCATATGATACAATCTCGACGCCAGGAGGGGGGTGGAATCGAGGACAGGTAGAGATTAAACAGATATCACCCCACACTGGAGAACTCCCTGTTTAACTCTACGGGGTTTTGAGTTCTTTTCCCTGAATTCCACGTACGACTGGCGTCCGCACAGATAATTCAGAACCCAACGCTTGGTTCCTGCCGGTAGGGACGTATTCTCGATATCCTCGAATAGTGTGGCATGGTTGACCGTATCGAATGCCTTCGATAGGTCAAGCGCCACGAGGACCGTCCTATGACACGGCTTGGGCTGATTGAGTCCCATATTAATATGTACCTTACGGAATCCATGTTGATGGTGGGCAGCTGGAAAATTCCCCACAAGGCTGGGGAGGAGAACCACAGTAACATTTTCTTTTGGTGTGATTTTCTGATGTACCTGATGTAAGACTTTCAAACAAAATACATGGTTAGGTTTCCACATAGTGCCTTAGTACGTACTACTTAGGATATTTTTAATTTTTCCAATGCCTAAAAATGACCATACCAAAGAGTTTTTCTTTGAGTGAGATCCCGGGAAATTCTCGAAAAAATTTCCCTTTTTCCTGACAATGGAAAAATTCCGAGAAAAAACCCTAATTTTTACTAACGGTTACTGTTTGAATTAATTAATTTAGAAATATAAAATGTTTCCCAATCGATGCCTTGGATCTTTTCCATCCATAATTTACAAGACTTGATAAAAATATAATCGTCTTCGTATATATTTTTGTAATTTTAATTTAGATTTTTGGTGGAGACATCGTACATAGTACTGACCTTAAAGGTGAGTATTAAGTTCGAGTTTAGCCGCTAAAATCACGGTAACTGTTCTTTAATAATTCACTTTAAAGAAAATAAACTTTTTAAATTTTTTCCCCATCTGGATAAAAACAAATTTGCCCAAAAAAGTTATAATTTTATTCTGGTTTTACAGATCTATTTTTGATTTTAGCTGCTAAACTCGAACTTAGTATACATCTTAAGGCAAACAAAATATTTGCTAATCACATTTATGAGCCTTTATGAATATTATAGGGTAGAAATATATAATTTTTTTTAATAGATATGGGTAATATTTTAGAACATACAAATCTCCGGAATTTTACGAACCTTTTATAAAAAAGAGCAAACGCCGACTGCTGTTTTTGGGAGACTTTTCTATAAGTGTACCTAAAATTTATAAGGCTTTTATGCGGCTTAGTCCATGGGGGAGATTACATATATACTCTAGACTTCGTTATTCTGAAAATATCCTACATACATATCCTCTCTCTCGCAATGTTTCACTCGCTCCTTTACGTCTTGTATCTGTGTTTTTTGTCGCTGCAACGTGTAACTTCGTCTAAATCTCTCATTGGTCAAAAGGGAAAACAAACAAAAAAATTATATGTATTTGCTTTAAAGAGTTCAACTTCATTACCAGTTACCATATCTTATCCCTAATATTATGATGACTCTTATGGAGACTCGCCTCAGTACTTGGAAGGGAGCGCAGGAAGGTTACCAGTAGTAATATACTTTGATTGGATTTGGACAAAAGAAACGCTGTTATGGTTTGATGAGGGTACGTTTTGATTTGGCTCTTACTTTAAACCGAAGAACAGTACTCATCTATTTTATATTGCGTAGTTGGACTGTCCAAGTCACTGGAAATTTAATGTCATGGACTTAAATAAACAAGACTCATGCAATTCACGTAGCCGTCAGTGTTTGGAAATGACTAATAATTTTCCGGAACAATTTGGTTCATCTGCAATTAAATCATCCCAAAGCCCAAATGTAGTGGATGAAGTCGGCAATGCGCAGAAGGTGGAAAGCAAATCTATTTTGCGGGAAGAAGATACTGATATTGTAGCGAAATTCGATATTCCACCGAACAGCCTGCCATCACCAATCTCCAAAGCACCAGCTTCGCAACAGATAGTTTCTTTCAGTAATATTAGACCAAATATGGCCTCGGCAATCAATGTCGGGGATCAAAAAGACATAAAGAAAGAAGAAACTTCATTGTCGCCGATATCGCCTATGGTTTTTGTCCCTGGTTCCGGACAATCCAATTGTGAAAATGATGATAGCTTTGGCATTTCGTCACAAAGCAAAGAGTTGAAAGTTTCCCCAATGTCATGTGAAAAAAACAATCAACAGCAAGAAAATCCAACAACCCCTAGTGGTGTGAGTCCAAAATCACAGGATGCATTAATTTCTAATACGCCCAGAAATGCAATCTCTTTCAATGGTAGTGCATCAAAATTTCCTTGTTCAACACAGAGTGATAGTCAAGGAATGTTATCAGGGAACACTGGCTGTGGACTTGGATATATGATACAACAACAAAATCATGTTTTTGTATTTTCCACCCAGCTTGCCAACAAAAGTGCCGAAGCTGTACTTGGAGGACAATATCCTTCGATAATAGCATATCATTGTATGCAGCCATCTACTAAAATGTTTCTGGAAGATTTTGTGAAATGTCCCACAAAGGGGTCGGTACAAAAGCAATTTTCTATGAGTATTATGCATCTTATGCAGTCTGGTTCATCAGGAGGTTCGTTTGCTTCCCATCAGTTGCAACGGATAAAAGATACAAATAAGCAAAATCAAAGCTGGGAACAAGCAGCTCAACAAGAATGCTCCACCCTAAACACAGTTGATATGCTAGGCAATGAAGCTTTCGACATTACATCTGTCCAATGTGCTATTAAATGCGAGGATAATACAGCAATACCATCATTGCAGGGAGTGAAAGTTCCCGATGAAAATCTAACGCCGCAACAGCGCCAGCATCGGTTAGAGCAGTTGGCCAAACTTAAAAAAATGAATAAATTTCTGTTCCCAGAAAATGACGAAGCTGAGTTTCATGCAGCTTCTTCCAATCAATTGGCACATCTTCCTCCTTCTGATGTTAATGGTTTGCCAGTTTCGGTTAATATGTTACTTAACCAAGCCCCCTCGGGCCCGAATGAAGCATTTCGCAATACTTTAGAAAAGCCTAATGAAAACTCAAGCCTGGAAAATTCGTCAAATTTAGCACGTGATCATTCATTTATACAGTCAGACATGCAATCTGGGGGAGGAACTACTAAAAAAATAAATAGCTCAAATATGGCCATGACAAAGACACGAGGAGAAACTGATGAACAAACTAATTCTGTAGTCGATAGTACCGCCGATACAGTTGCTTCGTTTAATTTGGACAACTGTCTACCACCGGAAGTGGAAAATATTAGAAATACATTAAGCCCAAATATGGGTCAAGAAGAATGGGCAAAATTTCAAAACAATGCGTTACATTGTGATTTCAAAAGCAAAGCTGCGGATGCACCGGCAAATGGTAATAATCGTTGTATATCGCCGGGTCGAACAGATTATGCCATGCAGGCCAAATCTACCACAGTTTTAAATCTAAATAATCGTAGCAGCGGTGGACCTCAACCGAATTATCACCAAGGCCAGCGTTCAGCTTCTGTGCCAATATCAACACAATCACCGAAGCACTTGAATGTAAATGCAGATACACCAATTTCATCTCAAAGTTCGCGTGTTCAATTTAGCTCATTGACACCACCAACAGAAAGAGCAACTTCTTCTGGCGGAATTAACTTGATCAACAACTTGGGTCCGAATCCCGCTAATTCATTATCTAATGATTATAAATCATCTAGTCCGCATAAAATTAAGGGACCTTATACAAACGATAATTCCGACAATACCTGTATGGATACAAAATATACAAATTTCGGTTTGAATTATTCTATGTGCGGCATGCCGTCAAGTGGTATAGGACAACAAAATATACGACACAATATGCAACAGTTTCCTTCTCAATTCTTTCGTCGTACGGATAATATACCACTCAATCCAAACATGAGTCGCATGAACCAAAACAAGCCATCAAGTGGTTTTGATCCTATATCATCATTAGCACAAATGTCGCAACAGTTAACAGGTTGCGGAATGGGTCTAAACTCTATTGGGGGAGCTGATCATGTGATGGATCATTGTAATACGAATCACATACCAATGCTGGGTCCAGCTGGTACACATGGAAATGGAGTCAACCAATTCAATCAATCTGATATAAACTCAATGTTATGTAGTAATCAACATTCAACGAATGGTGGAAGACACTGTGTATCAGGAAATTTTAATCCTAATGTGTTAGGTGGCGTAGGTTGTAACGATATTATGCCGGGTATCAGATCTCGTCGTATGGCACCAAGTAACTTTGATAATTTTAATATGTCTCCGAATGTGCATGTAAAAATGAATGCTCCAAATACCATTCAATATATGCCAACAAGATCACAAAATATGGCCAACATGCGAATGTCACCCAACATGGAATTTTTCAGCCGATATTCCAATAACCACATGATGGGTCCATCCGATATGACAAGCGCAAATATGATGAATATGTTTGGAAACTGCAACCAACAGCCACCAACAAATATTCGTGGATTTGAGCCACCAAATGATATAGAAGTCAATTTAATGCCTAGCGATGATTACTCGAATGCCAATGTTCGTTGAAGAGTCCCTACATTCCGAAATTATGTATTAGTATCAATCGAAGCCCACCTTTTAATTATTATTTGTTAATTTTATATGTGCTAAATATGGGTGGTTAGTTCTACACATAGAAAAAAATTCACGGAAATTTTTCCAATTAAAGAATTAATTGAGTTTTAAAAAATATTCAATACAAATGTAATTGATCAACAAATCTTTTAATTGAAACAAAAATCAATCATAAAAATTAATAGTATCAATAGAATTTTTAAGTGGATCAATTAATTTTTTAATTGATTTTAATTGATACTTTCATTTCTGTGATTGAAAAAATTTCAATTAAAATTGATTCAATTAATTTCGTGATTGAACACAAAAAACATTTTTTTTTGTGTGCAGTAACGATAAAATATATATTTTCCATTTATAATACAAAAATAATTTGAAGTGATTTATGGTTCGCAGAATATTGTCATAGTGACATAGTATGGTCTCAGGCCAAACTAGACTCTGAAAGCAGATATGATAGTAAATAAACCTTATATATAACAAAAATCAAAAACCTTAATCTAGAAATTTTGTATAGGGAAATTTATAATAATGTTCATAAAATCTACATCATATTGTATTTAAATTATGTTTAAAAATCATAATCACATTTTATGCCTATTACTGCAAATATTTCATTTTAAATGGAAGTAGTATTATTACAAATAATAAAACTATCTTTTTTTTTCAAATTATTCATTTGTTTTTCTTATCGTTTTGTGTGTTCTGGGACCACGGTTGCCACAGTTAGTAGAAGTCTACCAAAAAGTGGCCAATTTTTTACTGTTTGTAGATTGGTAGAATTCTTGATGTCATGGTAGATTTTCACAAATTTTCTATAGAAATATTTTTTTTGTAAAATAAGATTTTATCAAATAGAGGTACTTTTTTGGTAAAATTTTCTCCAAATTTTGGTAGCTCGTGTGGTAGCTATGTCTGGGACTTTAAATAGAAATTAGCAATGGTAAATAAATAATGTGCATGTGTATAATTACTTTGCATGAAAATATTCATTTTTACTGGGAACTTTTCTACTTCAAGATGCTCCGGGATCGGTTTATATGGGGGCTATATAATTATGGACCGATACACCCAAAGACATTTGTTAGTAGGGACAGCAGAAAAGTCTGCCAAAACAGCAGAAAGTCTGCTGAAAAAGGGACAGCAGTCACTGTTTGCTGAAATAGCAAACATTTCCTGCTATTTTTTAAGCTCGATTAAACTAAAACATGTTTTATTTTGGCTAAAACAAATAAAAATGTCAACTTAGGAGCTATCCTAATATCATTAAAACAATATATTATGAACATCTATAGTATTTGACCAAAAATCTGAATATTTATCGAATTGAGACATAACAGCAAACAAAATGTTTGCAGATAGTATTTAGGAGCTTGTAAGTATATTACAGTGCAAAAATATACCAAAAACTACTTTTGGTTCTTAAATATGCTTTGAGGAAAAATTTATAACCTAAAAATTTTATAAATTGTTGTTCATTAGGCCCTGAAGTAAAAAAATATAACAGCAGACGTCGACTGCTGTTTTTAGCAGACTTTTTTCTATGAGTGTATGGAAAAATTTACGCGTGGTTGTTAGAAGACATATACCAACATCGCGGCTATAACTAAAAGTGGGCCGATATGGCCCATTTGCTATACTATCTGAGCTATATTAATAACAGCCATTTGTGCCAAATTTCAAGTGGATAGCTTCTTTCGTCCGGAAGTTAGCGTAATTTCAACCGACGGATGGACGGACAGACCTCGCTAGAACGACTCAGAATTTCACCACGACCTAGAATATATATCTAAGTCGATCTTCCCTATAATGAAATTTGACGGGAGCAAAAAATTACTTCATTATACAGAAATTTTATCAGAATACAAGAAAATGGGCAGTATTTTTGAAATTTGTTGATTATAATGAGAGATTCATTGTATAGAAATTTGACTGTACTTTATTATGGAGTCTGAGACCTATATTTCTATGTGTTACAGATGGAATGACAACGTTAATATACCCCCATCCTATGGTGGAGGATATGAAAATATAATAATACTTCCGGTAACTTCTAGAGAACAAACATTATTTTTTTGTGTAACTGACACTACGTCTCTCATTGTATGAAGTGACTGAGCGACATAGCTATTGTGTTAAAATATATATATTTTTTTTAATTGGAATTGGGTCGCTCAATTCAATTGAAACATTTATTTAATCAATTAAGCCCTATAGGTGAGTGCTATGTTCGGGGTTTTCACCAAAACACTAAATTAAAAGTACAAATATATTTAGGAAGACGATTATATTTTGATCAAGTCTTGCAAAAAAAATGGATGGAAAAGATCCAAGGAATTGATTGCAAATAATTTTATATTTCTAAATTAATTAATTAAAAAAAGTAACCGTGAAAACAAGCTGGTTTTCAGCTTGAAAACTGAACATAGTACTCAGCTTATTGGACCATACATTGATAGCTTGAAATAAACTACACCAAAGCAAAGCTAAAGTATTAACAAAAAGTATTAAAAAATAATATGGGAATACAATATTGTCAATATTGTATTTCCCAATCTATCAATATTTTTTATTTATACCGATGAGTGTAATAGCCGATCCCATACAACAATTTTACTGGAAATGTCTTTAATTTTTAAAAAATAATATCAAGATTCTCAAACAACACACGATTATTTTAATAACCATTAAAGTATATTATTTTCCAGAGGAATATTTTTAAATAACTGCAAAATTCTACTTTCTGTCATTGTTTAAATTCATAATTTATTATGGTGAATAATTTTATATTATTCTCTAGCCATATGCAAAAGTTTTTTTTTCAGTATTAAGAGATGTAATATAGTTTTAATTGGCCTGTTCCGGCTTTTTATATTACGTTGTTGAATAAATAAAAAAAAATATTATAATAAATAAATAATTCTAAATTTAACTCTAAAATAAAGACAGCTGATTTAATTTTTTATTGTATCGCACACACACAAGCAAACCAACCGAAAGGAACTACCCTGTAGGAAATTGAGGTGACTTTAAGTTAATAAATTGTTAGTCATAACTGAGTCACAGGTGACTCAAATCCTAACTCATTTCCCATGTAAAATCCTATTCAGTTTTAACACGTGTTGTCATTGGAACGAGTCAGTCCTCACTCAAACCTGCATAAGCTTCAGCTAACCAAAAGTTAGCTCAAAGTGAGTTAGCTTTAGGCTGATAATATATGAGCATACTATGAGTTAGCCTTAACAGATTAGTTTATGGTGAGCTCTTTGTGGATAATAAAATATTTTGTTTTTGTTTTATTATTTTTGAATCATTTTATTTTGAATTAATTAAAAAATAATAACAATTCAAATTTTTTTAAATTATTTTACAATAAATAAAATATAACGTAAGTAAAAATTCGGATAATATTAGTTGAGTTCATCTTGTCTTGAGTTTGAGTGTTGTGTTAATTTTCTCGTTTAACTCAGAGGGAGTTGTACGTACTTTTGTAATGACGCACACTGAATGGAAGTGCCATTCGTCAGGGAAGTCCAAAAGGCTTAAGTGTATTTCCCAATATCTTCGTCCTCAAACAGCCATTTAACACTTTTATTCGAAGTTTCCATTTATTCCTTCACTGATAATGATGGGTTCTAGTGGAAATAAGGAAAGTTTAATTATTAAATTGCGTCTGAATAATGCATTTCTATACTACTTACCGCTAACCGTGACAAAATTTTACAAAAGTTCTCTGAAAATAGAAGCTAAATTGAAACAAATATAAAAAGCCAAATCCAAATTGACAGTTATAGAAGCCAATACATATTTTTTGTTTGTTTATTTGAATTGTTTCCATGACTTTACTTCACTTAAATATGCATCAGTTTAGAGTGAGTAAAAAGGTAACTCATTGCTGATCGAGAAAAAGTGAGTTTGGGAAAAATTCAACTGACTCAAGACTGCATAAATAATGAGTTAGCTAAAAGTCGCCACAAATTAGTTAGTAAAAAGTTAGTTTGATTTTGAGTGAGTTCGAGACATTCCTACAGGGTACAGATTGTGACAGAAAGAATTACGGCCAAACACACATGCAAACAAGAGAACACTTTTTTTGTTCAATTGATACTACCTTATAAGAGTACCCTGGATATACACCATGGAAATAGTCGTGAGCAGTCTTCAAATCTGAACGGCCCATTAGGTAGATTTTCCAAGTATCGCATGTTGTTTACAACAGCTGACCGAAATAAATTATAACAAAAATAAATTTAAAAATTTCTTGTTTCAGCAACAGCACAAATTTCATAGAAAATGGAGCTGCCGGTATCAGAATTTGATCGAAAATATGATATAGAGGACATAGTGACACCAAGACATACGATGTTATCTGCTCGATATAAAAGGTGATATAAAAGGTTTCCAAAATAGGAAATGCTATGTTGACTATCTACAAAATGTCCACATTTATGGTGGACATTTATACAAATATTTAAATGTTTACATTTTCAGGAGTTTTGCTTACTATACTATGAGGGAACGATTACCAGTGATTTTAACAAATATTATTGATAGTTTAACAAAAGATAAAGATGATATTGCCCAAAAATATGAAGGAGAGGTTACTATTCTCATTCATTGTTAATTGTTTCTTAGGATAATTTGCGGTAATTTTATTTCAGAAAACTAGGGAAGAAATTAAAGCCATAGTTGGCCACATTTCAAAACTAAAATATCAACTGCAAACGGATAAACAATTCGAGGAACTACAAGGAAGTGGTAAATAATATTTGGGAAAATGTTGTACTCACCTTTGAATGTATGTATATAACTTTTGTTTCTTTACTTAGAACCTGACCTTGAAATGTGGAACACATTTATCAAGAGATTGCCGATAAATTTCTCATCATTTTTCCAATCAGCTTGGCTTTATTCCGAATGTTACATGTACAGGAGGGTGGCATCATTTTTTCTAAATTCAGAAACGTTGAAAAATTATGATTACTTTTTTAAACAAAAGTGTAGAGCACTTCAAATTAATGCTGTATTGAATCTTGCCAAAAGTCTAAAAACTACTGACCGAAGCTGCAACACATTTTCGCGCATACTAAAGGTATTTCAATGTCCCAAAAACATTTGGTTAATATCACTTAAAGAGGAAAAACCTTACAGATGACTTTGTGGGGCAATAAATGTGATCTTTCTCTTATTATTTCAACAATTTGTGATGCCAATGACAATCTTTTCGAACATTGTGATAAACTGGACAGTCATATATTGGTGGATAATTCAGAAAGTATATGGAAATGCCTGGAATCGGCAGATATATCAAAACCTGTTGTAGTAGACATTGTTTTGGACAATGCTGGATTCGAGTTTTTTACTGACCTAATATTAGCAGACTATTTATTGAGCAAACAGTTGGCACAAAAAGTGAGGTTCCATACAAAACCAATACCATGGTTTGTTTCAGATGTCACGCCGTTAGATTTTCATCATACCTTGCAATATTTGGAACATCACGAGTCAATTTATTTGTCTGAACTAGGTAAAAAATGGAAAAAATACGTTGCAGATGGACTCTTTGAGATGGCTGAAATAAATTACTTCTGGTCTAGTCCCTATGAGTATTATAGGTAAGTTGTCAAATTAATGTGGCTGATGTGAGCTCGCGAAAATTTGAATATGTACAGTGAAACCTCTTAGAAGTGGACACCCACCGTCGCCTAATGTTTGTCCAAATTTGATTTGGTGTGGAGGTGTCCAATTATGGGAGGTTTTCAGAGTATCCAAAATTAAGAGGTTTCATTGTAATTACGCAAAAATAATTTTATGGCAAGCTATCACATTACAATTCCTCTTTGCTATTGAAATTGAAAACATTGCGGGGAGGGGAATGTGGTATCTTCTCTAAGAAATAAATTTGCTTTAAATTAATAGAATTTATTTTTCCTCAGAATGCGCGAAGTGAATATCGAGTTATATACGTACCTCTCCCAGGCCCATTTAGTTATATTTAAAGGCGATTTAAATTATCGAAAATTACTTGGTGATATGAATTGGGATCCAACTGATGATTTCTTGACTTGTCTCCGAGGTTTTCAGCCAACCAATATTTGTACACTACGAACAGTAAAAGCCGATTTGATATGCGGCTTGCAGCAGGGATTGTCTGAAGATTTATGTCGACAGGATCCAAAATGGATGGAAACCGGAGAGTATGGCGTGATACAGTTTATGGAAAGTTTTGATTGCAATTGCAGTTCAGAAATAAATAAACAACAATAAGCATTTGCATCTAATTATTTTGTCGAAAAATAAAGTCAGCAACAAATACTTTGCATGTATATTTCAAGATTATTATAAACTTGTTAAAAAAAGACTCTACTAACCTAAAATTTGAGAGTTATGGCCATTTTTGCCTACTAAAAAATTATAAGCGTAGTTTTTTAATATATCATGAATAAATATCTTCAACACTTACCGTACATATTTATATCGCAAATTACCAATAAAGATTTTTGTTATTTTATATTGCTATAGATCAACCGCAGCGAAATATTTTTTTTCTCACAATTTTATATTTTGTTTTAAATAAACTCAACAATGATTTCTATTATATTTATATCAAATGTGTATTCCATTATAAATGAAAATAGTGACGAAAATCATTGATGTTTCGCTATAAAAAATTTGGGACACCCATGGACAAGTATGCTATCTAGCAGATGGCCGATTATTCTTCGCCAGGCTTTGAAAAAGTCTAATGACAATTTGCTAAAATTCTAAATTATAGCTGCTACTAGGAATTTTTCTTGTTGATTATAAAAAAAAAAATAATAATAATATATAAAAGAATAACATAGATATAACAGCAGACACCAACTGCTGTTTTTGTATGGGTGTAAATATCTATTTTAATTTTTGTTTTTCCTGAAGCATTTTTTAGTTTCTACGTTTTAAAACTGGTACCTACCAGAACTCGAAGTAATGTTGAGGTTATGGTGTCTATGTAATTTGCTTGCAGCTTACTACTACTGATCGATTCCACGATTGCCACAGTTGGTAGAATTCTACCAAAATGGTAGATTTTTTACTGTTTGGTAGATTGGTAGTATACTTGAAGTTTTGGTAGATTTTGCAAAATTCCTCTCCATGTAAGAGGTACATCAATTTTCTATAGAAAGAAAATTTTGAGAAAATTTTCTACGGAAATAAAATATTGAAAAAATTTTCTATAGAAATAACATTTTGACAAAATTGTCTATAGAAATAAAATTTTGTAAAATTTTCAATTGAAATAAAATTTTGAGAAATTTTTCAATTGAAATAAAATTTTGAGAAAATGTTCTATAGAAATAAAATTTTGACAAAATTTTCTATATAAATAAAATTTTGACAAAATTTTCTATAGAAATAAAATTTTGACAAAATTTTCTATAGAAATAAAATGTTGACAAAATTTTCTATAGAAATAAAATTTTGACAAAATCTTCTATAGAAATAAAATTTTGACAAAATCTTCTATAGAAATAAAATGTTGACAAAATTTTCTGTAAAAGAAAAAAATTTGACAAAATTTTCTATATAAGTAAACATTTTGACAACATTTTCTATAGAAATAAAAGATTGTCAGAATTTTCTATACCATAAATTTAATATCTTTAAAAATTTTAACTTTCGTGTTAGATCATACTATCAAAATCCGTTGTAACATAAGTTCTCCTTTTGTTGTAGAAGTAGTCATTTTCCCTTGATGGTGAAATCTTTATAATATTTAAAATTAGACACATTTACAATTCAAGCGATATTTATACACGCAAAAAATTGTCGCTTATAGGAGAGTTCAAAATATATAATAAATAAACTTCTAAAATAAAATAATAAAACATTTCATTCGAAGAAAACTTTTGTTTCATACTAACCTCACAAAAATTTGGTCAAAAACTAAAAAAAAAAAAAAATATTTAAGTTGGTAGATTTTTGGTAAAATTTATTTCAAATTTTGGTAGATATTTTTTGCACGAGTGTCAATCGATTCACAATCACGTCGAGCTAAACCCAGTTGTCTGGACAACCATCATTCTATTGCAACTACAGGCTCATAGATTAGTTCTCCAGATTTTAGATTAAGATGTCTGGACAACCATCATTCTATTGCAACTACAGGCTCATAGATTAGTTCTCCAGATTTTAGATTAATACCTTAAACCAAAATCCACTTTAACTAGATGAAATCTAGTTAAAGTCATTTATAAAAGAGATTTCTTTTTAGTAGATCTACATGTATAACAAATTTTGACCCTGTTAGTTCAATGGTGCGTATAATCAATATTTCTACGTAAATTATACGCATAGAGGTAATAAAGTGCAGCCATAAGTCTCAATAGGCAGGTTGGACTTTAAATGCAACTCAAAGGTACGTGTTTTTTGCGTAAACTTGTATTATTGTATAAAATCATATATGGAAAGAAACGAAATGTTTGAAATTATAACGAAAATCACCCATATGGATGAATTTAAATCAAATGAAAAAAGTTTTCAAAGACATTTACTGCTAGCTATAAAATGAATGAGGATAAACAACAATAACAAAAAAATGTACGAAAACCTCATTGATATTTCAAAACAATTTGTCTAAAATCAATGTTGGCACCCTGTTCTTGCTTACATATACATATGCGAACGAAGAGAAGCGCGGAAAACTCACGATGAGAGTAGGGGAAAATCAATGGTGTGCAATTTTATGCATTTCTCTTTCTTTTTTTTTTGTCATACACTTGACATTTATCTGGTGCCTTGCATGTTACTCTTCAGATTGCCAATAACATCTGTGTTGTTCTTTGCAAATAAGCATAGAAATTCAAAGATTCTAACAAAAATAAATAAAATTATCATATTAGGAAATAATCAAAATATTTAATTTAATATTATAGAGCCAAATACCTTATAATTTAGCTGGTGACAAAAAATATTGATATGGTAAGGAAATATGACAGAAAAAAGAAAAAATCTCATTTCTTACACATTAATAAAGACCAAGGTTAAGACGAAAAATGACATATTCTCCTCCGTTACAGGTTATCGATGAGTTTGATTTAAAACATGGGATTTTGGATTCATCACCTCCGCAAGATACTTATCTGAGTGGACGTTACAAAAGCAGCTTTGCATACTATACATTTCGTTATCGCCTGCCAAATACATTGGAAACATTGTTGAAATCTATGCAACATGAGTTGAATGTCGACATTTATCCAAAGGTATGCGCGGTGGTTCACATTAGGCTATACCAGCAAAAAATTTACGTAATTGACATCAATGTAAAAACCATGTTCGTAAAATGGCGTTCGCGAGAAAAATAATGAACGGTATCAAATTTGAACAAGATTAGTGAGCAAATCGGGATAATATGATCATACCTGCGAAAATCGCATTATACATTTTTATGTGTGTGTACACCCAAAGAAATTTGTTAGTGGACACAACAAAAACATCTGCTAAAATAGCAAACATTGTTTGCTATTTTTTTAAAAACAACTGAGACAGTTTGACACAAACAAACAAACAAAAAATAGAAAGTTCTACTAAGGACTTTATCCACAATCAATTTCGCACGGTAATTAGAGATCCAAATTTCAAGCAGATCGCATCAAATTTGTCCCTCCATGAGGCTCCAAAGACTAATTTTGGTGGTCGGTTTATATGAGGGCTTTATAAAGGGTGATTTGTTAAGAGCTTGATAACTTTTTTAAAAAAAAAAACGCATAAAATTTGCAAAATCTCATCGGTTCTTTATTTGAAACGTTAGATTGGTCCATGACATTTACTTTTTGAAGATAATTTCATTTAAATGTTGACCGCGGCTGCGTCTTAGGTGGTCCATTCGGAAAGTCCAATTTTGGGCAACTTTTTCGAGCATTTCGGCCGGAATAGCCCGAATTTCTTCGGAAATGTTGTCTTCCAAAGCTGGAATAGTTGCTGGCTTATTTCTGTAGACTTTAGACTTGACGTAGCCCCACAAAAAATAGTCTAAAGGCGTCAAATCGCATGATCTTGGTGGCCAACTTACCGGTCCATTTCTTGAGATGAATTGTTCTCCGAAGTTTTCCCTCAAAATGGCCATAGAATCGCGAGCTGTGTGGCATGTAGCGCCATCTTGTTGAAACCACATGTCAACCAAGTTCAGTTCTTCCATTCTTGGCAACAAAAAGTTTGTTAGCATCGAACGATAGCGATCGCCATTCACCGTAACGTTGCGTCCAACAGCATCTTTGAAAAAATACGGTCCAATGATTCCACCAGCGTACAAACCACACCAAACAGTGCATTTTTCGGGATGCATGGGCAGTTCTTGAACGGCTTCTGGTTGCTCTTCACTCCAAATGCGGCAATTTTGCTTATTTACGTAGCCATTCAACCAGAAATGAGCCTCATCGCTGAACAAAATTTGTCGATAAAAAAGCGGATTTTCTGCCAACTTTTCTAGGGCCCATTCACTGAAAATTCGACGTTGTGGCAGATCGTAAGTCTATTCATGATGAAATGTCAAAGCATACTGAGCATCTTTCTCTTTGACACCATGTCTGAAATCCCACGTGATCTGTCAAATACTAATGCATGAAAATCCTAACCTCAAAAGAATCACCCTTTATAATTTTGATTAGTAGAAAGTTTATACTGACTATCACGCACCAAATTTCAATCGGTTCGCATGAAATTTGCTTTTCCAAGAGGCTCAAGAAGTAAAATCTGGAGATCGGTTTATATGGGGTATATATTGGTAATGATGAAAAGATATCGACCAATTTTTGCATGGTATACGTATACGTGTATATGGTATATGTATACGTACCAAATGATCACCTCCAGATAGCACCGGAAATGAAATATGGAGAACGGTTTATATAGGGACTTTATATAATTATGGACGGGTATGGACCAATTTTTGCATGGTTGTTAAAGAGCGTTCAATTGGATCGAATAAAATTTGCTCCAAGGGACACCGCAAGCGCAATATGGGTGCTATAGCTAAAAGTGGTCCAATATGATCCATTTGCAATAACTCGAGATAAAAATAATCCACCAAAATTTGGAGAAAATTTTACCCAAAAACTACCAAGCATAATTTTCCAAAAAATTTGTTAAAAATTTTATTTCTATAAAAAATTTTGTCAACATTTTATTTCTATAGAAAATTTTCTCTAAATTTTATTTCTATAAAATTTTTCTCCAAATTTTATTTCTATAAAATTTTTCTCCAAATTTTATTTCTATAATTTTTTTTCTATAGAAAATTTTGTAAAAATTTTATTTCTATAGAAAATCTTGTCAACATTTTATTTCTATAGAAAATTTTGTCAAAATTTTATTCCTATGGAAAATTTTGTCAAAATTTTATTTCTATAGAAAATGTCAACATTTTATTTCTATGGAAAATTTTGTCAAAATTTTATTTCTATAGAAAATTTTGACAAAATTTTATTTCTATAGAAAATTTTGACAAAATTTTATTTCTATAGAAAATATTGTCAAAATTTTATTTCTATAGAAAATGTTGTCAAAATTTTATTTCTATAGAAAATTTTGACAAAATTTTATTTCTATAGAAAATTTTGACAAAATTTTATTTCTATAGAAAATTTTGACAAAATTTTATTTCTATAGAACATTTTGTCAAAATTTTATTTCTATAGAACATTTTGTCAAAATTTTATTTCTATAGATAGTTTGTGAAGAGGAATTCTACCAATCTACCATTTTTGGTAGAATTCTACCAACTGTGGTAGAATTCTACCAACCGACCTATATTAATAAAACCTACTTGTGCCAAGTTTCAAGTGGATAGCTTGTTTCGTTCAAAAGTTAGCGTGATATCAACAGATGGACATCTCTAGACTCAGAGTCAAAAATTGTATATCTACATTATGAGGTCTTAGACTAATATTTCTATTACAAATAGAATGACGATGTTAGTATACCTATGGTGGAGGGTATACAAATATGTTGGCATTGACGGCTATTTTTAGCAGACCTTTTTTCAACGAGTATAGAGCTACGACAAATTGATGAACGGAAAGGAGATATCTCGATATCACATGTATATTTCAGACAGATTGGACTTGTAAAAAATTGGATTTAACAAAACTAAGTTAATTTAAAATATCTACTACTATTAGGAGGGGAAAAACTTGTTCTTTTAACACAATTTTTTTGTGTTATATGCTACATAATTTCTGCTTTTTAATTTAAGTAAAAATAAATTGTAAATCGAAGAATATTAAATAAAATGAATTACTAATCGCAGGATGAAGTAAGTCGCACATGTGACTTGGTAGCGAAATTGAAAAAGCAGCTTGAAAATAATGGGTCTTTTGAAAAATTACCAGAAAATGGTAAGAGAATAATGGATCTGCTATGACTTGGTAACACAATATCAATATTTCAGATCATGATAGCGAGTTATGGAACAACTTTATTACTAATTTAGAACCGGATGCATCATTTTTCAGCATATGCTGGCTTTATGCTGAATGCTATTTATATAGAAAGATTTATTCATTCTTTGAAATTTCTACAAGCCTTCTAAAAGATTATGACTACTTTAGTCCACAAAAAATAAATGCACTGAAAATTTCCACAGACGCTATGAAGGAATTGCTGCAAAGCATAACCAATGAATCATCATACGAGAACTTTTCCCACATACTGAAGGTATTGACAAATTCAGACAATCTACCTATTTATGATTTATGTATTAATACATTATTCAATTTTAATTTAATTTAGTTAAATCTATGGGGCAATAAATGCGATCTGTCAATAAGTTCCGGTCAAGAAATTAAACCTTTGGATAATCTGCATAAGCAAATCGATAGTCTAAATGAAAATATTCTTATCGACGAGAGTGCACAAATATGGGACTGCCTGAATGAACCTTTAAATTCTAAATCTAAATCTGTAGATTTTATATGTGACAATGCTGGCTTTGAATTGTTTACAGACCTAGTTTTGGCACGATATTTAATAGAAAACAAATTGGCCGATGAGGTACGTTTTCACGTTAAAGCCTTGCCTTGGTTTGTATCGGATACAACACATCAGGATATATTATTTACATTAAAATATATGGAAGAGCAAGAAAATGCAGATATATTGAATAAATTTGGTAAACAATGTTCGAGATATTTCAATGATGGAATATTTAAAGTGTGTCCACCAAACGCTAAAGAGTACTTTTGGACAACACCGTACGAGTTCCATAGGTAAAATAATATGAAAACAACAACTTGTATACTTACATTCTTTTCAATGTCTAATTTAATTTCCTCCCCTTTCTTGGGTTCTTTAGAATGGCAGAAATTAGCCCTACATTGCATACTCAATTATCTTCATCCTCTTTGATCATTTCTAAGGGAGATTTGAATTATCGTAAACTTTTGGGCGATTTTAATTGGGATCCAACAAAAGATTTTGTTTCTTGTCTCCGAGGCTTCAATCCAACTAACCTTTGTGCTTTACGTACCATTAAAGGCCCAGTAATATGTGGTTTGAAATCGGGCCAAGCGGAACAGTTGCTCCTGAAAAATAAGGACTGGATGTTTACTGGAGAATATGCGGTGATACAATTCACTGGAAAAAAATGATTAGCTCAAATAAAAATTATATTTAAAAACTGTATTTTATATGTGCATTTTAGTTTTTCATTTTTTTTATTTACTTTCATATTATTTCTACCATAAATGTTCGTGTTAACATTCTAGAGCAATTGTTATCGTTTTTTTTTTATTGAATAAGTAATATTAATTTTGTTCTATTATTATAATGTTTGCAAATATGCTTAATAAATATGTGCAAAAATTAATGGGATTTTACTTATGACCAATGGTTTTCATATAGTATTTGTATATAAATCAATAAAGATGTCTATCTGCAATAAGAATATCTGACATATATCGAAAAGTCTTCTCATTTTCGTGTACATAAAAAAACGAAATGTCCTGTTTAATAAAAAAGGTTGGAAGTAAAGGTGCTAGAGATGTTAATCGTTTCGATATGAAAATGAATACAAATGAGATTTTTTTTTGTAAGAAATATATTTAATAGAATAAGGCCCCAAATATTTATTGCTAAAGGCCGGTATGCACCTCTAGCGAAAAATTTCATTCCCATAAGAAATGCATTGCTATTTATGCTAACGAAATTTTCGGTAGCGTTCAATTTCGTAAGCTGGTACGCACCTCCAATGAAAATAACAGGGTTGTCAAAAGCATATTTTGGCAGCAAACATTTAATTTATTACAATCATTGTGTGCGTAAAAGTTTTAAAAGGTCTGTAAATAATAAACAATTTATTTGAGGAATATTTGGAACATATATTAACAATTTTTAAAAGCGATTAGCTGTTTTAAAATTTGTGTACACAGCCCTGTTTTTTTTGTTGTAGACTTAAATAAATTTTTGCTAGCAAAAATTTCGCTAGAGGTGCAACCGGCCTTAAAGAGAAACTAAAACAAATGTTTTCACATAATAGAACGCAAAAAATTCTAAATATTGCTTGCAAGAATCATAGTAAGTATTTTTCTTTTTTTTTTAATAATAGGCTTGCTTAATTTTTTTAAGCTGCACACAAACGAAAGTAATTGATCCAAGTAATTGAAATGTCTTCAATGACAGAAATTATAGTATCAATTAAGAAATTAATTGAAAGTTGTTAGCTTTGTATTTTCACACGTTTTTTATAATCATTCATTCTTAGTCGTACTCTTGAATTGTTAAGACAATTTTTGTTTCTGTAAATAAAGTTCAATTTGAAATAACTAAACTAAACAGGTTATGGGCCCAGGACACTGAAGCACATTGCGATTGAAAGTTAATTATTGAAATAAGAAAACTTTGAAAAGAAAAAGGAGAAAATTGCTGTTTCTTTCGCTCAAATAGAGAAGTTGGATGATAGCAACTATGATAGTTAGTCTATACAAATGAAAAGTTTCCTGATACACAGTGGTTTTTGGAAAATTACGAGTGGACAAGAAAAAAGAACTGCGGAAAAAATAAATGGGAAGAAATTGATGAAAAGGCTTTAGCAAAAGGTATCACTGTACAAGCGATTGTTGGGTCTCTCCATGCCTGAAGGAGGAAACGTTGCCCAGCACATTAACGAATTTGCTGAGGTTACTGAGAAACTCCATGAAACTGGCATAGAAATTCAGGAGGAGCTTCTAGTAATTATGTTGCTCTCGAGTCTTCCAAAAGAGTTCGATAATTTCGTTGTTACAATGGAGACTCGAGACGCCTTGCCAAGTTATTCGTTGTTGATGCAAAAAATCATTGAAGAGGGAAAGAGTACGACTAAGAATGAATGATTATAAAAAACGTGTGAGAATACAAAGCTAACAGCAGCCACGTTGTACAGAGTTACCATATTCAACAAAAGTCAATTAAAAAAATTAATTGATATTATTAATCTTTGTGATAGATTTTTGTTCCAATAAAAAAAAATTATTGAATCAATTAAATATTTTTTAAAACTAAAGTCTTTAGTTGGAAAAATTTTCGTGAATTTTTTTCTGTGTGGCTATATGTTCTTTATTATCAATGTTCTTTATGCTTTTGAATTTTTGATTAAACTAGACATCTGTAACATAGACTGTTGGCCTTATATTCACAGTTAACGATTTCATAATATCAAGCCAAAAAATCGACCATTAGGTTATATAAGGGGTGCCTGCTTTTATAGACACATTTAAACTGCAAGGTTCATTGAGATTCAACAGTTAGCGAAATTCTCTCTTATCAATTTATATGCATGGGCTGTAGGAAATAACACCCCGCAATGAAATAATTTTCCAAAATAGAAAATTTCATAATGAATTAAAATAGCGTCCCAAGAGGTAAGAACAATTGTTGGTGCAAAAATGCACACTAGATTTAAAATAAATAAATTTTTATAAAGTGCTAATTTACTCATATTCATATTTATAAAATTTTGACCAATGACCGCTATTAAAGACTTTGCTACATTTTTTCATGGACATGATCCAAAAATTTAATGAACAAGTCTAGCATCCATATTTTACTTTAATTATATATATTTTTTGATTAGAAATTTTGATTTATATTTTTATATTTAATGAATATTATTTATATTTTTTTGATTTAATGAAATAAATTTCGTGACAACAAAAAAAAACCTTCCTGAAGTTTTCTTGTAGTTTCATTTTCTCTTTGGGACCTTATTTCAATGGGGTGTTATACCATTTGGCTCAATAATAAGGGTATTGTGCTTGTATTAGTTCCATGGAATTTCTGTAGCTGTTAATATTTAATGTATTTTCAAGAAAATATTCTTTGTGGAACCATTTCAATTTCCTTTATTAATTTCTTTATTAATAATTAAAAAAAAATATTTTGTTAACACTTCAGAAAATAAAGTGAGCAATAAAAATCATTGAGACGGTAGCCGCTGATCAATCATGTCATGATCGTACAGAACATCTGCGCAGCTATTAAATGACGTTTATGATTTTTACCAAATTTATATTTGAGAAGTTTTTAAAACTTAAAAGAAACCCCTTTCAATAACAATTAAAAGAGGACAATTCCTCAAAATTCTACAACAGGGGATTGAGAGAGATGAAACCCAATACAAAATATAGTAGAAACGCCGATATAGTGGAATAAATGTGAATAAAGTAAAGGCACTAGTGCCAAAAGTTAAAAATAATATTTTGGCAGGAATTAAAAGTAAAGAAATTCGATCTCATGTAAATAGTGGGAGATCATATTTGATATTTTTATAACGGATCAGAACTTCGGTTCTATGTAATTTGGTTTTAAAAATAAGGCAGATCTAAAGTGGGAAGAATAATTGGACACATCAATATATACAGTCAGATTTTATATCTACTCACGTCTTATGGTATCTATCGCCTTCTTTCTTCATTCCCCTTGCTATTAGATCTAATGTCTCTTGTTATTGATCGGGATCTTAAACACACAAAACTGATTAGTCTTGTTGTAAATTTACACAAAATATAACTGCTGAAAATGTCACATCCAGTGGTAGAAATATTCTGAACAACTTTTAAATTGTAAATAATTTACATTTTCTAATATTGTCTTATAAAAAACTTTTGCTCTCTACATTTTTTAGTTTTTGTTGAAGGAAAATGATATAAACTTATTGAGATATGTTTTTGATTCATTCTATTCCAAAAATAATAAAAATTATACAAAATACATAAAAAAAACTGATCACCATTAAAATTCAGAATGAAGTCACCAGTTACATACAAGTACGTAATTTCTGAAAAAATTATATTTGAATTTCAATATATATATATATATACATATGGTAAACATCATTTTGAATTTAAATTGACGATATGTACACAAGTCTTCTTCAAAATTATTGTATTGTTACAACTACATAGAACGTATATTTACATAAAGATTATTTTTGTTATATAAAGATTAAAAAAAAACCAAGACCACAACATTGCTGCATAAATTTAGAATGTTAAATATCTAAAAATCGTTATAAAGATTTTAACTAATATCACTTTAATAAAAAATATTTCATTGTTTTATGTGGGTGATTTTTTAATTCTGCAAATTCCCTAAAAATTGTAATCATCTAAAAAACGAAATATTAAAATGTATGTTGGCTGGCATTGCTTTTATATATTTATTGAGCTCAAGTGATAATGGATAAATTCATATTATGAAATATGTATTTTTTTTTCAACTATATTTATTTATTTGTATGTACAAAAGGGGATGATAATGGATATTTTTTGTTTTTGTTTTTGTTTTTGGCTCAACACTAGTTTCTCATAATACATATTTTCGTTATTGTGGTCAATAATGTTATTCTATTTTCAAAATCTGATCTTAATTTGTTCGTCGATTGATGCTTTAATCACACATTTTAATGTAATACGACACAGAAAACAAAACAAACAAACAAACAAAAATAAAAGGGGATTATTCCACTGCAAATCCACATGTTTCTTCTACGGCTTGCGTTAATTTATCGTATAGTAGCTGATAACTATCATAGGGTGGCAAGTCGATTCGATTGAAACAGGTGTGTGCCTTAGGAAGATTTTGTGTTGGAACGTCTGCCGTAAGATGAATGGTAAACAGCCTTGGACCTACAGCACCCGTTGATCCTTGCAGAGCACGAAAACCTTGCAGGGGCACTCTCGAAGAGCCGGTGACAAATTGTAGAAGTCTAGCACGCATCTCCGATGAGTAAGATTCCACAACCTTTTAAATATAAATAACAAATATTAAAAACATATGTGTTAACAACGCCTATCACTATGCATATGATACAAGCAAGGGAAAATATTTTCGATGTATATTTGCTAAAACATCGTCATGTGGGATGATACAGTCAACAAACGCACAAACCGGTTACAAAATTCATTTAAAAATTTCCATTTTTATTTATATTAAAAATGTCTTACTTTACGAATCCAATGTCCTTTAAGTTGTAAAATAATTTATGCTACATTTCTAAAAAAATCGACTCGCTTTTGGATGATGAAAGAATATTTATTGCAATGAAAATTAGCTGCTTTTAATCGCACTATTTTAATAAAGTAACCGCGAAAATTTCAACGCGAACAGCGAGTATAGTACCGCTCTTTAAGCAAAAAATTGTAAAACGAATAAATATCTAAAGCCCTGCCATAAATGATGATACTTCTAATACTAAGAAAAAAAATATTAAATTCGTAACAATAATTTTCTTCACGACTAAACTTTTGAATGACAGATTGTCGAATAAAGTCGATTTTCTAATCGTATGTAAGAAAATAGCTAGGAATAAATCTAGGAATTCGTTACCTTGCAAAGCAGTCGGAAGGTTCATAGTCCTCCTATGCTTGTCAATCATGGCCAAACTAGACTTGCTAAATTGTGATAAATTGATTTTTTCAAAATCTCTCGATTTTTCCAAAATGTTAAAAAGCCTAAAATCCATTTTTCAAAATTTGGTAAAAGCTCACTTTTTAACTTTGTTTAGAAACCCTACATATTTATCTGGCAAAACTAATAGTACATTATAACCACTCGTTTGCACTTTTTATGAATTTTGAATTTAATTTCGTTGTTAGCTTTTTGTAAATATAAACGAAAACCTATTTCCGTACCGTTCTTGACAAAGTATGGATGGAAAAGTGCGTATGCATAAATTGAGTACAATTGTCTGCTTTAAAAATAAATTATTTTTTAAGTAACCGTGAGAATAAAAATATTTTCAATTAAAACCCCGTACAGTGTACCGGGCTCAAACCAAAAAAAAAAAAAAAAACAGAATTATATGTATATTGCAACATAATTTGAAAATTCTCTATATACGAGAAGCGATTATGTCTGCTTCATATTTATCATATGCATATAATACTAACCTGCCAAAACCATACAACTTGAGGTGTTTCCGGTGTACAATGTTTTAGTCTGGTATTACTTCGCCAATCATTAACATCTATACTCGATATACCACCAATAACCAATTCCAGTTCGCGTTCATCAAAAGGACGTAATAAATGACTTGGTATCAATTCGCAGAAGCCTGATTTAGATGAGAAACAAATATTATTTTAGTGAACATCTTACATTGCCAGTTTGATCGATCTTTTACCTTTTTGCAATGCTAGAAATTGTTGTTCAATTCCTCGCATAAATCTATAATTTACATAGAGTTTCACATATTCCCGTTTATTTTCCTCTGTAACTGCTATAGAGGCTCCCGATGGTTTCAGTTCATGCACCACCAAGGCTCCAAAACTGTTGTTTTCTACACTGAATGTAGATTCTATGACATTTGTTATGTTATTCTCTCTGGAAATTTCAAAATTAATATATGAATCGATTGTTATGGGCAGTATTGAGAATTTTCATATCTTACAACATCCATGTTAAACTGCGGTGTAATTCCGGATCTACACCCTCAATGTCACTAAGTGTTATAGGCTTATTAAGCAATTGTTTATAAAATGGAGTGGTGAAACCGCCATCTAAGCAGTGACCATGAAACACAGCAATGCCCAATGTTCGGCCAACAAAGTGAAAATAGGACAAATGGTCGGGATTGACTCCCGAATCGGGATTTATTTGCAGAGTATAGTGATCGTCCCGACTGTACTGAAATAATCCATATTGGGGATTAAGCATTTCGCGTGACAACAAATGTAGCCATTCGCGGGCTACACCACCATAGTCAAGACCTTCTTCTCCCTTAAATTTCACCATCAAACGTTTACGCATATCTTTTGGACGCATTTTCATGATCAGTCTGTAGCTCTCCTCAAATATTTCGCTGCGAGATACTTCCAAACGGCAGTGACCTGATTGGGGTTGCAGCGTTTGCAGTTCTGTTCGTAGAGCTCTTAGTTTGCCAACAAGATCTCTGCGATATTTTGGTAGCAAGTCAGCACCTTCTAACAAACCCTGTGGTAAGTCGGCAGGAACAGCCCGACCTTCCGGAATTCGAAGAGGGGTTGAGCTATTCGTGGTGCTACCACCCATGATGGATGTGGAAGATAATGGATGAGAAGCTGCAGGCGATAAGTGTTGTATAATACTGCCATTTCCCGCTGCTCCACTCATGTTCCCACTCGCAGGTGAGGAATTATTCCCTGAATTGCTACAATTACTGTTTCCCGATGTACTAGGAGCAGTTCCAGCAGGAACTACACCACGCCGTATCAACTGCAAAATATTGCCATTTAAACGCGGATCTGTAAATTGTGTAGTCCGATTGTTATGATCCACAAAATATACACGTCCCGATGCAGTCTTTCGTTGTTCCCAACCACTAGGTAATGGACCTATCGAATCTAGTGTCAAATTGTCTGCATGAAAATCACGGGGGATACGAGGGTCATGCCAAGTCGAAATGGCTGTGGGTATATGGTAGAAATATACTTGACCTTGCTGCGTAATACGCATTTCATAACCAGGAGGTAAGTCCATAAAAGGTCTGGCAGCTTGATTTGAGCTAGTTGATGAATTCCCTTGGTATCGTAGACCAGTGTTATTGGAACGCGTACTCCTTGAGCCTCTTCTTCGAGAGGAATCCTCTGAATTCCGTGATGATCTCCTTTGTGAACGTTGAGAGCCAGCATTGCTTGTGGATGAAGTCGTTGGAGTGTTGTGAGTACGTGGATCTCCTCGAGGGGAGTCTGTTGTTCCTCTTTCTCTCTGATTATTAATGAGATTTGTTGAAGCATTAGGTGGTGTCGCCACACTTGAACTTGTTTGATTGTTGGAGGTCGTGTTGGCGTTTGGACTTTGCACGCTATTCCCAACATTGCCATTTGTAATTTGACTTTGCCGCGACGTAGTTTGTTGATCCCCTTCATTTGCATTCCAGCTTGAAGTTGGTTGAGCTTGTGGCATTCCTCCCGATTGTGGCTGTGCCGCTTGGGGACTACTCCCACATGACGTATTTCCATTAGTTAAGTTTTGGGCAGTTTGCATTTGATTTTGTTGAACTCGTTGAGGAGTTGTTGTGCTGGCAGACTCCACATTACTATGACCATTAGTTAATGATGTGGGAGCTGGAGTTCCATGCTTTGGTTGTTTTCCATGGCTATCGCTTATGGACTGATTGTGTCGAGGGGTCTGTGGTCCGGAACTAGATCCCATTTGAGGTGTAGTATGATCTATTGATCCAGAGTTCCCAACAGGTTGGCGGTTATTTTTCCTATTGTTAGGTGTCATGGAGGTAGAAGGTGATGTTGTTTCTGACCTTTCAATTCTCGTTGGGCTACAATTTTCTTTCCCACTACTTGGAATAACTGTGCCAACAGATGGCACAGATAAAATTTCGGTTGAATGACGCCTCTCATCATTTTCCCTTCCACTACGATTGTGTCCATTAAGCAGATTAGTACATGTAGTTGAACGTGTTGGGCCGGGGGGATGATGTGTTGTGCCACCATTTTGCGTTGAAGGACGAGAATGCGCTTGTATTTGCTGTTGCGAAGACGTATGTTTACTAGGCCGATCCCATTGCGTTGTCTTCGTGGTATGATTCACATAATAAACCCTACCATTGCCCGTTCTACGTTCTTCCCATCCATCAGGCAAGTTATCCTCCGATGAATCATCTTCCGAAGGTCCTCGTACATCTCCACCAGGACCAACTATAGCTAGGGGATTCCCACCACATGGCCCATCTTTTGAAAGAAATGCAATTATTATTTGACCACGAACCATTTCATCGTCATCCGCTGAAAATTTGCCTAAATCCAAACGTTGGACTGTTGGGTAAAAATATCCAAATATTATAAATACAAGAAAATCAACATATAATAACATTGCTAACATACATCCAGCTCCTTTTAAACGTTGTATTGTGTCTGATGGTATTCGCACACATCCCAAAAATCCGCTACCTTTGTGTATCTTTCTGTGATTCCATACCGTTATTGTTATGCAATCGCTCCGACCCAAAAACAAATCGTAGTGAGCATTCCATTTTGGATCTAATGTCGATTTACTTGTGTCAGTTGAATACACTTGTCCAGTACCATCAACTTGAACTTTTGCGAAGGGGTCAGGAAGTCCTATCAAGAAACGCAAATGTTTGTGTAAGACTCCGATTAAAAAAAAAACAGCAGTAAAGTACCACTTGAAAAAACCCCCAAAAGTTTAAAAAATCACACGTTATCAGCAAAATGTGAATCCCCATGTCAAGAATTCAAGATGGGATACTTCTCTTGTTTACTATATAAACTTTTCATTTTTCGAGACTTGTCTCAATCAACAGTTAGTAACGATCTACTTCAGGCTCAAACAAAAAATCTTACAGTGATGGGGAAAAAACTGGTATTACTATTGGTAATGATAATTTATACTATATCGTTACTTGCGAAGGCTGAGGCATATATTGATCATGGATTCAATAGAAGACCCAATACAGGAAATACTCGACCATTACCAATACCGACAACTCCACCTTTTAATCCACATGCCAGGATATAATACTGAATACTGAAGTCTAGTATAAAATAACTTAATGATTATATCGAGGCAAGATTTACCAAAATTCCATACATCATTCAATGGCCAAGAGAAACAGAAAAGAAACATTTTGAAATTAATATACCTTTAAGATGTTTTTTGTAAAACAATTAAAATCAATAAGAAGTATTGCATTTTTTCTTTATCAATTAATAGTAGTTCACGTATGGTAAAGCAATTCTTTTGGTCGCCAATTCGTAAGTATGTGATTCAGAAAACTATGAATAAAGTTCTTTTAAAAACCTTTCTATATCTGCTTGATATCAACATTCAATCATTATGAACAATGTAATCCCGCTTTTATCGTTTGCAATGAAGAAGTTCACTTCTGCTGATAACAAGGAAAGTGCCATTATTTATTTAAAAAAATAGCATAAAAATAAAAATGTGATCTATTGAATTTTTGTCCATCGCTAGCCACCGAATTTTCAAATTTTTATGCTAACATATGGATACCGCTACGAAGAAAGGGCTCGTCTGTTGACTCAATGGGGCAAATGGACACAATTTTTTGCTTCATAAGAACGATGGAAATAAGTCGTAATGAGAAGGAACAATGCCTGGTTAGAACTTGCCTATTGAATGTTTCCAAATAAGTTTTAACGGATTTTACAACATATGGTCAAGCGTCGTCGTGCTTTCCCAAATATTCGGCTCAAAATATAGAGAATATAGAGAGCTCATATATGTACATTTCTTCATTACTAAAAATATGACTTTCGAAAATAATAAGATGCTGTGGAGTTACATGTATACTTACTAAATAAATCCTTTCGCACCAAATTCCTTGCACACAATACTGTAAAATAATTATAATAATTTAGCAATAATACTTAAACATTTACGAAAGATTTCAGTAAAATGACATAGTAAATATTCTAAATGATATTTTACTTACTTGTTATTCGAATTTTGTGTGCTCCATTGCGCCGTGGATATTCCAATTTATTCATAATTTAATAACAAATAATTATAATACAAGTATGCACAAAACTAATAGTATTTTATGACAATGTAACTTAGAGCATTTTTACAGACATTGATCCTCATAAACACATATATTTTCATTCTTAACAAACAATCATTATTTTGCTCTTATCCATATATGCCGTCTAAGATACTGAAAATTGCAAAATATTATTTATTTGATAGATTTGATTGACTTTGACGGAGAGATAATCGGTCATGATGGAGGAGGTCTTTGAGTTCGTACATTTCTATATGAGAAAAACTAATCACAATTGAAAATAAAAGAGTTTTCAAAGTTTTGCTACAGGTATTTGCGTAAGGGAAGTGATTTTACTCACTCAACGTATTAAATATCGGAGTCGTTGAATCAACACCACAAACCACAAAAAAGAAGTGTCAACAATTGGAATGGACTCCATATATATAGAAAGGGCGAATTGTGTTCTAACAAAGAAAAATAAATAATAACGTGGCGCCCAAAAAAATTGGCATTACTATCATTCCATAGATTTGGTAAGTTATTATGATTGTGCCGAATATAGTATTTCATCGCAAACCCACACATTGACATGCCATTAAGTCACTCAGTATGTAGATAAAAAGGACCAATTTGCTTATAAATCGGACTTATTGACGTTCTTCCATAAAGAAGCGCGATTGTCAGAATCAGAAGATCACATTCTTTATACTCACAAATTTATTATTGCAAAATTAGAGCTTTGAAATATTCGCCTTACGCACATACCAGTATGTGATACCACCACCATATCATTACATTTTTAGCTCTTCACTTGCAACACACACATTAATTTTTTCAATTGCAAACACAAGTTCACGCCTTAATTTCTGGTGGAGTGTGCTAACTTTTGGAGGCTACAAACAACATTCAACTGATTCGTTCCATTCAAAATACCTAACTAAAAATATGTATTCCCTCTGGAAAAATTGTCAATAACCAAGTTGAAAATATTTAATTTTATGTCTCATTTGTTTCAGACCACCACAACGACGACTTCTTCTTTGCAAAAAAAAAACCGAAAGTTACCAATGTTCACCATATACTAACGAACTTTACACATGATATGTTAGGGCTTGATACGGGAATAATCGCGTTTACTGTTGTAATATATTTAAATTTTCTTATTTTCTATTATTGCTTGAACAAATTGGTTTAGTTAACAAATTTAATGCGTTCCCTCTTCCGCCATATTGTAGTGTTGGGAAAGTAACGAGTATTTGATTACAAGTACTCGTTACTGAATAATTTTTTGAGTACTCGTTACAATTAAATGAGTACTCAATATCTTCAATACAATCCCGATAAACACAAACATTTGAAAACGCGCTTGGTGTTTCACAAAATATAAAATGGCTCTTGTAACAATAGTGATGGTAAAATACTTTCATGTACATATCATACTTTTTCATACGCTTCCCCGATCACAGTTGGCGATTGTTGCAGTATCACTTACGAGTCTGTGGTAGCGATGAGGATGAAATGGAACTTTGAAATGCTGGCAGCTCTGCTATTTTATCAATGCCTTAAACAAGCATAAAAGGACTTGATGCCAGAAGCACGTACATCAAGCTAAAAGAACTGGGACCATATTAGAAAATACAATGTTGCGCTTCAACTGCTGCGCAAATTCAAGTTTGTGCTACAGATTTTGTAAATGCTTGTTTTTTTTTGCGAAAAATTCGAAAAAAAGTATGATTGTTAAATTTAATGCGCCGTTTACACTGTATTTATATATGAACGACTATTTGGGGTTTCTATTTAAAAAAAAAACTTGGCAACTCTAGTTGGAATGAAAAGTTGTTCAAATAAAAGTACAATATGAATCGCCATTATGCGCTTTACAGACTATCAGTTATTCCGGACGACAGTGCTCGTGTCGAACATATCCCATATATTGTGCACATTATAAGTTAAGTCCGAAGGCATAATCGATACTGCTGCATGTTTATGGGATCGATAACACATTTACCGATTATTTAGTTATCGCCGACAAGTCGTATCGATCCGACACACTGTAAGATTCTTTACAAACACCGACATAATGCGCATAATGCGCTTTACAGACTATCAGTTATTCCGGACGGAATGTCGATGTTTGTAAAGAATCTAACAGTGCGTCGGATCGATACGACTTGTCGGCGATGACTAAATAATCGGTAAATGTGTTATCGATGAAAAATGCAGTGGACAGGTGAAAATCAAACTTCTGTCATATATAAAGAAAATTGATACTTTGAACGATCCCCAAAAAGTTATGTTGTGTTGGGAAGTTTTGTTAAATGAAAGCTGTATTATTATTCATATTTTGAGAGAATATTTTGGTTGAGAATTAGTTGAGAGTAACCTGAATTATCTCAAATCAGGTATGTATGTCTTAAATTTAAATCAGAGGACTTGATATCGTATTAAAATCGATAAATACAACTTCAAATGGAATAAGCATGAATTTTAATTAAAAATATAAATATCGACATTATACTCAACATTTGACTGAGAACATCCGCAAGATTACATACATTATTACTCATATTTTTTATAAATAAAACTCCAAATTTTCTGTGTGTTTGTTGCTTTGCTTTATTAGAGGGTTTGTCTCTCGAAGTAGAATGACTCGAATATTTGTGGGAATTTTTTTTTTTTGTAATAACCGTTAATACGATTATTATAAATAGTGTGGTTCCCATTAGCCTTCTTTCTGGTTATTAAACTCGACAATTATTTAGTTGGGTTAGTTGTTGTTGAGTAAATAGTAATCGGGCTTTTTTTATTTAGGAAAAAGGAATATGCTATTTTATTGAAGATATTTTACATTTCATGTAAAATTCTTTTGGTAGCTAATATTGTTTGTTGTGTTCTTGTTTTACGGGAAATATGATTCATATTATTTTATTGTAAGTTTGTTTTAGTTAATTTGTACTTAATTAATTTGTAGTTTGATAGTGTACTTTGTGTTTTAAATTTTCATATATGATTATAGTTTTGTTTTGTACTTAATTATTTAACATATTTTGTTGATTTATTATGGCAACTCTTCCACAAAATCTGTTTGCTTTTTTTAATAATGTGTTTTCTTAAACTGTGTCATTGTTATAGATTTTTTACTTTTAAGTATTTTTCCCAAGAGCGTTTAGAGTTTATACATGTATATGTATACATACATATATTTATTTATGTGAAGAAAAAAATTATAGTGTATTCTTTGTAACAACCTTTTAAACTTAGTTCTCTACAGTTTTTTTTTTTAATATCCATATTTTAACAAAAAGAATATTTAAATATGCCAATAACGAAACGAAACATTCTTTCGAAGAAAATTATAATATTTTTACATTGCGTAAAGAATATACTTCAATATTCTTGTTATAATATCTGTTAGTTCATTTAAGAATATATGAAGTCAAGCTTTAACTGGGTTTTGTTTCTCAATTATGAAATGACTATTTTAAGATTTTATATTAATAAATATTAGTTATTTTATTCAATCCAAATAACTTACAATACATATAATTAATTATTTTTTTATAGTTGGGGTATAGTTTTTTTGTTTACAATTAAAATTTAAAAGTGGATTTTATTTGAATACCCTGAGAATGTCAAATTGTTTGCACGCATTATAATTCACAAATGTTAGTAATTGCGATATTTTTTTGATTCATTTAGAATAATTTGTATACTTTGAGCCCTAAAGTAAACAAATTATTCGCCTATAAAATAAAAGAGAATAATGATGCAAAATAACAAATAATTTTTTCAACAATTAGTACCCAAATGTGAATATTTGGTATTGATCAATTAGTAAATTCTCATGGTAGTCTCACTTTCGTTTTTTTTAATATCAATATTTAGTTGATTTAGTTTTTCTTTAGCACATGTAACATGTATATTTTATATGTATATAAAAATGTTTTAAAATCGAAAAGAAAAATAAGACTGTGTAAATAAATCACATAATTCTTTTTATAGTTGCAAAGAGAAATATTGAAAACAAAAAAAAACTTCGGGGATGGTTATGTAGTATGCCTTTGTTCATATCAAAGTTCAAAAAGTAATAGTGTCATACAATTAGGAAATTACGATGATTTTGAGTATTTGTTCTGAAGTAAATTGTAAATATTGTATTATTGTGCATAATTTCTCTTCAAAAATAAATAATATGACAATTAAATTAAAATTAGTAATACTGTTGTTATTATTATGAATTTTCTCTTATTTGCTTGTTAATATAGGATGTAGTTTCCATTCTAATAGAGTTCGGAAATCATAATTACATGCTTCATTTTTTTTACAAATTAAATTTGATTTGGAAAAACTCGGCATTTTGTTTTTTTTTGTTAATAATAATACAGGTACTTCTTTGAAGTATTTTGAAAATAATAGTTCAATATTGTATGTACAAAGAAAAGGGAAAATTAAATATACAGAAATTCATAAATCAATAAATACTACAAATGCTGTTTGTATAAGGCGTAACAAATCAATACAACTGGCTGTGGAATTCAACCTATTGATTCCCATATAGAGCAAAGTTACATATTGAAATGTACATCTTATTTGATAACAAAGATTTTTTAAAACAAGTAAGTAAATAGAGTGTAGGTTACCTTCTCACGGCGTTTGATTATATGTGACTGTGAATATTGTACGCTTGATGGTTTTATGTTGTTGCGTTCCTTTTCATTAGTAATAAATATTACCATAATCATTTGTTTGTGATTTTATATGTAGTTCTTTTGAAGTGTCATGATGATGTGTTGCGCATTCGTAATGGTTTGTGTTTTGTTTTTGGCGCTGCTGCCTTTGGTTGTCTAATGTATACGAAGTAGAGGAAAATAGATCATCATAGCTTTGCTTTTGAAACATAAATTTATTGTTTTGTAATTCAGCCTCCCAATGTCAGACTTGCGGTTTATGTTTCCCACCGCAAATACCGCATGATATTCCAATCAGATGACATACTCTTAATGGTGGGTAGCACCACAAACAGGGCACTAGGAGAGACAATAAAGTCAAACCGATCCACCTGTAAATAATTGAATTAGGACATAATGTATATATATAACAAAATCAGAATAACACTATTTATACCTTTTTGTGCATCCATTTTCATTGATGCATTCACAGGGATGTTGGGGAGTTTCTCCTTCGGAATCGCTCATGAAGTGATAAAGCATACAACGGGCACAACCAATACCAGAAATACATTCAAATCCAGAACGGAAGCAATCTGGCGCAAATTCGCAAGCTCCTCTGCGATTCCAATCATCACTATAGAGTTCTTGGCAATAGCGACATCTCATCCTCATTTGGTTATGTGATGATTTTTGAATCTTGTGTTTTAGAATATCAATATCGGGATCTTTGATAAGGACATTGGATATGGGCGAAGACTGCGAAACAAGACAGTGTGATGCTTCAATGGCATTAAGCTTCTTTAGTGTTGTTATTGATTCACATCGTGTTAGCACTTGTGCTGCGACAGGCTGATCTACCACGGGATAGTTATAGTCATGGACCTTGGGGGAAAAGAAAATTGCTAATGAGTATCGAAGTGATAAAATATATGAAAGAATGTTCACGTACTGCTGTTAATGTCACGTAAGAGTAGTTTTCACTAGGAGCAATAACTGGGGACGTTTCAACGTTTGCTGTTGTCGTCGTTGCAGCCGCGGTGGTAACTGGAACATTCATTTGAGCTGTTGCCGTTGAAGTAAGTGGTAGTTGTGTATTTTGCAAACACGTGTTTTCACCCGATATGTAATGAATTTTGGCAACTTCTTTTTCACTCGCATCTTGAGTGCCGTCTGTGTAACGTTCTCCACGATCTTTAAAGCTAGCTGCAAATATAAGTTTAAAACCATAATGTAAATTCTCCATGAATAGGAACACACACAAACATACTTTGGCTATTTTGACTTCCTTCCGGACTGGAATGACCTTTTTGTTTACTTTCCAAAGAGTCACATGGTAAGTCTAATGTCTGAAAGTAATTAAAAAAGTTTATAGATTCTAATAGTTTGCTTGTAATTGTACATCAAGCATAGCATTACCATAAAGACATCGTCCTCTCCCACCGAATCATATTTTGTCAAAGGTGGACACACAATGGAAGGATTTGATTTAGCCATACCATCAATAAGTTCATTATATGCCCGTAAAACTCCTTTATCGAAAGCCCGGGCATCAGCTGCCGCTTGAAATGTAAGTCCATTCCTTTGTTTACCAGCTCGCCAATGGTGAAAAGTTGGCATAACTTTATAATACTTCAAATCACGGTTTATAACACAGCTTAAAATGACCTGAAGAAAATAAAGTTTACAGATGAAAATCCAAACTGAACGCGATTCTTCAATTGAACTGCACTTACACTTTGATCCGAAATTCTTTGTCCATATATTATATATTCATGTCCGGTAGCTCCAGGGGATAGTCTGGCACGTTTTCGTATTGAAACGTTGGCCAGACCACCCCCTGCTAATGGTAACCAACCTTCTGTACTCTCGTCTCTTGTCATAACCTGTGCTCTTACTGTTACTAGAAAATCGCTGTATTTGCAAAAGAAATTTTATAAAATTAACATAAATTTGTAAAAATATTAAATTCTGTTATAATCATTGTAATTTGTGACATATTTAAGTGAAGAATGAGGAAGATATGTTTGTATTCTGGTTTTAATTTAACTGGGATTTCTGTATATTCAGTTCGACCGAACTGCTATGCTAGCTCCCATGTTCATTGCGAACAGCGATCAGCTGATTTGTGGTCATTCCAAGCCAATTGATATATTTGATTCACAGACAGACTTATGAATGAATGGGTACAACAAATCTTGTTTTCTCTTCTCCTTAATCACTTTTTGTGACAGTATTATTATCTTCAGCGCATACACAGATACACGACGAATACATGTATCTATTCAAGACAGGGATGGAAAATCTAAAATCGTGAAAAATATCAATAAGGGATTTCGATAACAAAGATTTGGACTTGTTTACTAAAGGCCGGCAGGCACTAGATTCTGCTACCGCATTGAAAATTTCCAGGTTTCTTTAATAAAATAATATAATAATTTAAAATAATTAAAAATAATAATTTTACTCAATTGATGCTACCTTTGTTATACCCTTCACCACTACTGTGGTACAGGGTATAATAAGTTTGTGCATTTGTATGTAACGCCAAGAAGGAGTAATCATAGACCAACCTTTTAGTATACGGATCGGCTTAGAATTAAATTCTGAGTCGATTTAGCGATGTCCGTCTGTCTGTCTGTCCGTCTGTCTGTCCGTCTGTCTGTCCGTCTGTCTGTCTGTCTGTCTGTCTGTCTGTTGATGTATTTTTGTGTGCAAAGTACAGCTCGCAGTTTTAGTCCGATTGTCCTAAAATTTGGTATAGGGTCCTGTTTCGGCTCAAAGACGATCCCTATTGATTTTGGAAAAAATCGGTTCAGATTTAGATATAGCTGCCATATATATTTTTCACCGATCTGGTCATAATTGGCGTGTATATCAACCGATCTTCCTCAAATTCCGTACATCCGAATATTTTATGAGTCTCGAAAAACTTGCAAAATATCAGCAAAATCGGTTCAGATTTAGATATAGCTCCCATATATAGCTTTCGCCCGATTTACACTATTTGCCCACAGAGGCCAATTTTTTGCTCCGATTTAGTTGAAATTTTGCATAGGGAGTAGAATTAGCGTTGTAACTATACGTGCCAAATTTGCTTGAAATCGGTTCAGATTTGGATATATCTCCCATATAAAGCTTTCGCCCGATTTACACTCATATGACCACAGAGGCCAATTTTTAACTCCGATTTAGTTGAAATTTTGCACAGGGAGTAGAATTAGCATTGTTGCTATGCGTGCCAAATTTGGTTGAAATCGGTTCAGATTTAGATATAGCTCCCATATATATGTTTTTCTGATTTCGACAAAAATGGTCAAAATACCAATATTTTCCTTGTAAAATCGCCACTGCTTAGTCGAAAAGTTGTAAAAATGACTCTAATTTTCCTAAACTTCTAATACATATATATCGAGCGATAAATCATAAATAAACTTTTTCGAAGTTTCCTTAAAATTGCTTCAGATTTAAACGTTTCCCATATTTTTTTACTAACATTGTGTTCCACCCTAGTTCATTAGCCGACTTAAATTTTGAGTCTATAGATTTTGTAGAAGTCTATCAAATTCTTCCAGATCGAGTGATATTTAAATGTATGTATTTGGGACAAACCTTTATATATAGCCCCCAACACATTTCACGGATGTGATATGGTATCGAAAATTTAGATCTACAGAGTGGTGCAGGGTATAATATAGTCGGCCCCGCCCGACTTCAGACTTTCCTTGCTTGTTTTTTATTTAGATTTTGGCAATATTTAACAGGAATATTAACCACGAAAATAAAGTGGTTTTCAACTTGAAAACCGATCATAGTACCGGCATTAAGAGCTACCACGAACATAATTAATAAAAAACTTACAATTTTCTGTGGTTTTACAAATATTCCCCCATGTTCCGGTTTACGAATTCACAAAATTATTAACTGCCAATCAATTTGAACCATTTTACTTACTTGTTGCAAAGGAGAAAATCAATTTTGAAGTCGATATCAATAAATATATTTGCCTAAAATAGGGATCCCTTATCATAGAGATGGAAAAAAATCGGGTAGAAAACTAGCATTCCCATCCATGGTTCCTCTTCATATTGCTGCACAAAAAATTTATATATTTTGTATAAATAATTGTTTTACATACCTTTCATGTCCTCCTTCTGTCATGATTTGTAATCAGGAAGCTAATATAAAAGCGTATGGTGGAGTTGTCGGTGGTCAATTTCACCATGTTTAACAAATTCAGACATGCTACGAAAAAAACAACTTCCGATACTTTTTTCAATCCTGCTCTCTCAATATTGTAACTGCTTTATAATGTAGTTGGCATCATACGTCTTATTTATTACTACTATACACAGAATAATGATACCATTCCGGTATTCAAGTTTTCATTTGCTCCATTAAAGTCTGTTCGATACCACTGACCACTGTTGCTATTGCTGTTGGTATATTTGGGGTTGGAGAGTCGTATTAAGATAAATGTATGCTTAGTTTTCTTCTCATCCAGGAAGGTTTTGTATTTATGTAATTATCCGTGATTAATTTTTAACATACAGCATCACCTATGGTGCCATTCAAATAGAATTCGAAACATTTACGGAAACTTTTTATTTACATAATTTTGTTGTAATTTATGTGATTTTATTACGATTTTGCAACGGTACAAATAGGTTTTCTTAAATTTCTATTGTATGCAGAGTTGCCATTATTCACTTTATTTGCAAACGTATATTCAGTATTACAATCAATTATTGACTATCCCCCATTTCGCATATATAGACATTTTTGGCATGCAATTAAAATGCATATTACTCGTTTTGTTGATTTGGGCATCAAATAGAAATTTAAGAAGATAACTTGTGTTACATTGTGGGGAGTATGTATTCAAATATTGTAAATGATAAAATGATCCCTGTATTTGCAAAAAGTTTTAGTTTTGGCAACTCTTACATTTTTACATACACAAGTTTTACAATTCAACCAACTCCCATAAAAAAATATATTGCATGTCAACGACTCTTTATAAACGTACTTAATGCTATATCTTCTCTCCACATAACATTACGAATCACTATCTTAAATTACACAAAGCACATCACCATAGTGTCAAATTTAACTTGTTTCTTAATTTTTCAGACGACTACAACGACGATTTCTTCTAATAGCGATGGAATCTGATTTTAGCTCTTACACACAGTGATGCCAGAATAATTGGTTTTATCCCCAAAGCAAATTTTAAAATTCCCTCTCAACCCAACCCAATAAACACAGGATGAGCGTTTTTCAAATGCAACAACTTTTCAGTTTGAGGGTAAATATAATTTTCAACATAAATTCAACTTGACTTGAAATAGCTCATCTTCAATACATCTTCAAATTGTTTGCGAATTACTTCCAATTTGCCAAAATGTTGACGAAATCTTTGAAAAGGTGTTGAAGATAATATGAGAAAACTTTGACAAAACACTACCCTAAAATGAAACGAAAAAACCATGTGGTTTTCAATACTTATTTGTGCAACGAAGTTCGTGGTCAATTGCAAGAAATAAAAAAAATGGAAAATTTTAGACAAATAGTTTATAAAAATAGGTAAGTGAAAATAAAAAATGAAATAAAACTTTAAGGAAGTCACTAAATGTATATCTCATTCCAGAAAACTAAAATTATGGATTCTACGTTCTTGAAAACATTAAAAAGCTGACCGATGAAAAAATGGTGGACAATTAACTGGAACTGCTTCAAATAGTTTATAATAATTGGTACGTCAATATGAAAAATTAAATCAACACTTTAGAGAAGTCACTAAATTTAAATCTCTTTGCAGAATACTAAAATCTTTGGATGCTACATTCTTGCAAACATTAAGAAGCTGACCAATGAAAAATGAGTGGCTTATCGACAAGAAAAAGTTTCCAGAAACATTACAAGTGCAACCAATTAAAATTGTAAAAACAACAAATTGTTGAAATCAACAACTTCTGGATGAAAATGTGCATCACATCGTCAGTTTAATTCATATGCTATTATCAGTTTAAAGTGGATATTTTGTGAATTCCTTCTGCTGGAAATCAATTCTAACACGCGGTCCAGTACGTTCCTAATTTCAAATTGCCCGCATGTTAATAAATTTTAATGCTGTTTTATGACACCAAAAGGAAGAAAATCGAATTATCAATGCAAAAGTGTTTACTAATAATGTTTAAGATATTTAAAGTTTTGTTGTTTGTTTTTGGTTCTTATTTGTTGATATGTTTAATAAGATTATTATTTATCAATTGGTATTGTAGTGTATTATGTATTGTAGTGTATTATTATATATTTTATTTTGATGAAAATGAATAAATTATACAAAATTCATAGAATTTTGGCTTTGACTTTCAATTTGAAGTGGGGATATCATTCATACAAATTTAGGTTGAAAAGTATTTGCAACGATGTTTATTTTGAATTTGACTCGCATCGAAAATTGTTTGACAAATCATTGAGTAGCGATGCATTTCAATTTGAGGATAACACTTGAGATATTATTGCTAATGTGTTGAATTTCACTGTTGAGGGTAATGTCTGTTTTTTGTTGAGAACGCGATTTTCTCAACAATTTCTCAACTTGAATATTACCCTAATCCTTTGAAAAAATGTTTGAAAAATTGTTGAAATTTAGCATTTTTCAAACGTTTGTGTTTATTGGGAATACTAATGACAGAAGCAAAAAATTTCCCCTATGATGCATGACGGAATAAGTGAGGTAGATATAATGCCACTTTTTCAAAAGGTTTTAATCTAATTTAAGATGGGTACTATGCTGGTTTCCGCGCTGAAAACGGTAAAGTTATTTTATAAAAAGATGAAATGGTTAGCAATCAATGGCTTGGCATTTGTTCACACATTATTTGATAAATATATAATTGTCGACATATATATTTGCATAATTAGGTTAGGTATAGTGAAAGCCCGATATTTCAGGTTCGCTTAGATAATTATGTCCATTGTGATACCACAGTGGGAACTTGAGGCTAATCACGGCATTTGATGTCGAAATCAATATCGTATCGAAAAAATTGTCGACACGATTAAAAGTTTGGATCACGGCATTCGCTCTTTAAAACGCTCTTCTCTTATCCCGAAAAAAAAATATTTTTTGTTATAACTTTTGCTAAACTATATTTATTCCAAAAAATGTTTTACGATTGCAATTTACTAATTGAAAAGATTTTCGATCAATAAAACTCGATATCGACTATCGTAATCCCAAAAGTGAAAATGTCTTATTATTTTGTACTGTTTTGTTGAAAACCCCGAATATAGTATCCACCTGAGCAACTAAAATGAGAAATAATTATAAAAGAAATTGGATAAATGCAAGATTAATAACGACCTTCAAGCTAATTTATTCGAAAAATTGTTTCTTATTAACCCATTTTGCTCCGAGATTAAAATTTTATTTTTTTTTTGTAATATTAATTGATATCAAAAATATACTAAACACCTATTTCTGATTTTTCACCTAAACTACATACCCATTTGTTGCTGAACCCACCGAAAGTTCTCATTACAAAATAATTTACTTCAAAATTAGTAAGCATTTTCTATTAAATGGAAATCTTGAATACCTTTGCAGAGAGGATGAGATATTTCTGATATTTCTATTTCTGATTTTCCATATTGGTAAAATAATTTTTTTCAAAATTAGTAAGTATTTTCTATTAAATGGAAATCTTGAATACCTTTGCAGAGAGGATGAGATATGAGAAAAAAAATGTAGTTCATGAAAAATAAATGAATAGTTATGTGGTAAAGAGAAGTTCACTACTGTGGTATCACAATGGACTGAATGAATGAATGGTCTGAGTCTGAAATATCGGGCTGACACTATACCTCACCTACGTGGTAGTACTTATTCAAATCGCTGTCCGTCGATGGCTAATGATAATTCTCAAGCTTACGGCATTTGCTGGATAGGTTGTTGGTAGGTGGTTATTGACCCCAACTTCCTCTTTCTGGGTATTATTCAGAAATTTTAAATCTAATATCCATGTAAATTAAACACGTTACATTCTAAATTGAGTTTTAACTCTGGTTTCGCATTAAAATTCGGTCTTCACAGAAGTTTACATTTTTAGATTTTGGTGTGCAAGACCCAGAAATGTCTCCAGCTTAACAGATACTTCTTTCTAATAATTTTCCTTCCGTTGATTTTCAGAGTAGTTAATCTGTAAGAATTTCATTGAACCGTAAACGTATGTTGAAAGCAAAGGTTTTGTTTATAATATAAAAGGATTTATTTCTCTATTTTAGGCCACTGAAAAACTGTGGAATGGTTTTTTTTTATATCCTGCACGAAAATTGCAGATAAAAATTCTTTAAATATATTAAAAAATGGGTTAAATTAATGAAAATAACTAAAAGTACAAATGATATCGTACGGATTTCGCAATAGATGTGTTTGATTCTGGGGGGACATCACTGATGACGTTGACAAAACAATTTCGAATGAAGTGTCTATTGGTGTCCGTACAATTTGGTAATCTGTTTCTTTGAATATCATTTAAGAACGGTTATACTTTCCCCAGATGTGCAACATGAAGACGGAAGCAATGAATAACAGAGACATTACCAAAACTGGAACTGGGCCTCTGTAATAAAGAACATTTTAGAAATCTGTGTATATTTTTGAAAAAAAAGTGCACTTACACTTTAATTCCAGGAGAGTCGTCAGTGTAGAAGCGCCACATACCACCGGTTCCAGCACCACCAGCAGCACGGCTTCTAGGGGCAGTTGTGCTACTACTTGTTGTTTTTCGTTGTTTTAAATTACTACCTCCAGCTCCACCACTGCGTGGCGCAGGTGAAGATAATTTGCTGGGAGAACGGGTACCACTACCCACTGAAGTAGAACTAGCTGGAGCAGGCTAAAATTTAAAAAAAATAATAATTTGTTTTTTTTTTTTTATTCATTTACACAATTGAAAAATCACCATTTTATTTCAATATATATTTTATTAGACCACGGGCAAAACACGAGTGAAAATCACTTTCCAAATGGTACAAACAAAACTGAGATGTAGACGTATGAAATGTCAACTCTCGTAGTAATCTCGTTGCTTCTTTTGCCACGTAGTGATGACATTTGTAGCTGACATTCGTACGAAAATGACACATACAATATCGGTTTAACAGGGTAGTTCGTACAAAAGATTTGTTGCAGAACTTTTCTATAATGGTTTCAGATTTATCTATTGATTAAGTTGGATACTGTGATTATTGCGCTTTACAGATTATCAGTTATTCCGGACGGAATGTCGGTGTTTGTAAAGAATCTTACAGTGTTGGATCGATACGACTTGTCGGCGATGACTAAATAATCGGTAAAGGCCGGTATGCACCTCTAGCGAAATTTTCGGTAGCAAAAATTTATTTAAGTCTACAACAAAAAAAAAACAAGACTGTATACACAAATTTTAAACCAGCTAATCGCTTTTAAAAATTGTTAATATATGTTCCAGATATTCCTCAAATAAATTGTTTATTATTTATAGACCTTTTAAAACTTTTACGCACACAATAATTGTAATAAATTAAATGTTTGCTGCCAAAATATACTTTTGACAACCCTGTTATTTTCATTAGAGGTGCGTACCAGCTTACGAAATTGAACGCTACCGAAAATTTCGTTAGCATAAATAGCAATGCATTTCTTATGGGAATGAAATTTTTCGCTAGAGGTGCATACCGGCCTTAAATGTGTTACCGATCCCATAAACATGCAGCAGTATCGATTACGCCTTCGATCTTAACTTATAGTGTACAATATATGGGATATGTTCGACACGAGCACTGTCGTCCGGAATAACTGATAATCTATGTGAATAATGCGCTTTACAGATTATCAGTTATTCCGGACGACAGTGCTCGTGTCGAACATATCCCATATATTGTGCACACTATAAGTTAAGTCCGAAGGCATAATCGATACTGCTGCATGTTTATGGGATCGATAACACATTTACCGATTATGTAGTCATCGCCGACATGTCGTATCGATCCGACACACTGTAAGATTCTTTACAAACACCGACATTCCGTCCGGAATAACTGATAGTCTGTAATGCGCTTTACAGATTATCAGTTATTCCGGACGACAGTGCTCGTGTCGAACATATCCCATATATTGTGCACATTATAAGTTAAGTCCGAAGGCATAATCGATACTGCTGCATGTTTATGGGATCGATAACACATTTACCGATTATTTAGTCATCGCCGACAAGTCGTATCGATCCGACACATTGTAAGATTCTTTACAAACACCGACATTCCGTCCGGAATAACTGATAATCTGTAAAGCGCATAAAGCGCATAAAATGAAAATGTTATTGCGATTGGTTGTACAACTAATCTCATAGCGTTTCCGATTCTTTTAATTTGTTCGAGTATAAATTTAAAACTTGAAGGGGAATGATACAAAGCAAATACAAAAATATTTTATTTTCTTTCAAATGAATTATTCAGGAAAAGTAACTATGAAAAAACTTTAATTACCGGCCTTTATTTATTTATTTTTATACCCTCCACCATAGGATGGGGGTATATTAACTTTGTCATTCCGTTTGTAACACATCGAAATATTGCTCTAAGATCCCATAAAGTATATATATTCTGGGTCTTCCGAACGAAACAAGCTATCGACTTGAAACTTGGCACAAGTAGTTGTTATTGATGTAGGTCGGATGGTATTGCAAATGGGCCATATCGGCCCACTTTTACATATAGCCCCCATATAAACGGACCCCCAAATTTGACTTGCGAGGCCTCTAAGAGAAGCAAATTTCATCCGATCCGGCGAAAATTTGGTACATGGCGTTAGTATATGGTCTCTAACAACCATGCAAAAATTGGTTCACATCGATCAATTATTATATATAGCCCCCATATAAACCGATCCCCCGATTTGGTTTGCGGAGCCTCTAAGAGAAGGAAATTTCATCCGATCCGGCTGAAATTTGGTACATAGTGTTAGTATATAGTCTCTAACAACCATGCAAAAATTGGTCCACATCGGTCCATAATTATATATAGCCCCCATATAAACGATCCCCCGATTTGGCTTGCAGAGCCTCTAAGAGAAACAATTTTCATCCGATCCGGCTGAAATTTGGTCCATAATTATATATAGCCCCGATATAAACCGATCCCCCGATTTGGCTTGCGGAGCCTCTAAGAGAAGCAAATTACATCCGATCCGGCTGAAGTTTGGTACATGGTGTTAGTATGTGGTCTCTAACAACCATGCAAAAATTGGTTCACATCGGTCCATAATTATATATAGCCCCCATATAAACCGATCACCAGATTTGACCTCCGGAGCCTCTTGGAAGACCAAAATTCATCTGATTCAGGTGAAATTTGGTACGTGATGTTAATATATGGCCTCAAACACTCATGCAAAAATTGGTCGACATCGGTCCATAATTATATATAGGCCCCATATAAACCGATCCCCAGATTTGACCTCCGGAGCACCTTGGAAGAGCAAAATTCTTCCCATTCGGTTGAAATTTGGTACGTGATATTAGTATAGGGTATCCAACAACCATGCAGGAATTGGTTCCTATCAGTCCATAATAAACTATAGCTCCCATATAAACCGATCCCCAGATTTGACCTCCGGTGCCTTTTGAAGAAGCAAAATTCATCCGATCTGGTTGAAATTTGGTACGTGGTGGTAGTATATGATATTTAACAACCATGTGAGTTGAAATTTGTGGATGACAGTCTTTCGTAGAAGTTTCTACGCAATACGGCCGTATATACTTGTTGTTATTCAATTTACTTACCTAAATTATACCTGATATTTGATATACCATTTGATTGTATTTAGAGTTGAATATATTAATTTTATTTACTACTGAATAAAACGCAATAAAATTTTGAAGGCAATCTCTAAAAGTTTCACCAAAATCTAGGGAGAAATCCAACTTAAATGTGTACTTTACTTCATTTTTAAATTTATATAGTGTAATAATAGTATAATACGAATAAATTTGCATACTTATATCCATATGCTATCTGCCTGTTTATTTCTTCAATTTTGTTTTATAATTTTGCCCTCACATAATCAGATAGATTAAACAAAGTAATGTTTCGATTAACATAATTGCCATCTGTGAGAAAAAAATAATTTGAATCTAGTGTAAGCTGAATTATGGCATATATAGAAAGTATTGATACACTTATCTAATAATCATTTATATATTTAAATTAATCGCATTTGTATTGTTCAGAAGACAGTTTAAATAAAAACAATAATAAGAGTATGACTCCAGCAGGTGCAGTTTATTGTTTTTTCTACTTGATTTGGTGGCTTGCACTTTTAGAAGTTTCATTTTTTTCTGGGCCATGAGGAGAATTCTTATCGCCAATTGATTGTCAATTCGTGGACATATTGCCTATGTCATCATTGATGGTTAAAACTTGCTGAATAAAATCTTGATCCATAACAGCTTCTGCTAATGATGCCAAAAGCTTTGTGAGTTCCTTGATGGGCATGTTCAACTGAGGAGCCAGATTTTCCAAATGTTGATAGACATTTTCTGGGATCTAAATAGATGGAAAGTGTTAATAACATCCGAGCAAGAAAACAAAATAATCCTTACCTTATTCGGGGTTTTAAATACGTTAAACATGAACTTAACTTTGACCCTTTGTTCTGTATTTGAAGTCTCATAGAAAATGGTAAAATGGGCGTCGTTGGTGTTGTTGACAATGGGCAGATATATACCAGCAAATACACGTCCTTTGGCGTCACGCGATAGCAAAGATCTGAAGTTATATACCAAGTTTCGTCGGACCGTCACATCGATGGCTGTTACATAGGGTTGTTCAACGTATACTAATGACGATTTGTAAGTGGTTTCATCTCCTCGGATTTCGCGTTCTTTCCACTCTATGTATTTTGAACTATATATGCTATAGCTATAGCAGTAATCCCGTTGCAAGTGGGCTTCCTTGGATTGTGTAAACCAACCTAGATATACGAAGAAATATTTAGTTTATAAAGAGCAACTGTATTTGCACTGCTGTATGTACCTGTACTTGGATAATTTTGATCTTGCATTACAGTAATACATCGTCCAATATGATATCCTGGATCCAAAATCAAATACCCATCACGTCCAGCAATTTTTATTTTCATTGCCACCATTGCATGTTCCTTTTCGACATTTGCATGAGGAGAATTTAAGCCTCCCAATTCCTCTGCAGTTTCTATATACTCAGCCAATGAAACAACCTGTTCCTCACATGAAACTATATATAAGTACTGCTGCAAGACGGGGAATAGTTCCACAATTCGTGCCATTATCTCCATGGCCAGAGAAACACACATGTGGTGACGACGATTGATAGGTATATCATAAAACTGGTAGAATGATTTTAAATCAGAGCGTCGAGTACGTTTGAACGCTTGATAGAATGCAACAAATAAGTGAATAGTATCGTAATGGGTCTCCTCTAGCATGCGTTGCAGTTTCGTTTCAATAATGGCAATCATATCTTCATATTGCCAAACAGAATCAAAATGAAGGACACCTTTATGGCTATCATCGTCCTGAGCATTAGCCCAATCCGGTAGTGGTAATGGATGCCCCAAAGGCCATATACCATTGGTTTGGTTAAAAGCTTCAAAATTGTAGCCATCTCTGCCTTGCCACATTTCAGGCGTTCCTGTAACGGATGGCGATCGTATGGATCCATTTGCTTCGGATGACGCTGACTGTTTGTCGTAAGTGGTCCACCATTTATGGTGCTGTTCCTCCAACAATTTATTGATGCTGAGGCACCTCTCCGACGATAGATTTGATGTCAAATTGCATGGTGGTTCAGTTCCAATGCATTCATATTCGTGGTCGAAGTCATCATCATCGTCATCATCGGTTGAGTCATTGTTTTGTTTGTGACCGTTGCTGCATTGTGATGCAGCTGTTCCATTTTGGTTGGGATTATCTTGATCAGTATCGATGGCCGTAGTCAGTCGAGTCCGTATCGATCCCGCCGATAACCCGGGGTTGCCGGCGGTGGAGCCGGCATGTTGTCGAACCAAGGTTTCGAGTCAACTAGGCCATTCGGCGCCCCAACGTCCAACCGTTGGCACATAGCCCCGTTCGCAATCATTTAGTGATGATGTGTCTAAATTAATTTTGTCTGTTAACGCGTTAATTGGTGCAATAGAACTTGACGGAGCAGTGCCGTAGGCAGCTGCAGTGCCGTTAATATAGTGCAGACTATTCCGGCCCTGTGCTTTTTTCACCAGGTCCGGCTCGTCTCCAAAACTCGATCGTTGTTTAAAATGCTCTGAAATGAATAAAAAAATACATAAGAAGATGTAGATAACAAAAAAAAAAATATTGCCGAAAAATCATTTTACATTTGTTCGATCGTTAATTTGCTTTCTTATCGCAGATTATATTGAAGCTGAAATTCTAATAAAATATTTTAATCTTTTAGGTTCATTTGATACTGATAGCACGATTTCCACTGGAGTTAAAAGTAATATACAAAAATTTCGATTCTACTATTTCTACCAAACGGTAAAACAAATCTTATTTTATTTTGAAAATTGGACAAAAAATCCAAGAATTCTACCAATCTATCAAACCCACGGTGGCAACCGTGACTGTTAGAAGTTCTGGTTTTTGAAGAACAAAATTTGTTGAGTGTTGTTTTTTCGAATACACTATACGAAAAACAATTATTGCCTGGTGTTGATGTCACATGATATTTTAAGATTATTGGCCAGAAACACTAATCGTTGTCATGGCAAAATCTTAACTAGGAGTTAGGACAAAAAAAAAAAAACAACACAATAATAAATAATAGAGATAAGATTAGTGATATAGAATTGTTATCACACTAAAATACACAGCAGAAAAATCTGCTAATATAGTAAAATAAAAAGTCTGCCAAATTTCTTTGAGTGTTGTTTGTTTTTTTAATACACTATACGCAAAACAATTATTGCCTGGTGTTGATATCACATGATATTTTAAGATTATTGACCAGAAACACTAATCTTAGGCAAAATCTTAACTAGGAGTTAGAACTAAAAAAACCACAATAATAAATAATAGAGATAATATTAGTGATATAGAATTGTTATCACATTAAAATAGACCCAAAGAAATTTGTTTGTATACCCAGCAGAAAAATCTGCTAATTTATAAAAGTTTGCCAAGAAAGGAAAGCAGTCACTATTTATGCTTCGCTAGACCATGATTTACAAACATAACTGTTGCAGACTTTTTTCTATGAGTGTAGCTTTTACATATTAATTGTGTACTACATATAAAATAGAAAATAATTCGTAAAAAAACGATCGACAACAATAGCCCTTGGAAATACACTAAACCTTTTATGACGCATTAATTTACGTCAATTGAAAATAAAATCTTAGCGAATGTATATGTATGCTCATATGTGTTTTTACTTACCCATACAACGGCAAAAGCCCCAATATTCAATTATCGTCTTTTCTTTCAATTGTTAAGCAAAAATTGTAAACTTTCTACAATACTTGATGCAAAAATTGTCTTTGTAGCAGCAATATTCCGAAATGTTCCAAATGGTCGTCGGTCGGTTTTGTTTTCTCCGAACGAATTCGGCAGATGAGTTATCTCAATGTATTAGTATCCTTTGTTGTTGTAGTTTTTTGTTGTTGTTGTTGTTTTTTATTTGATGATTTATCCCTAGGATGGTAGATGTTTTGTTCAGAGCGTTGTTATTTTTTTATATGCCTGTTTATTTCAGGTCCGTTAGCCTTTGTATAGGCGAATTTATCGACATCGAAATAGTTATTATTTAAGCACTTGCTATTTGAACAAGGTACAAAACGATCCAATCAAAGTGCACGCGACACTGCACTAGTTATTAGTTTACTAGGAAACGTATTTGATATCACAAAACAAAAATATCTAACTTTAGTAGCTTGTAGTTGTTGCTCAACCGATAGCTGAACTAAGACTGAGTGTCTTATTAACTTGCGCAGCCCATAAGATGCTATTGTATATATAGGCAAAATCTACTCAAATGTGTCCGATCACACATATGTTTTACCATCCACTTTTGTAATATTTTGTTCTCTTTTCGGTTGGAAACGCGATAGACCGATCTTACAAAAAATTTTCCTTCTATAACGGCAATGTTTACCTTGGTGGTAGGGGTAAGGAAAAACAACGTTAGCTACTCACTTTTTTAAGTGGGGACGAGAGCTGATGATGAGTGTGAGTGACTGAGTGAGAAAGAGAGAGAGAGCAAGGGTGTTTATTGGAAGGGTGATCACGTTGTTCGCCACGTCCGGTTGAAATGTTCTAATCAAGTGCGGCGAATGGGGGCGGAAGAAACGTTACCGTTTCTTTGCTGTTTTGTTCTTTGTAGATTAGGCTTGATATGGACACGATAATGTTGTTTGTTTCTTTGACTTAATTTTAATGCGTAATTAAATTTTAGCTCACTCAATGTTTGTTTACTATCGTCAACAAAGACTTTTGTTTTGATTAGATTTAGCAACTTCAGGGTATTTGCTTATGTATTTGTAATGTAGCTATATGACTAACACTCTGTTTCTGCACTGGTTGTGTGTTTGGAAAATTTTCACGTATTTTTTAATATATGTATAGCAATTTATTTTTGTTTTTTTTTTTCAACCAAAAATTAAAAAAACAATCCTCGAACTCCTCGACCGTACTCTGCACACTCGAACTCTGTAAATATAATAAAAAAATAAACAATGCGATTAAATTTATACCGATAGGCTCCAGCGTGTGTAATAATAGTAAATTAAGTAATAAAAAAAACTAAAATACCTCAATTTCTATGTACTAAGATAAAGATAGATTAACTTTAAACATTTTAGTAGACTTTTTTAAGGGTGTACAGGAAATAATATATATGTATTTATATATGAATTTCATATATGTAGTATATATGAATTTAAAGTACACGAGCCTATTTTTTCAATGTCAAAAATATTTTGCGACTTATTTTAAATAAAAATATATCTGATTGATAAAAACATAATGTTGTGTACCCTTAATTGAAAATAATCTAATATTGTACAATAATTACGACAGATACACAAGTAAAAGTACATATGTAGGAATAAAGGTGTAGAATAACTACTAATTTGGGGAGATTTTTCGGGGCATTTTTAAACAGCAATTGTTAAAACAGCAATGTGTACAACTTCAATAAAAATTCGTAAAAGTCCCCCTTCTACAAGATTTGAAATCATTCATACATGCAAATGAGCGATTTCTTTATAATGAGAATTACGTTTTACGCTAGCTTCGTATTTTTTTTTTAAATTAAAAATACTTCATTTTCGAATCCACTAATTTCAGATTTTTTGTCGAGTGTATGAAATTTGTTGCTTATGTCCCCACATACATATATTTGTGGGAATTGATATTTTTGTAAAGCGATCAGTTACTTGTTGCTATCAACATTTTGTGTAGATATTAAAGGGACTGATTGACATGTGCACTCAACTTGTCATTTTACCTCTCATATGCATTATCTAAATATTTTCCCTTGCTCGAATTCTAGAAATAGATTTTGCGTCGTTCAATTGCTCACAATTGTACAACACGTCACATATACACAAATAATGTAAAACATTTGTTAACGATTTATGACAAATTTCTTATACGAAGCCAAACATACAGTAACGTGTTTTGCTTTTTTTCTCCCTTAAAAAATACTGTTTGCATGGTCTTGTGCACATTTTTATGGGCTTCTACAGCTAAATTTTCTATTAGAATCATATGATTATGTGCCTCCATGGAGAAAAAGTCTTCAAATTATACCCTTAAAAAAAGTCAATAAATATTTAACAAAATGTTCATGATTTTAATTATTTTTAACAACGACGAAATAAGAAAAACGTTCTAAAAAACTAATTTCTCACAAAGTAATTCATTATTAATTAAAAATATCAAGGCTTCTAAATTTTTATCAGATAAGGTGGGTATTAAGTTCGAGTTTAGCCGCTAAAATCGTCATTTTTCACTAAAGTGAAAACTAAATCAGTAAAAAGGCATAAAATTATACATTTTTGTTTAAGATTTCATTATAACTTGATGGGGAATAGCCCAAAGCAAATTTTCACACAGTCAAAATGGATTATAAAAGAAAAGTAATCGTGAAAAATGACGGCTAAACTCGAACTTAATACCCACCTATAAACGCGACCTTTTCATATTGTCGACGGATCTTTTACCATTGCTTTTTATTTTATGTGGCACAAATTCCATTTCATTTTTCAAAGGAGGACCCTAACGTTTAGCTCGATTTTTGATGAAATTGTGCTTTTATATTTATATTGTGAAATTTTTGAAATTTTCAATGACATTCCGAGCTTTTGTATGATTTTCATGGCTGAATTAATTTTATGGTGTTTTACTATGGAAGTCACTGGCAGTGTTATTTTGCTTTTGCATCGAAGCGATGCACGTGACTAATAGTATTGTGCTATCGTATTAAAGTGTAATAAAACGTAAAGAAACACAACCATATGGCATATGGAAGGCAACTTGAAAGGAATGGGTGAATCAGAGAGGAAAGCCAGAGCGCGCATGTCCAAAAATTCACTCTAACTTTCATGAAAATATAATGCAAGGCTCTTGGCAAATATGCTGCTTTATGTGAAAAATCAATAAATATGATATATCTTTTGGCTTGAACCTACCTTTGTGTTCTTTGTAGTCTATTTGTTTTTATATGTTTCAATATAGTTTTTGTTTGAATTTTGGAATAATTATAGTTTGTTGTTCCAATTATAGGAACCGTTATAATAAAACAAAATCAATATTAAACTTTGAACACACATATTTCTTAACAAGTCCATTTTCACTGGATTAATTTTTTTCAATGCGGTTTGCCCGTCTCGTTCTCGCCATCAATTTTTCCGTATATCCGTTTATTACGAAACACTTCTTTTTCGTTAGATAATTCACTCCGAACACGACAATAAAATGAATTAATATGAAATAAAAGTTTTGCGAAAAACACAAAAAAGACAAAAAATATTTATAAAGAGTTTTTATTAATATTTTGAAAATTCAGAATTTTCATCCGTTGGTAGTCTTGTTTTGTTCTTCTGCTGTCAGAGCTCAATTTAAAGTGGATGAATTCTCTGGATTTTAGTATTTAACAAAGACAACACGTCCGCCTGACAACGGCGTCGGTCGTGTCTTCGGTGGTTGAAAGAAGGAAACTAATGAATCATTTCTCCAAATGAAATGCATGGCATAGGGAAAAACTAAGGCAATGATACTATATTCCTCTCCATAAGTTTCAGAGAGGGATAGAAGAGATTAACAACATATTGTGAAATACGGTGGTAACGCATCCCAATGCTAATGTCCATTATAATTAAAATCCGAACAATCGTCGTATACGGATTTTGATCTTGTTCACATAGCTCCTCACCTAATCGAAAATTTAAAAATATATACAATCCTAAATCGAGAGACTAATTATATTATAAACCTCTTTCTCAGGACCAAGAACCCACGATCATCTGGTTTTGTGAATCACTTGTATTGAATATAAAGTACCATGGTATCAAAACGAGTGGGATTTTTGTACTAACGTAAACCACCATGAAGTTTTTTGCATTTCCAGTCTCACTGTCATTTTCATGTAGCTACTTTAACTGCCAGTTAACAGAAATTAAATTGAAAATATCTTCTCTCCGGTTAAATTTAAGTGGAACATTTTCAGCAGTTAAATTCCTGTCATATAAAATATATAGGCAAGATGACAGATATGTCCATAGTACGGTTTAAAATTTCATTAGCAAACACAGCACTAACGGATCTTCAGTCGAAAAATGTTTTTTCATAAGTGGATTATTTCCTCTCAGTAATACTTGCGACATTTCTCTAAGTGGTCTCACACATTCGCTATAAAAAGGAGGTTCGTTCCTTCTCTATTGTAACCCGTACTTGGTTTATGGCCGAATAAAAAGAATATTGGAAGTTTATTCCTTAATTACTACTTTATTTTAAGAAAGAGTTGTACATTAAAAGACGGCTTTTTTATCGAAGGGCAAAATGGAGATCAAAATGACAATAAAAAAATGGAATAAGTAAAGATCATTACACAACAACAACTATTGGCATTTGTTTACATTTGAATATTAGAAAGGTTCAGGTTTCCACATCAGTCAGAAATAAAACATTCTCCTTTAGCTAACTATAGTTTAAAATAACGGAATGCCACCTAACCTTCTTAATGAAGACTGCCATCTATGGTCTTCATTTGTTCTCTCAATAAAAGAGAAATATCTGAAGTGATTTTTCTTTGCTTTGCTGTACATTTCTTATTAGAAATGATAGGGTCGACGGTGGAACGCTTTTGAATTTGGAGTTCAGTCGCATATAACCGTATAACGAAGGTGGAATTGTGTGGATTTCGTGAATTTTTGCTGTGGTTTAGAAAGTGGCTTATAATAGTAAAAAGTTTATTCGAAATTGGGATTCGCCCGGAAGTATTTCTTCGTTTGATTGTCCTGTGCAAACATTGCAAATAATCAACATTTTGAAAGTTGCAAATTGGGTGAGTTTTTTTTTTGTTGGGGAAAGTGGGTACGGAATGTGGTGGTGCATACATACATACTAAAAACAAACATTCATACCTACGTTGCATTATTCCCGTACATGTTAATGACCAACAATTTCCGTTTGTATTTTTAGGGAAAAAGGGCGTAAAGATCGGAAGGCAACGGTATCAACGTGAGTATAAATAATTGAAATTCAAACAATTGGCCATATACATCTTAAAATTAAATGTATTGTTTTTGGCATGAACGTAACATATGGATTTCTACATCGATTTCATGTTATCGAATAAAATCGATAAATGAATGCTTACAATAGCTGGGTTCGCTAACTCTATTTTTTTTGATATATCATTAAATGTGATATCTACGCACTATTAAGAAGTCACACTAAAAACGTCGAATTTTTGGCATTTGAAATTTGCTTTGGTATGAAAATGAGATTCGCAAAGCGAGATTTGGAGCATAGGGTGAATGTGGTATATGCGAGAAAATAGACTATATAACTGTTGGAAAGAAAAAAAATAAAATAAAAATATTTTCTAGCTTTTACAATGTTACTCAAAGGATTTTTAAGAACCAAAAATAATTGTATGCTTCTAAATGTGATCACCAATGTTTCAATATGAAAAGCAGTTATAAGCATTTGCGATTTTTTGCATTAGAAAAAGAGGTATATAACACTATGTCACACTCCATTTTGGGCTCAACTGTAACAATAATTAAAAAAATATTTTCAAAGTAACAGGTTGGCTGATAAGTCCCCGGTCTAACGAAGAAAAACACATTTGTTTGTCAAAATTCGTTTTTATTATTCAACATAGTTCCCTTCAAGGGCGATACAACGATTATAACGACCTTCCAATTTTTTGATACCATTTTGGTAGTAATCCTTCGGTTTTGCCTCAAAATAGGCCTCAGTTTCGGCGAGCATACTTTTGAGGTCTGAGAACAAGAAAAAGTCGCTGGGGCCAGATCTGGAGAATACGGTGGGTTGCCATCGTTCTCAATGACTTATGGCACAGTGCGTTGTCTTGGTGGAACAACACTTTTTTCTTCTTCATATGGAGCCGTTTTGCCGCGATTTCGACCTTCAAACGCTTCAATAACGCCATATAATAGTCACTGTTGATGGGTTTTCCCTTCTTAAGATAATCGATAAAAATTATTCCATGCGCATCCCAAAAAACAGAGGCCATTACTTTGCCAGCGGACTTTTGAGTCTTTCCACGCTTCGGAGACGGTTCACCGGTCGCTGTCCACTTAGCCGACTGTCGATTGGGCTCAGGAGTGTAGTGGTGGAGCCATGTATCATCCATTGTCACATATCGACGGAAAAACTCGGGTGTATTACGAGTTAACAGCTGCAAACACCGCTCATAATCATCAACACGTTGTTGTTTTTGGTCAAATGTGAGCTCGCGCGGCACCCATTTTGCACAGAGCTTCCGCATATCCAAATATTGATTAATGATATGTCCAACACGTTCCTTTGATATCTTTAAGGCCTCCGCTATCTCGATCAACTTCATTTTACTGTCATTCAAAATCATTTTGTGGATTTTTTTGATGTTTTCGTCGGTAACCACCACTTTCGGGTGTCCACCGCCCTCCGTGCTCATTTCACCTCGCTTGAATTTTGCATACCAATCAATTATTGTTGATTTCCCTGGGGCAGAGACCGGAAACTCATTATCAAGCCAAGTTTTTGCTTCCACCGAATTTTTTTCCCTTCAGAAAACAGTATTTTATCAAAACACGAAATTCCTTTTTTTGATTTTTTCACAATAACAAAAGTTGCTTCACAAAGGACGCTCTATCTCACAAACTATATGATTTACAGACGTCAAATTTCGACATGAATCATCTATGTGTCAGACCGGGGACTTATCAGCCAACCTGTTATCTTTCCCAACCAGATTTGTACTAAAGCGTGTACAGATTTGTATCTTGGCGTTTTCTTTTTAATGACTCTGTTGATCAAGTTCCTTAATCTCCTTTGTCCATAAAGGCTCGAATAATAATTGTAAATTAAAATTTTCAAAGTAATTTTAATATTCCAGATATCCGAAAAAAATGTTGCGACTAGCATCCGCAATTAAAAAAATCTTATCCATTCAGCAGTATAGACGAAAATAGATTTTTTACCATGAATATTGGTTCATATATGGTCCAAAAACTTAACATGTTACATATAGTTCAACAATAAATTTTAAAAAATAAAAAAATATATACACATTGGCTTTAGAGTTGATATGAAGTTACCAAATGTATAAAAATTTATTTTGATGGATAATGTAGGATGGTTTGTATGTTTTGTATTTTAAAAAGCACACAATATGTACTGGTAAAAAATATTAAAAAAAATTGTATATACCTATTAGGTTAATTTTATCCATTGGGGCTAACGATCTCCATTTCATCAAAGCTTGCGGCAACAAATAATAAAATTATTTATCCATGTTTTTTGTACATCAATTCAAACGTGTTTTCCTTTTTTCCATTTTATTTTCCTTTTAGTGCAATGTCTAGCAACTCCCCTGATAAGCTAGAGGAATTGAAGCATATCGCTTCAATAGTTCGTGCTTTAATAACATCCATAAAGCCACCTTGTTATCTAAGAAATATTTTACGCGAATATAACGAAGTCGAAAGCAAACAGCTGCCTTATAAGAGTCTCGGATACAAAACAGCACAAGAACTTTTAGAAGATACTGGCGAATTTATCTTCAATGGAAATCGAGGAGGAGGAGATGTAAGTAAGAAATTTAAAAACGAATTTTCAAGTTACGAGCACGACACTTTCATTAACAAAGGCGAGAGTGCTTCATTCTTTCTATCACGTCTCTTTATTTATATGTACCACATTTTTTTGTGTTTAAATGTTTATCTTTCATCCCCTGTATCCAAACTGAAAATGCAATTGTTTATGCCTTCATTTTCATCTTTCAATTTCTTAATATAAATAGATTTCTAAATATACATACATATGTACGTATTTGTATGTCTTGGGAGGTGGGATTCACTCGTACATATTTCAATGTTAATGTTTATTTTCACATTGGTGGGGATCGTGTGAGGAAGAAAGTGATTATGGTGAACTGTTTTTGTTTTCATTTTAATATGTTCGACCATTTAGTTAATTTATTTTAAAATTTATTTACTATTTCTATCGTTCTTTATGCACAAAAAAAAAACAAAGATAATTATCTCAGCCAAGCCCAGTAGAAAAACTGCTCACATTGCATCTATGGTAAGAGGTCAAAAGACTAGTAAATCATCACGCATAGCTCCTTTAAAAGTTGTGAAACAACCCCCTCGTATGCTTTCGAATCGTACAAACGGTTTTGGTGGTGATCGCAATAACAATAACAACAACAGTAATAACAATCGAAGCATTAATTCCCATCAACAACTGCAACGTCAAAAATCTACTGGAAGCAATAGCCAAAACATGGATTTACGTGATAGACTGAATTCGATAAAAAACCAAAAGAGTCAAACGAACAACGAACAAAGCAAAATTAATTCTAAAAACGTTCAAAATGAACATAAAGGGCAACAAACAGGACCTAGACCCATATTGGGAGCCTCCAAACCGTCTGGGCCAAAGGAAGTTCCAATTAATCAAGATGTGAGGATGATGACATCCCCACCCAAACCTTTACCACAATCGAAGTCGCAGTCGCATTCAACAGCGAGAAAGCCATTGCAGGTAGTTGTTACCACACCTAGACAAATGCCACAAACACAGATAGTCAATCAAAATAATCAACAACAACCACAAATCCCACATTCACGACCAAAGCAAGTCCAACAACAAAATCCATCCTCTAATCCCCCTGCTAGTGGATTAGCTTCTAGGCTTCAACAGAAACAGCAACCGCAAGCATTGAGTCAACCTCAACCAACGGTGGCACAACAGCCCACTATGCCACAATATCAACCGCCAAACGCCAAGGCACCCACAAATGGACTACAAGTAGTAAACCAACTTTCGTCAACAATTCAAAACAGGCTAAAACTCGCGCCGGAATTTACACCTCGAGAGGTAAATAGTGAAAAATCCTACATTTTGTATTCCTACCAAAATTGCTGTTTTATTTTTCTTTGTAGCATAAGCACTCATTTCAGCAGCAGTACAATCCAAAAACTGATGGAGTGTCGGCACTTATTCAGTATTGCCGTTCTAAAAACTATCAGGCACCACATTTCAGTTGCATGAGTGGTAAATTTTCTAGGGGAACTTTCACCTGTTGTGTCCATGTAAATGGTGTAATATTTTCAAGATATCCTCTTGAATATGAATCCGAATACTTGGCAAAGGAAGCATGTGCCATTTGGGCTTTGGAAAAACTAAAAATGCAAGAGAAAAAACGCCCTCAACCATCCTGTACATTCTCGGACACCGAATTGTTGGATAAACTCTACACAGAGTTGTTGAAGCATCCTCATGGAATTTTTGTTAAAAACCTTCCCGAGTGGTTTGAAACAACTTTCGCACAGTCGTTACCAGAGGAATGGTGGAGCTTGATACAAACTTCAAGTTTATTTACTATCGAGACTGGACTTTCCAAAGAAATTATATTCGCTAATAAGGATGCTGATAAAGGTATGTATTGGATACTTGATATTGGAGGATGTAGCCATTAAAATTCCACTTTTCCACATTCCAGATTTTACTCCTCTGGACGATAAAACGAAAGTAATTCAAATTGACCCTATATGTTTACCATGGTCAGAAGATCATTGGTCGATTATCATAACACATTGTTCATCTACTGTCGAGATTTGGGGTCGTCTGTTCGGAGCTGAATATTCTAATCGTTTTGGGGCCTTAATGAACGACATTGATGTTTATATGGCAAGCAAGAAAGAACGACCAGTCTCTATAACTCGCAAAAATATATACCTTGTATGGATTAATGATTCCTGGCATAGAGTGCGTGTAGAAGAACTGGATAAATCGAAAGGTTCTGCATTGTGCTTCTTCATTGATTTCGGAGATGCCGACTGGCTTTTTGTTGATCAGCTAATGATTTGTGAAAGTCATTTTCTTAAGTTACCGGCCCAAGCTGTTCCATTTTGTTTGTATGGTCTAGAAGATTTCGAGGGCAATCCATATGCCCGAAAATGTTTGGATGACCTTTTTGCCTTGAAATCATCAGTGATTGGAAAAATTTTCACAAAAGAGTCTGAATTCTATGATACAAGCTCCAAGTTCCATGGAAAAATACAGGTCGTTCTGTACGATACATCCAAATCAGAAGTGGATATAAATCTAAATCAAGAAATATCCAATATTATTTGTCAGGAATCCTTGGTCCCTGATATCAATCGAACGTCCGTGACGAATATATATGTTACACACATCAACGACAACGGTGATATTTTTGTGCAAGTTAAGAGTCCCGACCTGCTATATATTCAAGTAAGATTTGTTTATAGAAAACGATGTAATAATGTCTAATTCTTTATATATTTCTCAGAACTTATTACAAAAAACTGTAGATACACGTTTCAAAAGAGATCAGCATAGAGTATCATTCGATGATCTAAAACGCTCTACTATGTTTCTTGTATGTGATGATGATGATGTGAATGATGTCAAATGGTATCGTGCCACTTTGGCCGAAGGAAAACACATCAAAAACGATCAAGACAAATTTCTAATGTATTTTGTCGATCAAGGCATTACAAAATCTATCGATATTTCGAAAATATTCCAATTAGAAAAATTGAGCTTAGCTTTAAGTAAATTTCCGAATCAGGCTATAAGAGTGCGTTTGCATAATATTCCTGATATTACAAATAATATTGTGGCCCGTATACGAGGCCTATTGCCAAAAGAATGTGGAGCATTGGTAAGTCCTTACAATTTCTGACATATTTGAATATTTTAAAAGTACTAAATATCGTTTATTCTTCTGTATTGCTAAGACGAAAATGGTTGTGCCCGGGCCTGTGCCACTTGTTACGATACACACTCGGTTGGAAGGTCTTGAAATTTTGGTTACTATTAACGATGTTATACGAAATGAACATGAACTATTAGGGTAAGGAAGGAATGTTTTATGCATACGCTTGAATCCATCACTGTTTATATTTCATCTTTACAGAGATTCCGACCTGTTAGCTGGAGATGGTACATCGGGTGATAATAATGACTCATCGAAATTCAGTTTAGACTTTTCAAAACCCCTACCCAACAATACCAATGCTGTAGGAAATTTGTCTTCACCAACCACACCCACAGTAAATGCATTCATTGATATTACACAACCATTGCTAACGACTGTTCCCGGATCACCGCAGAAAGTGAGCGATTTACCGAAACTGAAGGACTACAGCACAATTCCTCCAATAGGCGGCTATTTTGAAGTTCGCATAACCATGTCTGCAAATCCTTCTAATTTTATTGTAAGTGATAAAAGTTTCAGTGTTTTTTGTGTTGGAAAAACTTGATGAAATTGTTTTTTTTTTATTTTTTTATTTTTTTTATTTTTTATCCAATAGATTCAACCATATAAGGATTATCCAAATTTGGGAACTCTCATGAAGGAATTACAAATTTTTTGTGAGAATAGTGATGAATTCATACCAACTGACATGGTAGAGATTGGAGAAGCCTATGCAGCTAAAAACGCTGATGGTTTCTTTCATAGGTAAGTAAAATGATTAACTATGGGCTATGCTGGGGACTTGTAAGGAATTTGGAAGTTGGCTTATTACTACAATTTTTGATAGATATTCAGTAGGGGAAGAGATAGTGCCAACGCTAGACCGATATCGCGCTAAATCGGCTCATCTATATGGTGATATTACAATGGATGAAAGTTGTGGCTTCTATATGCTTACAATGTGGAATTGTGATATCGACCAGGGGGAATATATACGCAATGTGTTTGTGAATAAACATGAACTCTATATTCCGATCTAAAAGAGGATTGGCAATGTGTCTTTTTAAGCGCACATGAGGTCAATTATGGTCTCTGGTTTTCTATGGAAGAAATGTGATTTAGTCCACCTTGGGTGGTGTGATCAGTCGCAAGGTTTCACACTGAGCACAGAAAAAATTGGCGTTAGGTCACGGTTGCCACAGTTGGTAGAATTCTACCAAAAATGGTAGATTTTTTACTGTTTGGTCGATTGGTAGAATTCGAGATGTTTTGGTAGATTTGGCTAAACATTCCTGTCCAACTAATAGGTACTTCAATTCTCTACAGAAATAAAATTTTGACAAAATTTTCTATAGAAATAAAATTTTAACAAAATCTATAGAAGTAAAATTTTAACAAAATTTTCTATAGAAATAAAATTTTGACAAAATTTTCTATAGAAATAAAATTTTAACAAAATTTGCTATAGAAATAGAATTTTAACAAAATTTTCTATAGGAATAAAATTTTGATAAAATTTTCTATAGAAATACAATTTTGACAAAATTTTCTATAGAAATAGAATTTTGACAAAATTTTCTATAGAAATAAAATTTTGTCAAAATTTTCTATAGAAATAAAATTTTGGCAAAATTTTCTATAGAAATAAAATTTTGATTTCAGCTTAAAACCGTGCGTTGATTAAACTGCATGAGTAGCTTACATAACGGAGGAAAAGTATGTTTGTCAAATTTATTTGTGATTTATGGTATAATTTTCTTCAAATTTTGGTAGATTACTTGTGGCACGTTGGCAACCGTGGTTGGGGTTCCATGCATATTGGAGCAGTCAGTGAAAGTCTTGTATGCCTTTGGGATGTTGGTTAAGTGTCAAGTGGAGCCAGAATTGTTTGATCTTTTGTTAATAGAGGGGGTTAGTACGTTAGCTGTTTTTGTGTTTTTACAAGGTTTCAGCACGATAGCGTTTTTTATGTAATTAGGTGCATTATAAAAGACAAAATTATTGATTCTATTGGAGCAAGAAGGTAACTATTTAGAAATATAATCAGATGTGTTTTTGTTAATATTTTCCAAACCAAATAACTTTAAATGTTTCGTTTTCCTAATTTAGTTTTGAGGGGATGCGGGAATTGTAACTGAAACTACGTTAATGATTGGCAAAGAAGAATTATTTTCAGTACAAATATTGGTTTAAAAAAAATAATTTTCAATTAAAGTTCCATCGTTAGATGGGAGCTAACTTCTTTGTTTCTTTTTTGGGACTTTGATATTTAGTTGCTATAACTTTTAAAAATATTCGATTTTCAGAGTAATTGCTGTTAAAAAATATGGTGACATGATTCACGTACGTTTTTGTGACTTTGGAGACACTGCAACCGTAGATAGCAGTCAGTTAAAAATTTTACCACTGAAGTTCCGTCACTTACCCAAAATGGCCATACAAGCCAAGCTTTATGGTAAGTTTCCATATGACAATGAGCATTGGTAGTGCTTATTTAAATTAATATCATTATATGTTTCCTCTGTTTATCACCCATACCAAAAACAAAAAGGCATTAAAGCTGTCAATGGTGACTGGGCATTAGACGATTGCTTATTCTTCCGAAAACTGACTGTTGGCAAAACATTCGTTTCGGTTATAAAGAATATCAAATATGATCAGGAAAATAAACTATCTTCCCCCATACTTGAGATGGAGCTAATTGATGTCAGCTCTGACGATGATGTATTAGTTCATGAGCTACTGCTCGACGAACAGCGAGCAACTACTGAATGTTAACTAAACCAAACCAAATTCATCAAACAAATATGATGTACGTCCATATTCATGCATACTTTCGATTTACTACGTGTTGATCGCGTAATTAGTAAAAGAATTTTTTTTGGTATTTGTTTTGCAATTTGGAAAATTCTAACGAAATTTCATCACATTCCGAATTAATCAAAATTTCATTTAAATTTTCATTTAATCGATTACAAAAATATTTATATATATGGCTTTTGTTTTTAGATCTGTTTCCCGTTTCTTTTAAATGTTTCCTTTTATAGTGTGTTGTTTTTTTTTATATTTAAACAAGAAAAGGATTCAGAATCTATCGATATTATTACACATATTTAACGCAAACTCATTTTTTACTATAGAAAAGTAATCAAATATATTTCTTATATAACTAACCTATGTATGAATACATAAGTTTCGTAACGAGAAAAAACACAGAGAATTATAGACATGAATAGATACTAATATCAAATGAAAACTTGTACTCTAATTAATACACATTAATATATGCAAAAACAATTATAAATCATATTTCATATAAAAAAAAAAAAAAAAACAAATAATAAAACACAATACTTATAAAGTAAATATATCGAAGTCATTTTTTTTAAATTATTACCTCGCCTTTTTCCGATATTCGGAATCTGAAACAAGCGTAATATTTCATTTGCGTAATATTCGAATTTGTTAACTTTTTTGTATAATCAGGGGATATATACAAAAAAGCTTAAAACTGTCAGTAAAGTATATATCTCGATTTTATCTATACAAGAAAAATAATTTTTTGCCACTTTCGATTCCGAATATCTGAACATGGGATATAACTTTAGAAATGTCGTTATATCTAACACCTAGAAGAATATCCAAGGTTTGTCCACAATAGTTGACTGTTGGATTAGGGCCCAACTGAAAACCAAAAGCGAAGCTAATATACAACAAAACAAATCTATGACATGAACTTAGAAGAAATAGTTGGCAATCTTAACATATCAACTGATCTTATACTTCATTATCATCTATAAATAATTGGCTATGAAAAAGTTCTGGGTAAAGTGAGTGGGCTGTTCGAGTTCGTTTTTTAACGAAAAACAATGACGAATTGGAAAACCTTAGGTTGGGTCGGTCATCGACTGCCGCAAATCTCTCAATGAGATGGCTGAGCAGCACAATATTTACCTAATATGGGTGTCTGGCCATAGGGACATACCGGGGAACTGCGAAGCAGATGAGTTAGCAAGACTAGGAACTACCTTACATATTCCAGGGGAACTAGAATCGGTTGGTATGCCTCTGGTTACCTGCAAGCTCTTACTGCGTGAGAAGGCTGTTATGATGGTAAATGTTCGATGGGAGCAGTGTTGCCAGTATTTTCCGGGCTCTTGTCCTCAAAATGGAACGCTTTTATCCCCAAAAATCCCCAATTTAATTTAAAATTCCCCATAAAGATCCCCAATAAATTTTTTGGCAAGTTTTTTTTTTTTTTTTTTTCAAAAAAAAGTAAACGAATATACTCTGCTGTAGAAAATACGTAAAGAAATTATAAAATAAAATAAAAATGTGCAATTTTTGCTACACCAGTTTGCGAGTTACAAAAAGATGAAGATTTCAAAACACAAAACCAGTGGACGGGTGCTCAAAATATCATCCGATACCAGCCCCCATCAGAGTTAATTATTGCACACAAAAAAATTTTTTCTGATTCAATCACGAAATTAATTGATCCAATTAATTTTTAATTGATCCAATTAATTTTTAATTGAAATGTCTTCAATCACAGAAATCATAGTATCAATTAAAAAATTAATTGAAGGTCAATTAAAAAGTTAATTGATCCAATTAAAAAATTAATTGATACTATTATTTTTGTGATTGATTTTTGTTTCAATTAAAAAATTTGTTGAATCAATTAAATTTTTAATTGAATATTTTTTAAAACTCAATTAAAATTTTAATTGAAAAAATTTTCGTGAAATTTTTTTGTGTGTGGTATGAAGAGTCATCGAGTCATCTTATGCAAATCATCTTCTAAACGCTCGGGAAATAAAAATGGGAGTTCGGTCAACATATAATCAAGAAATAAAATTGGCTTATCGATCAAAACGCGTTGCTGTCCCGATATGAACTCTATTCCATATGTATGGAATATGGGATATATTTTCAAAATCAGTGATGTACGCAGATGAGTCTTTACGAAATAATTTTACAATAGTAAAAAATTTCTTAGGAAAAAGAGTAAATTGTAAAGAAGCTCTTGGGCCACCCAAATAAAGGCCGTGGAATAAAGAGGAGGCATTTTTTATATTTTGGAGAATCTCTGTACTTCTTTAAGCATTTTTTCTTAGCATGTAGAAGTAAATAATTTCATATAAACCATAGTTCTTACTCTGATTAATTATACAGAACAGATTTCGAAAATTCTCCACAAAAAACCCCAAATTTGTGGAAATTCCCCACCAAATCCCCAACTCAAAAATGTTGTCCCCATTCACGAATAAATATATCCGATTTGGGGAAAAATCCCCAATACTGGCAACACTGGATGGGAGAATTGCAAATATCGCCCTATTTAAACTTAAACCGGACACTAGATATGCTAGTGTTCTCAAGACGTCAGATATCACTCCTGATATCTGCTATAACGGCTCGCTGACTGATAGGCGATTTTGCAAAAACAATTGGCGCGAAGTATAATGCATATTGTAAGACCTGCCATGATGCGGAGGAAAAGGAATCAATTAAACACCTCTTGTGTGAGTGTCCTACATTTTGTGTAAGGCGTAAGCAAATTTTAGGGGCATATAGCTTTAGATTACTGGCGGACCTGGAAAACGTTAACTTAAGCAGTCTGCTAATGTTTTCGAAACAATCTGGTTGGTTCAACAGAATAAAGAAAATCGAGAAGGTTCAGCGGTTAAAACTAGAAGTGCCCATATGTAATAGGTACTTTTAGTTAATGTGGTATCACAATGGACTGAATAGTCTAAGTGAGCCTGAAACTTAATCGGGCTGCCACTTTAACCTAACCTAACCTAGATTAGGTTAGATCAGTCCATTGTGATACCATAGTGTTGAACTTCTCTCTTATCACTGAGTGCTGCCCGATTCCATGTTGTCAATGACAAAGGACCGAGCCGAGTCCCAATGGTGTTTCACATTGCAGTGAAACCACTCAGAGAAGCTTGGAAACACTCAGAAATGACACCAGCATTACTGAGAGGCGATAATCCAAACAGAAAGTCGGGGAAATCTCAAGAAGAGGAAGTGTAATTTAAGTTATCCAGATCAAAGTTCCACCGAAGCGAAATGGTCATCAGCTCCAGAGAATAAAGCCGCGCCGCCGATCATATTTTGCCATTCGACGCCGCCGCCTAATATGTCTACTCATCTCGACTCAAAAATTAGCCGCCAATTAATCGAAAATATTGATTTACATATATTAGAAAAATATATTAATAATTGTTGTAATTTTCAATTTTCCACCCACAATCTATCAGTATAAAAAAAAAATAATGAAATCTAAATTAGATTTTAAGAATGGTTGTACAATTAATCTCATTACCCGTAATAACCAGAGAATGAAGCCGCCGAGTCGCGCCGCCGAACTAGTTGTTGACAGTCGAAGCCGCCGCCGAATTTGTCGACACATCTCGACTCAAAATTAGCCGCCAATTAATTAAAAAATATTGATTTAAACCAGAAAAATATTATTAATAATTGTTGTATTTTTTGTCAAAATGCTTAACTTTTCACCAAAATCCGTCAGTATCATGTTGCTATAATAATTTTGCAAAAATTTAGCTCAGAAAATTTGAATGAAATGTAAATGTGATTGTAAGATTGGTTGTACAAGCTTAAGACCCTAGCAGTCATAGCTTACAATAATATTTAAAATTTTATTGTAAATGTAATTAATTGATAAATAAATAAATAAATAAATAAGATTGGTTGTACAACTAATCTCATTACCATTCGGATTACTTCAAATTGATTTTATCTTGGGTAATTGTCCGCCGCCGAATAGACAAATTTATATCGGCCGCCGCCGTAGGCAAAAACTTAGTGTCAGTCGACAAAAATGGGTCGGCTTCATTTTCTTGTAATAACTCATCGTTGGCGATCTGTTGGCACATTAAGAATATAAAAGGATTAGGAATAATCGATTATACTTTTGAAAATCGTCTCTAGGTCTCCCCGCCACACAACACCAACTCTTCACACCTCTCAAAACGATAGTTGTTCGGATTTACACGTGAGAACACTTTTTCGGACTTTTGATCGAAAAATGTAAACAACTGATTTTTTCAGCATTTAACTTGCGGACAGCAACTATAAATTAAACTTCTTTTGCCGGTAAAATTTTAACAATAAAAAATGTTTTTTTTTTCAAATGGCCTATATATAAAAACTGTTCGTGTACATTTTTCAAATTTGTGATGGTGTAAAGTGTAGTCCAGAACACCTCTTAAGTGTGACACCTCACGAAAGCGATGCACGTGTGTATCAGAACAGCATGTATATTTATTAATTGTTTTTTTGATTCATACTTACTCTTGACATATGTAGTAACAAGTCCGGGGCTTTTAATTTAAATATATTTCAAATATAGATATATTTTTATTCCTTTCTTTCGCTTTGTTTTTTATATAGATTCATATATGTATGTATATAATAATATTTTTGTTTATCTGCTTATTTGTTTGCATTTTATTTTCTTGTTTCTTCTTTTGTTTTGGTTTTTTTTACAACTTACTATGTACTTTTAATAATTAATAAGTTGTTTTTACTTTTTAGACTTTTGTTTTTAATAATTTTAGGGAAATTTAAGGTTTGTTTTTGGATTCATATGAAAATTAATAAACAGTAATATTTAAATGAGAGTGTTTTTTTTTGTATCTATATTCCAAGTTATATTACTTTTTTTCTTTATGTTGAAATATTCCTTTTTGTTTTTGTCTGTATTTGAAATATAAAAAAAACATTGTTTATATAATCTATTTCTATACGTATATATCGCTTTCTGTTCCATAATACCATATTAATCCTTATTCATTATCTTCCTGCTACTTTACAAACCTTATCTGTTGTTGTTTTAAACGTGCACCATTTCAATTACAATTAACATACATAAATTTTCAATATTTCATATGACGGGGGCCTGTGCTTAGACTAAAAAATTTTTTAGTTTTAAACTCTAACAATCTCTTTATTTCTCTCTCACAACGTTCAAAATAAATAAATACAAAATATAATTTTGTTTGTAAATGGTTGTGTTACATGACCATAGATGGAATCAATATTAAAAAAAGAAAATTTAAACATAAATATTTTATTTGGTGAATAACATCGAAAAAATTGAAACAAAAAAAAAAAAAAAAACAAAATTGAAAAAAAATAAAAGCAAAAAAAAATTTTTTTTAACAATTCCAATTATTTGGTCCTTAAGGAAAATTTGTTGTCTAAAAATGTTCATGTCAACTTTTGGGTCTTTTTGTAAAACATACGTAGTGGGTTCCTTGTGATCTTCAAATATGATCTATTGATCTCTTTACATGTTGAACTAAGCGCTACATCGACTTTCAATGTCGTAACCATTCTACATTTAGACAATTTTTTTTTATTCGTAAGAGCAAAACAGTTTGCTAAAACAGCAGTTTTTGTCTGCTGAAAAAGGAAAAGCTAATAGCTGTTTCCCTGTTGAAATATCAAAAAAGAAAAAAATCTTAAAAACCGACATTTGTATTGTTTGTTTGTTTGAAAAGCAAGTCATATATACCAATCGTTTTTTTATAGTGACCAAAATGTCAACTGAATACGAGCCAAAAAGTCAGAAGCCACGTCAAAAGTCAGCTTTCCGGTATTAGAAAAAAAAACAAAAGTCGAAAAATTGAAATTTTCACATTTGGAAAAAGTCAGAAAGTCAAGTTTTTCCAATTGCCAAAAAGTGGACTACTATTTCAAATATTTTAAAAAGTCAAAATATCAACTGAATACGAGCCAAAAAGTCAGAATTCACGTCAAATGTCAGCTTTTCGATAGCAGAAAAAATTTAAAAATTTAAACGTCGAAAAATTGAATTTTTCACACTTGGAAAAAGACAGAAATTAAATTTTTTTCCAATTGCCAAAAAGTGGACTACTATTTAAAATTTTTGAAAAAGTCGCTTGTTAGATTCCCATAAAAAATAAACTAAAACAAGTAAGGAAAGTCTAAAGTCGGGCGAGGCCGACTATATTATACCCTGCACCACTTTGTAGATCTAAATTTTCGATACCATATCATATCCGTCAAATGTGTTGGGGGCTATATATAAAGGTTTGTCCCAAATACATACATTTAAATATCACTCGATCTGGAGGAATTTGATAGACTTCTACAAAATCTATAGACTCAAAATTTAAGTCGTCTAATGCACTAGGGTGGAACACAATATTAGTAAAAAAAAATATGTGAAACATTTAAATCTGAAGCAATTTTAAGGAAACTTCGCAAAAGTTTATTTATGATTTATCGCTCGATATATATGTATTAGAAGTTTAGGAAAATTAGAGTAATTTTTACAACTTTTCGACTAAGCAGTGGCGATTTAACAAGGAAAATGTTGGTATTTTGACCATTTTTGTCGAAATCAGAAAAACATATATATGGAAGCTATATCTAAATCTGAACCGATTTCAACCAAATTTGGCACGCATAGCAACAATGCTAAAGGTTTGTCCCAAATACATACATTTAAATATCACTCGATCTGGAGGAATTTGATAGACTTCTACAAAATCTATAGACTCAAAATTTAAGTCGTCTAATGCACTAGGGTGGAACACAATATTAGTAAAAAAAAATATGTGAAACATTTAAATCTGAAGCAATTTTAAGGAAACTTCGCAAAAGTTTATTTATGATTTATCGCTCGATATATATGTATTAGAAGTTTAGGAAAATTAGAGTAATTTTTACAACTTTTCGACTAAGCAGTGGCGATTTAACAAGGAAAATGTTGGTATTTTGACCATTTTTGTCGAAATCAGAAAAACATATATATGGAAGCTATATCTAAATCTGAACCGATTTCAACCAAATTTGGCACGCATAGCAACAATGCTAATTCTACTCTCTGTGCAAAATGTCAACTAAATCGGAGTTAAAAATTGGCCTCTGTGGTCATACGAGTGTAAATCGGGCGAAAGCTATATATGGGAGATATATCTAAATCTTAACCGATTTCAACCACGCATAGCTACTATGCTAATTCTACTCCCTGTGCAAAATTTCAACTAAATCGGAGCAAAAATTTGGCCCCTGTGGTCATATGAGTGTGAATCGGGCGAAAGCTATATATGGGAGATATATCTAAATCTGAACCGATTTCAACCAAATTTGGCACACATAGTTACAATGCTAATTCTAATCCCTATGCAAAATTTCAACTAAATCGGAGCAAAAAACTGGCCTCTGTGGGCAAATGAGTGTAAATCGGTCGAAAGCTATATATGGGAGCTATATCTAAATCTGAACCGATTTGGCTGATATTTTGCAAGTTTTTCGAGACTCATAAAATATTCGGATGTACGGAATTTGAGGAAGATCGGTTGATATACACGCCAATTATGACCAGATCTGTGAAAAATATATATGGCAGCTATATCTAAATCTGAACCGATTTTTCCAAAATCAATAGAGATCGTCTTTGAGCCGAAACAGGACGCCATACCAAATTTTAGGACAACTAAAACTGCGAGCTGTACTTTGCACACAAAAATACACCAACAGACAGACAGACGGACATCGCTAAATCGACTCAGAATTTATTTCTAAGCCGATCCGTATACTAAAAGGTTGGTCTATGATTACTCCTTCTTGGGGTTACATACAAATGCACAAACTTATTATACCCTGTACCACAGTAGTGGTGAAGGGTATAAAAAATAATAATTATTGTAAAAAAGTTACTCATATAAGATTATTTCGACATTTTGTCGAAAAAGAAAAATGCGCAATTGATTTTTTATAAAGACCAAAATGCCAACTGAATATGAGCAAAAAAGTCACGTCAAGAGTCAGCTTTTCGATAGTAGAAAATTTTCAAACATCGAAAAATGGAATTTTTCACATTTGGGGAGAATGCCAGAAAATCTATTTGCGAAATTTTTTTGAAGAAGTCGTCTGTTAGATTTCAATTGCAACCCCTAAAGGATACAAACAATTATACATAAAAATTATTTTTTGTTTTTAATAAATAAAAAATGTAAATAATTTTTTTAAGTTACCTCATATAAGATTATTTTCAGCGAAATCCATGCCATAACAAGTTTCTTTATATGCCATGTTTTAGTGAATAAACCTTATGCATAATAATCTATGGTCATGTTATCAATTGCAGAACGCAGAAGAATCCTATGCGTTTCACAAACAAAAAAATATTCTTCTAAATAAAAACTGAGCACCTCCATTTACTTTTAGGTCTATCATATATCCTTGCTTTAGCCAAATCTAACTAAATTCTATTTCTCATTCTTAAACTGTTTTTTTAGTTTTAGTAAACTTTTCATTCGTATCAAAATTTTTTGAATAGCATTTCTATCATATTGACTTAATATTTCGAATAATATTTTTTTAAAGGGTTTAGGGGGATTCTCAGGTCTAAGCATTATTTAGCATTGAATTATTTACAATAAAAAATAAATTGGGATTTATGTTAAAAAATCAAATTAAAAGTTTTCTTAATATATATCATTGTATTTATATAAATAATATTACTTTTAAGTAATACAGTTTTGGTTTTTACTTTTTTTCATATAGAAGATAATTTTTTTAATTTTTTGTAACCATCATCGCATTTGAAGACTGTTTTTTACACATACATAATAGGTTTTGGTTTTACATTGTTAACAACATATGTCTATACAATTTGTTTGTTGTCAGAGGTTTTTTATGTTATGTTTCTTTCCATATTGCTATACGTGTTTGTTTTGCGAAGAGTTTATCCGGTACATTTTTGTTTGTGTTGTTTAGCTTTTGTCATTTACTTTTGAACGTCCAATCAGGTATCGGTTATTTTGTTGTTTTTTTTTTTTTCAAAAGAAACGCTATTTTTGTTTTCCTTCTTTTTTGAATTGTTAAGGATTTGTTTTGTTTCCTTAGCTTTTTAAGTTTTGTTTTATTCTTCTTGTGTTAATTTCATCATCTGTTAGCAGCCATTTCATTGTTTTGCCTAGATCTTAGTATTATTCTATAAATTATTCCTTATTTATTTTTTTAAAGAAAAGGAAAGTATAGAACGTTTTCGCTTTGAATGGCAGTGTGTATCGTCCATATACATATATTTGTTTTTTTGTTATTTTTATAATTTAACTTTTATAAATACGTAATTTCTTTTTAAAATTGTTTTTTGTTCATTTTTATGTAATTATTTTGTTAAGATATTTCGTTTAAGATCGTATTTTGAGGTTTACTATTTCTGTTCTCGAGAATTCATAAATTTCTGTTTTGTATTTTATGTAAAGTTAGGTATTTATTACGAGAATTTCTATTAGGGATTGTTGTAAGTTCTCTCTTTTGCTCTCTCTCTCTCTCTACATATAAATAAATATAAAGTTAATACCGTTTACCCATATTATTTTCTTGCTGTATAATAAATGATTTCCGTTTTATTTTTGGGATTTGTCGTTTGTATTATCCCCATAGAGAAAATTACGTATTTTCTTATATATACACACCCACACACATTGTTTTATATGTGTATTTAATTTCTTTATAGATTTTAGTGTGTGCTTTTAGGCGACAGAGATAATTGTTTCCGTTTCCGTTCTATTGATGAGTGTGTAATGAAAATTCAAAAATAAAATGCATTTTGATTAACTTTTCTTTTATTAAAACAAAAAACGCAATAAAAAAAATTGTGTGCGTATTTTTTATCAAGAGAATTTTAGCTTAAATGAAATCAATTTCGTTATATGTAAATGTGGAAAATATCGCTTTATTGGCAGTGTAGTGAAAAATGCTTAGGAAATAAATGCAAATGAAAATGTTACACAGACAGAATTCATTTCATTTCAGATTTTACGAAACATTCATCCTTAACTATTCTTCGTTCGTCTTGAAATTTTCATTAAAAGTACGAAAGTTTTTCATAAACACTATCAATATTTTCATTTAAAGAACGTAACATTTTGTACTTTTTAGAAAAATGTTCATGGGTTTTGCGGTTTAGGTTTAGCCACACAAATCCAAATAATATACCAAAATTTGGAGAAAATTTTACCAAAAAACTACCGAACAAAAAATTTAATTTCTATAGAAAATTTTGTCAAAATTTTATTTCTTTAGAAAATTTAGTCAAAATTTTATTTCTTTAGAAAATTTTGTCAAAATTTTATTTCTATAAAGAAAATTTTGGGTCTATGGAAAATTTTGTCGAAATTTTATTTCTATAGAAAACCCTGTCAAAATTTTATTTCTATAGAAAATGCTGTTAAAATTTTATTTCTAAAGAAAATTTTGTCAAAATTTTATTTCTATAGAAAATTTTATCAAAATTTTATTTCATTGTTGTTTTTTATTTCAGCTTAAAATCATGCATTGACTAAACTATAAGTGTAGCTCTAACAAACAGAGGTTATTTCTATAGAAAATTTTGTCAATATTTTATTTCTATAGAAAATTTTGTCAAAATTTTATTTCTATAAAAATTTTTCTCTACATTTTATTTCTATAGAAAATTTTGCCAAAATTTTATTTCTATAAAAATTTTTCTCTACATTTTATTTCTATAGAAAATTTTGCCAAAATTTTATTTCTATAGAAAATTTTGTCAAAATTTTATTTCTATAGAATTTTTTTTTCAAAATTTTATTTCTATAGAAAATTTTGTCATAATTTTATTTCTATAGAAAATTTTGTCAAAATTTTATTTCTCTAGAAAATTTTGTCAAAATAACACTCAAATCGATGATTTGATGGTGGCAAAGGAAAAGAGAGATGTTTATATGAATTTATTTCGGCATAAGCCGGATATCATGAACCTTTTTTCGGAAGATTCAAGTGTGGTTCACTTTGGGTTTGACGAACTGCCTGAATTTATTCTGATAATTGGTTGATAGTTTTGCAGCAAGTAGAGGATGCCGATGAGGAATGTGGTAATTCCGAAACGTGCGTCCATCCAACCATCTTGCAGACTATAGAAAATTTTGTCAAAATTTTATTTCTATAGAAAATTTTGTAAAAATTTTATTTCTATAGAAAATTTTGTCAAAATTTTATTTCTTTAGAAAATTTTGTCAAAATTTTATTTCTTTAGAAAATTTTGCCAACATATTATTTCTTTAGAAAATTTTGCCAAAATTTTAATTCTATAGAAAATTTTGTCAAATTTTTAATAATATAGATTTTTTTTCAAAATTTTATTTCTATAGAAAAGTTTGTCAAAATTTTATTTTTATAGAAAATTTTATCAAAATTTTATTTCTTTAGAAAATTTTGTCAAAATTTTATTTCTATAGAAAATTTTGTCAACATTTTATTTTTATAGAAAATTTTGTAAAAATTTTATTTCTATAGAAAATTTTGTCAAAATTTTATTTCTTTAGAAAATTTTGCCAACATTTTATTTCTTTAGAAAATTTTGCCAAAATTGTAATTCTATAGAAAATTTTGTCAAATTTTTAATAATATAGATTTTTTTCAAAATTTTATTTCTATAGAAAATTTTGTCAAAATTTTATTTTTATAGAAAATTTTATCAAAATTTTATTTCTTTAGAAAATTTTGTCAAAATTTTATTTCTATAGAAAATTTTGTCAACATTTTATTTTTATAGAAAATTTTGTAAAAATTTTATTTCTATAGAAAATTTTGTCAAAATTTTATTTCTATAGAAAATTTTGTCAAAATTTTATTTCTTTAGAAAATTTTGTCAAAATTTTATTTCTTTAGAAAATTTTGCCAACATTCTATTTCTTTAGAAAATTTTGCCAAAATTTTAATTCTATAGAAAATTTTGTCAAATTTTTAATAATATAGATTTTTTTTCAAAATTTCATTTCTATAGAAAATTTTGTCAAAATTTTATTTTTATAGAAAATTTTGTCTTTTATTTCCATAGAAAATTTTGTCAACATTTTATTTCTATAGCAAATTTTGTCAAAATTTTATTTCTATAGAAAATTTTGTCTTTTATTTCCATAGAAAATTTTGTCTTTTATTTCCATAGAAAATTTTGTCAAAATTTTATTTCTATAGAAAATTTTTTCAAAATTTTATTTCTATAGAAAACTTTGTCATAATTTTATTTCTATAGAAAATGTTGTCAAAATTTTATTTCTCTAGAAAGTTTTGCCAAAATTTTATTTCTGTAGAAAATTTTGTCAAAATAATCCCACCCAACTGCACTCAAATCGATGATTTGATGGTGGGAAAGGAAAAGAGAGATGCTTGTATGAATTTATTTCCGCATAAGCCGGATATCATAAACTTTTTTTCGGAAGGTTCAAGTGTGGTTCACTTTGGGTTTGACGAACTGCCTGAATTTATTCTGATAATTGGTTGATAGTTTTGCCGCAAGTAGAGGATGCTGATGAGGAATGCGGCAATTCCGAAACGTGCGTCCATCCAACCATCTTGCAGACTATAGAAAATTTTGTCACAATTTTACTTCTTTAGAAAATTTTGTCAAAATTGTATTTCTATAGAAAATTTTGTCAACATTTTATTTTTATAGAAAATTTTGTAAAATTTTTATTTCTATAGTAAATTTTGTCAAAATTTTATTTCTTTAGAACATTTTGCCAACATTTTATTTCTTTAGAAAATTTTGCCAAAATTTTATTTCTATAGAAAATGTTGTCAAAATTGTAATTCTATAGAATATTTTGTCAAATTTTTAATAATATAGATTTTTTTCAAAATTTTATTTCTATAGAAAATTTTGTCAAAATTTTATTTCTATAAAAAATGAGGTAAAAATGTATATGTTGAATATGGTCATTGTTTTGGGCGGACTGAGGGTGAACGCCTGGTATATGATCATTTTATTATACGTATATTGCTATTGCTGGTTTAATATGAATATTGGTGTGACATTTTGTTCATAAATGAAGTTTGATCAAAAATAAATTTAAAAAAATATATATATTTAAATTTGAAATTTTATTTTAATACGAATAATAAGTTGATAGATTTGCTAAAAATATTTGTTTTTTGTATATTAACGGCCATTTTTATATAGCTCCGTTAGACTTTTAATGTCAATTAACAAAAAATAAATTTACCCTATTACTCGTGAAAACTGGAATAATTTTGCAATGGAGTTTTGTTAATAAGAATAAACAATCTATCCACTAATATTCTGAGAAAGAAAACAAGCAAGTCACGAATATATAAATATCTCAATCATTTGCGATCGGAATATTATTTAAGGAACGATACGAATTGGTAAAATGTGTTTTTGGAGCTAGAGCAAATAGAAATAAATAAGGAACAATTTCAAATAAGAAATTGTGGAATCTTTGCAACTTAAATGTTATTGAAGATTTAGAGCTCTTCATAGCACGATGTTCAGTGTTTAGTGACAACAGATTAACCAAACCAAAAACATTTCTGTTCTTACTCCCAGCCATAAAACCATAGATTTCCTAGTATGGACTTACCATTAGCGAAGGGCTTCGCAACTTTTCCATAAGTATCACCATGTAGGAGATATGCATACCAATCCACGTGGTTCTATTTAGAATTTTTAACTCTGATTATTACAGTATTTCATTATTATCAATTGTTTAAAATAAATAAAGTAAAAACCGAAACCAAAACCAAAAGGAAGATATAGATGAAATGACAATGTGATTGTTTATGGTAGACAAAATAATTTTCAATAGCGTTATGGAATTCCATTAGTATTGTGGCAACGCTTTTAGCAGCGAAAAACTCTCTGAAATCGTAGGGCGCAGTTAAGGACTATTAGTATTTCGATTTCAATAGCCAAATATGAAAATTAGACAAGTGGAAAGTTTCCAATTTTTAAACAAGTTTTTCCAAACAGAAAATATGATACCAAACGGTATCAATTCAATATTTCTTACAACCATTTGTCAAGTATCCAAAGATCCTTGAAACCCTGTATCACTGGAATAGTTTGAAATGATAGGTTTAGGAAAACTTTTTGTTTAAGGAAAAAAAAATCATTTTTATTTATTTTACATTAAATGTTTTTTTATTTTTTCTGCAATGTTTGCATGTGTATGTGTTGGGGGGTTTATTTATGTATATATAGTATGTGTATGTGTATTCAATTTTTCATGCTTAATATACAGTTTGGGGGATTGTTTTATATTTAAAATATGAGAAAAAGAGAAATAATTGTGTCTTAAATTATTAATATTCGTATGTTGGTTGGTATTATTTTGTTTATCGATAATTTGTTTAAATGTATTATGTTTTGTTTATACAATTTTCCATAGTTATATTAAAAAAATAATAATAATAAAATCAATTGCACGATTTTGAAATCTGAAATAATTTATTTCACTTATAAGAGAAAAGCAAATTATTATTTACCATTATACTTAAAAATAAAAAAATAGATATATATTTATTAATAAAATTAGCAAAACAAAAGTTTATAAAAGGAAATTGTTCTAAACAATTTGTTTAAATTAAAATTATTTAGAAAAATCAAATATATATTTATACTTAAAAATTTTGTGTAAATTGTTTTTTCATTAAAAAAAGAGACTATTGGTTTTGTGTAAATTTTTTGTTTTTTTTTTTTTATAAAAAATAAGGCCATGCTTGGAAAAATAGGTTTTTGAAAAAGTAAATTGCCAAAAGAAATGCCAAAATTATTTTGGTCTTAAATTGTAATAGATATAATTATAATAAAAAAAAATATTAATATTTATATATAAAAAAATAGATTTACATGCTTACAACAAAAGGTCAAAGTCTTTTTTTCAGAAAAAAAAAAATATTATGTGAATTTCAATGATTTTGTTGAATTAAACGAGGGAGGGAGAAGTAGGAGTTCTTGATAAAAATTACAACTAATGAAAGCATAATTATGGGGGTTTTTTGTTACAATAAAATCATAATCGTATGTAACGTACTATCACTTTTCATTTCATTTAAATGTAAATATATAAAAAAATTACATGTATTTAATTGCCGCCAAAAATATGTTAAAGTTTTTGTTGTTTGCTTTTGTTTTTTTTTTGTTTTTACTTATTATTCTTTTCTTGTTTGCAAATGTATATATATAAAATTTATAAAATTTTTTTCAAGGGAGGGAATTCTAAAAAAATGAATATACTTTTGTTTTTTTTTTTTAATTGTTTATGTGTCCATTTCATGGTTTCTTATTGTGTAACTCGTAGATCTAAAAAATGTGAGAAATCAGTCCAAGTTGTTTTTTCGTATTTATCATATTTAAAAAATAAAAAACAAAATATTATTTATATTAATTATTAATAATATTTATAACATTATTATTGTAGTACAATATATATATAATAGTAGTTGATGTTTAGTTATACATTTTTATTTATGTTGTTTAGCTAAAATCTTAAGAAACATAAAAAGATAAGCCAAAAAAGAAAAAACTAAAACAGTAAAAGAATGTGTATTTTTTATGCTTAATATTTTCTTTTTTGTTGTTGCTTAATAATCAGTTTTTCTCTTATTCATTATAGGCATATAAATACATAGAAATATAAATTTCTTTAATTTTGTGTGTGTGTGTTTTTTTTTTCATTTCATTTGGATTTTGATTTATGAGGTTTCTTCCTTTTCTTCTTAAAGTTGGGAGTCAAGAAATATTGTTTTCGGGCGGGGGTCGAAATAAGGATTTCTAGGTTCCTCGGGAAGGACCAGGAGAGTTTGTTGAGGGGGGGGGGGGGGGTGGGGGGGGTAGGGGCTTTAATATTGTAAACAAAGTTTCTTTGCCTATGTGTATATAAATTTTTTCTTTTCATTTATATACTAAAAGTATATATTAAATATTTTTTTCTTTTTGATTTCTTTTAAATAGATTTGTAATTTATTAACATTATTATTATTATTGTTATCATCATATTTTTGTTTTCCTTCATCATCGTTTAACCTAAATATTATGATACATATATAATAATTAATAGTTAAACACATTTTATTTAACAATCTTTACTCTCAGTTTTCTTTGTTGGTGTGTCATTTTTTGAAAATTTTAATGTCTGTAAGTTTTTGTGTGTTTTATATATTTGTGTGGTATAAAATAAATTAATCTGTTTGTCTTGTTTGAATAAAGATTCTGAGAGTTTTAAAGGCTATAGTTATAGGGTCCAGGATATACTTTGAAAATTTGTAGAAATTTAATATAAAAGAGAAATTTAATATAAAAGAGGAAAAATCGAGTTACCCTTTTTCCTGTTTTTTTAAATTTTTAAAATGTCTAATTTCGACTTTTTCCAAATTATAGAAAAGACGATCGTTAATTTATATATCAATCTATATTTCCATGAAATTTGACGATATTGAAAATCAATTAATTATTTTTTCAAAATCATGTTTGGCTATTGGAGTTTGTAAGCTTAGGAAATTTTGATTATTTGAAATTGATGTTTTTTTACACAAAAAAAAAAATAAATAAATAAATGTGACAACTTTTATATCCTAATTTCGGTTATTTTGTAAATCTTCTGAAAAATTACCACTTAAAAAAAATTTTATATTTTTTTAGTATTTTATGCATGCTTTCATAGAAATTATTAGCTAATAAATTTTGTATCTTGTTGATGGTGTGGTTTACATTTTGAAATATGCGATAATAAATGGATCTGCTCGACTAACATATATCACCTTCTTGAATCGACTTGAGCAGACGAATTGGTAAATAGTTCATTGTCAAGTAGAAAGTTTAAACTAAATAAGTCGAAAATCATATAAAATTGACTTTGTAAGAAATAGAAAATTGATGTTGAAAGTTTTGTTTACACTTTTCAAGAGCAAGGTAATTTTGTGGTGACGATCAAAGCAAACGGAAAATTTCGTTTCTTTGTCGTACATGCAATTAAAATATTTGCCAACATAACAAAAGCTAATTTTGTTAAAAAACAAAAAACACAAGGATATATTTTTTGTTCATGAAATTATAAAAAAAAAACTAATTTCACTATGATTTTTTCACAATATTTTAGATATTTCTTTCTTAGACTTTTCAAATTGAGAAAATAGCTGCCTTTAACGTAAAGGGAAAGAATGAAAATAGAATTGAAAATATAAAATAATTAATCATGTCAATGTAACCCTATAATAAGTTTGTTCTACAAAAATTCCGAAAGAAATTGTTAATATGGGGCCAGTAAAATTATTTCATAAAAAAAGAAAAACATACATTTAAAAGTGTTTTATTATGCGAAAATAATATTTGCAAAAGCTTTCGTCAACAAAATCCTTCCGTAATGCGGAATTTGTTTGAGATTCCATCATGGACAAATGAAGGTTTCCTACGACACTAACAATTTTTTTCAGAATCACATAAAAAGATGTTAGAAAAGCCGTTGCACCGTTTGTCATAAAATCGTATCAATTTCCTTTTACAGAAAATACTTTACATCAAATGGGAATTTCGCTTGTCTAAAATTTCGTTTTGGAGGTAAATATGTTTTCTTTGTGTGTAAAGCTTATTGAAGAAAAAAAAAATTGGATATATTTACAATATTTCTAAAAAATTTAATATATTATTTTATTATATTTACGGTCATTTTCATATAACTCCGCTAGGCTTTAACTTTCAGTAAGAAAAAAGGATAAAAAACAAATGAATTGAATTTGAATATATTTTTGTTGCGTTTTAATGTTAACCGATATTTTGGTTGTTTAATTGGCATTTGAGTTTATAGACAGAATAACTTATATATCCGTTGTATGGTTTAAAAACTAGATGGTTAACATTGCTTTAACCCTTGTATACTCCTTGGATAAGTGCCACTTCCACGTGCGGATTATTATAGCGGATTATGGAAAAAATTTATTTTTATTATTATCTTCTAAGAACATACATTTCGTCCCTGTAATGGATAAATAAAAGTTTAAAAAAATATCCTATAACTAAAGGAATAAAAATTACGTTTTAAATCAATGTTGGGTCAAATTGACCCAAGGAGTGCACAAGGATTAACGGAGCTCCATGAAAATGAGGTTTAATGCACCCAAAGAAAAAATACTTTCCTCCGGAACGAAATTTTAATAGTAAATACTTATAAAGCATTTTCTATTAGAGCAAATAAACTCGAATTTGTGAAAAACGATTCAACGATTAGCTCTGATATTTTTTATTTGCTTTGGAAGAAAATTTTTTTGCCTCAAAAGGAAATTTTGGTTGTCTAAAATTTCGTTCCTCAGAAAAGAAAAACTCTTCTTTCTGTATATAATGGGAAAAGACGTATACAAGAAATGTCTGCTACATCAGCAGAATCCCTGCTGAGAAAGGAAAAGCATACGGATTTTCTTTCCAGAGCAACGAAATTTTAGATAAACGATTTGTTCTTTTGACGCAAATAAAAAATTTAATTAAGTGTTATTAAAGAAAATTTTAGAGGAAATCTTTGTAACGCTTGTCATAAATTCGGGGGTTTTTTGCTCTTAAAGAAAATAACTTAACAAAGGGGAATTTTGTTCCCAAGGAAAGTATTTTTTCAGACCTATTTTTCTGATTTATTATCCTTAACCTTTTCATTTTATTAAAAAGATATTTCTAAAGAAATTGTCATTATTTAGTTTTTAAAAAATACAAAAAAAAAATTGGGAAATATCTTTGATCTTTATTTCTAACAATTTCCAAAATATATCCCTCCCAATTATAGCCTATATAAGTAACAATGAAAGTGGAAAACCAAGGCTTCCCTCTTTCTCAAAATAAAAAAAAAAAACCCTCAATGAAATGTGAGTGTGTGTGTATAATAAAACCGATATAATCCAAAATCAAAAAGAAAACCAAAAAGAAGACACCGACATATGTTATAGTATGTTTGTAGATGTTTCTCAAACATCTATTGCAATTCATGATCGGCAAATGCAACGGCTGCAGCTGTCTCTAATAGTACTACTCCCTCATCATCATCATCATCGTTCACATTATCATCACCATCAACAACATTGTCATCATTATTGATTAATAGCTATTGCTATGCACTACTATCGGTTTGACCCAGTGTCAGACTCATATCGGTACCAAAATCGCCACCATTTGGCGTGGAAGCTGCTGTCGTAGGTGATGTCGATGAGGTGGCCAATGATGTATTTATGGAGGATGATGATGTGGCGGCTGCTTGTTGTATTGTTGTGGCTATGCCCGATGTTGAGGCCGTTACTTCGTGGGCGGCTTTTTCCGCCTGTGTAGCCTGTATGTGCGATTGCACCGAGGGTGGAATGGCATGAACGTCCCAAATCTCTTCGAGGAATTTTGGCAGTTTGCGATTCTTTAGCTTGAGCGAGAAACACATTTCTGCATTCTGATTGCCCAATGTTCGCAGCTCGGTTAATATGGATAATAGCTTGGCAAAGAAGACGAGACTCATTGGATCACCACAATGGCGATTAAGTATGTAAATGCGGAGTGTATCGATGTAGTAACTTTGTATCGCTTCGACTAGTTCGGCTTCTTCGAGTCCCGGCCGATCGGAAAAGATCACAATGGCAGTGAGTAAAGCATATTCGACATTATCCACTTTCATGGCATACATTTGTCGACAGAAATGCAGCAAGTCCTCAATATTATCAGCCATGCCGGCCATTTTGTACGAGTCACGGGTATACGATCGATTATTGGCAAAGAATATCGAATCTGTATTGTGATCGTAACGACGGGCCATACGTAACATCATAACTTCGGATGAGCAGGCCTAAAATTAATTGAAAATTAATTTCATATGCAATCAACAAAAAAAGTCATCAAATGTCAATTATTTATTTCTTTGGATATAGTAATTTTACCTTTAACAGAGTTATTTGATCTTCTTGTGGTATTTTGGTAAACGCTGGCAAACCCTTGGCAAATTCCACAATTAATTGTACTGTGAGTATAGTGATTTCGGTTATATGACGAAAACTAACATCTGTTTGACTTTCATTTTCATCGGGTGAACTCTGTAATGGAAAAGAGGTTAGTGAGATGGCGGAATTTCTAAACTTAGTTTTTTCTACTTACCATTATACGCTTGAGATCTTCCTCAGATGGCTGTTCATAGCCATCTTGATACCATATTAATTTATAAATAACTGCCAATTGATTGTACGTTAAAGGAGGTATATTTCGAGCCTGACATTTTGTCAAAATTTCTTCAGGTAACAGCTGTAAAAAAAAGATAGAAAGTTTTTTTTCATGAATGGAGAGAGAGAAAATTAGATTTTTCAAGTCTGCTCTTCATTTTCCTTAAGAATTCTCGGGGTGCCAAAAGATCCCTAGGCCTTCGATTGATTGACACACTTACCGGACATGTTGGATGTGTGGGTGGTTCACAAGTCATCAAATCGAGTAATATCTCCTTTTTGACAACATCCGTGGCACATACACTCGTCTGCAGTTTATCCTTCTCTTTTTGGGCCTTCTTCTCGCGTCGCTTCATTGCACACTGGTTCTCGGGGACAACACATTCGGGCCTCATACCCACCGCCAGACATTTTTTCAGCCGGCACTCCTGACACTTGCGTCGCATATACATATCCATTTCACACGCATGACCAAATTTACAACAATAGACGGCATTTTTGGTAACACTCCGTCGAAAGAAGCCCTTGCAGCCCTCACATGTGAGTGCATTATAGTGATAGCCTGACGCCCGATCACCACAGACGAGACAGAGTTCTTCTTGTAATCGGGGGGCGGGGCCTTTTTTGATTTTCTTAACATCACTTGCATCGCTGGTGGAAAATCCATTAAGACTACTCGAGGGTGATAGATCATCACGACCTAAGTGGTAAAAGGAGAAATGAAATTGGAATTAATAAAGTGTAAAAAAACGAGATTTATGATTATAGTCAAAATAGTTTATAAAGAAAGTATGATTAAAATTCTTGATTTCATAGAATTCTATCAAAATTTTAAGGCGTAAGATTTTTTTCTGGTTGTATCTTAATACGAGGGTTATTTTTTAATTATTTATTCATTTAATTGTTTTATTTAAAAAAATACTAAAACCCAAATCATATCACAGAATCTTCAATTGTGTTTTTGTTATTTGCCTGAGTATGTTTGGATTTTTTTTGATCGATGATGCTTTTGGATAAAAATTTCAGCATTTCCTTTCAGACAATACTTCCACTCTAATTGATTCGAAGGTTTTAAATTATATTAGAATTTCAAATGACATAGGATCTATATATGGTTTTTTCTTTTTTTTTTTTTAACAAAACAGAAAACACACACAAATGACGTTGAAATGTTGGGTTTGTTTTAGACTTTGTCTGCCCACAATACACAGAATATTCTGCATAAATTTTCATTACTAAATCCGACTTGGATTCTGACTTTGCCACAGATATGTCCCATGTAAGCTCTAATAAATATGCACATTAATTGATCATCGGCAAAGAATGAACCTTGTATAGTGTTTAACAAAATTGATTCAACTGAAATTTTTAAACATCAAAAATTGTTTTAAAAATTTGTTTGCGTATAAGGTTTTGGGGAAATTTTATCTAATTTAACCGTATGATAGATACAATTTTTCAAAAAAAATCCCAAAATAAATGTTTGAAGGACGATAGGGATATATTTTTTTCCTAAGAATCGATTTATTTCCATAGTAATGATATAAAAATTGAATATATTTGAATTTGGCGTAAAAATTGGGGTGTGGTGAATTTCTCAAGAAACTCACCACAGGCTGAATTTTGTTTAAATTGAGTTTTTAAACGAAGTAAAGTGTTATGGAAGATTTTTCATTGCTTGTTGTGTCTCTCAAAACCAAAATCATCATCATCATGCCAAAAGAAAGATATTTTGTAAATGTATTGGTTTTTTTCTAAAATGTAATACAAAAAGGTTATATTTTTTATTGTGTGATGACTTTCTCAAGACAATATTCGTTGCGAGAAATTTCCATAGACCAGTTTGAATTTAACAAGCCCAGTTAGATTCACATTAAAACTTTAAAAATTCTTAAGAATTTAGAAGAGACAAAAAACTCCCCTCAATATCACTCTTGTAATAGGTAAAATACAAATATTGAATTTATGTCAATGGACGATTTTATAAAATACATGTAATTTTTCTTGTTCGTACAAAATAAATGTACATGCATATGAGCTATTCCACTAACATAAATATTCCTCTGGCAGACACATGTAAGACCTACGTAATACAAAATTGTATCGATGGCAAGGGCTCGGTCATGGATTTGTTTGCATGTTTATGAATATACAAAACTATATGATAGAGCAAACTTTGTGTAAGACAAACACGTAAAAGATTGTGTTTTGAGATAACTTTGTAAATTTATTCTTAATACATGCAAGATCCCATAGTTATAATTCAACTTCAAAATAATATTTAGAAAACTTATTAATATTTTTACCGATTATAATTCCTAATCGAATTGGAAGCCACAATCAATCTCAGATATTCTATAATTTTTACTAAACACCTTATCAGACCTACTTTCAGCTAAAGTCATAGAACCGGCTGGATTTTCTATGCACTATGCACTTGAACTGCATTCAGTTAACTAAATTGGTATATCTTTATGTATAAATGTAAATTTTATATTTTCATGCCTATGTATATACGAACATATGGATATGTTCATTTAAATTTATGTGGAGATCAGATACCATGAACAATTTGTAGTTTATTTTTTTTTATGGAATAAACATTCTTGGATGCATTGTAAAGTCGTATGTTGCAGAGTGTTTGCCATCTCGGTGGTTGTACTTGAATGTGCTATCTACAACTTTCTGGCAAATGTCAGCCATATAGCCTAGTCTTTGTTATTTGGATTATATTCCGTTTTGCATGGAACACTAGACACATTCATCTAGGCGCAACAACTTATGAGGCCTCGAGAAGGCATAGGGAATTTGAAATATAAATCTATATGACTAAATACAATAAATAGATGACAATTTAATTCATATAATAAATTTATAACACTTTTTTCAACCTCCTATGTAAATATACTTCCATCGGCCATTAAAAATAAGGTGTGGTGAATTTATAATGAAACTCACCACACGGTGAATATGTTATAAATTCTAATGATTTCATAATACCATCACCTGGCGCGGTATGCTGCTTATACAAGTACTGTTAAGGTAATAAGAAAAAATCTTTAAATAATGAAGTCTCGAGATGGCATGGGAATTTCAAATACAAATGTATATAACAATAAATAATCGACGATTTTATTGATACAATACATTTATAACAGATTTTCCAACTTCCTATGTAAATATACTTCCATCGGCCATTAAAAATAAGGTGTGGTGAATTTATAATAAAAATCACCACATCGTGAATATATTTCTAAATTCATTCTAATGATTTCATAATACCACCAACTGTTGTGGTGTGCCACTAATATGAGTAGTGTCAAGTTAATACGAAAAAATCAATAACTAATGAAGCCCCAAAAAGGCATGGGGTATTTCAATATTTCATGACTATAAATAACTGCCAATTTTATTCATCTAACAAAAGTCTAAAATTTTTTCCAACCTCCTATGCTAATATTCTTCCATCTGGAATTAAAAATAAGGTGTGGTGAATTTATAATGAAACTCACCACATGGTGAATATAGTTCAAAATCCATTCTAATGATTTCATACTTCCACTAAAAGGAGTACTGTCAAGATAATACGAAAAATAAAGTACACAATTATGAAATAAAAAAACTGAACGCCATTTGCACAATGGATTTTTTTTTCCATTTAAACTTCATATTGTGGCATACATAAAGTTTATTATTTTTTTTTAATTTTTTAAATAAAATATTTTAACAAATTTGTATACAATGTATTTGAAGCATTTCTCTAAGGCCTTCCCAAAGAAATACCCAAAAAGACAATTATGTTTGCATGAATGTGTGTCAGTTTGCTAATACTTGAACACCCAAATGCCCTTCACCTCTCTTACACTCTTCATTTTCTTGTTTACTCTCTTCTCTTGATTTCTGCATTCGCATTTTGCTTTTTGTTGTTTATACATATATTTTTGTATTTTCCCACTTTGTTGTTAAACTTTGTGCAAACACAAGTATGCTGCTGCTGCTATGCGATTTTGTTGTTGTGCGAAAATGCACGTGCAAGTATCCAACATTGAACCGGGGTGCTATGAAAAGTTTATTGACGTACACTTTTGCCTCGAAAGCTATGTACAAATATGTGTGAGAGCATGAATGTCAGCCAGCCTGTTTTCTATGTACATATGTATGGTATGCACATATATGTACATCGTGTATATATACAACAACAGACGACCGAAAGACCAACAAACCCACCGAACGAATGTCAGCCAATAGCGACGGGAACAACAACCATCAACTTTTGAAAACGAACTCGTACTGCATTTCCTTTCTCCTCAACGCAAACCGTGTTCACCATACACCCTCCATACAGCTCTCTGGACAGAGCCAGTGTGATGCACACTTTGAAGAAGAAAAGTTCAGTGGGCAAAACAAAAAAAAAAAAGAAAAATGAAAACGTGAAAAAGTGGGAAAACTTGGCTTAAGCACGTTTTCCATTTTCACATGTGTGCTTGTATGTCTGTGTACATGGCTAGCAGCATGGGCTGGTTGTTTGGTTGGTTAGCCAAATAGATGGATGGATGGATAGATGGATATAGATGGCCATAATGCCACTTTCCATTCCATGACTTACAATGCAGAAAATGAAAAACCCCAAGCAAGCACCATAAAAAAAAGTGTAAAAACAACTAAACACAGGAATAGAGATGTCATTTGAGGAGGGAAATTTTGAATTTGAAACAAAAAAGATAAACAGTCTATGCCTTGTGAGATCGACTATGTTTATACACATTTAAATATAAATTTTATTGAAAAATTCATTGATTCCAGAACAATACATATTTTTTATAATTTGCACTGAGTTGCTATATAAAAATTTCATCATTCAACATTAGAATTTCAGTGTGGTGAGTTTTTTGGGAAATTCACCACACTATCGATTTCGATATAATCAAATGTTTAATTATTCTACCTTCCTTGTAAATACATTTTTATGGATTTTTTTTATGAAATGTGGTGAATATTTATACAAAAGCAAGAAACTGAAGGGATAGTGGTAGTGACGATCCCGTTTGCAACCAGACCACATATTTTTGTTTTGCTTCGAGAAATTTATTTTTTCTTAATTATGGATTTCCTCCAAAATTTCCTTTTCCGACTATTGAATTTTCCGTATGGCATCCCTGACATCACAATAACCTAATGGGAAAAAGAAAAAAATTGCAACTACTACGAGAAACACCATGCACAGTACAAGCAGCAAATATAATGGAAAGCAAAGTGAATTCAGCAGGAGAGGCTCCGGCAAAATCAGTAAAAGCAAATTGCTGGTGGTGGCAATGAATGGCATACAATACAACATTGCGCCATGTTGCATTATTTCACATTTTCATTTATGATAATGTGGTGGGTTAATGGTGTGGCCAAGGCGTTTGCCTCTCCCCCAAACCATCTCGATTGGGTGGGAAAACCAAGGAGACCATTCATCTTCATTGCCACCACTATCTTCTAGTTGGCATGGCATTTCACCGGTATATGGCCACATGAGGTATCATGGATATTGTTTAGTTATTTTTTTTGTAGTTGATATTTAATAACAGTCATATTACCTTACAACCTCACACATATCCAGTAGCTCGAGACGCTTTCCTCACCTTAACATTTCTCATTTTCACACTCACTTGGTTTAAATTTTCCTTTTATGTTGTTGCAGCTATTCGCGAAATCTCTTATGGGATGTGTGAGAAAATGCAATGGCCATGTTGTGGTGGTGTGATGGTGGCAAGGAGTTGGAGCAATTCATGTGTGCAACATTACATGCCATAGTGCATCACAACAACTTTCTCTTTGCTATACAAACCGATATTGTTGAACGACAACGACAACAACAGCAAAAATTACCCTGACTGCATTAAAAACCACAAACGAAGCATATTGCCAAAGAAGAAATCAAGTTTTTCCTTTCTTAAACTTTTCTTGGAAGGTAATTTGGTTGTTGTATTTGTTTTGTCACCTATAACCACAAAACAACAAATATTGAGAAATGAAAATCAACTTCACCTAAATAACAAAACACGGTAAAAGGCGATTCAAAGTTATATTTTAAAATGACTTAACGAAGGGCGATTTTTGAAACGAAGTTAAAGCGAAGGTAAAGGCTAAAGACTAAAAAAATAAGGTATGTAAAGTCTAGGCATATTTTTTAAGTTCTATAGTACATGAAAATTATGTTGGAACAAAATTCACCATGTGGTGAGTTTCTCAAGAAACTCACCACTCCAAAATTCATATGCCAATCTCTTTTAGAATGTCTAAAAATATGTTATATTCAAAATTTAAGAACTTTTTTACAAATTAAAATGCGTTTTATTAGAGAAGGGAGGATTTTTAATGTAGTTGTGATAAATAAAATGCATCTTGTTTGAAACTTGTTCTCCTATTCTTTTACATCTTGAAAAGGACTCAAATCTTCTATACAAAACTTGTAAGCTTTCTCTTAAGTAAACAGCAAAAACTTTTATTTCAAAATAATCATAGTAAGCTATCACTATTAACTGGAAATGTTGACCCTTTTTATAAGGACAAGATTTGAGCCAAAAATGTAGTATGTAAGTAATAAAAACAACAAATGTATGTGTTACGTGGAGATATTTATCATAATACATCAGCTGAAAATCGAAATCGTCCGGTGATAAGCACGGTTGCCTCAAAAATAATCTACGAAAATTTTAAAAATTTTTACGAAAAATCTACCAAATTAAAAAATCTTAATTTGGCGTTATTGTGATTAATACAAATAATTTTGTTTTATTTGAAAGAAATGTTTTATATTGAATTTATAGAAAATTTTGTTAAATTTTATTTCTGTAGAAAATTTTGTCAAAAATTTATATCCGTAGAAAATTTTGTCAAAATTTTATTTCTATGGAAAATTTTGTCAAAATTTAATTTTTATAGAAAATTTTGTCAAAATTTTATTTCTATAGAACATTTTGTCAAAATTTTATTTCTATAGAATGTTTTGTTAAAATTTTATTTTTATAGAAAATTTAGTTAAAATTTTATTTCTATAGAACATTTTGTCAAAATTTTATTTCAATAGAAAATTTTGTAAAAATGTTATTTCTATAGAAAATTTTGTCAAAATTTTATTTTTATAGAATATTTTGTCAAAATTTTATTTTTATAGAAAATTGTTCCTCTTAATTCGAGAGGAACATTTTGCAAAATCTACTAAAACATTAATAATTCTACCAATCTACCAAACAGTGAAATGTTTTCATATCAAATCTGAAATCGATTCAGTCTTTAACTATGAAAAAGTTTAATTTTTTATATTAAATAACTCAAAAAAATTTTTTTTCAATGTAATGAAATATATAAGCATTACAATTAAATGTTGTTGTTGTTTTTCCCCCTTTAGCATTTCAAAGAGAAATCAACAGAAAAGTTTGTTATGCTATTTTACCTATAGTGTTAAGCCTGAAAAGAGTTACACTTGCATGAAATGTTGGTTGTTTGGTACATGGTCGTAACTACTGATCTCATGCCCTCTTAAGATTATAAAGCCCATATATGGAAATATCTATGTGCATACACGAGCAAATGAATACCAAAGTATGTGCTTGAATCCCTGAATACCCATATATGCATAAATATTTGCCAACATTTTGTGTAGAGCAGCGGGGAATATGTTTTAAAACAGTCCTAGACTCTGTTTTCTTGTTTTTTTTTGTGTTTTACTATGGAATATGAGAGTCAGGTTTGCTTCATGATGGTGGGCTATTCTGTTTACCTCCATAGCCTAGTCACCATGCCTGCATAATTTTATAGAGTTGCCTATTTTTCCCTATTCAACTTTGATGTCTTATGTTAGATTTTTTCATTTTTTGCTGCTTTTTTGTGAAATGAATGTCAAATCAAGTCAATAACAAGGTTTACAAGAGAAACTTCTGCGTCATGCAAATGCTTTATAAATGAGGGTACTACATAGGTACATATTGTAATGTATAATTTATTTTTCGAACTACACTTAAAAAACATTAAATTATATAACAGTTGGAATCAAAAGCAATAGGCGGGATTTATCAATTGGATCATGGATTGATCATAAGTAAATGAATTAGACACGTGAAATACAAATCAAAAATGGAAGAATATATGTATATGTTATATTATCAAACTTTATATAAGATTTTGTGATTTTTATTTCGGCAAATAAATTTTTAGAAATAAATATTGAAATAAATTTAATTTTCTAGAAATTTAAAAAAAAAAATATCCACTAAAGACGTTAGTAAATAAAAAGCAATAGGTCTATGAATAATTAATGATAAGTAGGATTGTAGTTGGGTCTATGAAATTTGTCTAAATACATTAAAAATTCTGAACTGGTACGTCAATAGGTTACTGGTAATGCATTGGGGAGTTAATTGGTTTCCTCCACTGAAAAGCTAATGTTAAACTCGCCAGTTTTTGTTTGAATAAAAAATTGGAGAGTATATCAGATTCTATTTACTTTGGAATTAGCGATTCTATCGAAAATTTTGTCAAAAAAGTATTTCTATGAAAAATTTTGTAAAAATTTTATTTCTTTAGAAAATTTTGTCAAAATTTTATTTCTTTAGAAAATTTTGTCAAAATTTTATTTCTATAGAAAATTTTGTCAAAATTTTATTTCTATAGAAAATTTTGTCAAAATTTTATTTCTATAGAAAATTTTGTCAAAATTTTATTTCTATAGAAAATTTTGTCAAAATTTTATTTCTATAGAAAATTTTGTCAAAATTTTATTTCTATAGAAAATTTTGTCAAAATTTTATTTCTATAGAAAATTTTGTCAAAATTTTATTTCTATAGAAAATTTTGTCAAAATTTTATTTCTATAGAAAATTTTGTCAAAATTTTATTTCTATATAAAATGTTGTCAAAATTTTATTTCTATATAGAATTTTGTCTAAATTTTATTTCTATAGAAAATTTTATCAAAATTTGATTTCTATAGAAAATTTTATCAAAATTTTTATTTCTATAGAAAATTTTGTCAAAGTTTTTATTTCTATAGAAAATTTTGTCAAAGTTTTTATTTCTATAGAAAATTTTGTCAAAATTTTATTTCTATAGAAAATTTTGTCAAAATGTTATTTCTGTAGAAAATTTTGATTTCTAAAGAACATTTTGTCAATTGTTTTATATGGATTTCTTCAAAATTTTATTTCTACAGAAAATTTTGTTAAAATTTTATTTCTATAGAAAATTTTGTCAAAATTTCATTTCTATAGAAAATTTTGTCAAAATATTATTTCTATAGAAAAATTTTGTCAAAATACTATTTCTATAGAAAATTTTGTCAAAATTTTATTTCTATAGAAAATTTTGTCAAAATTTTATTTCTATAGAAAATTTTGTCAAAATTTTATTTCTATAGAAAATTTTGTCAAAATTTTATTTTTATAGAAAATTTTGTCAAAATTTTATTTCTATAGAAAATTTTGTCAAAATTTTATTTCTATAGAAAATTTTGTCAAAATTTTATTTCTATAGAAAATTTTGTCAAAATTTTATTTCTATAGAAAATTTTGTCAAAATTTTATTTCTATAGAAAATTTTGTCAAAATTTTATTTCTATAGAAAATTTTGTCAAAATTTTATTTCTATCGAAAACTTTTGTCAAAAATTTTATTTCTATATAAAATTTTGTCAACATTTTTATTTATATAGAAAAATTTGTCAAAATTTTTATTTCTATAGAAAATTTAGCCAAAATTTTATTTCTATAGAAAATTTTGCCAAAATTTTATTTCTATAGAAAATTTTGTCAAAATTTTATTTCTATGGAAAATTTTGTCAAAATTTTATTTCTATGGAAAATTTTGTCAAAATTTTATTTCTATGGAAAATTTTGTCAAAATTTTATTTCTATAGAAAAATTTTGCCAAAATTTTATTTCTATATAAAATTTGTCAACATTTTATTTATATAGAAAATTTTGTCAAAATTTTTATTTCTATAGAAAAATTTGTCAACATTTTTATTTCTATAGAAAAATTTGCCAACATTTTTATTTCTATAGAAAATTTTGCCAAAATGTTATTTCTATAGAAAATTTTGTCGAAATTTTATTTCTATAGAAAATTTTATTTCTATAGAAAATTTTGTCAAAATTTTATTTCTAAAGAAAATTTTGTCAAAATTTTATTTCTATGGAAATTTTGTCAAAATTTTATTTCTATCGAAAATTTTGTCAAAAAAATTATTTCTATGAAAAATTTTGTCGAATTGTGATTTCTAAAGGAAATTTTGTCAAAATATTCTTTCTATAGGAAATTTTGCAAAATTTTATTTCTATAGAAAATTTTGCAAAATTTTATTTCTATAGAAAATTTTGTCAATATTTTATTTCTATAGAAAATTTTGTCAAAATTTTATTTCTATAGAAAATTTTGTCAAAATTTTATTTCTATGGAAAATGTTGTCAATTTTGCCAAAATTTTATTTCTATAGAAAATTTTGTCAAAATTTTATTTCTATGGAAAATTTTGTCAAAATTTTATTTCCATGGAAAATTTTGTCAAAATTTTATTTCTATAGAAAAATTTTGCCAAAATTTTATTTCTATATAAAATTTTGTCAACATTTTATTTATATAGAAAATTTTGTCAAAATTTTATTTCTTTGAAAAATTTTGTCGACAAGAGGGTATGATTTCTATTGGCAAAATTTTTATTTCTATAGAAAATTTTGCCAAAATGTTATTTCTATATAAAATTTTGTCAACATTTTATTTCTATAGAAAATGTTGTCAAAATTTTTATTTCTATAGAAAATTTTGTCAAAATTTTTATTTCTATAGAACATTTTGCCAAAATTTTATTTCTATAGAAAATTTTGCCAAAATTTTATATCTATAGAAAATTTTGTCAAAATTTTATTTCTATAGAAAATTTTGTCAAAATTTTATTTCTGTACAAAATTTTATTTCTAAAGAAAATTTTGTCAACATTTTATTTCTAAGAAGATTTTGTCAAAATTTTATTTCTATCGACAATTTTGTCAAAAAATTATTTCTATGAAAATTTTTTTCGAAATTTGATTTCTAAAGAAAATTTTATCAAAATTTTGATTTCTATAGAAAATTTTGTCAATTTTTTTATATAGATTTTTTTTTCAAAATTTTATTTCTATAGAAATTTTTTTTTCAAAATTTTATTTCTATAGAAAATTTTGTCAAAATATTATTTCTATAGAAAATTTTGCAAAATTTTATTTCTATAGAAAATTTTGTCAAAACTTTATTTCTATAGAAAATGTTGTCAAAATTTTAATTCTATAGAAATTTTTGTCAAAATTTTATTTCTATAGAAAATTTTGTCAAATTTTGATTTCCAAGGAAAATTTTGTCAAAAACTTATTTTGTCAAAATTTATTTGTCAAAATGTTATTTCTATAGAAAATCTTGTTAAAATTTTATTTCTATAGAAAATTTTGTCAAAATATTATTTCTGTATATTTTTTTTATTTCTATAAATTTTTTTGTTGTTTATTTTTCTATTGAAATAAAAATTGTGAAGTACCTCTTAATTGGAGAGGAATATTTTGCAAAATCTACCAAAATATCAAGAATTCTACAACCGTGGTACAATTACTTAGTGGCGATAAAGCACATTTTCTATGATCCCGATCCAAAAAACACATTTTGCTCTAGGTGGTGATCGTATTCCTTCTTTGAGTATAGTCACTGATTTTCTTGGATTTATAATTCCTAGTGGAACCTGAATTTAACTTGAATGTACACTTTTTATATTAATGAAAATTTGTTCTTTAAAGATATATTTCAATATATTTCTCTTAAAGTAAAGCCAATAATCCAGTCAAAAAAAGGATTTGTAATGGAATTCTTTATGACATTTACTCTGTACTTTAGGTGGGGAGTGAGGAATTTTCGACTTGGCTCTCTGTGTGTTTTGGCGACCATGTCATTTGCCTTGAGTTGTCACTGAAATAAGCACCCTTATTTGTAGTTTTTTGTATTGTATGGTGGTTTGTTGGTTAAGATGAATGAATCTCAATAATGAATGGACAAGGGGGTATGCATGCATTGGGTGGTTAGATCGAGTGCATGAGAGAGTATTATGGTATATGACTGTGCGTGTGTGGGTTTAAGTGTATGCAATATTTTGTATGCATATCCTTTGCATATATCCTTCTTTATACATTTGTATTATGTCGCTGTGGCATTATAACATGAAATCCTTTATTTGTATGAGTGAGCCTAGGTTAACATTTCCTAGTTTTTTTTTGGTTTTGGCAGCATTGCAAAATAAAACGCATGCGCTATGCTATGCATGCAATGCCTTGGCATACCCTAACAAATCAATATTTTTATTATGGCAAAATATACAAATACACATACATTTATTTCATGGAGTTATAAGCTTGAATAGACAGAAAGAAATGCAAAAAGAAACTAGAACCTTAAAAGCCGCTTAAAAACTTCATTCTATGGCATATAAATAAATAGACAGTGCGATGATAAAAATATATAGAGAAACAGGCTTGCATTTTCAAATATATAGATAGATTGCAAGTTCCCTTTGTATTAAGTAAATTTCCATTAAGTTTTTAATATCGGAAAATAAAGTTAAATGATTTACCCCCATTTTCATAAAGCTCCGTTAGTGTTCCGTTAGCTAACCAACTTTTAAACCGTATTATGGGCGAAGCTGTCATCTTGGCTTTATATTCCATGGGCCAGTTAGGAACTTAACTGACGAACATTTTTTAGTTAAAGTTAACCGGAGAGAAGATATTTGCAATTTACTTTCTGCTAACTGGCAGTTAAAGCCTTACGGAGCTACATGAAAATGGCCGTTAATGCCATAAGTATGACAATTAAATCATTCTTTTTGTTTGCAATAAAAATAACTTAAATTTAGAACCAGTTTAACGATGGACTTTTTTTTTGTGGAGATACACTCAATAAAAAGTTTACTTAACTCAAAAAAAGAAGTGAACTCTCTATTTCACTAAAGCCATTTTAACTTTATTTTAGTTCATGGAATTATTACGTTTGGAGAAAGTTTCCTTTACTCTAATAATTTTTTGCGTACTTTAGTTAAATTAACTAAAAAGCGGGAAAAATTATACACAAATTAAGCAGAAAGATTTACTAAATTCGTATTTCTCACAACATAGTTCATTATTTCTTTAAATATGTAAATTTTACTACAAATGCGTTCATCATGAACTTCGTATGTCACTAAAGACATTCTTGCAATTTTGAAATCCAATTTTTTCCTTCAAACTACAAAATTTTCTTTAACAAGTGAAAAAACTTTATTATGTCTAATAAATTTTCTTGAATAAATACAGGAAAATTAACCGAAAATTTTCTTCCTAGTGGGTTCACTATTTTTTCAGTGTTGGATCCAAAGGTCTTAGTCTTCTCTTACAGATTCTGGTATTGCTTCCGAGCCAAACATACGGGTTCTTTAAAATAAATACAGTAATCCCTCGATTTACGTCGTCTCGATTTAAGTTGTTTCGATTTACGTCGTCAAATTTTTTTCCATCAAACTTCGATTTACGTCGTCGATTTTTTGCCCACTTTATCAAGAACGCCTTCCATAAGTATCAACGATGATGAGATCGAAACATTTTTTTTTTACATAAATGGACTTAGGAGTAAGTATGAGCAATTTTTAATTTGGTTTACATCCTTTCGATTAACGTCGTCAAATTCCGGAACCAATCACGACGTAAATCGAGGGTCGAGGGACCCATAAAGCTTTAAATCTACATTAAAAAATGTTTACTTGGATTCAAAGATTTTGACCTTCCCTTAAGGATTTTGGTATTGCTTCCGAGCCAAAAATGCGACTTCTTTAAAATAAAGAAATTTTTTAGCGACCTATCTGACATTAAATCTAGGACCAAAAAAATTAAAATTAGGATACAGATCTCAGTTATCAAATTTTCATTCTCTTTTCGTGGTTTATTAATAAAGGTACTCACGTACAAACAAATGCCAGTTTAAAAATAAACACACAAAAAAATCGTCCTTAAATTAACTGAAATATTGAATCTTTAAATTTAAGATAAAAACGCTTCAAATATAGGCTAAGGCTTATTTTGAGGATTTCATCTTCATCTTTGGTTTAAATTTTGTTTTGGAATTAAGAAATCAATACTAAAATCCTTAAGGGAAGTTCAAAATCTTTGGATCCAAGTAAACTTTTGTTGAGTGTAGTTTTTTTTAATTCCATGGATTTGTTTCCATTAATTTACCTTATTCTGGTCGATTTTTACCTCTACCCACAAGTAGGCAATTTCTTTAAAATTGTTATTACAAAAATATGAAATTATTATTACAATTGATTCATCATCCTCTAAAACTTTCTCATTTTATGTCAAGAGTGAACAAATGGACAAGTGCCGCTTCCATAATATTCTCCACACCTACAAACCCTTACATCTAATCGCTGTAGGTGATTTATTCAGATTACCTTCAAAATATCCCCGCAATGGATTGGCATAACAAATTTCATTTCTAAACTGTCAAAATTATTTTTTTTGTTTCTTTTTAAGTTTTTTTTGAGGGTCCATGGGAAAAAAGTGTGTCAAGAAGTTAATTTTGCAATAGCACTTTAAACATCTCATTTGACTTGGCTACAATTTATTGAGAAATAGGGGTTTGTTGACGAATCATTTCAGATTTATATCAATACAGTGAAACTTCGCAAAAGTGGACACCCACGAGCGCCTATATTTTGTACACATTTGGGAGGTGTTCAGTTATGAGAGGTTAACTCAAATGTGTTAATATAGCAAACGTCTCAGGAAAATTTTCTATAGAAATAAAATTTTGATAAAATATTCTATAGAAATAAAATTTTGATAAAATTTTCTATAGAAATAAAATTTTGATAAAATTTTCTATAGAAATAAAATTTTGACAAAATTTTCTATAGAAAGAAAATTTGTACAAAATTTTCTATACACGCTCACAAAAAATCGCTTCTGTAACATATACTCCCAAACATATTTTGCTTCAAGCATATAAAATTCTGATAAAATTTTCTATAGAAATAAAATATTGATAAAATTTTCTATAGAAATAAAATTTTGACAAAATTTTCTATAGAAATAAAATTGTGACAAAATTTTCTATAGAAATAAAATTTTGACAGAATTTTCTACAGAAATAAAATTTTGACAAAGAAAATTTTGACAAAAAGAAAGAAAATTTTGACAAAATTATATATAGAAATAAAATGTTGACAAAATTTTCTATAGAAATTAAATTTTGAAAAAATTTTCTATAGAAATAAAATTTTTAAAAAATTTTCTATAGAAATAAAATTTTGAAAAAATTTTCTATAGAAATAAAATTTTGATAAAATTTTCTATAGAAATAAAATTTTGATAAAATTTTCTATAGAAATAAAATTTTGACAAAATTTTCTATAGAAATAAAATGGGAAAAAAGTGTGTCAAGAAGTTAATTTTGCAATAGCACTTTAAACATCTCATTTGACTTGGCTACAATTTATTGAGAAATAGGGGTTTGTTGACGAATCATTTCAGATTTATATCAATACAGTGAAACTTCGCAAAAGTGGACACCCACGATCGCCTATATTTTGTACACATTTGGGAGGTGTTCAGTTATGAGAGGTTAACTCAAATGTGTTAATATAGCAAACGTCTCAGGAAAATTTTCTATAGAAATAAAATTTTGATAAAATTTTCTATAGAAATAAAATTTTGATAAAATTTTCTATAGAAATAAAATTTTGATAAAATTTTCTATAGAAATAAAATTTTGACAAAATTTTCTATAGAAAGAAAATTTGTACAAAATTTTCTATACACGCTCACAAAAAATCGCTTCTGTAACATATACTCCCAAACATATTTTGCTTCAAGCATATAAAATTCTGATAAAATTTTCTATAGAAATAAAATTTTGATAAAATTTTCTATAGAAATAAAATTTTGACAAAATTTTCTATAGAAATAAAATTGTGACAAAATTTTCTATAGAAATAAAATTTTGACAGAATTTTCTACAGAAATAAAATTTTGACAAAGAAAATTTTGACAAAAAGAAAGAAAATGTTGACAAAATTATATATAGAAATAAAATGTTGACAAAATTTTCTATAGAAATAAAATTTTGAAAAAATTTTCTATAGAAATAAAATTTTGAAAAAATTTTCTATAGAAATAAAATTTTGAAAAAATTTTCTATAGAAATAAAATTTTGATAAAATTTTCTATAGAAATAAAATTTTGATAAAATTTTCTATAGAAATAAAATTTTGACAAAATTTTCTATAGAAATAAAATTGTGACAAAATTTTCTATAGAAATAAAATTGTGACAAAATTTTCTATAGAAATAAAATTTTGACAAAATTTTCTATAGAAATAAAATTTTGACAAAATTTTCTATAGAAATAAAATTTTGACAAAATTTTCTATAGAAATAAAATTTTGATAAAATTTTCTATAGAAACAAAATTGTGACAAAATTTTCTATAGAAATAAAATTTTGTTAAAAATTTCCTATAGAAATAAAATATTGACAAAATTTTCTATAGAAATAAAATTTTGACAAAGTTTTCTATAGAAATAAAATTTTGACAAAATTTTCTATTGAAATAAAACGTTGACTAAATTTTCTATAGAAATAAAATTTTGACAAAATTTTCTATAGAAATAAAATTTTGACAACATTTTCTATAGAAATAAAATTTTGACAAAATTTTCTATAGAAATAAAATTTTGCCAAAATTTTCTATAGAAATAAAATAAAATTTCTATAGAAATAAAATATTCTGCAATTTTTGGTAGATTATTTTGCGATCGAATCTAAATTTTCAAAATTATTCAATTATTTGAAGGAAACTTCATTATTCCAAAAATTGATTGACAAGAGCAACAAAAGAAAAGAAAAATTAACAAACGTTTGGTATTTGCTCCATATAATGGAGAATTTATTATACAATACAAAAACGACGACGATCATTGTTCTTACAAAAACGATTTCCATATGCATTTTTTGTATATGTGTTAATTTTCATTGTTCTAACAGAAAAACAATAAAGAACAAAAATATATGAGAATAAAATTTTGCTTCTTCAATTCGAATTTGCAAGTCCATGTTTTCCCGTCTTTAGTTACACCACCACAATATGCGAATTTAAAACTTAGTTTCAAGGTTTCATTGTAATACGTGAGACTTTAATATACACGTACATTTTTGTACACCCATTATATGTATGGGGGGCTTGAATAGAGTAGAAAGTAAGAGGTGAAATTAATAAAATTTGGAAGGGTTCTTAACACCAGAAATATCACAATGGACTGAATAGTCTAAGTGAGCCTGAAACTGAATCGGGCTGCCAATTAAACCTAACCCTCGAAAGCTGAACCTACTGGAAGTTAAAGAGAAGATAACCATAGGTCTGTAGAACGTATTATATACTGAAAAAAATATTGACTTATTATGAAAGAGTATGCAACCTTCATTTTAGGACACGCAATTTATACAATATTAAGGACAACATTTCTTTAATATAATGAAATTTTAATTAAAATAAAGTTTATAATCTTTCCTTCAAAGTTCAAGTTTAGAATCTTTCCTACGTCGTATGTGTTTGATGTAAGGCATATTTTCTTTAAAAAAAAAAGAAAAACATTTTGGATTTAAAGAAATTGTCTTTAAATTAACTGAAATATTGAATCTTTAAATTTAAGATAAAAAAGCTTCAAATATATGATAACACTTAATTCGATGATTTTCGATGCATCTTTGGTTTAAAATTAGTTTTCGAATTAAGAAAATATTTTTTATTTTGAAGTATTTGTTATAATTTGAACTGACATTTGTTTGTACCTGAATAGCTTTATTAGTATATCACAAAAAGAGAATAAAAATTCGTTAAATAAAATCTGTATCCTAAATTTAATTTAATTGAATTTTTTTTTAATTAAATTTAGGACACAAATTTTGGAAATTTGCTACCCTCTGTTAAAGTCGTAGATCTTTGAAGTAAGGCACACTTTCCTTAAAGTAAAGAAAAACATTTTTAAAGTAAAGAAATTGTCTTTAAATCATCTGATATATAGTCTAAGACTTATTTTAAGAATTTGCATCGTTGGTTTAAAGTTTTTCTTTTTGCAATTAGAAAACTTGTTTTACTTTGAAGTATCTGTTATTATTGGGATTTTGTAACTGGAAATAGTAATTGTATATGAACACCGTTATTAATATATCGCAAAAAGAGATTGAAAATTCGACGAATGAGATCTGTATCCTAATTTTAATTTGATCCTTGATTTAATTTGATCCTAGATTTAAAGCTAGATAAGTCTTTAAAAAATATATTTATTTTAAAATTTTAAAGAAGTCGCATCTCTCGGCTCGGGATCAATATCAAAATCCACAAGGGAAGGTCAAAATCTTTGGATCCAAGTTATTTTTTTTTAAGTGTGCAAACAACAACATAAATTCTGATGCAATAACGAAATTAATTGATTCAATTAATTTTTTAATTTAAATGTCTTCAGCCACAAAAATGAGAGTCTCAGTCACAGTTTTAAATGGGCATTAAAAAATACTTGATTAAAAAATTATTTGATTTCTTTAGCAAATGTCAATTAATTTTTTAATGGATTCAATGAAAATTGTAATAGATATTGATTGTAAAACTCAATTATGTTTTTTTAATTAAAAGCGTAACTATATTCATTTACTTTCTTAACTGGCTTTGTGTTTGTTGTTTGTTTTTCAATTAAAAATTTAAATAATGTCCATCACTTTTTTAACTGACTTAGTCTTCCGAGTTTGATTAAAATGTTGATTGTTTCAATTAATTGTTTAATTAAAAATTTAAAAATTTTCAATCATTGACTTAATGTTTCTATCTTGATTAAAAAGTAAAATGCATCATTAATTACATATTAATTCAAAACTGTTTAAACTACAATCAACTTTTTAATTGCTGATATTTTTCTATGTAGATTCCATTTAGTAACAGATTTTTTCATTTATTTTTTTGTTTTTTCCATAAAAAAAAATATTTCATAATTTTCCTAACCATTCCATAACTTCCTCGTATTATTTTCTCTCCACTTGTTTATTTCTAACTATATTTTGTTATTCGCAAGTTTATTTATGAACCAATGGCATATATGGATGAGCGGAAGCCTAATGTTATGAGCGTATTAAAGTTCTCACATTTGTTGTACACCTGAAGAAATTTGTTTAACCAACAACATTTAAATCAGTTGACAAAACAAACTTGACAACATGAATGGAAAATTATTTTCGAAGAAATTTTCGTCAAAACTTTCCATTGATTTGTGTATTTTTTCTTACTACTTTTTTATGTTATTCATAAAACTCTCCTACACAACATTCCGATGATCCTAAATTCGAGCAATCATTCATTGTAAAATGTCTATGAGGGCTTTTCATCATCTTCATCATTAGATCATTGCGAGTGTCCATCATAGACACTCGCTCGCAAACACAAAACTGACACAATCTTTTTAATAGGAATTGTCATATTTCTAACGCCATCTAGCGGAGTCTTATTCAACTCGATATACAGATAAATAAAACCATCAATTGGAAAAATATCATTTTTCTACACCTAATATGGGTAAAAATTATTTTCGTATTTCTAATCAAATTTCGAAATTACATACTCTGAGAGGATTTTTGATATGTCTCTCTTTGGCACGAGTAAAGAAGAGAAACACAACTATTATTGATTTTATTAATTCTGTCCTATGATAAGAGTAGTGTGTTTTTTTTTTTTGAGTGTATAAAACCTGAGTTCTAAGGGAATAGATCTCAACCTACAACTACGAGGAGAGTCTTACTCACTAATGTCGTTTCAAAGGCCAATTCTCACAGAACAAAATCCACATATGTTGTCGCCAACGTCATCACCAAATGTCTGATGGCCTTTTAGGCCAAGCAAGCGTTCAGTCTTTGTGTGTTTTTGCGTTTTTTGCTGTAGTTGTTAACTTAAAGTTGATCTGGGTTGCTATTCTGGCTGGGTATTATTATGTTAGGTATCATGTTGTTGCCGCCACTTATACACCGATGTTCTGCTTCCTGGTAGGTAATAAATACTATCTTTTGCTTACAGATGGAAAGAGTAGCTCTGAGATGGATAGCACAACAGGCTGACAATGACGACTATCTTACGAATGAAAAGTTACGTAGTTTATATTTTTTGTTGCCAAGAACAATGATTGTGGCCCATTCGGTTTTATGGTATAGTCGACCAACATGACATTAGCATTATTTTTTGTTTTTTCATTTTGAGAGTTTTAGCTTTCCTCTGTCCCACCACCACTACCAGTATGGCATGTCACAACCATTATTATTTTCCTTTGACTTATTTAATTGGCCTACCTATTTTGATATTTTTAACGTGGCTTTATTATGTTATTGTTTCTTTTTTATCGTCATTATCATCATCATCATCTTCTTCGGAAGATATGTTGATATGCGTGAGCGTGTGTGAGTGTGCTTCTTCATAGTTTGTGTTTTTGCAAAAATTTCGGTTTCGTTGATTATGTCGTTTATGGATATTCTTGAGGGAGAATTTGCAAAGGCCTTACTATTGAAGCAATAAATAAGTTTGAAATAGAAAGCCTGGGTTTAGAAAGCCTTGGACGAAATATTAGGCAAAGATTTATACAGTGAAACCTCTCAGAAATGATATCCACAGCCCACAAAAGTGGCATTCACAAAAAGCAGTGATACACTACTTTTTATTTTTATAAAAAATACGAATTAATTGGATTTTATAATTTTTTTTACAAAAAGTTTTAACTAGATCTATATGAGATATATAGTGAGACCTCTCAGAAGTTGGTCGTCTACATTTTTTTCAACATTTGGGAGGTGTCCACCCACCTCTCTGCATTACCGTTGTATCACAAAAAAAATTACCAAACTGTATCAGAAAGTGTCGGTGACACTTTATCTAAAAAATTCTGTAATTGTAAAGTTATCCGGGGTCAACATTTGCAAAACCTGATGCACTAAAAAGGAACTAACTACAAAGTGGCACATTTTGGTAAAATGGTGGCACACAAATATAAAAAATAGCATTTAGTCTCGGTGGAAACCATTGATGCAGCTGTCATGGTTAATTTCCGCTTCTAAATGGCATTTAGTACAATTTTTTTTGTTTTCATTAATACTATGAATAAAAATTCCATTCCAATAACGAACATTTGCATGATATTTATGAAATTGTTTCGTTTATTCAATTTGAAGACAAAAAGTGCCTTTAACCTTATAAAAACTTTTCTACCAGTGTAAGAACGATGAGGATTCTTCATTATACCATCATGTTTTTTGGCCCAGTCATGGTAATTAAACTTTTTTTCTTTGTTAGTATTAGAATATAATCATGGCTTGATGTTTGTTGTTTTTTTAGCTACGTATTTTTTTTTGTTAACAATAAGAACCTTCTTATTAAATGTTATGATTAATTATAAATTTTGGTTGGCTTGTTTTCTTTCACTGTCTGAAAGTACCTGGTTTATGGCTTAACTTGAGCTCAGTTGCTTTTGTAAAGAATGAAAAATTAATATTTTTTTCTTTTTGTATATATATACAGAGTTTTTTTCTGACAATAATAATTTAGAATTCTTCACTTGTGACAGGCCAAAAGTCAAAGCTTAAGCTAAGAAAGCCAAAAATAATGTCATGTTATATATTAAGGTGATGTCATGTGTTATTTAATCATACACAATTTGAAAAAGAAAAAAGGAAAATGGCATTAACATCTCACATCTCTTCATTAAAAATTCAATGAGATCATATATTCAAAGTTCGCATAACTCCTGCAAGAAATTTCCCAGTTTATTTTCGTAGTAACATTTAACACAATATACATACAAAAATAATTTGAAAATTGGGGGGAATTTACAATTTACTCACGCTTTTACAGATTTTGTATCATACATATTTATTTTTATTTTTTTTTTATATACCTGAAAAGAAAAAGAGAGAAAATTGATTTAAAACATCTATACTAATAAAATATTTTGTAATAGTTTATATACAATTTAAGCATAATTTTCTCAATTTCAATGCAATTTGAATGGGTTTAATTGCTCCTAATATTTGGAAAGCAAAATATCCCTTGAATTGTTTAAAAATCCCGAGTTTATGTCGAGTTTTAGATATTTTAACGATTTTAGCTAGCACAAACAACGGTACTACAAAAAGAGAGAAATTGCTCACAATGGATCGTGATAACATGAAAATTAACATTTTTAAAGAAATTGAATTTTGGCAAAATTTTATTTCTTTAAAGAATTTTGTGAAAATTGTATTTCTTTAGAGTATATTGTGAAATTTTTATTTCTTTCTTTCAAAATTTTATTTCTATAGAAAATTTTGTCAAAATTTTATTTCTATAGAAAATTTTGTCTAAATTTTATTTCTATAGAAAATTTTGTCAAAATTTTATTTCTGTAGAAAATTTTGTCAAAATTTTATTTCTGTAGAAAATTTTGTCAAAATTTTATTTCTATAGAAAATTTTGTCCAAAGTTTATTTATATAGAAAATTTTGTCAAAATTTTATTTCTATAGAAAATTTTGTGAAAGTTTTATTTCTATAGAAAATTTTGTGAAAATTTTATTTCTATAGAAAATTTTGTGAAAATTTTATTTCTATAGAAAATTTTGTCAAAATTTTATTTCTATAGAAAATGTTGTCAAAAGTTGATTTCTATAGAAAATTTTGTCAAAATTTTATTTCTATAGAAAATTTTGTCAAAATTTTATTTCTATAGAAAATTTTGTCAAAATTTTATTTGTATAGAAAATTTTGTCAAAATGTTATTTCTATAGAAAATTTTGTCAAAAGTTGATTTCTATAGAAAATTTTGTCAAAATGTTATTTCTATAGAAAATTTTGTCAAAAGTTGATTTCTATAGAAAATTTTGTCAAAATTTTATTTCTATAGAAAATTTTGTCAAAATTTTATTTCTATAGAAAATTTTGTCAAAATTTTATTTCTATAGAAAATTTTGTCAAAATTTTATTTCTATAGAAAATTTTGTTAAAATTTATTTTTATAGAAAATTTGTCAAAATTTTATTTCTATAGAAAATTTTGTCAAAATTTTATTTCTATAGAAAATTTTGTGAAAGTTTTATTTCTATAGAAAATTTTGTGAAAATTTTATTTCTATAGAAAATTTTGTGAAAATTTTATTTCTATAGAAAATTTTGTCAAAATTTTATTTCTATAGAAAATGTTGTCAAAAGTTGATTTCTATAGAAAATTTTGTCAAAATTTTATTTCTATAGAAAATTTTGTCAAAATTTTATTTCTATAGAAAATTTTGTCAAAATTTTATTTGTATAGAAAATTTTGTCAAAATTTTATTTGTATAGAAAATTTTGTTAAAATTTATTTCTATAGAAAATTTGTCAAAATTTTATTTCTATAGAAAATTTTGTCAAAATTTTATTTCTATAGAAAATTTTGTGAAAGTTTTATTTCTATAGAAAATTTTGTGAAAATTTTATTTCTATAGAAAATTTGTCAAAATTTTATTTCTATAGAAAATTTTGTCAAAATTTTATTTCTATAGAAAATTTTGTCAAAAGTTGATTTCTATAGAAAATTTTGTGAAAATTTTATTTCTATAAAAAATTTTGTCAAAATTTTATTTCTATAGAAAATTTTGTGAAAATTTTATTTCTATAAAAAATTTTGTTGAAGTTTCAATTCTATATAAAATTTTGTAAAAATTTTATTTCTATATAAGATTTTGTCAAAATTTTATTTCTATAAAAAATTTTGTCAAAATTTTATTTCTGTAGAAAATTTTGTCAAAATTTTATTTCTATAGAAAATTTTGTCAAAATTTTATTTCTATCGAAAATTTTGTCAAAATTTTATTTCTATAGAAAATTTTGTCAAATTTTTATTTCTATAGAAAATTTTGTCAAAATTTTATTTCTATAGAAAATTTTGTCAAAATTTTATTTCTATAGAAAATTTTGTCAAAATTTTATTTCTATAGAAAATTTGGGAAAATTTTATTTCTATAGAAAATTTGGGAAAATTTTATTTCTATAAAAAATTTTGTTGAAGTTTATATAAAATTTCTATATGAAATTTTGTAAAAATTTTTATTTCTACATAAGGTTTTGTCAAAATTTTATTTCTATAGAAAATTTGTCAAAATTTTATTTCTATAGAAAATTTTGTCAAAATTTTATTTCTATAGAAAATTTTGTCAACATTTTATTTCTATAGAAAAATTAGTCGTTGATTTCCACAGAAAATTTTGTAAAATTTTTAATTCTATATAAAATTTTGTCAACATTTTTTGCTATAGAAAACTTTGTCATAATTTAATTTATATAGAAGATTTTGCTAAATTTCATTTATATAGAAGATTTCGCCATATTTCATTTTTATAGAATTTGTCAACATTTTATTTATTTATTTTGTCAAAATTATATTTCTTTTTTTGGAAATTCTTCCAATTTTCCTTCCTTGGTATATCGACCACACAAACATGTCTTCACTTTTTATGGTAAATATCTTTTGTTTATAAATAAACTGGCCCCAGTTTATCTTAGAAAAAAAAAAACATCAAACTGCACCACCCCTAATCAAAATATAACCATTAGTTATTGATTGTTTTAAACATAAAATCATATTATTTCCTATTTCCGCTTTAATCCATAAATACGTATGCATTCAAAATTAACCTAATGAATATGCCAATGATTTTGAATCATTCATTCATAAAATGACTGGCTGACTGACTAGTAAAGTCAAGCATGATTTATTAGAAAGACAAAAAAAATCAACAACAATGTCACAGTATCAGAAATCCTTTGAAAAAAATATGATGTCTCATTCAGCTAGAGATTGTTATCAATACCCTCACACCTTTTACCTTAAAAAGGAAGTAGCAATTAACCTTGTTTCCAATATGATGGCAAGTGTGACGTAGGTCATTTCGCATGCATCCATAGGTAAAACAACAAGGGAAAAAACAAAGTTTAACCCAACGTATGTTGTCTCCCACATAAGTAGGTCGAATGCCATTCAATAGCACAAGAAAAACAAAAACAACTAAAATTTTGTCTATTATCATTTGATATTCCCTCATCCCTTGCCTCTTGTCGTCGATACCATTAAATTAGTTCTAAATAAATAATTTATTGCAGCAAACCAATTTAGATGTTTTGTGGTTTTTTATCTGGTTGTAGTGTTTGTTTCTTTTATTTTTAATTTATGTTAATGTATATATGTTCATATATAGATATCTATTATTGAAAATTATTGAAATAAGTTAAAAACAAAAATTTTGATTCTCGCCAAATTTTTGCTTTTTGTGTTGGGTAAACAGGTTGCTATTGGCTTATTTTCTTCTTCTATTTTTCTATAATTTTTTTATAGATGTTTTATTTTTTTTTTTAATTTTTTCAAAGTTCTGGTTTTTTAATTTCCGCAAATTTTACATAATTTTGCATGTTTCTTTTTGCTAGAGTTAGTTGCTTGCTTTAAAGACATTCCCATAATTTTTTAGTTACTGCTGCTTGGTTGTTGTTTTAACCGCTTGTGTCGACATGGTTAACCTTCATGAGATTTTGCAAAAAACAAAAAATTAAATAAATATAAGAAAACAGAGTTCATGAACTCGTGATTTCTTTTGCGATATATTTTTTCTCTCTATACTAAATAAGAAAAAAAGAGATTAAAAAACAAAATAAACACAAAGACTGATTATTTTCTCGGCGGGCATTAGCTCAAATGACCAAGTGGAGCGTATCGTTTGTGTTTTTTTCTTTTACTCACAGCAGATGAATCAAGCGGAAAAAGTAGTCAGTCAAAAATTCAAGTTCATGGATTTTTAAGGTTAATGCAAGTAAATGCAATATGTTAAATATTAAAAAAATGAACAACAAAAAAATAGAATTTCTAATAATAAAAACAAAAATGACGGAGATGTCCAGAATTTTGTCAAGTTTTTACTCCTATAGAAAATTTTGTCAACATTTTATTTCTCGAGATAATTTTGTCAAAATTTTATTTCAATACAAAATTTTATTTCTTTAGAGAAATTTGTCAAAATTTTATTTCTATACAAAATTTTATTTCTATAGAGAATTTTGTCAAAATTTTATTTCTTTAGAGAAAATTTTCAAAATTTTATTTGTATAAAACATTTTGTAAAAATTTTATTTCTATAGAAAATTTTGTCAAAATTTTATTTCTATAAGAAATTTTATCAGAATTTTATTTCCATAGAACATTTTGTCAAAATTTTATTCCTATAGAAAATTTTGTCACAATTTTATTCCTATAAAAAAAAACTTTGTGTAAATTTTATTTCTATAGAAAATTTTGTCAAAAATTTTATTTCTAAAGAAAATCTTGTCAAAAATTTCATTCCTATAAAAAATTTTGTCAAAATTTTATTTGTATAGAAAATTTTGTCAAATTACTACTTCTATAAAAAAATTGACAAAATTTTATTTATATACAAAATTTTATTTCTTTAGAGAAATTTGTCAAAATTTTATTTCTATACAAAATTTTATTTCTATAGAGAATTTTGTCAAAAATTTATTTCTAAAGAAAATTTTGTCAAAATTTTATTTCTATAGAAAATTTTGTCAAAATTTTAATTCTATAGGAAATTTTGTCAGAATTTTATTTCTATACAAAATTTTATTTCTTTAGAGAAATTTGTCAAAATTTTATTTCTATACAAAATTTCATTTCTATAGAGAATTTTGTCAAAATTTTATTTGTATAAAACATTTTGTGAAAATTTTATTTCTATAGAAAATTTTGTCAAAATTTTATTTCTAAGGAAATTTTGTCAGAATTTTATTTCCAAAGAAATTTTTGTCACAATTTTACTCCTATAGAAAATTTTGTCACAATTTTATTCCTATTGAAAACTTTGTGTACATTTATTTCTATGGAAAATTTTGTCAAAAATTTTATTTCTATAGAAAATTTTGTCAAAATTGTATTTCTATAGGAAATTTTGCCAAGATTTTGTTTCTATAGAAAATTTTGTCAAATTATTACTTCTATAGAAAATTTGGACAAAATTTTACATATATACAAAATTTTATTTCTTTAGAGAAATTTTGTCAAAATTTTATTTCTATACAAAATTTTATTTCTATAGAAAATTTTGTCAGAATTTTATTTCTATAGAAATTTTTGTCACAATTTTATTCCTATAGAAAATTTTGTGTAAATTTTGTAAAATTTTTGTCAACATTTTATTTCTAAAGAAAATTTTGTCAAGGTTTTATTTCTATAGAAAATTTTGTCAAATTAGTACATTCATAGAAAATTTTGTCAACATTTTATTTCTATAGAAAATTTTGTCAAAAATTTTATTTCTAAACAAAATTTTGTCAAAAATTTTATTTCTATAGAAAATTTTGTCAAAATTTTATTTCTAAAGAAAATTTTGTCAATATTTTATTTCTATAGAAGATTTTGTCAAAATTTTATTTCTATAGAAAATTTTGTCAAAATTTTATTTCTAAAGAAAATTTTGTAAAAATTTTATTTCTAAAGAAAATTTTGTCAATATATTATTTCTATAAAAAATTTTGTCAAAATTTTATTTCTATATAAAATTTTGTCAAAATTTTATTTCTATATAAAATTTTGTCAAAATTTTATTTCTAAAGAAAATTTTGTCAAAATTTTATTTCTACAGAAAATTTGGCAAAATTTTATTTCTATAGAAAATTTTGTCAATATTTTATTTCGATAGAAAATTTTGCCAAAAATTTTATTTCTATAGAAAATTTTGTCAAAATTTTATTTCTATAGAAAATTTTGCCAAAAATTTTATTTCTATAGAAAATTTTGCCAAAAAAAAAACTTTTAAGAGGACAAAACAATAACAAAAATAAAGAAATAGTATCTACTGAGGAAATCCCACCAAATCCCTAAAAGTTTCGTCCCCATTCCCGAAAAAATATCCACAATGTTGAGAAAAATGTCAAATGTCTTTTTAAATTAAAATTTTGGATTTTTAATTCACTCCGTTCAGATTCATCTTACCGTTATTAATTAATCATTTTAGTCATAGCTCGTTTGTTTTTTGATTTTTTTATGTTATTGTGAATTTTTTTGTCATGATTTTTTACTGTCAAATTTCATTGACAAATGAATATATTTTTATTTTTTTTTGTTTAAATAAACAACAACCATATATTACCAACTCTTGGCTTTGTATGTGCATACGCCCCACCTTCGTATATCTTTAAATAAATAGGTTTTTGGTGAATTTTAAGAAATCATCACGAACAAACTGGTAGGAATAAAAAACCATGCAAAAAAAAATAAATAAAAAAGCAACGCACTTCTGAATAAAATAAATTGAATTGATTTTTTGCGTTTATTTTTTGTCCCTAGTATTTTTTTTTTTAATTTTACAAGTACATACTCGAAACGAAAAAAAAAAAAACAAACAAGACATAAGAGGCTGGCTGGCTCAGTGGCGCATATTGAACAAGTAAAAAGACCTAGACCTACCTTTTAAAAGTGATGTTTTTTGTGAATATGCAAGTAACCTTGTAAAAATACAAACAAAAAAATCTATACAAGTACCTATATCAAATTGTTCATATTTTAAATTCAGGTAAAAATTCCTGCTATTTGCTATTTGTTAATTTCTAGAAGTATCACCTAATATAAATGCTTGTTTTATTTTTTTTTTTTTTTTGGATAATACATAATTAATGTATTAAAATCATATTCTATTTTAAATGTATATATTATTGTTTCATAGCCATTGGAGCGTATGTTTAATGGCCTAGGGGGACCCCCATCCATAAATCACTCATACTCCAGAGGAGGTCCATTAAAAGGAAACATTAACTAATCCATCATATACGCGTCATGTTTTAGGCTTTTATATGTAAACAGCAAGATACCAAAATTGGCTGATTTATTAATTCCACAATAATGGTAGAATTCTGCCGGAAATAGAAAAATATGCTTATTTCTATATGCTGTTTAGCAAAATATACACCGTTAGAAAAAATTGGGACATAGGAACCACTAGAGTTTGATATTAACTTTTAAAGGTAATGGTTAAAAAAATTACAAAAATGAAACAATTAATGTTTTGATTTCAGTATTTAGTTTACACAATTTTTAAAATAGGTAATAAGGCCTAAAAAAATTATGAAACTATAGAGCGTATACGTAATAATAATATTAATTGCAAGACAAACAAAAAAATTACAAAATATATAAAAATTTTAAGTAAAAAAAACAAATGGGAAAAAGTTGAAATTATTGATTTGAAAGAAAATAAATAAATTAAAAAAATGTTTTTCCGTCTTTATTAAAAATCGGTATAAGATCACAAATAAAGTTATGAAACTATAGAGCGTATACGTAATAATAATATTTATTATAGGACAAAATGCTTTTATGAAAATATTTAAAAAGATTAAGTAAAAAATTAAAAATTAATTAAACTGTTCATATGTTAGAATAAACGAGTTTCTACAAATTTACCTATAGTACATAAATATTATTGACTTTATTCAATTCGCATACGTAATATGTTCAACCAGTTGGAAATGTAAGTACCCGTGTAAAAATTGGGGGATTTAATTAGATATGATTAGATCTCAAAATTAGCCATTTTAGATCTAAGCATATCTACCTAGATATGCTTAGACAGAATTAGATATAATTATATATAATTCTATATATGACGAGATCTAACATCAGATCCGACTATATATAGAGATAGATTGAATCATATCTAAGACATTAGATCTAGGCCAATATAGACATATGATCAGATCTAACTCAATAGTAATTACACACAAAAAAATTTCACGAAAATTTTTCCAATTAAAATTTTAATTGAGTTTTAAAAAATATTTAATTAAAAATTTTATTGATTCAACAAATTTTTTAATTAAAACAAAAATCAATCACAAAAATAATAGTATCACTTATTTTTTTAATTGGATCAATTAACTTTTTAATTGATACTATCATTTCTGTGATTGAAGACATTTCAATTAAAAATTAATTGGATCAATTAATTTCGTGATTGAATCAGAAAAAATTTTGTTTGTGTGTAGATATGATTAAATCTTACCAATTTTCGGATCTACTCATATCTAATTGTATCAAATTAGATCTCTCAATTTTTACTCGGGCAATATAAATTAGAAAGGATGTGTGAAAGCTGCAAAACATTTTATTACACAGAAAAAATGTTCACAAACATTTTTCCAATTAAACTCTTAATTGAGTTTTAAAAAATATTCTATTAAAAATTTAATTGATGCAACAAATTTTTTAATTGAAACAAAAATCACAAAAATTAATATCAATTAATTTTTGAATTGAATCAATTTCAATTAATTTTTTTGAATGACCCTAACATTTCTGTGATTGAAGACATTTCAATTAAAAATTAATTGCATCAATTAATTTCGTGAAGACAAAAAATATTTTTTGTGTGTACGAAATTGCATAAAAAGTTTAAGTGAAAAAATCAAAGATTAATGCAATTGTACCAAAATTAGAATGCAATATTTTCTATAAATTTACATATAAAATAAATAAACATTAATGACTATATGAACTTATATATTCGATCAGTTTGACGTCTAAGCAATATACATTTGGAAAAATGTGCGTACGTTTAAAAATGTAATCTGTTGAAAACAAAAATTTTAAATTTTGATTTTAAAGAAAATAATGACTTTAGAAAAATTTATTTACGAAATTGGAAATTGTTTGTTTTTTTTTTATATATAAAGGGGTATATTTTTTATACGTATAAGCATATTTAATAAGCCCGCATAGCGTATACGTAATATTATTATTTTTATTATTTATGTTTATTTATAATTCAAACAGTTAAAGATCATCATAGCGTATAGGAAATTTTAATTTTTTTCATTGGAATAAAAAAATTACGTAAAATTTTCATTTAGTAGAGGATTTTAGGCTTTCAAACGTATAAGCAATATTATTTAGTAAATCTACATAGCGTATAAGTAATATTATTATGTATGTATTCATTAATTATTATTTTTCGAAATCGTCGTTACGTATAAATAATTTTAATTCTTCATATTGGAATGGAAAATTATGAAAAATTTTTCATTTTATGATTATTAGTGGAGGATTTTAGGATTATTAGATGAGTACAATTTGAACCATGCTACATATCATACATCTCATACGCCCTAATGTACGTTTTCTACACACTTTTAGACTACATTTACACTATTTTCGAAATTTTAATTCTATAATTTTCACACCAGATCTTAAATAGAAAAAAAGGACGATTTTCTTTATATAGTGTAAGATATCTAGAACAATATGATTGAATGAAAAATTGATATTACTTATACGGCCTATAATATATACACTATATATTTATAAATAAATTTGGGAGGTGCCCAATTAAATTATAAAATTAAATTATTATTTTAAATGTGTTAATATATCAACGTCTCAAGACAATTGTCCACTTTTGAGAGATGCCCTTGTTTAAGAATGTCCAAGTATGAGAGGTTTCACTTTATATTTTAGGCCTATTGCAAATATATCAAATTCTTTTTTTTTGTATACATAGAGCTTCCTATGATCCCACAAGGACTATTTGTTATAAAATAAAACTTGGATGTTTTGTCAACCACGCCAGTTCCAACTAAGCCTAAATTAGCTCTCGAAAAAAGCAAGAAAAGAAAACAAATGTCTATGGCCATTACTTTCATTTATGTTTTGTGGTTTGGCCATAAAAATGCATGAATTCATTTAGTATTTTTGTTTATTTCCTTTCTCTCTGCAAACAAATGTGGGTCTTTAAGTATCGCACCACCTACATTGGAAAAAAAACAGGGGGATTTGGCGCCCCCATTGTTTTCTCCACTTCTTTCCCTGTTGCTTACGCACATTAACCCAATGAGGGTCATAGAAATAAGTGTCAACTGCTATATTATGCCTGTCTAATTGAATTCACCATCACCACCACCAAAATGGGGTGGGTATTGAACGGCAATCATTAACTTTCGCTAGGCAAAATAGAAGTGAAAAGTATGAAAAGCAAAATGTAGTACTTCACATTTAGGGTATAATATGGATTGTGTAGAAATAATTAACATGGTATGGAGGGAGTCCCAGTGGTTGAGTTTTACTAAATTCCAAGAATTTGGTAATTTAATACTGAACACTCAAGTTTAAGGATATTTATTTATGATAAAGTGAATTTAAGAGAAAAAAGGTTTTCACCATATCATATTATATTATTTGTGTTAAGAAATAAGGTTCAATTTCTAGTGTTTTTTCTAGAAATTTGGATTTATGTTCATCCTTTGATAAACTTTAGGGAAAGTGTGTAAAGACCTTTCAAATTTTATTTGAGGAATAAAAAAATATGGAAAGTTGTAGCAGAACGGAAAATATAAAAGTTTGGTATAATCAGGCAGTTTTATAGCTAAATACCAAAAGTAGATTCTATATAAATTATACGATATTTACGAAAAATTAATATCGATTATACGCCTCTCTGTACAATTACTATTACTTATACGCCAAACTGGATACCTAATTAACATCCGATTTAAAATCCAACATCTATGCAACTAGAATGACGAAATTAAGCGAAATAATTCAGATATATCATAAGACAATGTCTAAAATACCGCAGAGATCAATGGGCTCACCTTCATTGACGGAACGGAAATAATATTACTCATACTCTTGTTTGAAAAGGAAACATATCGTAGCTCTTTAAAAACGATTTATTCATGCTATGAAATCTAGAGCTCATATTCAAAACAATTTACAGATAGTTTATCGAAGAGATTTCTAGGGTAAAAGTATGTTTAAAGTATATTACCAAAAATATTCTACCAAAATTTGGGAAAATTTTACCAAAACAATAGCAAAAAAAAAATCTTATTTTTTCAAAATTTTATTTCTATAGAACATTTTACAAAATTTTTTCTCTATAGAAAATTGTGTCAAAATTTTATTTCAATAGAAAATTTAGTAAAACTTTATTTCTCTAAAATTTTGTCAAAATTTTATTTTGCGAAAAAATGTCAAAATTTTATTTCTATAAAAATGTTTATCAAAATTTTATTTCTATAGAAAATTTTTTTCTACAGAAAAATTTATCAAAAATTTTATTTCTTTAGAAAATTTTGTCAAAATTTGTTTTCTACAGAAAAATTTATCAAAAATTTTATTTCTTTAGAAACTTTTGTCAAAATTTTATTCCTATAGAAAATTTTGTCAAAATTTTATTTTCTGTAGAAAAATTTATCAAAAAATTTATATCTTTAGAAAATTTTATTCATATAGAAAAGTTTGTCAAAATTTTATTTCAATAGAAAATTTTATAAAGTTTTTTTTTTTTTCTGCAGAAAAATTTATCAAAAATTTTATTTCTTTAAAAAATGTTGTCAAAATTTTTTCCTATAGAAAATGTTGTAAAAATTTTATTTCTGTAGAAAATTTTGTCAAAATTTTATTTTTGTAGAAAATTTATCAAAAATGTTATTTCTTTAGAAAAAGTTATCAAAAATTTTATTTCTTTAGAAACTTTTGTCAAAATTTTATTCCTATAGAAACTTTTGTCAAAATTTTATTCCTATAGAAAATTTTGTCAAAATTTTATTTCTGTAGAAAATGTTGTCAAATTTTTTTTTCTATAGAGAAATTTATCACAAATGTTATATCTTTAGAAAATTTTATTTACATAGAAAATTTTGTAAAAATTTTATTTCAATAGAAAATGTTGTAAATTTTTTTTCAATAGAAAATTGTGTAAATTTTTTTTCTGCAGAAAAATTTATCAAAAATTTTATTTCTTTAAAAAATTTCAAAATTTTATTTTTATAGAAAATTTTATCAAAATTTAAAAATTTTGCAAAATTTTGTTTTTATAGAATATTTTTTAAAAATGTTATTTCTACATATAATTTTGGCAAAATTTTATTTCTATAGACAATTTAGTCAAAATTTTATTTTTATAGAAAATTTTGTCAACATTTTCTTTTTATACAAAATTTTGTAAAAATTTTATTTTTATAGAAAATTTTGTCAAAATTTTATTGTTATAGAACATTTTTCAAAATTTTTTTCTGTATAAAAATTTTTTCAAAATTTTATTTCCATAGAAAATGTTGTCATAATTTTATTTCTATAGAAAAGCTTTTCAAAATTTTATTTTTATAGAAAAATTTGTCAAAATTTTATTTCTATAGAAAATTTTGTCAAAATTTTATTTTTATAGAAAAATTTGTCAAAATTTTATTTTTATAGAAAATTTTGTCAAAATTTTATTTTTATAGAAAAGTTTTTTAAAATTTTATTTTTATAGCAAAGTTTTTCAAAAATTTATTTTTTTAAAAAAGTTTTTCAAAAATTTATTTTTATAGGAAAGTGTTTCAAAATTTTATTTTTTAGAAAATTTTGTCAAAATTTTATTTCTATAGAAAATTTTGTCAAAATTTTATTCTATAGAATATTTTGTCAAAATTTTATTTCTATAGAAAATTTTGTTAAAATTTTATTTCTATCAAAAATTTTGTCACAATTGTATTTTTATAGAAAATTTTGTCAAAATTTTATTTTGATAGAAAATTTTGTCAACATTTTATGTTTATAGAAAAATTTGTCAAAATTTTATTTTGATAGAAAATTTTGTCAAAATTTTATTTTTGTAGAAAATTTTGTCAAAATTTTATTTTCATAGAAAATTTTGTCAAAATTTTATTTTCATAGAAAATTTTGTCAAAATTTTATTTTGATAGAAAATTTTGTCAAAATTTTGTTTTTATAGAAAATTTTGTCAAATTTTTATTTTTATAGAAAAGTTTTTTAAACATTTATTTCTATAGAAAACTTTTTCAAAAATTTATTTTTATAGAAAAATTTTTTAAAAATTTATTTTTATAGAAAAGTTTTTCAAAATTTTATTTTTATAGAAAATTTTGTCAAAATTTTATTTTCATAAAAATTTTTGTCAAAATTTTATATTTATAGAAAATTTTGCCAAAATTTTATTTTTATGGAAAAGTTTTTTAAAATTTTATTTTTATAGAATAGTTTTTCAAAAATTTATTTTTATAGAAAATTTTTTCAAAATTTTATTTCTATAGAAATTTTGTCAAAATTTTATTTCTATAGAAAATTTTGTCAAAATGTTATTCTATAGAATATTTTGTCAAAATTTTATTTCTATAGAAAATTTTGTTAAAATTTTATTTCTATCAAAAATTTTGTCAACCTTTTTATTTTTATAGAAAATTTTGTCAAAATTTTATTTTGATAGAAAATTTTGTCAAAATTTTATTTTTGTAGAAAATTTTGTCAAAATGTTATTTTCATAGAAAATTTTGTCAAAAATTTATTTTTATAGAAAAGTTTTTCAAACATTTATTTTTATAGAAAAGTTTTTCAAAATTTTATTTTGATAGAAAATTTTGTTAAAATTTTATTTTTATAGAAAATTTTGTCAAAATTTTATTCTATAGAATATATTGTCAAAATGTTATGTCTATAGAAAATTTTGTCAAAATGTTTATTTCTATAGAAAATTTTGTCCAAATTTTATTTCTGTAGAAAATTTTGTCAAAATTGCATTTCAATAGTTATCGAATTTTTTTGCAAATCTATAATATGTACCAACATCAAAATGAAAAGCTCAATTTTAAATCATCCCTAAAATATTTCCCAGATCTGAAGACACAAAACACAACGTATTAAAAACTAATTAAATACCCAAAAAATTGAACTTCAAATTATAATGTGTATCGTGTTTTTTTTTTTCTATTTAGTATTCAAGGTAGCTTCATCAAAAAAAAAAAAAAAACAAAATGTTGTTTTTTATCGTTAGTGGTTTAATGGTGTTTTATTATTGTTATTTGTTGTTTTGTTTTTGTTTCAAATTCAAGTACTTAGTATTTATTTTTTGTTTCGGTGCGTTTTATTTGAGTTATTTTTCCATTGTTATTTTTGCACGAAAAAGTTATCATTTATAGAAGGAAGCAAACAGTGGATGGCTGTAATGGTTGTGGTAGCATGAAGGTATTTGGATATTGTTGAACAATGAGTGAGGCCCGGGTGTACTTGAAAATATTCGAATTTATTGTCATAAACAAAAAAAAAAAGAAGCCAAAGAAAAAAAATCGCCAAAAAATGTACTTGAAATATTTTTTTAATAATGAATGCATTATTATATTTCATTATTTTGAGGGTGATAATGATAATTATTGCTATAACAATTATGTGTATTAAAGTTTCTACTACTACCATTAAGCTATACCATCTAGGCGGCAAAAGCACTTCTCATCTATTTAACTACAATACAATAATATTTAATTTTTTTGGTGAATAGTTTTTGCACAGTAATGCCTAACATAAAGCCGGCCCCTTGTATTGTGTGTGTTTTTTGTTTGTTTTTGGTTTTTGATAAAAATTAATCCACATCGCCTCACAACAAATCAAACTTCCCAAATTATAATCATGATTCAATGTTAAAATTTTTGGAATCCCAACAATTGGTATAGCGTTGTTTTTTTTCAAACTTCTTTTTGTTTTTGCCATTTAAGCAGACAATTGCCAACCACATCATTCAATACCAGACCATAAATTATTTCAATAGAATATTGAATTTAACTTTTTTTCAATGGCTATAAAGTCTTTTTCTACGAGCACGTCTAATTACTTAAGGCCAACTATAATATGCCGTAGGTCAGAATTATTATAACGTAACAAACGACCTATTTTTTATTCTACAATATATACTGATGTACCAAAGTACAAAAGTGGTGTCTGGCTTACTAAGCCTTGAACAACATATGAGAATGCCAAATTTCTCACCGTTAAGCTAAAAATGGATTATCAAGGACTATGTCCAAAAAACAATATTTTTCTTCGGAGCGAAATTTTACTCAAAAGAAATTCTTCTTTGTTATAAAATATTGTTTTAATCCAAATTTATAACAAGCATTGCAGCGATTGTCCCTTATATTTTCTATTTGGTTTTAAGAAAAATTTTTAGCAAAACAGAAAACTTCGTTAGATAAAAACTCTTCAGTGTAGTACTTAAGGCTAAGTAGTGTAAGATGTATTACTATATACCTAAAGCCAACGTCTACCATCAAGCCTTATTTGGTAAAAAAAAAAAACACTCTCCCAACATAAATTGGGTTTAGTGGATAATTGTCCTCCCTCTTTAAATTTTATGTAAATATTTCATCATAGAGTTAAAAAATGGTTCAAAGTTACCTAAAGCTTACTAAATCTGACAGAAAGAAGCTTGGAATTCGTTAATAAAAAGTAGGCCTACAAAATTTACTAGTCCGCTTTTAGATCCCCTACCACGGTTGCCACAGTTGGTAGAATTCTATCTATAAAATGGTACATTCTTTACTGTTTGGTAGATTGGTAGAATTCTTCATATTTTGTTAGATTTTGCAAAATATTCCTCTTCAACATAGAGGTACTAAATTTTCTATAGAAATAAAATTTTGACAAAATTTTCCAAAGAAATGAAATTTTGATAGTATTTTCTATAAAAATAAAATTTTGACAAAATCTTCTATAGAAATAAGATTTGGCAAAATTTTATATTTATATATTTTTAAAATATGAAATTTTGACATTTTAAATAAAAAAAATTGGCAAAAATCTCTATAGAAATGAAGATTTGACAAAATTTTCTATACAAATAAAATTGTGACAAAATTTTATATAAAAATAAAGTTTTAACAATATTTTCTACAAAAAATAAAAATGTTCTATAGAAATAAAATTTTGAAAAAATGTTTTATAGAAATAAAATTTTGACAAAATTTTCGATAGAAATAAAATTTTGACAAAATTTTCGATAGAAATAAAATTTTGACAAAATTTTCTATAGAAATAAAATTTTGATAAATTTTTCTATAGAAATAAAATTTTGATAAAATTTTCTATAGAAATAAAATTTTTACAAAATTTTCTATAAAAATAAAATGTTAAAAAAAAAGTTTCTATAGAAATACATTTTTGACAAAATTTTCTATAGAAATAAAATTTTGACAAAATTTTCTATAGAAATAAAATTTTGACAAAATTTCTATAGAAATAAAATTTTGACAAAATTTTCTATAGAAATAAAATTTTGACAAAATTTTCTATAGAACTAAAAATTTGGCAAAATTTTCTATAGAAATAAAATTTTGACCAAATTTTCTATAGAAATAAAATTTTGACAAAATTTTCTATAGAAATAAAATTTTGACAAAATTTTATATAGAAATAAAATTTTGACAAAATTTTCTATAGAAATAAAATTTTGACAAAATTTTCTATAGAAATCAAAGTTTGACAAAATTTTCTATAGAAATAAAATGTTGACAAAATTTTCTATAGAAATAAAATTTTGACAAAATTTTCTATAGAAATAAAATGTTGACGAAATTTTCTATAGAAATAAAGTTTTGACAAAATTTTCTATAGAAATAAAATGTTCGTATTGTTTGTTATTGTTGGTTTCTCTTCAATCATTATTGTTGTTTTTGATCTCAGCCTAAAACCATGCATTGTCTAAACTACAAGTGTAACTTAACCAACAGAGGAAAAGCATGCTTGTCAAATTTATTTGGGCAAAGCCCTATAGACTGCAAGATGGTTGGATGGACGCACGTTTCGGAATTACCACATTCCTCATCAGCATCCTCTACTTGCAGCAAAACTATCAAACAATTATCAGAATAAATTCGGGTAATTCACTCAACCCAAAGTGAAATGAAAGAAAGGTTTGATAGTCGGCTACTGCCTAAACAAATTTGCAAGTTTGACAAAATTTTCTATAGAAATATAATTTTGATAAAATTTTCTATAAAAACAAAATTTTATATAAAAATAAAGTTTTGACAATATTTTCTATAAAAAAGAAATAAAAATAAAATTTTGACAAAATTTTCTATAGAAATAAAATTTGGACAAAATTTTCTATAGAAATAAAATTTGGACAAAATTTTCTATAGAAATATAATTTTGATAAAATTTTCTATAAAAACAAAATTGTGACAAAATTTTATATAAAAATAAAGTTTTGACAATATTTTTTTATAAAAAAAGAAATAAAAATAAAATTTTGACAAAATTTTCTATAGAAATAAAATTTGGACAAACTTTTCTATAGAAATAAAATACTGACAACATTTTTATAGAAATAAAATTTTCACAAAATAACATTTTTTGGTAAAATTTGTTCCAATTATTGGTAGATTATTGTTGGCTCGAGTGGCAACAGTGTCCCCTACCCAAACAAATTTGTTCGTATCGAAGAATGATTTGGTATTCTAGTACTTAAAAATTTCTTGAATTTTTTTACCTACACTTTTTTTAATGTTTGATGTTTTCCTAACACTATACCATTAACTGCCGATTTTTTGCGAAAACCTGAATTTGAATATTTAATATTCTCTGCCATCATCCCCTTCTTTGTGGGTTTGTTCAATAAAAAAAAGGTGTCAATTTCAGTTTATAACAATTGCTGGAATTAATTTACGATTACGGGCATTTATTTTTGCTAACTCATACAATTTCGTTAGACTTTCGAAAAATTATCCGAATGGGTTTTTGTTTTCTTTTTGGCTTTGTTGTTTTTGGGCTTTATTTTAATTCTTTATGGCGGTTGGCGGTGGTATAATTTTTGCTTGGCTTTAATTTCAAATGCGGGCAAAACATTGTTTTTCTTTTGTTAATTTATTCCCCCTCAAAATTGTTGGTCATGTGTTACAATTCCATATTTATAGGTGAGTGTGTGTGTTTTTTTGTTGCAAATTCGTTGGTTGGTTTTTTGCCGTCTGGTTTTGGCATTCTTTTGGTTTTCACGTTCTGAGCACATGTGATAACCTTGACTTAACTTTAGGAGCAATGAACGTTTTGGCAAAAATGTTTTTATTATTAAAATTAGTTAAGGAAACACAGCCAAAAATAAAGGCAGAAATGAAGTAAAAGCTCCAATACCACCACCAACACCACAAGCTTGAACATGCGAAACACCTCAAATAACTAGCAAACAATTGGCAAAACGAATACACTACCACCACCATCATGGCCATCATTATTATACCTCAAATTGTTATAATACGTGTTGGACTTTGTTATTTTTTTCTTGTGGAAAATGATAATCATTTTACAAAAAGTAAAATTTCTCAGTAAAAAAAATAAAACTACAAAAATTATGCGTATATTATTTGTAAGCCTGGTTTTTTTTTTTTAGCCGGCAATGTCATACTACCGGCCAACCGACCGGAAAGCCAAAGTTTCGTTGGGAATGACGGTTACGGTGCTGCTGCTGCTGATGATGACAACGACTATGATGTTGGCCCCATCATATGGCCTATGGGTTTTGTGTTAGTGTTATGGTTCACTAAGCAATATCAGCACCACGTGAGGGCAGAGAAAAGAAACAAAAACAAGATAAAAACCATAACAATAGCATAGCAAAGAAAACAAAACAAGAATAAAACATAATTAACCCTCGGTACATGATGCGTATGAAGACAACATAAAAACACACACATATACACTCACACACACATACTACATGATGTGGTGCTGGCGTCATTGTTGTTGTTTCCTATTGCTGGCTACCAAAACAAAGTTTGTTACTTGAGTCTTTTGTTTTCATTTTAAATTAAATTAAGCTTTACAATCTAGAATCTTGGAATTAGGAAGTAACATACAATTTATGACTACATCTAGAATTAAAAGTACAAAGTTTTTTTTTTTTTTTTTAAAAAAGGGGGTAATTAAAAAAGAAAATAAAATATTTTTGAATTTTTCATTCTATAGGCCCGCAGAAATATAATTAAAGTACGTTAAGATTGGCTGAGAATATTATGGGGTTCATTTTTCGCTTGAAATATTACCTAAAATTTAAAAGACAGTTTATTTAAATCAATTAAAAATAATGGTTATTTTTTTTAATGTCTTTTGTACTATAAAATTTTTTACTCTTACTATAGAAAAAATATAAGTTCCAATTTTTTCCAATTAACAAAAGCCCATCATTTCGGACAACAATATCAAGTTTTTGCAGTTTATTAAAAGTACAAAGTTTTTTTTTTTTTTTTAAAAAAGGGGGTAATTAAAAAAGAAAATAAAATATTTTTGAATTTTTCATTCTATAGGCCCGCAGAAATATAATTAAAGTACGTTAAGATTGGCTGAGAATATTATGGGGTTCATTTTTCGCTTGAAATATTACCTAAAATTTAAAAGACAGTTTATTTAAATCAATTAAAAATAATGGTTATTTTTTTTTAATGTCTTTTGTACTATAAAATTTTTTACTCTTACTATAGAAAAAATATAAGTTCCAATTTTTTCCAATTAACAAAAGCCCATCATTTCGGACAACAATATCAAGTTTTTGCAGTTTAATTTGACGTAGAACAAAGAATGACAAATTAAAAAAATCATTTCCATATAAAACATTAAATGTTACAAATAGATCCCAAATGTCTTGACTTAGAAAATTTTTGGTGATTTGTAAAGGACATTAATTGCAATATTTTGTGTGTGTATATTGTTTTAATAGGTTAAACAATATACACACAAAAAGTAAGGTGAATTTGTTTGTAAATTGAAAATTTCGTGAAATATTAAAATTTTTCCTTTTAAAGTAATTTCGAAATGGAACGAGTGCATTAAATCCGAAAAGGCACTCTTTTCGTCGTCCGATTACGACAAGCGTAAATATATTACAAAAAAAAAACGGACTCGAACTGCAAAAAATTGAAAAATTTGATTAATCCATTTTTTTTTTAATTTTTTAATGTCTTCAATCACAGAAATTAAAAAAAATATTGATCCAAACAAAAAATTAATTGATACCATTTTTTTGTGATTGGTTTTTGTTTAAATAAAAAAAATTAATGGAATATTTTTTAAAACTTTAATTGGAAACATTTACGTGATTTTTTTTTTTCTGTCTACCGAGGCCCAAAAGTTCTATAATAGATTTGGGAGAATGTCAAAAAGTTGTTCAGCGGTTCTTAGTCTTTCTCTGCACCGAAAAAAAAGTAAACTGTTTTATAGGAAGAATAAACAAACTCGTACGAAAATTGAACTAAATTTTGCTACACATTTTGAAAATTTCCCCAAAGCGTTGTTAAAACTAGGAAAATTTAATGACCTGTTGTACTTTTTAACTACAGTTCACGAAATTACACCCTCTTATAGAAGAAAATATTAACTAAAAGTTAAGAAGAAAATCATTGGCGCCAAATCACGACCATTTTAACCATACCGTAGTTCATTATTACTATTTTTGGGAATCGTACGAAAATTTTCATTTGCATTAGTTCATATTGAACTTATGTGTACGGTCATCATCATACTCACGTTTAGTTCATCAAATATTTGAGACATACTTAAAAAAATGAAAATTTCATTCGGCTGTGGAAAATTTCGCAAAAGTAATAAAATTTAACTACTAACAAATATTTTTTTACTATAAAAATAAGATAAATCTTGCGTTAGTTTAACTATTGAAATTTTTTCTGTGTTTTTCAATATAATTTACCAATATTTTATAATGGGTTTACTGTTTTAAAATTCGTTACAATATTATCTTCTTCTATCCACACAGATCAATCGCCTTCAATTTATATCTATACGATCTAATATCTCTAATTCATAAATCTTAAAAGTCTATATGGAGAATTGTTATGACGTATTTTGAATTGTATTTGGATATATTGGCATGAATTTGCATTTAAAAATATCCAAAATTAGGTCGTCTCGTTGCGAGAAAATGTGAAAATATTACACGAATGCCAATTGCTAATTTATTGGTTATTTAAACAAAACCAAGAAATGGAAATCACCCAAGATATTCGAGTAGAATTTTTGGGAGGATATGAGGGTGGTGAATATACACATACGCTTCAACGCCACCTCCACCACTACATCGCATACACAAATCTACAACGAGTGAGTGTTGTTTTAGTAACGGTCATGAAATTATGAAAGTTTTTTCTTCTTATTCTTTGTATCAGCCTTCATCTCTCACTTAAGTGAAATACAACAATTCACAGTAGTGTTTGACCATGGAGTGTAAATCCCGCTATTCTCGTTGCTGATGTTTTCATTGTTGGTGTGGTTGAGTCGAATTTGTATGTTTTTGTTTCTTTTGTTGTTGTTGGTTTTATTTTTGTGCGGCAGTATTGATTGCACAATGACCCCATTTCTTTTTGGGCACGAGTTAATGTAAATGTTTATTTTGAATTTGTATGTGAGCGAGCGAGTGAGTGAGTGCGACACGATTGTGTATATATGAGCCTGTGCACGAGTACGACACAAAAGCCTATGTGTATAGACATGTGCATTATTTTCTCACCCTCTGTCCACAAACCTCTCACCACCCACCCATATTCACAATGAAACAATGAAACTCAACTCCCCCCCACACAATATCAATTAGTAAGCAAACGAATGATATGGCTATCTTTACACATACAAGATCAGGGTGAAGATGATTTTAACTTTCATGAGAATTAAAAGTAAATGAGTAAAGATATGATGCAAAAATCAAAAGAACTGTAACGTGTCAAAGAGAGAGAGAGAGAGCATATTAGACTATTTAATTACAGAGAGCTAGAAATTTAATGATATGATAACAAAAATTCTAGCTATCATTTGTACATTTTTTATTTATGACCTAAAAACAACTAATTGTATAAATACACATAAAACTATTGTAACCTATTTAGTATAGACCATTGACGATTATATTTTTACACCCCATTTCTCTATTGTTTCCCCTAGAGTAATTTCAGTTCTACAATAATACGACTTTTCTCCCACCCACATAGGTGAAAATAACAAAATTAAGAGGAGGTGTAGATACATTTAAAAATTTAATGCCCTCATGTATACTCATTGACAAGAAGGCTGATTAACTGGCTGACATACATATTCATTCATATTTTATGGTAAGAGAGCTAAGGGGGGTTAGGAACCCCTACCTTTCTATTAGCTACGTAATAGATAGTGCTCACAGTGTGTTCGACTCTCCCTCCCTCCCCCTCCACTGATAGTTTACAAACGCACCATGTTCGATCTCTCATTTAGTCGCAACATTTCTCTAGGTATTTTTAGAAAACTTGTGACGTTTGTTTAGATAACAGAGAGTGGCACGCTCTAACCTAAATACGGCTGGGCAACAGTGTTTGAAATTAGAACATTTCCAAATTGATAGTGGATTCAGAGCAATAGCAACACAAAAGGTGCATTCCGGCCTCTGTTAGTGAGCGTTAGTTTTTTTTTTATTATTTTCCATAGCAGCGTGTTATCAGTTGAATATAGTTTACTTTGTATATACATTGTTTGGAATAGGTTTGAAAGAGAACAAAATACAAATAAAAAATATAAAAACTAAGCAATAATAATTACACTATAGGAAAAATTGTGTTAAAGATTAAAAAATATATTTATATACATACAAATACTTGTTTGTATTATTATTTAGATTGTTGATTATCATTTTCATTACGATAGTCTAATATAACGAATTAAGTTACAGTAATGATGAAAAAAAAACCTTTTATTAATGAATTCATTTATAGGCAAAATTTTGATAAAATGAGAACAAATCAAAAATTTAAATATTTATTTTAATAAAAGAAAATAATTTTAATTTTAAATTTGTTGACTCCCATATCCCCATGTCGTTAATACATGTTATAAAGTTATTACATTGTTATAATGTACATTATATTTATGAAATGCATAAATTATATAAAGTGATCTTCCCATTTGAATCCAGAAGTAATATTTCTCCAGTGATTTATAGGCATATATATTTTTTTCAATGGGCGATATTAACTAATAGTTATCAAAATTATTATATTGACTGTTCTCTCTCTATGAACAATTTATTAAAGTTTCCATATTAAAAAAAATATGCTTTTCACATTTAAACCAAATTTTCTTTCGAGTGCAATCTACATTTCCAAGAAATTTCATAATAGAATTCACACACTACTCATCTTATATTTACGAATAGCATTTTATTATTGTTATTATGTCTACAATAGATGATCGAGATTGAGAGAGAATATTCCATAAGATTATTCAAAAAGAACTCTTCAAACAACCTCAGTACCCGCTCTTTCTCATTTTTTGTTCTCCTCAAAGAAGAGACAAACAAACGAAATATGAATTCACCCTAAGACCACCACCCCACACCACATAAACATATCTATGATAACATTGTGTCCTACTTTTTGTTTTTGTATTTCACAAATGTGAAATATTCCTTCTTCTTCTAGTTTTTCGTTTTATTTACATTTTTTTTTGAATCGAAATAAAATTAATAGAAAAAAATTCAATAATCTTAGAAATAAATTGAAGAGGTATATGCCTTTGCAATAAGCAAACATTCCTCTTTAATGCTTTGATCAATTATGAGCTATTTCTATAGAAAAAATATATATTGCATTATGTAGAAATATGTAAATATGTAGAGAAAAAAAATCGTGAAAAGATGGAGATTGGTAAGAGACAAAAAAAAAACTCATTTAATTTTTTAAATAATCTTGTCTAAAGATCTTATGATGTTTGAAGGCATTATTACAAAACAAAACAAATATGCACATACTGATTAAGGCTTTCGCCCGTTTGAGATTTTGGATCAGTTAAGGATAATTTCATCGATCATTTAATGGTATTTTTTATTAACTATGGTGATACGTAACTGAAAGTTTATATTGCTAGAACATTGTCAATTTTTTTTTTAATAATTTATTTTAATCGGAGCCTTGAAATATTTTTGCAAAATAATTATTTTTTATCAGTTTAATTAAATTTTCATTAAGAATACTTTTATTTTTTATTTAACATATCCAAGAAGAATTCCAATCCATGCGATATAGCTCTCATATAATGTATTAACTACACGCAGAGAAGAAACATGATTGTCACAATCATATTCGAAGAGCAAAATCGTATGATAGGAGCTATTTTTGCGGTGACCATGTAACATTTTCACCTGCAACCATGTTGGCTCAGTGAGTATGGTTCTAAGAAAAATAAAATTGTCCTCATCTAAAATGTTATTATATTGATAAAAAGAATTTTGTTTCCATTAAAAGACAATGGTCACGATCTAAAAGTTATGGTATTCGTCAAAAATGTTTTTCTTCCAGTTAAAAGAACATGGACACAACCAAAAGTGTTTCGATCTTTATGAAAAAACTTTTTTCGTCGTCGAAAAAAGGACGCCACTTGAGAAAAGAAAACACAAAATTAACTTTATTTATTTGTTTTTATTTATTTATAGACTAATTCACTGTTTATTTGTATTTATAAAGTTGTGCAAGCAAACATCACATAATTTTACATATTCTATTTTGGTTCAATTTCAACAATAAGTAATCATTCAATATTTACTTCGTGTCCATCAAATGTACCAACGCAGACATCATGTAACTGTAAATAAAAATAAATGATACCATATATCAAAATGCAGAACATTTTTTCAATTACACTTTCCTTTTTTGTGTTCACATAAAACCACGTGCCACTTCTGAATAAATAAATTAACACAAAACACAGTACATAATTCCGTATTCTCCGTCCATTCCAAGAAACAATCAACAAACGACTGACGCGCAAAAAGAAAATCATGTGTACCTGCTCAATGTTTTTATAAAATCCTTTTCGCTGCAACAAAATTAAATGGTCACGAAAACAATATACATGGTCTTTATGGTCATGTAATGGTTCTAGACATGTCTACACGTTACCTATAAAAATACTTTTTTCTTTAAAAAAGTAAACAAATTGAATGGTCAGGTACATGATTTTCCCGACCATGTAATGATCTCAAATTCTACCATTTAAATGCTTGTTGCCAACATATATTTTTCTCCGCTCGAAAGTTATTTTTACAAAGACAAAATACATGGTTTTCGCGACAATTACCTACTCTAGATAAGCATTAAACGGATGCGCCAACCATGTCCAAACATGTTTTTTCTGTGCGTGTGTATTAGGTTAGGTTAGGTATAGGGTAGCCCTTTTTCAAGCTCACTAAGACATTGAGACACCACAAATGCTGAACTCTCTTATCAAAATGACGAGGGACATTCTTTTTATAGCCGAGTGCCAAATGACGCTTCACATTAGGGTGACACACTTAGAAAAACTTTGAAATACTCAGGAATGTCGCCATCATCAATGAGAGGAGTTAATCCACCGCAGAAAAAACTTTTTGGTATTTGTTCGAAACTGGTGCATGTCCAGGTTGTATTTATCTTGAGTATATTTTCTGTCACGTAAATTCTCATCGCAGCTATCACACTCTTGCGCTGTATGACTCTTAAACCAGCATATCTAGCCTAGATAAACTCACATACATTGTAAAGCCTGTGTTTTATAAGGCATTTACACCTAAAACTCTTTTCTCTCATGTCAATCCAATGATAATTGAGTGTATAAAAAAAAACAAATCCATAACAAACAACTACTGAATGAGTACTAAATCCGCAATAAGCGAAAGTACAATTACCAAGTACCAATATATGGTAATGTATATACCCACTCATATATACACATACATATCCTCGTATATTTATATGTATATAGCTGACTATTAATGTAAATACAAACACAATTAGTCTATATGTATAGAAATGAGAAATCTAGGTCTAGGTCTAGCTATTCCCTGGCAAATTTTGTGATGAGTGTTGGTCACCCACCATTAACAACATTGTTGCTTTTTTATCGATAAGTCATTAAACAATATTGAATATGTATATAGGTATATATACACCATGGTCTTTTATTTTGCTTTTTTCTCTGTTTAAACAATAAAATGAAAGTGTCAAAAATATGTAAAATAAATACAATTTGTTTTTATGGTATTGTTTCGAGTCGGCGTTTTTTTGTTTTATTTTTTTTTTTGTCTTTTGTGGAGTGGGTAATATTTTTTGTTTTAAATTATTTTGCTTACCATACAATTTTTGAGGGATACTGTATTGGTGGGACTGTTTTTTGTGTGAAATTTGTTTCGCTTATTATTGTTTTTTTTTTCCTCATCGTTTTTATTTAAATTATAAAACGTAGATATATTAATACATACCTGTAAAGAGAGTAAAATAGAGGGGTAGAGGTTATTATTAATGATAATGAAATTATCTACAATACAAAGTACAAAATATCCCATACAATGTATGAATTATAATTGATATACAATTTTATAAAGTAAGTACATAAATATTTGCATTTTAATAGGATAAAAAACTTATAAAATATTTACAATATATTATCGGAAAGTGTAACATTATCTATCATTCGTCAAAGTTCAAATAATACACCTGCATTATAAATGCAGAACACCAAGACCAAATGTAATGTTCCGAGGATAATGGGGGTATATGTCTTGTGCTTGATGATGTCAATGGGAGTCGCAATAACCTTTAAACGAAAGAGAAACAAACAAATAAGCCCCACTAATACTCGAACTAACTGGAAAACATCAGGCATGTGCCTGTCATGGGTATTCAAAAGGATTTCCAATAAACAATGGCACTAAATAAACATAAATTCTCTAAATGCGAAAACAAGGCAAGCTTACCACGTTGACCACACTTTCTCTCTCTCTATTTCACTCACTCTCCTCTAATAATCTCTCCTTGAAACTGAAATCCTATGACTATGGGGGACCCTTTAGAATTGAATAACAAGCAAATATTGTGTAAACGTCATGTTCAAATAACCCAGCGTTTTTGTTGCTCCAGCATTGTCTTTACATTTCTTAACACTTCAGTAAATCGTAACGGTGATAGGGTCTGTATTCCATGTCAAAGAAGGGAGAGGGAGATAAAAGGTGTGGGTATATGATTTTTTGGTTCAAATACTTATACTTGCACTTGCACTCGTTATTCATCTAATACATATTTTACTTGTTTGTTTGTTTTGCTTGTATAGTTCGTGCTAAGTGCTATGGTTCAAACGGAGCACTCACTAGTCAGGGAATCAGGTAAACATCGAGAATAAATACCACTACAACCACACGAAACCTTAGAATTGTACACGAAGGAAGGAAGGGGAAACTGATATGCTGCTGAGCTCATAGAACTGCATTAGTCCCCACCTATTTTAGCCTACGTTTTGTAGGTTAATGACACAAACAAACCCAAATGAAATAATAATAACAACAAATCACATTTTGAACTGTAAACTAACGAAATGAAAATTGAAAAAAAAAAAAACACCAAAAACACACACAGTGGTGAACTTAGAGAATGAAAATGTAATAGTTTTGCACTTCTCCTCCTTCGGCCATTAAGCCTTCGGAACATGTGAGTGCATATGGCTTTAGCTTCGTAAATGGGGAGAGTGTAAAAAAAACATTTCGTTAGAAATTTTCAGAATATGTGATGGCATATTGAATAGAACCCATATCTACCACATTCATTCTCGCCTACTTGAAATGCACATACACACCCAAATGGCCATGCACTCACACACACACAGTGTGTAAAATATCAACGGCATGGCCTATTAGCTGGCTTCTACTGCGGTTTTGTTGCGTTTTTTTATTTCTTCTTTTCGTATAATTTATTTATAAGAAAACGACGAGCCATCACATTTAGTTCAAGTGCACGTGTGAATTAATTGGTAAGAGAAAAAGTTAAACAATGTCTATAAATACACAATTTTTTGTTATCCATAGAGTGAAAAAACACAAAACGATGACTTACTGTGCCATTCACAATATGGCAAATGACAAATACGAGTTAAATGGAAAATTCGATGACACTGTCATTGATCGTAGGTTGCCGCTTAACAAATATACGCAAGAAATGCATGGGAATTCAAGCAAGTGGCGATGGCCCAGAGGTCAGTAAACTATGTATGGCTAAGGGTAAATAAATAATACGAAATGAGCAAAAAAAAAAAAAAAACAAGAAACTAACAACAAAATAAAATAAATCAAACAATCCAAATAAAACAAGAGTCAAAAGAAAATTTGCATAAAATGTCAATAATGTAAATTCAGAAAAATAAAAGTGTTAAAAATATAAAAAAGGCTCTATAATTAAAAAAAAATTGGTGTCAAAAAGCAAAGAAGGCGGGCAGATTTAGCGGTTTGAGAGATATCAAAAGAGTTCGTAGACATACTTATGTTATTATGTTGCAAAAAGGATGCTAATTTAACCAAATATCAAAGTTATAAGGAAAATACGTTTTTAATAGATAAACAAATGATTTGAGAGTTTAAAAATTTCGTTAAATTTGGGAAAAAGTACACCCCAGATTTTCAGCGGTTCTCCGAATGTGGATTGTTAACCAATTTAACAGTCTCCGGATCTTGCTCGGTCTCGAGGTCTAGATTTCGATCCGAATTATCTGAAGTTTTTATTCACATATATATGTATATTTGTGGTTTTTGAGACCGTAAATTATCCTTATTTCGATATCCTCATCATTATTTTTGAATTTAATATTTCCAAAAAATGTTTATATTTATATGAAGATCACACCAATTTTTTCATTACTTGGCTTAGAAAGTTTTTCTTATTTCAATAATTCTTGTATTGTATGCTCACCATATTATCGTTCTCTGAATCTCTTAAAAATCTCTCTGAAGATTTTATTTACATATTAATATTTGTGGTTTTTAGACCTGAAATAATGAGGATGGTTTTCTTTACCCCTATTTTGATACCGACATTTTTTATTAGAAATATTAATTTCTTAATTTTTTCATATTTAAATGAGTATCACTATTTTTCTTGGTTTAGAAAGTCTTTCTTATTTCACAAATTCTTGTATTGCATGCTCACCAAATTATCATTCTCTCACACAATTATCTATCAATAACTCTCTTTAATATCTCTTAACTGAGCTTGTTGTATACACAACAAATACACTCTAAACACTTTCACCTTAAACGTTATTTCCTTGCAAGATCAGAATTCGTTCTTGAAAAAAAAAAACAATGGCTATTACAAAGTTACCACTTAACATTCACTACTTCAAGAAAAAAAATATAAAAACGGGTTTTCTCACCATTACAACTGAGAGCATCAAAGAGATTGTTATTGAAATTCTTAAAACTAGCCATCCAACCAAAACCAGCCTCTTTAACGTCATAACCAATACATGAACCAAATACAAAATAATAAAATAGGCTATGCCGGTATTTTTTTGTGTTTATAGGTATGTGTGTATGTATGTATATGGATATTTGAAGCTCAACACACAACTTTCATTCACATTTCTTTTGCGCATTACTCTCACTAGATTCCTCGTAGCTCATATATCATGCGTTGTTGGATTAAACAAACAACAACTACAACAGCTAGCATACTTTCTTGGTCTAATGCTTTTATAATGTGTGTGGTGGTTATATAGAAAAGAAGCTAAGATTGTCTTGTGCAGTGTTGCCAATTATTGAGAAGCAAAAATAGCTAAATCAAGAAAAATTTATAGCAGAAAATAGCTACATTAAAAAAAAAAATAGCCAGAAAAAATAGCTAAATGAAATTTCTTTATTTATGTCCAAAAAATATATAGCAGAAATAGCTAAATCAAAAGGATCATAGCCGGAAAAAATAGCTAAATGAAATTTCTTTATTTATATCCAAAAAATATATAGCAGAAATAGCTAAATCAAAAGGAACATAGCCAGAAAAAATAGCGAAATAAAATGTATTTATTTGTACATCAAAATAGACAATTTTAAACAAGTAGTACGATGCTATCTAAATCAACAAAGTCTTCATTGGGGGTGTTGTTATAGGATTCATTAGTCCCAATCTTTTTAAGGTAGATTTCTGGTACAGTGTAACTGTAACAACACTTTTCATGTCTACGGAGGCCATATCTATGGAAATGAAATATATTGAAATACATAAATCTGCCAAGATGTAAAAATTACCTTATAAACAAAATAGAATTAAGAGTATCGATATTCATCCTATTTCTCAACTTTGTTTTAACAATGTTTACTTGGCTGAATACTCGTTCAACTTCTGCATTGGACCAAGGCAAAGAAAGAATACTTATAGCAAATTCTGCTAACAAAATGAAAGGATTATGGCCTGAGGAATCCTTGTACTTTATCACCTCTGACCAAAATGCCACAGTATCATCATTATTGATCCATTTAACAAAATTTATGTTATCATATTGACATTTAATTTCGTCAATATTTGGTAAACCAAAATGTTCCAAAAGCTCTACAATACTTCCTTTTTTAGTGCATAGAATTTTGTCAACCGAAAACATTTCGACTTTTTCCAATACCTTAAAGTTATCTGGGAGCCTGAAAATACACAAGATATTCTAAAAATTTTACATTTAGCATATGGCTTCTATTACCTTTGTTTAAGTTGTTTTACTAATTCAATTATGAAATTGATACATTCGTCTCTTATTCTTTTTTCTACTGATTCTTCAAGCTTCAATTCTTTCACCTTGTTTTCGAAGTCGTACCCCAAATAGAGATCTCGTTGTACAAAATTTTCGAAGTCATATTGAATTATATCAATATCCAAGTCGGTAGGTATAATTTTAGAACGAAGAGAGTTGATAGCCAAAATTAGATCTTGCAATAATTTTGTAGAGTTCGCATTGTTGCTCTGGAAACTTTTGTTAATACGTTGCATTTCTTTTAATATAGGTTTAAGAAATAGAAGATATAAGTGAATATGCTCGTCGTTATATAGATCGCTTAAAATTTTTGCCTTGTGGCATTTTTTGTTATGAGAGGCCAACTTGAAGTGTAATTTTAATTCAATCCATTGCTCAAGCACTCTGCTAACTGTCCCTTCAATAGAAAGCCATCGGGTATCACTTACTCTAGGGATTTTTAGAGGATCCTTAAAAGTTAAATATAAAGTTTTACTTTTGAACCAAATATAAATGTTTATTTAGTCTCTTTCAAACTGTATACAATTTGTCCTAATGTTAATGTTGTTATTATTTTATTTTTCTAACACCTAAAATAAATACCTAATAACTTAAAATATAAAGGTTTGTTTAGTTTCATTCAAAATATATATCGTCATATGCAATAAAAAAACGTAACTTGCATTGCAAACAATTTACAGGTGAAGCAAAAAACTAAGTTAAAATTCCTTGCGCTTGCTTATTACGCTTTTATAATTTTGATAATAAAATGGTCATTTTTTAGTCCTATGACGTTAAAACTTTTCAGGTACGTGTATTTTGATGCGGTTCGTTGTAATCAATCAAAAAGTTGACTTTGAATTTTTTGTAACATACCTTTTTTTATTTCATATGACGATATATAATTTGTCTTAATGTTAATGTTGTTATTATGTTATTTTTCTAACACCTAAACTAAATAACTAGTTATCTAAAATAATTTATTAACTACTATTTTATTTATGGTTATAGTTATGTACCTTATCATTATTTATGAGTTGATAGATATTCTTATACGCTAATTGACGATTCGAACTCTTTGAAAACCAATTGTATGTTTCATATATTAAAAACTCAAGTGTGTCAGGAAGAAACTTCCCACAAGAATAGTTTACGGCAAGTTGCACAGAGTGGCAAACACATCTAATTAAAATAAGTGATGGTATACGTTTTTTTAATTCTGCGTAGACTCCTCGATTTCTTCCCGTCATAACACTTGCATTGTCTGTTCCGATGCCGATTAAGTTTTTTGGGTCTAATTTCCAGTTGTTTAAATCTTCTAGTAATGCTTTTACGATGCCTACAGCATCTCCACTATCTAGTTGAACTAGACCTAAAAATGTTGATGTGATTTTACCTCGTTCCATTGAAAAATAATTGATCACAATGCCTTCAAAGAAAACGAATTACTATTTTGTTAATATACTAGTTATTTCCCTTACCAAGAAGTTTTGTTTCACTTATGCCTGTTGACTCATCCAGCAGAATACTAAATTTGCTTTTTCCAATGTCATTACGCAAATCTTCTTTGAAGTGAGGCGATAAAACATTTCTAATCATGTTGGCACATTTCGTTCTTTGCATTTTTATCACTTCAGCTGAGTTCGATTTGTAGAAGTTTTGAATACACAATTTTGTTAAATGGTCAATGGTTCCAATTGAGGTATGCTCTGCAACAAATAAACAAAGAGCTGCCTCTTGCTCGGCTGATTTGGTTAACGTTGGTACAAAATTTAACTTGTTGCTTTGAACAAAACAATTTGCCCGACTTATATGCTTTTTAGTCTTTGCATGAGCTCTTAAATCAAAAACTTTTGCATTAATACTGCATTTGCAGTAAGTACAAAATGCCTTCGTTTCGTCTGAAGCATCCTTTGCTACCCAATCTTTAAATTCTTTCTGCTGCATCCAAGAATCTCTAATTTTTTGTTTGTAAATTATTTTCGGAGACATTTTCACAGAACACACGATTGCAGTTACTTTTTTTGAAGTTTTTCCGATTACACAAAGGAAGAGATTAATAATCGAAATTTACACGTACTTGGTGCTTCCAATCGATATCTAAAAAATCGAAATCCTTTATCGTTTTGCTTTTGATAACGAAAACTCAACATTGTTGCCATATTTAAAAAATAGCCAAAAGTAGCAAAATTGAAATGAAAAATTGCTAGATTTCTAGCTAATAGCAATTATAAACGTTTTCTAGCAGATCAAAATAAAAAATAGCTAGATCTAGCTATAAAATAGCTAAATTGGCATCACTGGTCTTGTGATGTGTGGTGTGGGGTATGATTTGATTTTGTAAAATCACTTTCTTCTCCCTGTTTCTATAACTGGTAGTAGTTAGGCCATGGCCATTTTTTATGCCTACTATTAATCGCATGTTGCATGTAATTGTCAATTATAGATGCTGTTGATGTTGACTTTCCTTCGTAGTTTTCGTATCTTGACATTCAAAACGAGTAAAAGGAGTTAAACTTGAATTACTAGCCTAGTAACTGGTGTCTTGTGGAATTTGTGGAGGAAAATTTATACTTTGCTTAAAAGCTAGTTTTTAGCATTTATTTTTGCATGTTGGTTCTCCAAAGAAAAATAAACAAAACTTCGTAGGGCAAAATGTGCCAAAATATATAGAAAAATGTCCTATAAGGGTTTCATAGAAAATTTAAGAAACTAAAATCACTACAATATATTACACTATTTACTCGAGTGCGTCATCGCTAAACTTTTTTTGTTTTCTTAAATGGCTTCTAACATTCCCTTTTAGCCAAAGCCGAAAACCACAACCTAAAAACCCCCATTCACTATCGTGGACTTAGCGAGACGATCGACGCTAACCAGACCTCAGCGCACATATAGCAGCTCATTTCTTTTTGATTGTTATGCGGTTTGAAGGTCTGTCCGTCCATTTCAATGTAGTCCGTCCATATTGTGGTAGCTGTAACTGTGTTTTTTGGTATTGTTGTTTTTGTTTTTATCATTTTTTTTTTCTTCTTTACTTCAGAGTGCTGTGGGTTAAACGCGTTGGATTTTTTCTTCTGTTTTGTTTATTTGCTTTTCTCATCTTTTAACACGGAGAAAGTTAATAATTTCATTACCTTATATTTGGCTTCTTTAATGTTTTTTTTTTTGATATTTCGTTTCCCCTCACAAAGCGTGGTGTTAAAATACCAAAAACAGCAACAACAAAATAAACAAACAAAAAAAGAGGGAAATTGAAATATTCTCGCGTGCCTGAATTGGCTTCTGCTATTTGATGACAATATTTATAAAAATAAATTGATCTGTAATCTAGATAATAGAGATTAAGCCATATTATGATTGTAGAAAATGTAAAAAGAAAAATTTGTTAAATGTAAATGTCATTCAAAAATCCGAAATCTTTTTTTTGAGGACTACGAGCTGAAGTGGCAACATCTGGCAGACATAAAAATGTTGGGAAAATTTGATGTGATCGATTTTGGTTACTACACGGATGAAAAAGACTGTTTTTCATATGTTTGGCTATAAGCATTATATGTTTGGAACACAATATTTTTGAGTGCAAGCATATAATGTTCATAAACTAGCATAACGTGTTTGGGACATATATGTTAATATGTTAGAACATATTATGTTTGGGACATAAAATGTTTGTAAATATAATATGCTTGGATGCAAACATATATTAATTTAGAAATAGTCTATAAACATATTGTAGTCTATAAACATATTGTTTAGTAGCTTGGAGCGCTATTTAACAGGGAGCGATATTGAATTAAGTTGGTGGTTGTTGCTTGTTATTACAAAATTAACATTTTATTTTTCCTTGGGCAATTGATCTGCTACTTCCTTGATCCGTACAAACTGTGTGGTCCGCTGTTCGAATCCCCGTCCGGCAAAAGGTAAGATTAAAATAAAAAAAATCATAAAATTGAATAATTTCTTCTACAATGTTTGTATCACAGAAAAAAGTGCTAAGAACTAAAAAATCTCGTGGAAGTGAGAAAGATGTGGGGGAATATACAATTAGGCAGAAACAAAATTTTGAGCATTCAGGTCGAAAACTTATGTTGTTAGCACCTATATTACCTGTTTATTTTCATAATTCATTATGATTGTAAATATATAAATAAATAAAATTTTGAGCACAATATTGTTTGGGAGAATTTTTTTAAGCATATAATATTTTTGGGTGCAAAATGCTTCCAAACATATTATATGTTCACATAATAACATATTTTTTTTTTTTTTGAAGACAACATTATTGAATTTGGATGCAAAAATACAAAATGTTTGGAACTTAGACTACTCAAACATAAATTGTTTAGACCAATATGCTTTCAAACATATTATATATTGGACGAGATCAAACATATAAATGTTTGGGCAATACCCAAAAATGTATATGCTTGAAGCAAAATATGTTTGGGAGTATATGTTACAGAAGCGATTTTTTGTAAGGGTGTATCAAGCCTATAACCAATATCCAAAGATTTGAGTTGACTTATAAAAAAATTAAAGTCGTTACGCCCTATTTGAAGATGACTTATTGAATTCTGTCATGCCTAAAAGTCAATTAAAAATATTTAAAATCGAATTTTTGCTTCTGGTCAGAGTAAACAATTTATAAAAATGTACACATAAGCTATTTTGCAATATTACATAAAATTTGAACTATGCTTTTTTCCAATATTCTAAAGTCCGACTCTTTCCCCAACCATATGGTGGTGTAACCATTAAATTTGAAATTCTAGTTTGTTTGGCTATTCGAAGTTCGTTTGCAGCACATGCGTCATTAGTACGACTACTTGTTTTTGTTTGTCCAAGCATATGTGTGGTTGTTGTTCTTGTTCTATATGCACTATTTAAATATGCACCCCTGGCAAAACTAAAAGTACATGCTAGTAAGATAGACGTATTATTCTGCCTTCTATGGCTATGACTTCTGTCATTATACAGCATTTTTCACAGAGAAGTATAACGAACAACAAAACCGACTTCATAGTTATGTATGTGTATTCGTAAACTCTTATAGAGATGAATGATGATTAAGATAGGATGTATGAATGTGTGCGAGTGTGAGTGCTTGATTGTGGTACTTTGTAATTTATCACTCCACCCGTATGCATTGCCAAAGCTAAACGAAGACCACATTGAGGCATAGCAGTGTGCCGGGTACTCATCATACTTACTACCCGACATACACATGTAAGTATAATGACATAATAATAACAATAATAAAATGCAACAGCAACAACAAGAATGTAAAATGAAATGCAAAAGAGGAAGAAAAAAAAAGAAACTGCAACTAAAAAGTTCTTGGGGTAGGTTTGGTGTTTTGCACATGTCGTACACATGGATACACAAATGCAGATATAGCACGTGTGTGTGTTTGATTGTGGTCTCTGCTGCTACAACAGCAGCAACAACAACAACGACAATGACTACGTACACTATCGTGAACGATGCAATTGTTTTGTAATTGCATTGTGTTGTAGTAACATCATCTTGACAAACATGACAGCCAGAAACAGCAGTATTAAAAAAAAATCAACTTGAAAATGGCAAGGAGAGACAGGGCGAGAGAACAAGAACAAAAACAATCTAGTAGTAAACCAAAAAAAAATTGTTTTTCATCGAAAAGAAGATCTACAAAAAGTACAGAAGAACTACCTAGCTGTTTCCCCATTTAATTCATTTGGAATTGTAGTGGTTATTGTTGGTGTTCTTCATTTCATGCTTATTTTGCAAGTTCATGTGTGATGGATTTAAAATGCAATTCACACATGTATAGTATCAATTGTGAAGCAATGTCTCTGTATATGTATGCATATTCAAAACCATGTGCATGAGAGTGCAATGACTACAACAACAACATCAACAAACAATCATACGTTTTTGTTGCATTCCAAACAGGGGTTGTCTCGATGGTATGGGGTGTAAGAGAATCATTCTATTTCTCTCTATCTCATTCTATGTGGTGTGTTCATATGAGGTAAATAGTTCGTCTACCCCTAGGATTTGGGCATTTGCTAAATATTCTCTTGATACCATAGTGAGAGAGATAGGTAAGCATGATAATAATAAATAATCAGAAACTTAATTAATATATTCTGGTAGAAAAAAATTGTACTGAAATTTAATTTATTTTGGTTTCATTTTCTATATAACAAATAAATAAAAAATTTATAATAATAACTAAAATTGTCGAATCATTCAAGAAAATCGGCGTATTAATATGAGTTTAATTTATAATTAATTATTATTCGAGCTACATGGACAAAGAACATTGAGGAACTTGATCAATTGAGTTGTTGTAATAATTGTTTTAGGTAAATTTGAGCCTCTTTTCTTTATTGTTAAGGCTATGGTCACACTAGGCAAATATTTTGACCAAAATAATTGTCAAACATTTTTGTAGAACCATTTTCCAAATATCTGAATACGGTTTTTGGAAAATAATCGTACCATGATGTTATATATCCAATATATCTGGTTCAGCTGTGGCGACGGACTGTTGTTGATTTCTGTCAAATATTTGCCCACACTGAAAAAAAAACATACTCGGTTCCAAAGATTTTGTCTTTACTTTAAAAAATTTGGTATTGATTCCGAGCCAAAGAAGCGGAGAATACAAGTAAGGATACTTTTAAGACACAATTCTCTTTTAAATTTAGGTTTTGTGTACTTGCTTCTAGGAAGCAAATTTTAATTTTTCGCTTTCTCAGCTTTTTTTCTTCATATGCTATCAAAGTCCTTTAAAAACGAGTTAACGGCAACTTTATTTTCCAAATTAAGACTCGACTTCCAGTAGAAATTATGCTATGTTTGAAGTAAAACACTTCTTTAAAATAAAGTTTTGAAAAACATGTCCTATATTTGAACGATTTTTTGCTTTGTAGTCAAGATGCAAAAAGACAACAAATTTAAAGACAATTTCGTTAAATTTAAAGAATTTTTCTGAATTATTAAAGTCAAGTTGACCTTATAAATTTTTTCTTTCATGTTAAGATACCCATTTTTAAGTCAAATCACTTAATTATAAGGACAATACGACTTCATTGAAAAGTTTATCGACTTTTGGACAAGGAAAATAACTTTATTTTAGAGAAATGCGTCTTCTATGCTAAGCAAAATTTGTATTCGTATTTTAAAGACATGAAATCTTTGACCTCACGACAATATTTTTTTCAGTGCAGGGCGACCACAGCATAAGTCCAATAAGATGCCAATTTTCTTTTGTATGGCATTGTGATTGAAATTTGTAGTTTTTACACACATAGACATGGTTAAATCGAATCAGAACCTAAAATAAAACTGAATCATTTTTACGGTGCAAACTGAAACTATTTTTTAATTCAGATATCTGCAACGATAAGCCTTAAACGACTCAAATTTTGCTAATCCATGGATCAAATGCCACTTGAATGGAATTCTAAAAATTTTCTTACGGGACCCTGGGTTTTATGTCAGGGTCAAAGTTAAGTTATGCTAAGTTATGCTGGCGATGTCCCTGAGGTCTCCAACAAAATCGTATCTTTGACCCATTGCCATGCCGGTTATGCTGGAATGAGCGGAAAAACATTACATTTATTTATTTATTTAAGTATAGCAGAATTAAAAGTAAATTAAATTAACATTCAGTTGAAAAATACAATTGGACTTCCCTGAATATTGGAACTAAGGTGGGTCCCTTATTTTTCATTGCATTTTTGTATCCACACACAACTCCATAAACCACACAGTTGATATAGGGTGCAATGAGAACCTTTGCACCATACATTTACATGTGTTTGTGCAAAGAAAACTCTTTGCCAAGTACGAAAAAATGTCCTTCATAAAACACAAAATCAAAAAAAGCCACTGCACATACAATGACTTTGACCGCTTGAAATGTTCATACGCAGAGGACAGAGAGTGAGGGTTTTTGCTCTTTTTTTGTGGTTACCCAGCTATAAATTACGAATGCACTTCGTGACAAAGGCATTTTCGGCTAATGCATTTCATCGGAAGAAGTGGCAGGCAACAAACTTTTATACACACACACACGCATGCAGGTATATACACCACGAACAACAGATTATTGATGGGTCGGGCGGCTGCATTGGCATTTAGCTCTCTCAGAAGTTTTATATGTTCTCTCTTTCACATTTGCTCATTCTCTGCTATACAATGAGCCAAAGAGAGGAGAATATCATTGAATTTGTGAATTTAGGTTACGAGTGTAATATTTGACCTAACGTAACGTAAGTGCATCATTGTACAGAGGACAAGGTAACATCAACAGCACCAGTCACGGCACCAAAAATAACAATACCAACAACAACAAAAAACGAAACTGTCAAAAACGCCGCCACAATAACAACACCAACAAAACCACCTGGGTAAAGTGCATTAAGTAAACTCGAGGAATTTTTTTTTGTTGGGTTTGTTTGCTTTATGTATGCGTTTATTGGCCATTATCGAGAAATTATACCGAAATGTTTATTGGAAACAACAATGCTGCTGTTGCAATTGAGCTATATGACTGCGGTTGTTGCTATTGCAATATTGTGCACAAAACAAAAAACTACAATAACTACTATGAATCGTGTTTGACCCTGTCCTAAATTTTATATTCATAAGTAAGTACTCGTTGCATACGGTTATACTTACATACAAATATACATGCATTTGTGTGTATGCACATTTTATAGTATGAAAAGTAGTTACTTGCGTAGAGCTGCATTGCATGTGACATAGAATTTAAGCTTGAAGTTTTATATACACGAATCTATGTAGGTTGATTGAGCGAGGGTAGGGGGGTGGTGGTAGGGGTACTATTTTTACATTTGTTCTCTCTCACAATTTCACAGAATCTGGGTAAAGTGCATATGTTCATCAGGCCAAGGACTAGCTCAAGGTTACATTTGCAAATACTAGACAAACTTTCAGTAAAGGTTATAATGGCAACAACATCAATATAACCTTGGAATCTGGATATATATACAAATGAAAGTGGGAATCATGGGTGAACATTTCCAATTGAAATTTAAATTGAAAACAAAAAACCTTAAAAAAAAAACAACATTTAAAACCAAAACAAAAAAATAAAGTGCCACATGTTTTATGTGGAAATGTTTTGCAGATAAAATTTTGGAAAACTGTGAACTCAATTTTGTACAAATATTGGTATTTGTAAAAAAAATCTCGAAAAATATTAAAAAGGCTTTGAGGAGACCTACACTTAAAAAAAGTGAACCCTCTATTTCACTAAAGCCAATTTAAGTTTGGAGGAATTTTTCTTTACTCTAATAATTTTTTGCGTACGGTAGTTAAATTAACTAAAAAATGGGACAAATATACACATATTAAAAGATTACTAAATTCGTACTTCTCACAAGATATTTCATTATTTCTTTAAATTTGTAAATTTTACTACAAATGCGCCCATCGTGAACTTCGTATGGCACTAAATACATTCTTGCAATTTTGAACTCGAACTTTTTCCTTCAAACTACAAAATTTTCTTTCACAAGTGAAATAAATTAATTAACTCTAATAGATTTTCTTGAATTTGTCAAAAAATATTTACTTATTTTTGCGATATTGGCGCGATGTCAACGCTTCCAGCTAAAAAAGAGTCGCCAAAAAAGTAGTGAAAATGTTCTCTTTGGATCCGGAAGTGGTGCAAAATTGACGCAGAAGCGATGAATTTAACATGGGCTTGTCATAGGCGGAAGTCCTCCATTTTAACAGCCGTTGCACTGAATTTGCATCACTTCTTTAGGTGTGATCCGAATTCAATGTTTTGGATGTAAATTAAAAAATTCTGTGATATTTTGTCAAATAGATAATTTTTACAATTTTTTTTAATTTTTAATGGATTCTAACGCTTGTCGGAAACGTTTGACCTCAAATATTTTCAAAAATGCAATTTTTTCAGATTGGATTTAGCATCTTTTTCCACAAAATTTAAATGATTTGTACCATTTTATGAATTCTTACTCTGTTTTTAATCTATTTGAAACAAAAAAAGTTAAAATTGTCCATTAAAAGTATGAACAAACCAAGTTATAAAAAATTTAATTAAAAGAACTTCCTGGGTAGTTAAAATAAAGAACATCATTGGGAGTGCATCTTCTGGAAGTGCTTTTAAAGTTGTGCCTTTGGAAGAACTTCCAAATTTTTTTGCTGGGTTGTAATACTGTTAAGTTAAAATTTTCTAAAAATAATCTAAATTTTCTAAAATTAACCAAAATTTTTCTTCCTGGCGGGTTCACTGTTTTTTTTTTAATGTAGTAAATAAAAAAATAAAAAATAATTTAGAAAACTAAAAATAAATTTTTTATTATTCAATAAAAAATAAATAAATTTTCACATGTTTTATCTGGAAAGGTTTTGCAGATAAAATTTTAGAAAAATTGGAACTCAATTTTGTACATATAATGGTATTTGTAAAAAATATTAAAAAAGCTTTTATGAGACCTAATAAATATAGAAAAAAAAATAAAAATAATTTAGAGAAATAATAATAAAATTTTTATTTTTTTTATTCAATAAAGAAAAACAAAAATTTTAATATGAAAAAAATCAGAACCATACATTTGGCTATAATATAGACAAGGATTATAATAAAAAATAATATTATTTAAAAATATTATAAAATAATACAAATATAGTAAAAAATAAATTCCCTCAATAATAACAAAATTTTCTAAATTTATTTACAGTGAAACCTCTCAATCTTGACCGGGCACCTCTGAATTTGTGGAATTAAATCGTGAGATGTTTGCTTAATTAACACAATAAAATTAACCTCTCATAACTGGACACCTACCACATGTGGCCAAAATTTAGGCAACAGTTGGTGTCCACTTTTGATAGGTTTTACTGTAATTTCCAAATAAAAAATCCTCCGAATACTCCATGTCGTTTTTTGTTACAATTTTTTATTTTTCATATTTTTCAATGTTTTGCTTTTCCCAAGACTTACCTGATGATATTGAATTCACCGATTCCGAACGGGGTGTATGATGCATCATATTATTGCCATTATTAATATGATGATGCTGCAGGCCATTACTTAGGCTATGAAGGCCATTATGATTCATCTGCATGGGATGACCGTTCTGTAGTGTCTGATGTATGGCCTGTGACAGTTGATGCTGTGTAAGACCTGTGGCCCCAACGGGACCACCACCTCCACCGCCACCACCACCATTTCCATTCATATGATGGTTATGTGGATTCTGATGATGGCTGGCATTATTGTGACCATTTAAATTGGTCATGCCCGGCACCACACCATTGCCTGAGACCATATTGGAATTATGACCATTCGTATAGTTCTGTGTCGAACTATTCGAATTGGAGTTAGGTAGAGCGGGTAAAGGTATTATTGTAGTTTGGGCTGGCAGCGTTGAGCAACCTTGTAATGAGGTAATAACACTGTGCTGGTGACTGTTGTAATTTGAGGCTGAATCGTTGCAAAGCCATAAATCTGGATCGTTATAGACGGGTGAGTCCAATGATGAGGGTGACATATTTAATTCTGTTGATAAGACTAAACCGTTGGACGATGATGTGACTTCGGAAGAGGACTCTTCGAGCATTCTTAGGGCGGTGAAACCACCATTATTGGACCAACGTCGTTTCATCATTTGGAAGGCGGAATTTTGTAAAATTTTTGGGGGCAACACGTACTGTAGAGACGTGGTGCAGCAGTATGTCGTTTTGACAAATTATCTATACGGGGGAGGGGGGGCAAGGGGAAGATGATTTGTAATTAAAAATGATTTTATGTTCTAAAAAAAATCTTGGAATTCTGGACATAAACATACATATCGGAATTTTTCTTACAGCAGGTTGATTCTTTTGGCTATGATTTTAATGTCATGGATACACACAGTACAACCTCCCTAGTCCGGACAGATATAGTTTCGATCATTATCCGGACCACAGTGTACTAGCAGATATTCGAAATTGTTTTACAAATAGGTATAAAAACTTGCGAACTGACATTCCTTTCTATATATATATATAAAAAGAAGTGAATTAAAAACAATGAATATGACATAAGATTTCATTTCGACATCTAAAAGTGAAATTCTTCCAATCTTTATATTTATTATTTAGGTACTAAAATAGTACTATTATGTACTAACAGAAATTCGATATTTGTTTAAGTAGGTACAAAAAGGTACAAAAAGATACGAAATGTTACCCATTCCTATATACGAAGTAAATTGAAAAAAAAATATATGGCCTGAGTTTTCATTTCGACATCTCAAAGTAAAATCTGTTGCATTAAAAAAAAAAAAACATATTATTTGGGTACCAAAATGGTACGAATATTTTCTAAATAGTACAACACAATACACAGCGAGCGAAAGATATTAACACGATATTTGGCGAAAGTTGAGATATTTCACTTATTAACTTAAATGGTACTAATATGTACTAACAGAAATTCGAATTTTGTTTGAGTAGGTACAAAAGTGTACGAAATACTATCCTTTCGTATATAAGAAGTAAATTGAAAAAGATTAAATATGGCATGAGATTTCATTTCGACATCTCAAAGTAAAATCTGTTGCATTCGTTTAAAGTTATTATATAGCTACGAATGGTACAAATATGTACTAAATGGTACAACTTAGTACACAGCGAGCGGAACAAAGTTTGATCTTGGCGGAAGTGAAATCTCTTCCTTGTATTTATTATTTATAAACTAAAATGGTAAAAATATCTAGAAAATTATGACAAAATTTTATTAATAGAAAGAAAAAATTTCAACAGTTTATTCGTAGAGAACATTTTGTCAAAACTCATGAAAGTGAAATATCTTCCTTATATTTATTATTTATGAACCAAATGTGTACTATCCGAAAAATCGAAATTGGTTTATAAATAGGTACAAAAAGGTACGAATTGACCTTTTTTAGTATATGCCCAACGAAGGGAATTAAAAACATTGAATACTGCATATGTTTTAGGAACTAAAACGGTACAAATATGTACTAAACCCACAAGTTTCTAATAAAAAAATGTGTTATTGTTATGAACACATTTAGGGGAGAATTTTTTTTACTATTAAATTCGCATTATCGCGCTAAAATAGCCATTTTTCGCGGTTACTTTTTTTTAATAATTCATTTGGAAGAAAATAAGAATTTTTCAATCGTGGCTTTGGACCATTTACCCCTCAAGTTATAATAAAATTTACCAAAGAAGTTATAATTTCGATCTGATTTTACAGATTTAATTTCGATTGTAGCAGCTAAACTCGAACTTAGTACGCACCTTAATTCTTAAAAAATAATATTTGTAACCTAGTGTGGTTTTCAGTTCTTCTTCATTGATATCGCTTTTCGTTCTATAAGGAAATAAGCCATATTTCATGGGAATTGTTTTTCTTTATTTTCGTAAATCAAATCGACATCGATCGCTTTAAAAATAAAATCTAGCGTCACAAAAAAATCCACTTTGTTGTGGCCCAAACGCTTGTTAGTATAAGACTATAACTTTATGTGTGAGTGTGTGTGTGCGTGGCTTCAAAATGATGATTAAACTAAACTTTTTCTAAAAACAAAAAAGAAACAATAACAACAACACCAAGAACAAACGACCAATATATGAATATCAGAATGTTGTGTTTCTGTTTTGTTCGTCTTCATCATCATTATCATGTCTTTTGTTAACCACATCAAAACTCAACAACAACAAAATTGAGTTAGTAATACTGGAATACTTGGTAGTACTAAGAATATGTGGGGAGAATACCATAAACCGGTCTTTTAAAAACCCAAACAGGTTGGCTAACTCTTGACTGACTCTGGGCGAGCGGCTGATTGCTGGTAGACAACAGAAGACAGTGTTTTTATTTTGGCCATAATCACACACACACACACACATAGTAGAGCTGACTTGCTCTTATTGCCTCTGCCCGGGGCAGCAGAAATTATTTAAAGCGCGATTTCTTGACTTCGAATTCTTTTGTGTGACTTATTTTGAGTAAAAGAAACAACGAGAAAATATTGGCGAAAAAGAAAACACAAAAAAAAAACAAGAAATCAAAGCTCAAATATCAACAGAAATTCAAGTACAACAAAACGCAAACTCTATCCAATGAACAAGTTAAAGGAAAGTTACTTGCAAAATATTAAAAAAATGATTAAAAGTGTATAATGGAATATAAAAATAAAAACCGAAATACAAAAACTGAAAAATACTACGCAGACATAATGTTTTGACATTTAATTTGGTTTTATTTACAAAAAATATATATATAAAAATGTTTCCAAAATGTCTCAAGGGCAAAGACCAAGGTACATATTGAAATCCCGAGATTTCGGTGGCCATTGTGCGGTAGAAATGTAACGAAGAACCTCCGTGCTGAGTCCTGTTAGAATGTCCACGGTATGCGTCCGAAATTTTTGTCTGCCCAGGCCTTCAATAGTGTCCTTTGGCCATTTCCCTAAATATATTTATTTGGCATCCATGAAATGCTATTTTTTGGATGGGAAACATTCTTGGAAATGGATACACGCAGAGGAGGAATATGATCACCCCAAATTTGTTTCAACAGCATAACATATGTTAAATGTTTTTTTCCACAGGGAAGATATTTTTGCCAGCAAAAAGTTACATGTTTTGAAACCAGTATTCCTTCTCTGAGTGTAGGTTCATTTCTCCTTTCGACCCAAAAATAATAATTTTAATTTTAAGAAAATTTGACCACAAAACTGCCAAATAAAAAAATCTTATTTTGCAGTTTTTGATTTAATTAATTAGAAAATTTTGTCAACATTTTATTTCTACAGAAAATTTTGTCAAAATTTTATATCTACAGAAAATTTTGTCAAAATCTTATTTCTATAGAAAATTTTGTCAAAATTTTAGTTATACAGAAAATTCTGTCGGAATGTTATTTCTGTAGAAAATTTTGTTAAAATTTTATTTCTATAGAAATTTTCGTCAAAATTCTTTCTATAGAAAGTTTGTCAAAATTTTATTTCTATAGAAAACTTTGTCAAATTTTTTTTCTATAGAAAATTTTGTAAAAATTTTATTTCTATAGAAAATTTTGCCAAAATTTTTTGTCTATAAAAAATTTTGTCAAATTTTTTTGCTCTAGAAAGCGTTGTCAATATTTTTTTCTATAAATAATTTTGTCAAAATTTTATTTCTTTAGAAAATTTTGCCAAAATTCTATTCCTATAGAAAATGTTGTCAAAATTTTTTTTCTATAGAAAATGTTGTCAAAATTTTATATCTATAGAAAATGTTGTCAAAATTTTATTTCTATAGAAAATGTCAAAATTTTATTTCTATAGAAAATTTTGTCAAAATTTTTTTCTATAGAAAATTTTGTCAAAATTTTATTTCTATAGAAAATTTTTCCCAAAATTTTATGTCTCTAAAAAATATTGTCAAATTTTTATTTGTATAGACAAATTTGTCAAAATTTTATTTCTATAGAATATTTTGCCAAATTTTATTTCCATAGAAAATTTTGCCAAATTTTTTTTCAACATTTTTTTTCTCTAGAAAGCGTTGTCAATATTTTTTTCTATAGATAATTTTGTCAAAATTTTATTTCTTTAGAAAATTTTGTCAAAATTCTATTCCTATAGAAAATGTTGTCAAAATTTTATTTCTATAGAAAATGTTGTCAAAATTTCATTTCTATACAAAATTTTGTCAAAATTTTTTCTATAGAAAATTTTGTCAAAATTTTATTTCTATAGAAAATTTTTCCCAAAATTTTATGTCTATAGAAAATTTTTCCCAAAATTTTATGTCTATAAAAAATGTCAAAATTTTTATTTGTATAGACAAATTTGTCAAAAGTTTATTTCCATAGAATATTTTGCCAAATTTTATTTCCATAGAACATTTTGCCAAAATTTTTTCAACATTTTTTTTCTCTAGAAAGCATTGTCAATATTTTTTCTATAGATAATTTTGTCAAAATTTTATTTCTATAGAAAATGTCAAAATTTTATTTCTATAGAAAATGTTGTCAACATTTTATTTCTATAGAAAATTTTGTCAAAATTTTATTTCTATAGAAAATATTGTCAAAATTTTATTTCTATAGAAAATTTTGTCAAAATTTTATTTCTATAGAAAAATTTGTCAACATTTTTTTCTATAGAAAATTTTGTCAAAATTTTATTTCTATAGAAAATTTTTCCCAAAATTTTATGTCTATAAAAAATGTTGTCAAAATTTTATTTGTATAGACAAATTTGTTAAAATTTTAATCCTATAGAATATTTTGCGAAATTTTATTTCCATAGAAAATTTTGCCAAAATTTTGTCAACATTTTAGTTGTATAGAAAATTTTGTCAAACTTTTACTTAATAGAAAACATTGTCAACATTTTCTTTTTAAGAAAATTTTGTCAAAATTGTGAAGTACCTCTTAGGTAGAGAGGAATATTTTGCAAAATCAACCAAAACATCAAGAATTCTACCAATCTACTAAACAGTAAAAAATATAACAATTTTGGTAGAATTCTACTAACTGTTCTCAGCGCACCCAAAAATGAATTTTGTTCTACTTTGCATGGGCGCTCATAGCTTATGGACGTTACCAGAATAAAGAGGTTGAATCACGATTACAAAAACAAAAATTGCATTATGTGGTTTACAATTTTAAGAAGTCAAAATCAGCTGATAAAAGAATCTTATGGCATTGGTAAAAGTGGCAATTATTTATTCTTGCAATTGTCCTACAAAAAATAATTTATCCAGAGAAAAGTGAATGTTCAAATTTAATTGCGTCACCTATGAGTGATTGTGAAGTGGATAATTCATCCAAGGAACGCCGATGTGAGACAAATAGGACTATAATACCACCCAAAGCTAAGAATGGGAGTCTATCAAATGGCTCTTTGCCAGCTATTAACAAAAACAGTTCATGGTGCAGTTTACAAACTGATGTGCATGGTATTTTGGGACGCTATCAAGATACTAAAGTTATCTTCGAATAATTCTCCAGCTATGAAAGCGTGAGTTGGTTTTAGATGTATATGCAGTGCAGTGTCATTTGGAGAGCTGCAACCACCATAAACATATGATTTTGACATCTTAAAATTTTGTCAAAATATAGAAAAAGCTGTAATCATATGAGTTCATGATTTAACCTTCTTGTTCAGCCATGGACGTTACACTTTTCGTTCAAATCAAGTCTACACCAAAATAGGCTTTCTCTTCTCCACCAAAAAAAAAACTTTGTTTGTCTAAAATTGTGGAGGAAAGAAAAGAAAGCTATAGTTTTTCCGCAAACAAAAAAACATAATAATAATTTTGAGTACATCTTAAGAACTTTACGCAAGAGTAAATAAAACTAAATTCCGAAAAGGCACAGCATTTACCCTTAAAGAATATTTATATATTTTTATATTATATTTTATATTTTTTATATATTTTTTAGTGTGTAAATATTCCTTCTGGACCAAGGGATTATATTTGGCTTGTCGCCTTAAAACCATTTCGTCTTTATAGTACTTCCTTCACCCAGTATACAACATCATCCCAATTGAAGTACAAAATGAAAGAGAAACTGTTTTACAGACAAGAAATGACAACGACAGAGCAAAAAAAAACCTGACCAAAATATCGAAATTTATTCTAAGCACAAATATTTACAACAAATACCAACAACAACCACCAGAATCACAAACAACAACAACAATGTCACAAGATTGTGAAATCAAATTATGACTTGAATAGACTTGACTAATCAACAAGAATAACAACAACAATATCATCACCATCATAAGGTTGATTGTCTATGAAATATGTAAGACAACGAGTGGTGTATGTTAATGTGATTACCTCTGCAAATAGCTATGTGTGTTATAATTTGGGGACACTCTGAGCTTCGAGAGAATAGAAAAGATGAGAATAGAGAGAATAAAAAAGAGTAATGAAGAAAATTATGGTTAATAAACTCATTACCATTCATAGAGTGAGATGACAAGTTAACGAGAATCTGTCTACCTGTCAAATTGTTAGACAAAATGTATAGAATAGATCCAATAATATTGTTTTCAATCATAAAATTAATTGATTTAATTAATTTTTAATTAACATGAAGTTAATAATCTTTCAAATTCAACCAAAGTTTTATAGTTTTTAGGCTGATTAAATTATAAGAGGACATCAAAAACTGTAGAAACTAGAAATTGAATTGAGGTTTTGAGATTTACATGATTGATATTGTTTTTTTTTTTTTTTAATGAATAGAAAAAAAAACTAATTACAAGCGATAGTTACAAAATCCCATAAAAAATTATCAAAATACCAAAACGGTTTCCGGAAAATGTTGTCGACTGTAATTATAGGTATTTTCCATAGACTCCCAGACATGTGTCCACGTACGAAATATGTATGTTCGCTTCCTACGTCATTCATACCAAATTATTCCCAACTATAATATGGCAAGATTTAAATTTAAACAAGTTTTCTTATTCTTCTTCTTTCAAGTCGTCGACAAATCACGTCAGGTTGTATTGTGTATTTGTTCTGTTCGAATTTCAGAAGCTTTTGTGACTTTCAGACACTGTTGCTTGCTGCTCACACACGCACTCGTACCTGCTATTTAGACCTGTTTAGCTGACAAAAGAAAATAAAGAGACCACTAACGTAAGTAATAAAAACTGCTCTAGCAAGTCGGGCAGTTAAAGCTCAGAGAATACCACAGATTGGTAGCAGCAATAAATTCAGTTGTAGCAGCAATAACAGCTAAAAAATCTCAGTCGATCTCAGCTTCTGATTAAGCAGCATCATCAAAATATCAACTATGGAAATAATAGCACACATATTAACAACATTCCGTCATATATTTATTATAGGGGGATGGGGAGGAGAAAAGCCTAACACACATTGATATTTGATTTTAGATGAGAGAGTGAGAAATTAAAGAGACAGCCTTGTAGAAAACCACAAGAGAATATTCTACACAGGTAGTTTGGAAAGAGACATACAAAATTACCAATCAATCAAAATCTGTCCAAAAACAACAAAACAATCTGGTATTTTGGTGTTACCTTTATTAAATGCCATTTTAAAAATGTTGGGAACCCCAAATCAAATTGGTTTTACCAGTAATCATCCTTCGGTTCCTGGATTTTTTTCTAATCGTTCATTATTCTCACATTCTCTCAATATTTATAATGGATGGCATTGAGAGACAATTTGGGTTAAAATTTCCTTGAAATCATCAATAAAACATGCTATAATAAGTAGTTATGGGAAAACATTAATTTTTTCTAACATGCAGATACCAAGAAAAATATTTTGTGAAATTTTTAGGTCTTATTCTACCGAAAAAAATCAGGAGTATTTACTTCTTTGAAGAAAAACGAACGGATTTTTTTTTTGTTAAGTTTGCCTTGGAGAGCAAAATTTAACTAGGTGAGACATACAAGTGCATAGCTTTTAATATGAAAAAGAAGAATTTCAGTAGTTTTTCGCAAATTGGACTTGGAAAATGTTCACGAGAAAGTAAAATGAATGTAAAGGAGACTTTGTTGAAAAAAAATAAATAAAAATAAACATTTCCAAAATGTTTTTTTATGCCATAAACTTATAAGACCACCCTCCCTCTCATTTACAGTAAGGATATATGCTCCGTAAAGATAGTTTCTGTTGTTTTCAAACAACAAAGAGTAACAACACAGTGGGAAATAAAGATCGCATTTTTTTCCTTCAGACACATCAGCAATTAATTTCAATTTTGCAAAAAAAAAATACATCTATAAAAAATTATTTTTTTGTTTAAAAGAAAATTTCGACAAAAAGAAAACATTCAATTCGTGTTAAATGAAATTCAAAGAACAAAATGCCGCCACGAGTTGTTTTTATAAAACGGAAAAATGGCGTTTGCCACTGTTGTTCAAAGATAGCGTCATTACTAGTCCCCCCTCACACCAAAATCCTCTCCTAATACAAAATCAACGAATAATTCACAAACAAACGAACGCATCCCACAAAATGCACACACATATCCCCATCCATAAAAAAAGTAACTCACGAGTCCACAGTTGAATGACATTTTTTATTTTATATTAATGTGTCTTTTTGTTGTTTTGTTTCAAAAAAAAAAAAATAATAATAATTCCCCAAATTCAATTAGGCACAGGTAGAGAGGCAATTTCAGAGAATATGAAAAAAATGAGAGAGTTAGGAAAAGAGAAATGGCATTTGCATGAAATGTTAAAGTGTGCAGTATTTATAAAATATTTTTTCTAAATTAATTTGAAAAAAAATCTAAGTTTCAAAATTTGTATGAAAAGTAAGATGTGGTGAGGGGTAGATAATATGATTTTTTTATTATTTGTCTGTGTATTGAAAGAATTGAAAAACAAACATTTTTTGTTCATTTTAAATATGGAGAATTAATTTATTTTGTTGCTGTTTACGCTAGGTTGCAGCTGTTACTGTATTTTTTTACTGCTGCCCGTTCATTGTTCGAGTGACTTTATCTATAAAAACGCACCAGCACCAATACCATCATCACCCGAGTGACTATATACCGGCTATGCGACCTTGATTTGCTCAAAAATAAAAGTGCAAAAAATAAAATTAACAACACTTTGTGAATTTATCAGGAGACTCTCCTCACGTCAGAGTAAATAGAGAACATTGACATCAATCAACTATTAAAACAGTGGCAGTCACCAAATTCATCAGTTAAATTGCAATAATTTTGAAATTCAAAAAAAAAAAAAAAAGATTATGATGGGACAATGAATGCGATTCAACGAGAGAAATATTTGGAAAGACCAGAAAAACAATTAAATGTCTGTAGATAAATAATCATCTTCAATATCAAAAAGTTGGAAAATTCAAAAAATCGTTGATAACTTTATCCTCATTATTATGTTTTTATTTCATGTTAAGCTGCTCATTACATATTATTACGCATTATTTCTCATGATAACATAAGATAATATGATCTCTCTAAATGTTACTATCATTATTCTCGATTCATGATTATCTCGCAAACACAATGATAATTATTCTCTCAGATTGAGAGACATTTGATTTTATTTGCATGTTACTCTTACTAATTGTTCACTTTTTTATTGGGTTCCATGAGTACTCATCATAACATTGTTTGATTTTTGGGATTTTGATATTTTATTGGTAACATGGGCATTAATGTTAAGAATTGATGGATTATCTTTGATTTTAACCCCTTATCTTCTCCTTAATTCTTCTCAACACATTAAGGGATATCCCATTTTATTTGCATACAATTCTCCTATTGCTACAATAACAGTTCTCTTCTTGATTGGGTACCCATTGAATACCCATGTAACTCATCATAACATTGTTCTTGGATTTCGATATTATATTAGTAACATAGCCATCTCTTGTGATGAATTTGACTCAAATAACATTAATGTTAAGAATTAAGGGTTTAGCTTGAATTTAGATTGCAGTCCGGGAGTATTTCAAATTTTTCGTTACAATAAAAAAAAATTATTGAGAAATTTTAAATAAATTAAAAAAAGAAAATTATAAATGAAATTTTAATTACACTTTTTATGGCTAATTAAACCAGGTAATTAACAAGCGATACAGTCTAGTACAATAATGCATATATATGTAGAGACACTTTGGCATGACGGTTTGTTTTAACAAAAGAGACTGTATTGTTGTTTTTGTCAATTTAGTCACAGAGGCGAGAGTTGATTACTGCTGGTGCCCTTGGTCGTGGTGGCTGGCCGTATAGTTCACACATATAAATTTTCTCGTTATTGTTACCAATGTTAATGATGACAAATCGCAAATTCAAACTACCTGAGCCAGAGAGTGGGCTACCTCCTCCCCCATCACCACCACCACAAACAATGATGGTGACGACAATCAGACTGGGAATATGAGGAGAGGTCATTGTCACCTGCATAGCTATGTCAATGTATGCATGTTCGTATGGTTTTAGTCAATGTTTGTTTATATGGCTACAAGTGCTTAATGCATTAAAGCTTGCACTGTAAAGGCAGGGCCGAACAGGCAGGCCAACTTAAATTATCTTCAAAGTAATCGGTGTTGTTTATTTTTTGTTTGCTCGTGATATCAGAGAAATAAGCTTTCTAGTCCACAGTGAGCCATATCGTATTTGAAAAAAAATTTAAACCATTTTTATATGGCCTTTTTTGTTACGACAATGTCATGTATTTTGACAGGGATTTCTTTTTAATCAGAATTATGGTAAAAGCCAATCGTCGTTTCCTTACCAAAAAAAGGGTGTGGATGAAAATGTTCCATATGTATGGCGAAACAATGTTGTCTCCATTTCTGTTTTTTGTTGCTGTGTAAACACATATAAATTATTATTTGCATTGAATATGCCCATATTCTTGTTATTAAGCTTTTACGTGATTTATTTGAGGGTTCAGTGGTATATCCAAAAAAAAAATATATATATATATATATATTTCACATTCTTAAGAAATTCCAAAAGGATGTTTATTTAAGGTGTGAAATGTTGCCAGTAAAATGTCATAAAATTTTAAAATTTATAGGCAAAGTTTAAAAGGAAACAATTAATTGGCAATAATAATTTGAATGTTATTTATGTACAATTTTTTTGTGTGGAATAAATTGTTATGCAAAAAATTACAAAAATGTGGTAAAAAAATATCAAAACCGATTGATCTGTATAAACTCTTGACAAAATTAAATTCCATATTTTATTTTCCTTTGACTTCTACACCTAGTGTTTCTAAAGTTTTAATACAACTGTTCACAGTTTATTGAAGTTTTTGAACTGATTCGACTTAAATCGACATAGACATTTGCCAAATTGAAAAGTGTTTTCAATTCCTGATTAACCTGCACCCAGAGAAGGAATATGATCACCTCAAACATGTTTTAAGAGCAAAATGGTATTTTTGGGTGGTGACCATGTAACATGGTTTTCGCAACCATGTTATTTTCTCGGAAATCATGTATCTGATTTCGGCAAGCAGGTTATACTTGACGAGAGAATAACATTTTAGTGACAAACATGTCACCATACAAAAATAACATTTTGCTCTTGAAACATGTTTGAGGTGATCATATTCCTTCTCTGCGTGTGCATTCTTTTGTTCTCTTAGAGTTTTTTTTTAAACTCAACGTAAACCCATCATTGGTTAGTGGAATATTACTAGTTATTTCCCTAGTCTCATCAGAAGATTTTGAGTCAGGTTAAATTTTTATGTAAAAAAAAAAATACAAAAATTTGGTCAAAAACAATATCAAGACCGATTGATCTTTATAAACTCTTGACAAAATTATATTCCATATTTTCCTTTCCTTTGACTTCTACCCCTAGTGTTTCTAAAGTTTTAATACAACTGTTCACAGTTTATTGAACTGATTGACTTGGATCGACATAGACATTTGGTAAATTGGAAATTGTTTTAAATTTCTGATTAACCTGCATTATTTGTTCACTTAGCAATTTTTTGAATTCTTCCAAACCAATTTATCTTGGTTTATTAAAAAAGAAAAAAAATTATCAAAACCGATTGACCCATATAAACTCTCGAAAAATTAAATTCCTTTAATATTCTTCTAAAACAATATTTCTTTCCATTACAAAAATTTATGAATATATATGTTTTGTCCAGAATTCTTTAAAATGCTTAAAAAATATTATAATATTCACCTTTGTAGATATGAATTAAATTATTGAGGTTTTTTCCAAAAAAAAAAAAAACCTAAAAGCTTTAATCCATTTAGCAGCTTAAGTTTATAGATTTTATTTGTGAGCAGAGACAGAGTTGATTCTCTTCTTGGGGAGGGGGATGATTTAAGATTGAAAAGAGGTTTTTACGGCTTCACCCGAGGTGTTGAGGTTATTCAGTTGACTAAAGATGAGGTTTCTGTTGAAGTAAATCCAATTTGCAGGTTGTTGTTCTATATTTTTATATGTACACAAAAAACATACACACAGATCGAATGCATGTGTATAAGTATTCTCTTTTTTTGTTGTTGTTGTATATCACAATAATTTTTTTGTTTCGTTTTTTTTTTTTTATATACTTCTAATTTAATTTATGCAGGTCATTTCATTTTGTTCAACAGGTTATCATCACCAACATTAACAACGTATAGAACGGTAACAATGTACATAGGGTGAGTGATGAGGTGCTCTTTTGGGGAGAGTATGGAATTATTATTTTAATTTTATTTTTTTTTTTTTTGTATTTTAAATGTTAGAATAAGGTTTTATATACATATAAACTTTTGTAGCTGATGTTTTGTATTTGATTATTTTGTGTTTCATTAAATCCAGACGTGTCTTTTAACACCAAACACCATAGTCTAACGGTAGACATTAACTGTGCTGTAAGTACCGTGGTGTTGTGTAGTAGGTGGTATTGGGTGATGGTGTCTATGTCTTGTTGTTGTTCTTTCGTTTAAAACCGAAGGACATACCAGACACGATGACTACAACAAAAACAAAAAAACGACAGTAGCAGCAGACACATAAAATTATAATCAGCCAGACAGATAAAGTTTTTGTGTGTGTCAGAATATTCCTTAAGGATTTTTACGCACGAATGCCGCACGCATTTTGCTTAGAGCTCACGTACTAAGATAGAAGAACAACAATAACACTAAGTAGTAAGAGTAATGAGACCAATACGCTCACGCACATATATAGCAAATAATGACTCTCTAGAGTTATTCGGGTGTTTGGAGAGGAGTGCAACAACAGATGGGTTTTCGTTGTTTTCTTTAAAGAAGAAAAAATTTACGAAGACTTCTAAATGTCGTCAAAAGTAGAAAACAACAACCATAAGAATGCATAGAACAAAGAAATTGTTTTCTACACACACACACACACACAGACACACGCACAAGAACGTAGGCAGCAATATTTTTACTTTTTACTGCTACTCCTTAGGCCAAAACCACCTCTCTTGCCCTGTGTTATGTTATTGATGATAGTTTTTACACTCACTCACTCACTCACTCTCAAACACATTTTGAGAAAAGTCAATAGGATGAGACTAAATAATCCCCTTTAAAAATAACAGTTCTGTTTAAGGGAAGAGCTCCCGTAAAGGTTTTAGTTTAAGGGAAGAGCTCCTGTAAAGGTTTTAGTTTTTTTTCCAAAATATAGAGCACAGTATTTTTTTGAACGATTTTTTCACAATTTGTGGTTTTATAATTTTGTAATTCTTATCACTTAATGATTAAAAAATTTTATTTGTTTACATTTTTGGTTTTTTTGAAGTGACATCAACCAGAAATTTGCCATTGAAATTTTTATTAACAATTAACAGCATTTTGATAATTAAACATTTGTATTCAATTTGTAGTAAACACATTTAGTTGAAGGTTTAGTTTTATTTATTTACATATATTTTTTTTTGTTTAATTTCAAAAACTATTTAAAATTTTCTTGAAACAGAACAACAATTTTTCCCGAAAAAATTGCACATTAAATTGTTATTTATGATTGTGGATGTTGTTCCAAAACTTTTTGATAATTAAAAGTACACGTTTTTGTTGTTGTTGTTGTGGCTATTGTAGTTGTTGTGATTTCAATTCAATTTCAATTTCTTGCAGCGATCTTTCTTTATTTCACCGTACCGTGCCGATGATTTACTTTGCTGGGATTTTGATTTCGAAGATCAGCGGAAATAATGGAGACACAGAAGAAGCAGAAAGAAATGAATTTTATTGTTGTTTGGCTTGCACTCAGTGGTAGTAGAAGTAGAGGAGTTTGTTTTTTTTCTTGCCTTTCTCTACAAATATGTGTATGTATGTGCATGTGGTGGTTGTGTGCATATATTATTCTTCTATTCAGATATTGTATCTGTGTTATTTATGGAAACGTAGAACAGAAATCCGAATTATTTACTTTGTCTTCACTGCACGTAAAACGAAAAAAGCAACAGCAAAACACAAAAGCCAATGTCTGGATTATTGTATTTATTTAAAAAATTATTAAATCTCCAGATTCTATATGAATTTCTTATGATTTCAATACATCTGCTTAGAACTTGATCTTTTTTCTTTGACAATATGTGAATTTTTATTTCTTTTTCGGTTTTCTTTTTTTTTCGAAAAAAGCACGATCACATATAAAAAAAGTATTTTTTTTACTTTTTATTATATTATTTCTTGTGTTTAGAATGTTAAAAGGCGACCACTAGAAACGGCGGCGACGCTCTATAATAATACTCCGCTATTGTTGATGAACGACGATAAACGAGACGAAAGTCGCGACGACAACAATATCTCGGTATGGTACTACGACAACGGCGACGACGACAACAATGCGTTTAAAAGACCCTCCGCTAACAACGATGTCCAAACAAATACTAAATCAATGAATGCCAGTCATTGCCAGAGTCATGAACTCACTCGTTCAACGTTAACGGCGACAGCGAACAAGTAAAAGAAATTAAAAGAAGAAACAAAATACACAACAAAACACTACTCTCAGTGGCCCACACATACACACACTAAAGCAAATGTGAGGCACTCTCATTTTTTTCCACTGGGGTTATCTCCCAACGAAGAAACTGCATAAATACATACACACACATGCAAATATATATTACACAAACTCACAGATACTTGGTCAGTGTTGCCATTTAAGCGGGTGAAAAGAACCAAATCAGAATCATTCTAATTGGAAAGTGAATTAGATACAAGATTTTTGTACACCTAGAGAAAAATTTATATAGGAGCCGCAGGCATAAATAATTTGAAGATACCTTCGATAATGACATTTCGGTGGCATAAAAATTAAATAAAAATTATAAATTTAATCCACATAATAAAGTCATTAAATTGAGGTTTTAAATGTGTGTTATTCACTTTAATCATAATGTATTTGTTCAAATTGGACTTCTTAGTCACCTTATTTAAAAAACTAATTTATAGTAATTCCTCATTCGACTCGAAATCTGCTAAAAGTGGATTAGACGTCCTTTTTTAAAAAGACAAATGATAGTTGAAATCTACTTTTTTTGGAAGTGTAATGTGAATGGTAAGAATATTTTTTGCTAATTCCAAGTTTTATATTTTATGGAAAATATTTATTCAAATGAATGAAGTGGAAATATTTTGAAGTTGTTTTAATTGAGCATAGGCAAGATTTTAAGAGATTCTCGGGAGAGAGGTGGGGATTCAAAAATTTATCATCAGCGTGTACAATATTCTCAAGCACAATCTTTTGTTTTAAACAATTCTATGAAAGGATTGGTAATTCTGCAAATTATTCTCCATGAAATCAAATGGCTTCGCTACTGTAACTTTAGTTTAGATATTCGATTTTGAATCTACACAAATATATATTTTTAACGGCGTTTTTTTTTTCTCAAATACTGAAAGTTGACATCATTGTTAGCATCTAACTAAAAAGAGTTATATTCATAATGTAGATATTCTGTTAAACTTCAATTTAATGTATTCTAAATATGCCGTCTCTTCCAACGCCATGCATGTGCTTACATTCTCCAACCAAAATTATTTAAATCCAGTAAAAAAAAAAAACAATTAGAAAAACAAAAGTAAAACAGAGATATAAAAAACGCTCTTTATGTTAAAAAAATACAAAAGAGTCCCACGATCTTTCTATGGCAGATTTTTGTTTTTCTTGTTAATGGGTGGTAAAACAAAGGGGGGGGTTGATTTTTGAGAGGATGAGAAAAACGGCAGCACTGGTATGCACATAAAGTACGTAGGGAATGACTGACACCACGAGAAAAAAGTCCACAGTCTGTCCATCCGTCCATGTATCTCAGAAAACACAATTTCGTGTTTCATTAAGCGCCGCTGCTGCTGATTTTTAGCATGACTAACCCACATACATACAAACACACGGTCAAAAAGCAAAACAAAACAGAAAAACGATGACGACGGTGCCGAATTAGAAAAAAAAACATGTTTACCTTCTTCAATTCTCACTAAGATTTAGTATTTGTGAGAGAAAAACACATTTAGCTAATGGGAGAGTGAATCAATATAAAAGAGACCCATTATTTTGCCGGTGCGAGAGTCGTGACATTGTCCATGCACACAGTGTGCGTTTTTTTATCTAACAGATACAGAATTTTTCAAATATCCGTTTATAATTCCCTCACTCTCTCAGTATGATTACACACATACACATGAATTATCTAATGTTTAGATGTGTATGTGAACATGGGTGAATGTTTAGTAGATATGTAAGTTGTTGCCTTATGCCGATGAATGAAAATGCCGATGCATTTTTCACATTTTTCTATGGTGTCGTCGTTGTTATTCGTGCGGTTACGGCCAGAGAGGAGTTTTCTAACGAATGACACACCAACCAGTGAGTGTGTGTGCTTTGTGAATGTATGGCCTGAGTTTATTTGTTCACTTTATGAAAAAGAGTACAAGGTCTGTGAGGAGTAAGCAGTATTACCACTCTCCCTCTCAGTTTATCACGACCATAGTTGATGGCCGCCCATGTTTAATGTCCCACAACAAAATAGGTATTCAGAGAATGCAAGTGCAAATAAAAAAGATATAATCATTGATATGAATGTGCATACAGCTGTATGGCTTGGTATGTATGTACATGTGTAGCCATCTACAAATATTTACGTATGAATGTTGGCCTTAGCAAATGAAAATTGATATGATTGTGTCAAGGGAAGAGTTTTCACATAAACTTAAATTAGAAAAAAAATATTAATTGAAAATAATAAACTTAAATTAGAAAAAAAATATTAATTGAAAATAACGCATTGAGAATGAGTCAAAATGACCCACAGGAGAACATAATGCGATCTGGCTTTTTTAATGAAAAGGATAATTTTACAACAAGGTTTTTATTATCGAAATTTAAATTTTAGATCAAAGAAGATGTTTGATTGTCTTCTAAGCAATAAAAATAAGATTAAGCAAAAAATCTACAGCTTGAAATTCAAAATTTAACTTCTTATATTGAATTATTTTTAGGTAATTCCAGATTTTTAACTGATTTCAAAAATCTACTCAGAGGTAGTTAAAATGTCTAAAATTCAAATGTTTTTCTGCGTTAGAGTAACGTTAAGAAACGATTTTTTAAAACGTACCACAGATTTTTGTTAGGTTAGGTTTGATAAACAGACTTCCAATATTAGGCATTTTCGTTTTTATGAATGTCCAAAAGATTGTTTTTTTTTCATTTTGAATTGAATTTGAATATTTTCAAGTTTTCTTATATTTTGTTTGTTTTATGGCCATTTTCATGTAGCTCCGTTTGGCTTTAACTTCCATTTAACGGAAAATAAATTGCAAATATCTTCTCTCCGGTTAACTTTAAAAATTTTTGGCAATTAAGTTCCTAATTGGCATATGGAATATATAGACAAGATGACAGCTATGTCCATAATACGATTTAAAAGTTCGTTAGTTAACGCAAAACTAACGGAGCTTCATGAAAATGGGGGGTTCAATATATATTTTATCTCAATAAACTTATCCTGTGTTTTATTTTGTATTGAAAAATGCACTCCAAATATACGAATTTTCCAAAATTACGAATAGTTCTCAAATTATTCAATTCGTATTATTGGACGATTAAAAAATCCATTTAGAATGCACTTTTCAATTCAGAAAATAGATCTTAATTTAAATTTGCCTTCTTAGCTATGCTGACCCATCAAAGATTCGCTTTATATCTTTTGCTTTTAACCTCATTTAAGATATGAAAATATTCTTTATCTCTGGTATCCTTACTTGTCTGCCGACAGTACCAATAAATTTGCTTAACAATTTATTAACAATGAGACAGACAAAAAGCAGACAAGATATATTGTTTATTAATCAAATAAAAAAAATATATAAAGCTTAAGTGAAAAATCGACCAAAGCTCAAAATGCTTGAGTGAAAAGAATTTATCATAAAATTAATGGTGGCACATCAACAATACTGGCGACGACTACGACACTTTTCCAATAAGATGGATGGATGGATGCATGTTAATGGGGAGAAGCGCAAAGATGAGAGAAGCTTTATATGAGAACAAGAACAAGACGACGACAGCCGTAAGATAAACTTCATTGTCATTCAAAGTGCGCTTAGATGAACAAGTTCAAGTGTATGAACGAAAAATATACGAACGAATGCAATGAAAAAACAAAAAGAACAGGCCTTGCTCTTCGCCATACAAACACACGCATACACATACACGCCCTTGCACTCATACACTGGTTGTGTAGAGTGAGCGCAGCAGCATAATGAAAGCTTCAAGGCAAAAATGTGCACACATAGATAATCAACCGGCTTTTCTTTACCGGAGAGCAAAAGATAAAGAGAGTAGAATTTATGTCAGTGCAGCACATAGAGAGTCAGAGAGAGATTGGTGATGAAAATACGTAAAGGATTTAGAGGAGTAGAATTTTTATTATATGTGTATGTGTGAAAATGAGAAAAAATAAACAAATCTTTTTTGTAAACACTAAACGCAACAAAATAAATTCATATATTCTAGTAGGGTCTATGGAGAAGAACCTACCAAGATATAAAGAGAGCAAATGCATCGCCATTTACAAGAACCCCACCAGATGAGTCAAAGTCAAGAGAAAAATGTGTACACATACGCTACCACTTCACCACCATGTGTTTTACTCTACTGCCTTATGGTGGGGATGTGTGATATCACACTAACAAACCCCTCATATAAACTGAGAAGTCGGTCGCTGCCGTCATTAACAGTGTCGGTGAGTGGTCTATGTATCATTGTGTAGGTTAGTTGATATATATCTCAGAGACTTGACGGCTGGCTGACTAACTGTGTATTTGAATGACTAACTGACTGAGTGACTGACTGACTGAATGAGAGTGAGCCAGCCATATAAGAAAGCAATCGGTCAGGCTAGTCGGCTGCATGTCTCTGTATAAATAAATACAAAGTATTAAAATTGTTGTTTTGAAAACACACGCACACTCACATGTACACTCAGAATAGAGAGAAAAAACAGTAATTTGTATGAATATTCAAGTGAATGGAGAGTGATGCATCCATAAGAATCGATTGCCAGTTTAGTCAGTGGGACAAAACGACAGACAAGTTTTATTAATCACACATGCGAACATACACACACACGCATCCATTTACACGAGTGTAACATGTAAACATTACAACAAACGATGGATTTAAGAACTTTGGGGGATTTGTATAATGGTTTAGTTGTTGTTTGTCTCTTTTTGTTCGAACTACAATGACCGATTATTTTTCCCCCTGTAACTTGGGATGGTAATAGGTGAAATAATACGAGCTTTTAGGTAGTGAGGAGTTTACTTGGTGGGCAATGACAATCAATGAATTGCTGCATGGTTTTTGGTGGTGCCAACTTGACCCAGCACCCAAAATAATTAACCTAAATAGACTCAATTGTCGCTATGTGGTATACGGAGACAATTTTTTGTGAGTGCCAATGATGCAAGTAAGAGGAGAGATAAATTCGGAAGGACCAAAACTTATAGAGATCAGCAATGAGTTAGCCTCTAAGATATTCCTCGGTAAATTCCAAATTTAAAATGACGAGTTGTAGAAGTTCTATAAATAAAATTTGGGAAATTTATCAAAACAATGGACCGATGGGGATCATTACTGACCATCATTTCGATAAGTGCCAAATTATATAAATTTTATATTCGTGTAATGAAAAATAGGTTCAATTTATTTTCTTTCCCCACTGTGCGTATACACATATGGTGGTACCCGATTCTACTATGCTAGCTTTAGAGATAATGGCTTGCCAAACAAATACTGGCATTTATAAATGGGCCACATTGTGGAAGAACATTTGCTTTTAGGAAGAAAAAAAAACCAACAACACAATCCATAGTTCCATAGCCCACTTTTGTGCATTTCATAAAAGCGAAAAAAACCACAACTTTTGAATGTATGTAGTATCAACGCTCATCACCCCACATGGACGATGATAGATGGGATGACATGCCAAGACAGGCAACTATGGCAAATATAGCCAAGTAGTAGAGAAACTAGAAAGAAGAGATATCTATAGAAGAATTACTGACCGGCTAAATATGTGGGGAAATAAAAAAGCATTGAAATTGAGAAAAAAAAAATCCTAAAAAAGGAATACGACAACTTGAGAGCATCAATACCACATGGATATAAAAGCCTAACACTCTCGGTCGGTGTGTGTGTGTGTGCGTGTGAATTTTTAGTATCATCTCTATGTTTTGTTTCTAAAATAAATGGACTTTAGTGTGTACGGCTGTGTGGGCATGTGTAATATGTCTCAGAGCAATGGCAACAAATAAAAACAAAATAGACTTCTCTGGGCTATTAATAAAAAACCGCAGCAGCAGAAAGCACCAACGATGACAAAAGCCCAAATGAAAGAAAAAAAAAATGCGCATAAAATACACTCTTCGATAGGAGGCATATACTATACGTGAAGAGTCTTACTAACACCCATTCTCATACTAACGATCGAAGACCCATTTGCACGCACACACACATATGTGTGTATTAATGCAATCAAACAAAGAAAAAACACAGTATTTTGCTCCCTATATTTGATAAGTGAAAGAAACCTCATATAGCCTCATATAGAAATTCATAGGAAGAATCTATAAGTAGGATTTTTCATGGTCTATAGGAAGTTGGGTGATATAAATAGATTGTATCGTTGTTTTTGTTTTTTTTTTCAGGGATCGCTATTTGTTATTTGAGATACCCTATAATAAACACATATCCTAATTTAGGCGTAGTGCATTATGTTCCCCACCAAGTTATAATAAAATTTTCCAAAAAAATCTATAGAAATTTTTGTCAAAATTTTATTTCTATAGAAAATTTTCTAAAAATTTTATGTCCATGGAAAATTTGTTACAATTTTATTTCCATGGAAAATTTTGTCAAAATTTTATTTCTATAGAAAATTTGGCCAAATTTAATTTATATAGAAAATGTTTAACAAAATTTTATTTCTATAGAAAATTTAGTCAAAATTTTATTTATATAGAAAATGTTTAACAAAATTTTATTTCTATAGAAAATGTTTAACAAAATTTTATTTCTATAGAAAATTTTATTCCTATAGAAAATTTAGTCAAAATTTTATTTATATAGAAAATGTTTAACAAAATTTTATTTCTATAGAAAATTTTGTCAAAATTTCATTGTTTAGAAAATGTCAAAATTTTCATTTCTATAGAAAATTTTATCAAAATTTTATTTCTATAGAAAATTTTATCAAAATTTTATTTCTATAGAAAATTTTGTCAACATTTTATTTCTATAGAAAATTTTGTCAAGAATACATTTCTATCGAAAATTTTTAACAAAATTTTATTTTTATAGAAAATTTTGTCAAGATTTTATTTCTATAGAAAATTTTGTCAAAATTTTATTTCTATAGAAAATTTTGTCAACATTGTATTTCCATGGAAAATTTTGTAAAAATTGTATTTTAATGGAAAATTTTGTCAAAATTTTATTTCGTTAGAAAAATTTGTCATAATGTATTTCCATGGAAAATTTTGCCCAAATTTTATTTCTATAGAATAAAATAGATCAATTTTGTGTGTATGAATCAAACAGCTCGTATTATAAATATGAACTCGAAACAACTTTTTTTCTATGGATTGGTGCCATCCTCTTTAACTTACCTTACATGACATTTGGTTGCACAATAAGAAAGTCGCACCAAAGTATCTCCACTAGAAAAGTCTTACAACGATTACACTGTCCGCCTTTCTCGTGTAGTGTTGCCGTTTTGCCGCTATTTGCAAGCGGTGATATTTTTGTGATACTAAATGTCATAATTTTTACATTTTTGTGCCACCTTTTCATGATATTGTGTCAGTTTTTAATTACATTAATTTATACTGTAAAATTGTTTTATTAATTTTGATACCGTTAAAAGTACAGATATGATAGGTGTCTTAAAAAATCATAGAGTTTCTATACAAAACACAGCTATAAATGCATTTAATTGTTACTTTTTCGTTATGTAAAAGTGTGCCACTTTTTTATTACTTTTTTTTTTAATGATTTTTCCACATTTTATTACGAGTACCACTCATTAAAACTTGTCAACGTATACGCTGATCTAGCTCTGATAATAATTATTCGTCACATGGACAGTAATTTTCTAAAATATATTAATCGCCGGATATGCGCTTTAATACGCTTCGGTATTGTACACAGCGAATAGAATTTGTGTTCTCCCTAAATGTGTCAAATTTGGTTGATTTACATATAGCTGTCACAAATAATTTCCCCCAGGATTTTTATTTCTATGGCCTTTGCTATCGACTATTGTTTCACTCTGAAAATCTGAATACATTTCAAAAGTCTATAATTTTCTTGAGATTATAATGCTATAATATGTCATTAAAATTAACCTCTCATAAAGGGACACCTCTCAAATGGGCAACATCTAGGCGACCCTGAATGTACACTTCTGAGAGGTTTCAAAAAATATACTTTATATCCTTACTGTGCTAGAAATCAAGAATCCTTAAAATAGGCAACAGTTTTTATAAAAAAAATAAAAATGCCCAAAAATATGCTATATATTTTTTCATACTTACACATTTCTTCATATTATAGGTTCTTACCTGCAAAGATTAAAAAAAATACAATTATCAGAGTTAGAAATTTTAATAAATATTTGATAACAAAAGTTAATATTTGTTGTTGTTTCTTACAAGCCCCCCCCCCCCCCCCCCTAAAATATGCAACAATTTCCAAAATACATGTCTCCAAAACTTTTTTTCATTTTTAGTAATAAAGACTATTTGAACTTCATAATAAGTAGGCACTGTGTCATGTCGGACAATGAATGTCATGCACGATGGATATAAAGGAATGAAGCAAAAACAAAAAAAGAGAAACAGAAAAAACATATGTACAACATGTTGTTATTATTATTAGCGAATGTCGTTGTTGTCTGTCTATCTGCATCCACCATGTTGAGAAATAACGACAAGGAGTCGTTCGCTATAGTGGTTATGTGTACATATATATGTACGTGTGTGTATGTATGTTGTTTTTGCACACATGCAATAGCAATAGCATGGCCATGGATAAGATCCCTTAGATCCAACACATTAGATACCCAGATACCAGATACCCCAGTCGCCAACACAACACCATTTTGCCCAATCAGGCCTGTGAGTTGAACAAAAGCTAAACACAAAAACGAACATATGAAAGATACAACAACAACATGTGTCCAATACAACAACAAAAATGTATCCCCACAAAAACAACATCAACACCAGCTATATGAGCAAAAAAAAAAAAACGCTATCATTGTCGGCATAAAACCATTGCCACTGCCACTGCCATCTTTGTCAGTCAAGAAGACTTCGTCCTCGTCATCATTAATGCCTCAGCCTGTGGCCGGCCCACCAATGCCTTTCGTTTCGTCGTCCATTGTTTGAGCCCCAACTGGTTATTGTTATCCACACTGGTTAGACGATGACTAACTGAATGACTGACTGACTGACTGACTGACTGACCGACCAACCATTGAGGAGGGACATGCATTCAGACAATTTATGCGAAGGCACACAAATCCACTGAACGAGTCTGGAATAGTATGGAGTAGTGTACTAGTAGTACTGGTTGGTATCAGTAAAATATCACTCCATGCTACTCTCTCTCTCTCCCCAGCCTGCTGGCTATCCAACTATGCTTGTTATTGCAGCCAAGTGTATCTACATCCCATGCATGTAGGTTTATGGGCATAAAAAAGAGGCGAGTATTTGAAAAAAATACGAAAAAAAGAGCTTGGATGAAAGAGGCAAAAAACTTGTTTCTATTCTCCTGTTTTTAATGTTGACAAACAGAGGAATAATAGACTCACCCATACACACACAAACACAATCATAATGGCTGTATGAACAATCCCTTAGATATACCTTAGGAATTTGATGGGATTTTATAGGGGCCAGTAAAATCAAAAGCTTTTCAGGTGAATTTTGTAGATTTGAAAAAACAAAACCTGCCGGTCGGTCATACAAAGTCGTTTAACCACTAAAAATAAACATATTGTTTAGATGGAGGAGTTTTCTTTTTTCTCTGGATGTTAAAAAGAAAAAAACAATAAAGGATGCCAGTAACACAAAAATTGAAGGATTTATGGTTGACATGTTTGATAGAAAAAATAATGAATCGGAGAAATACTAAAATGGTAATTTTTTTTTTGAAAGAAAAGAAGAGTACAAATTCGCATGGAAAAAAATTTAGGACCAATCTTATGATGGTTGGAGTTTATAACGAGACTAACGTAATTATCTGTGTTATTACACTCACAAATATAGCTTAAGGGGATCTCTTTCTACAGCTCTCTTGGCAATATACAAATTAAGAATGTTTGATTTTAAAGTCTTATGGCGATTTCGATTGAGCAACATTCTCGAAAATTATTGCAAAATTTCAAAAAACCTGTCTTAGATTTTGGATACTGTATCCCTCATAATATTACGAACTAACAATAACTTTGGAATGACACTATCATTTGGGCGAAAATACAATGAGGGAAAAAGTAGTGTAACACCAAGGCAACATATTTTTTGCGTATCGAAAACGCCCTTAGTAAATTTAAAATATATTTTTTTATTTTATTCATACTCCTAATAACATTTTAAAGTTGGTTTGACCAGCTTTTGTTTTGAAAATAAAGAGAAAACTGTGATGTTAACAGAGCGAAAATTCTTACATTACATGCTATTATACAGTGTTTAGAAGAGGAGCAATCTAAAAGGTAACTGTCGTCACTGCTCTTAATAGCTACTCACCAGGCACTGCTGTTAACAGATAATCACTAATCACAGTAACAGTAAAATATCTCTCATATCTATCACATCGTCAAAGAAGTATTGAGAGTACACACAAATAGCAGTGAACCCACCAGCAAAGAAAATGTTGGTTAATTTTAGAAAATTTGTGCTAATTTTAGAAAATGTTAACGAAGCTGTATTAAAAATGCAGATGTAACGCGGAGTTCACAAAAATAAGTAAACATTTTTCGACAAAATCAAGAAAGTTCATTGGACATCATTAATTTTTTAACTTGTTAAAGAAATTTTCCAAGATTGAAGGAAAACATTGGAGTTCAAAATTGCAAAAATGTTTTTAGTATCATGGGAAGTTCATAATGGGTGAATTATTGGTGAAATTAACAAATTTCCGAACTATTTGGTGGAAGACACGAATTTAATAAATCTTTATGCTTCATTTGTGTATAATTTTCCCCCTTATGTTAGTTCATTTAACTAAAATTTTTAAGTCAAAAAATTTTTAAAAATTCAATTAACAAAAAAAGAATTAAATTGGCTTTAGTGCCATAAAGAGTTCACTTCTTTCGAGTGTACATAAATTCTAAAATATTTTTTACTAGAAAACTAAAAAAAAAAAATATCTCCTAAGTTATTACCATAGTTAAATTACATTCGAGAACATGTCATTGGTATTGAAATTCTTTTGTTTTCTAACTCAGTCAGAAACTCAAAACTTGTCTCGATTTTCGGTTACTTACAACACAATGTATATGGATTTGTGCTTGGCAAAATAAACATTTTTAGGAACAGGTTTAAAATTCCAAAAAAAAAAAAAAAATAAATAAATAAATTCAAACCTTTTTTTGTCGATTTACTTCGTAAATCATTGTTTTATTTTTGATTCAATGATCTTTTTTCTTTATTCTTTTTTTTTGAGCAGCTACAAAAATCACATGATCATCCATGCATCATCTTACATTAGAGATCGCAAGTTCTACAAATTGAATATAAAAAACAATAAAACTGGTATAATTTTATTTTTTGAGAAATTAAAATGTTTACAATTTTTTGTGGTTTTTTGAGAATTTAAAACGCTGGTGTTTATGACCCTATTTTCAACTCAAATCACTGTAATTTATTTTATCAAATACACGCAGAGAAGGAATATGATCACCTCAAACATGTTTCAAGAGCAAAATGTTATTTTTGTATGGTGACCATGCAACATGTTTGTCACTAAAATGTTATTTTCTCGTCAAATATAACTTGCTTGCCGAAATCAGATACCTGATTTCCGAGAAAATAACATGGTTGCGAAAACCATATTACATGGTCACCACCCAAAAATAACATTTTGCTCTTAAAACATGTTTAAGGTGATCATATTCCTTCTCTGGGTGTAGAGAGGAATTTGTGAAGCTTGATATCGATCTCGATACAAAATCTTTCGATATTTAAATTTGATCAAAATTTTATTTTAATAGAAAATGTTTTTAAAATTGTATTTCAATAGAAATATGAAATAAAATTTTTTGTTTCATATTTCTATTGAAATATTTATGAAATATTTATTTATGAAATAAATAAATAAATAAATAAAAAAAAAAATTGTCAAAATTTTATTTCAATAGAAAATTTTGTCAAAATTTTTTTATCTATATCTTATACAAAAAAACTATTCTAATAAAAACTATTCTAAAAATCTATGTTTATTTCATTTATTTATTTGTTTAACATAAATAAAAGTAAATAAAAAAAATGTTATCTTATGAAGCAAACAATTGAAAAAAAAAAATAAATTAACAATTTTAGTTGAGTATTCTATAGTTTAATTAAATTCAGATTACTTTGATAGAATTAGTTTGCACTAATTTAATTCAACTTGATTTAATTTTTTTTTTAATTTAATTTTCCGTCCAGACTGGCTTCTTGACCTACCTTTACGGTCTACAAAGCTAAGAGGCATTTTAGCAATATTTTATGTCGATCTATAATTTTGTCGAGAGTAAAAGCGACATAGTTTAAATGCTACAAAATTATGAAAATAACCCCATCTAGACTTTCAAGAAATGAAATTTGGATATTGGGTTATATAAACACTTTGAACTCGATGGCTTTTCTCTACAATCAACAGGCTAAGAGGAATTTAAAGTCCATATTTAATTTCGTTCGAAAGTTAATTTATTTTAGCATCGCTGATTTTAATTATTTTTCTCACTTTTTTTTTAATTTCCCCCATCATCTATGCATTCTTATTTAGATTCCGTATATAACACCTGTAAATTCCCTCTACACATCCATGTTTATACTCTTCACCTATTTTTTATTGAAATTAAATAAGTGTACTCGTTCATCAAATTATTCTCCAAAGACATTGTAGCCTGGTTACAATAACAATTAAGTAGCTTTATTTACAATTACATTGTGTGTGATACTTTGTTTCATTTTATCTTTTATTCCCTGCAGAGAGAGAGAGAGAGAGAGAGAGAGATAGGAGGGTTGGCATGCAACTAAATGCGTTTTAGAAGCATTTTCACGCTTACGCCTTTACGCTGAGCCAAATGAGTACAGGCGCACCGTGTATTGGTCAGTTAGTCAATGGTTAGTCTGTCGTTTGAATGTGATAGTGGGTCCGTTAGTCTGACGTATGATACGACATAGACAGGGGCGTATTGTCTACATACGTAATTGAGTGTGTTACCTACACACATTGCTCAGTGGTGTATGCCAACGTAAATGCTATTTTTTTTTTATTTTGCAATTTTGAAATTATTACATTGTTGTCCACTTGTATAGTTGTTGTTTTTGTTGTTGTAGTGTTGTTGACTAGTTGTTCTTTTCATTTGCTTGTTGCTTTTAATGGTGCCTTTTAATATTTTATTGAATCAAATTATACTAATAAAACAAACTTGTATAGTGAGCTGATCTGTGCTGAGCTGAGAGGTGGTATGGAGAGTTTAGGAGACAAATTTCAATTCATAACCCCTCGGGTAATGTACGGTGCATATGTGTTATCACTGAGAGACCCACCAACCACCACCTAACCCAATATGTCTCACTCTCTACAACTATACATCATCTCTCAAGAGGAGGCTAAGTACAATGAACTGGCTGTAAACGATTGCAATTTTTTTGAATGAATGTGAAAAGGAACAAACCAATGAACGAACAAACGAACCAGCGTAAATATGCATGTATGAGTGAACGAAATCAGAATTCAATTAAATTTACAGACATTAGCAGACACGAGTTAAACATCAGCTAGGCAAATAGCTCGCTCCTAGAGTGTTGTCGTCAACAACCAGACAAATTTGTGTAAAAATGTTCATTCTCGCTAATCAAATGTAATTAATTTATTTTAAAATATTAAATGCATTACAACATTGTTGCTTGGTTGAGAGACAAAGAAACCGTAGATATTAGAAATCGTAGCATAAATTAATTTAATTGTTGTCTATAGCCAAGGTAATTGACCATAAAAGCTTCCTGGTAATAAATGTAATTGAATTGCATACTATGGTTACAAAAAACAAATCAAACCGAGAGCATATGACATTTTGCAATGATATGTTTCACTATACAAACAATGATATGTTTCACTGGATCAAAAACAAATTTTTAAATTAATTATTTATAAATTACAAGAAGCTAATTGTAAATACGTCAAACTAACAGATCCAAATCGCAGTTGCCACTCGTGCCAAAAAGAACTCATCCAAGATTTGGAGAAAATTTTACAAAAATCTACCAAATTTAAAAAATCTTAGTTGAAGTTTTTTTTAATCAATTTTTTTGTCAAAATAGAAAATAAAATTTTGTAAAAATTGTATATTTATAGAAAATTTTGTCAAAATTGTATTTCTACAGGAAATTGGTTGAAATTTTATTTTTATAGTAAAATTTGGTAAAATTTTCTCAAAATTTTATTTCTATAAAAAATTTCTCAAAATTTTATTTCTGTAGAAAAATTGCTCAAAAATTTATTTCTATAGAAAATGTTCTCAAAATGTTATTTCTATAGTAAAATTTTCTCAAAATTTTATTTCTATAGTGAACTTTTGCCAAAATTTTGTTTCTATAGAAAAATTTCTCAAAATTTTATTTCAATAGGGAATTTGGTGAAAATTTTATTTCTATAGAATTTTGCCAATCGCATCCCGCTACACGGATCTTTTGGCAGGCACCACTGTGGTATCACAATGGACTGAATAGTCTAAGTGAGCCTGATACATCGGGCTGCCACATAACCTAACCTTTGGCAGGCATTGATATTGAAGAAAAGTCGTAATTTCATACGTCACGGCAAGTTCTTCTCAGGTGCACTCCTCAAGTTGATCACCTTAGCGTATGATTAATTTCAGTTTATGTTACGCATTCGACACATAGTGTATGGGTGTAGGCCAGTGGTGGGCGTTTACATTACTAACACACATAGAAACAGATGACGCAAAAGAGTCATCCAGATTAATCCTATGTTTTTCTAACTTCTCCATAAATATTATCTGTTACATTCATACTTTTGCTTTAGTTACATTTTTTTTTCTTAAAATATTGTATAATCAGATTATGACAAACTAATAAAACTAAACATATTATATAAAGGAATTCATATAAATGAAAAGGAAGGAATATATACACACACACATATATATATATATATATATATATATATATATATATATATATATATATATATATATATATATATATATATATATATATATATATATATATATATATATATATATATATATATATATATATATATATATATATATATAATGAATTACGTCCTAAATTTATTAATTTTCTTTTTCTTTAATTCTTATCTATTAGATAGATTATTCGTATGAAAATTCACCTACACCCTCAAAAAAATCGCTTCTCTAACATATGTCCCAAACATATTTTGCAGGAAGCATATATATTATTGGATACTGCCGAAACATTAATTTGTTTGTGTTATGTGAACATATTCTATGTTTGGAAGCATTTTGAGCCCAAAAATAGTATATGCTTGGAAGAATTTTCCTCAAAGAAGATTGTGCTCATTCCCTCACATAATTTTCATTTCCACGAATTTTTTTAGTTCTTGGAACCAAGAAAAAAATTTTGCCCATAATGCCAAAATGATAAACAAAACACATGTCCACATATAAATGCTGCTCTCAAGGCGAAAACACGTGTTGTTTTTTTTTTCCAAATGTCTATTCTCTTGGTTCCGAATGTTTATTCTCTTTACTCTACTCTACTAATATTTAAATTAAATAATATTTAGACTTAGGCATATCAAATTTTTGGCCTTATCATAAAACAGTTTTCCGAAACAACATACAAGCGGTTTCACAGAAGTTGCTCTCTTTTGAGTCTCTCGCTGTGTTATGTTGATATCTTTCATCAACCCTCCCGATTTCCATCTCTATTTCTTTCTCTATACTCTCTCTGTCGCTCTCTGAATAAAATATCACAACATATATATGTTTACCCGAAATTTGTAAATGTATATATGTTTACATTCACACATATTATTTTTATGAAACATTCATGCCCCAAACATAATATGTTCTAACATGCAACATATGTGTCCCAAACATTTAGAGTTAGTTAAGGAACATTACATGTTTGCACTTAAATATATTGTGTTTAAAAATTGTGCCCGAAACACATTTTGTTTATATCGGAACATATGAAAAACATATTTTTCTAACAGTGTAGTCATTTGTATTAAGACAATCTCGAAATTTTTCCTAAAATTAATCGTGCCAAACAAAAGGCACTGACACAAATATCTATGACAAACATACGTTGAGGTGGTAGCCACAACACAGACAGTCATCAGATAGACCAATAAACTTAGGCCCCCTATCCCCACTTTCATTTCGTTTGCCTCTTCAACAGAAATATCACAAAAATAAAAACAACAAAAAAGTCATCATTGTTGCCGTCATCGTCGTCTGATATTCGACAAACGACAGCAATCAACGTTGAACTACTTTAGTAATTCTATTCTCTTCGAGTGTGAGAGTGAGTACTTGTCGTTTGATGTGTGTGTGTGTGAGTTATAGGGGAACCCTGACCCCAATACAGTTTGTGTTGTCGTGTTCTCAACTACAATTTCTAGATGTTGCTGGTATTGGGATCCTATTGCTGCTGTTACTGTTACTGCTCTGATTCTGTTTACGCTAAATTTTCATTTCGATAAACGTCAACGACTTATTAGCGTAAGAGCATTTTGTTTTCGTTGCTTGAAATAGTTTGTTTCACCTAGCCCACCCATGCATTGCATCAATGTATACTAGAGGGCAGAGAGCTACGGAAAGGTAATGTATGTGAGAGTAATACCAGATGCTAAGTCTCTTAGACTTATAGACAGACATAAGCATATGCAAATTGATGAGCTGTGAATGATGGTTACGACTGATTTATTTGTCTGGGCCTAGGTTTAGCCATTGCTCAGAACATATACTAGTATGAGTATTTTGTTTTTATCAGATAACAATAAACAATTTTTGAGGGAAAATAACAATAAGAAAACCCGGGGTCTTTTAATAACAAAGAGATCAAATATACAAACAATTACACTAGTAACATAGCTCTGTTAACTTTATAGCGTGACACTAGAACAAGAAAGATATAGGCAACCAAAGTACTGTTGTTTGCCTGCAGACCGTAGATGGAGCATTTTTCTTTTTCTTTGTTCTTGCTTCTTGTTTTGAAAACCAAAAACGATCAATTTTGATATGCCAATTGAAAGTGAATCGTAAGGGCAATTGAGCGTATTGTATGTGCACTGTAACAAATTTTAATGATCTATGCTTTTATTAAAAGTTTTATGTTTAATTGCCGCTTTGGACAAACATTACAAGGTTTTTTTTTTAATTGAAAAAAAAATCCTCAATATTTTTTTAATTTAATTACAATTTTGGCCAGCAAATGGTATCAAATTTAAAATGCAAAATAAAAATTTCACATTTCAGGAATTTCCTTGAATCATTTTTTGGCGACATGGTCATCCATGTGGTATTTTCTAGACATATCTCATGTTAAATGTTCATTTAGCCAATTAAGTTATCAAATTGAAATGAATAAATTAAAACAATGGAGATATAAGGAAGCTGTCACCATAAGGCACGCATGAAGGATCACTCAATTGACATTGTCTTTTAAAAATTAATTCATTATATACATATAAAACTCATTGTGTTATTGTTCGAGAGCAATGGAAGAAGAACTTTGTCGGTGGACTACAAATAAAAAATATACAATTAAAATATTGATTTTTTAATAAAATTTTTAAATTTAGGAGGTTAATAAAAAATTGCATTATACATGGTGGTATTCTTTCGTACAAAATTTTATTTTATATTGCCAATTATTTTAAGTTTTCAATGATATCAATAATCAGAATTCATTTAAATAAATCACATTTTATCGCATAACAATCCTAATTGGAATCACTCCTAATTACTATTGAGTCTACTCTAACAGTGAGTGTATCTGTATAACTGTGTGTGAGTATAGCATTTGCCCCCTACTAAGAGTCACAAAAAAAAACCTAGACGACACAACTACTACTAGCAACAACAACAAAACGTAAACAAAGCGTAAAAATAAAGAAAAATATTATAGAAAAAAAGAAACAACAACAAATATACAAACACCCTGACCCACCGCAATATATTTTTATTTCAGCAAAATTAGTTTGATTTTGTTGTCGTCGTTGTTGTTGTTGTTTTTCCTTTCATCAGTTCATAGAATTCATTCTGCAGATTTTTATATATACATATTTCTGCTGAAATATTCTAAATCAAGGCAAGAGGTGCAGAGAAAGAGAGAGTGTGTGTGAGTGCGTGCGTGCGTATAGAGGAGAGTGAGAGTGCGTATTTAATATGTCCAGCCAGTGTGTGTAGTATTGCGAGAATGATTTTTATATATGAAGGAGTTTGTGTTGCCTATTTTATAGTTTTATTGTTGTTGTTGTTGCTAAATCAATTAATAACAATAATAGTGAGATTGTGCCAATGTTTATACCACAATTTAGATCACAAAAATCCCCATTATACATACGCACATGCTCATATCTATGTGGGACATTCCAAAAAAATTTGGTTTCGAAATTTGACATACATTGTGAATGTGATATTAGGCCTGTTTGTTTAACAAACAGTGCAGAGCTCGCCAGTGTTGCCAGGTTGAATTGTGATAAAGTGTCTTTTCGTCTATTCACTATAGCTATTTTTTGTAATTTGTGCAATATTATGAATTTAAAAGCTCTAAAATGTCATAAATAATCGCACTAGCATCAATTTGTTATTATTTGAACAATTTATATATTAAGAATGTAGTATTATAATAATTTTCTGAAGCCAGTGTTACGCAAATTTGTACAATTTCTGGAAAATTGGGTAGTGTGTTTTCCTTTTAAAATAAAACAAGCCTATTATTCCTTTGAAACACAAACAATATTATATGAAAAATATAATAAAAATTATAAAAAATGACTTAAACTACTTAAACATATTAAATAGATAATAAAATAAATTAACTGATATATGATCTTAAATTAATGTATTTAATTTTTAAAATTAATGTAATTTAATTGATTTAAAAGTATTTAAATAAATAGGGTTAATTTAATGTAGTTTATATTTTTCCATTTTAAATCAATTCATTTTGTCTTATTAAAATTCATTTGATTTATTGAATTTTACTTTGGCTTCATTTAGTTATATTGTAATTTATGTTAAAATAAATTACTTTTTAATATCAAGTTATTCATTTTTTTAATATATTTTTTATATTTTTCTATATAAATTATTCTATTTTGCTTTATATTTTTTTATTTTAAATCGATTCAATTTCAATATTCTTTTTTTACATAATGTAATTTAATTTAATTTATTTTCATATGTAACTAAGCCTTACAAAAGCCTTATACAGTTACTTAAAACAACATTTTAAATACTACTCAAAACAATTCCCTTATTTCTAACATTAATATATGTTACTAACAATAATACAACAGGATACTACTCTATTTTAAATAATCTAAATTAATTTGAATTATTTTAATTTGATTTATTAAAGTTTTTATTTGTTTCATTTAATTATGTCTTAATTTAATTTTTCATAGCAACTTAATTACCTTTTTTACAAACTACATCCAGACTAAGATCGGCTCAGAGTCGATATTGAGCAATATCATTATTTTTGATCTCTATATTTTGAAAATTTTTTGAAAATTATTTTGAAATTTACCCTCCATTTCATGGATTATCCCATATATACAAAGGCACGCACTTTTGCTTTGGATATTTATTGTTTTTGTTGCATACGATAACGCAAAATATTTTTTTTCACACATGAAAATAATGGCTAGACAACGTTAGAACTAATCCCCTTCCTATTCCCCTTTGGCTAACCATGCAAAATAGGCTTAATATCATTATTTCTAGTTCAGGGTCATATGGCAAGTCTTGGAGACGAAAACTACAATGAAATTTATTCCTAGAAAAGGGGATTTTTTTCTATTTAATAAGGCTCCGTAAAACATCCCATACCTTAATATTGAACCTCTGGAAGACAAGCCTCAAAAATCCCATTTGAAAAACTTTATTTATTGGATTATTTTTTTGTGTATAAAAAAATCAACAAAATGACGATGTTGATGAGAGTAAGTGAGTCATATGACTAGAACCAAGGCACCTCAGTAGTCAATCTTCATTGCGCCAGACATAAAGTCTAGAATACTAGACACTATTAACAACAACAATAATATCAACATCAATGAAATAGTGTTGCTTAATGAAATAAACAATAGTTGAATGATCTTTTTGATAAAAAAAAATAAATAAAAATATATCAGCAAAGCAAACAAAACAAAAAAATAGAGAAATAATGATAATAATTATTATTACATATTTGCACTTAATTATTTAAGTGTTGAATATTTTATCTTGATATTATATGGCGTTTGTTATGAATTCTGATTCATTTTGAATGTCTTTGATGTGGTGGTCTTACCTATGGTATGAAACAATTTGCCAACGCCTACATTGAGCACAAAGCGAAAAAGCTAAAAATTCTTGGCTAGATGGACAGCTGTCAGTTTCGCCGCTTTTGTGAAATGAAAAATATTCTAGATTTATTATTTTTCTCAAAAAATATATATTTTAGTATATTTTTGTTTACCATTTTTTATATACATACATGCATATATGAATTAACACCATTTTTTAAAGGTGTGAATTGGGTAAAAAAATCAAAATGGGGTTAAAACACTTTTGGTGCGTCACTTGTGTTCCATTTTTGTTTTTAAGAAACAAAAAAATATATATTTCAAAAACACACATTTAGAGTGGGAGAATATATACTGACAATGATTGATCGATAATGTCGTGAATATCAATAAAACAAACAAAAAAACTAGTTGAGAATATATTGAGGTCCATAAAAGCCTTAACAATCAGTTCAAAATATTAGGGAATACTAAATGAGCTTAGAGGTTTATTTTCTAGTCCAATAAAGATTTTCTATTGGAGAAATTAATTCCATCTCTCTATGCAAAAAACCTTGAAAATAATTTAATTAATGTAAAATTGCCCTATAATTATTAAATTAAAAAATTCTAACTATAGATTAGTATAGCAAGTTTTAAATAACCCTATGCAATATAAAACCCACATTTGTTGCTTATATTCTCCACCACCATTCCCCATTAATAATAATAATAATAATGAAACAATGTATTTCTATAACAATTTATGATCAATTTAAACCAATTATAAACGCATATGTATAGTGTTTTATAGCCAATGAGGTGCCAGCCATAATCATCTCTCATGTGACAATGCACCATGATTATTACACACGCACACTTGGATATACGAAATATTTACAGACCAAACAAAGAACTCAAACACAAATGCACAACAAGTATACGGTGAGTCTCCATTAGACAAATTTTTGATGATTGCAACTTTCAATTGAAGTTGTTTTTGGGTAGAGGCTTTTTTTCCATCCCTCACTCCCCACATTCTCCACCCCCCAGAATGGGCAATAACATTTTGACAAAAACTAATAAAAAAAATGAGAAAGTGTTATGGGGAGAGTGAGAGTACAGAAAGGGGCTATGGTGAGAGATATAGAATGTTTTTCTTTTTTGTCAATGTGTTTGCCCCCTAAACAACTAAGAACCGCAACCACAGCAGCAGCAGAAGCAAAAAAAAAATAACACCAGCAATAACAGTAGCGACAACAAAAATATTTTATTTTTTATTATTGTTATTCTGTTTTTTTTCTTCTCATTTATCAAATCAGGTCAGAGACCCATTAACACAATAAAAATGAAATTGAAAACGTAGACACATAGCCACAAAAAGATCCCCATACTTCGATATATACACGCTCACACACACGTACATTTATAAATTAATATAGGTTTGGACTGCATACATTCTTCTAGAGAATCTGACGTTCGAATAGACAAACCGACAGTCTAAGAACGGGTCGGCCGTTCGGTTTGGTATTCGGTCAATGTAAATAAACACCAACTGGTAATTTCACTTTTAGACAAGTGACACATGCCTGATACCCCACCATTTATTGAAGACATATGAAAATATATTTGTATAGAATACACATACACGTGTCAGTATATATATAGATAGAAAAGTTTTTGAATAATTGTGCGTATTTTTATATATATTTTTTATAATATCTCGATTTACTTCGATTTAATACACAGAAAATAATATTATAATTTTTGAGCTAACAATAAATTGTTGTTACAGAAAATTTTTAAGTTCAACAAAATTTTTGTTGATATAACAAAATGTTTGTTGATATAATAAAATTTGTTGCTAAAGTGACTAAAATCGTAATTGTATTTACAAATTACGTTGTTAGCTCAAATTTAAACATAATTTTAATTGTATTGACAATCAAATAAATTGATATTTTTTTGTGTGTATCTTATTTGGCTAGCCCTAAAAAAATTAATAGCCAAAAATGTAGATTTAGGACATGCAAATTACACAATATTATTTATTTATTAAAACAAAAAGAATTTTATTTAAAAAATTATAATATTTGTTTTAAAATTTAGTAGATTAAAGATAAAAAAACTGCCAAATATAGGTTAATAATTATTTTCAGGAGTTTGTCATTTTATTATTTTCTTTCAAGTATCTTTGAGGTATATTAATTTAATTTAGCTTAAGTTAACTAAATTAAATTAAATTAGATCAAAATAAATTAAATAAAAAAACATATTTATGGCTTTTATGTTTTTTGGTGTAATTTTTTTTACAAATTTTGATAACTTTAAACAATAGATGACGTCAAAGTGGCTTTCTGGTATAAGAATACGTCTTAGCGTCTATATTCTCTACCGTCTTAAAGCAACTATTTTATATCAAATTATATCACATGACAAGGACCACATAACAAACAAACGTTTATGGAGGAAAATTTCTTTAGTTAAAACAAAAGACTTCTTCAGGCGACACAAATCAGATATCATTGAAATAAATCTTCGCTCAGCTAATGGAAAAATACACAAATGAATAATTGTGAAAAACAAGTCTTAAAAAAAAACACCAACAACAAATTAACAAGAAGCGAGACACATGTGTATGAAAACCGTTTGAAAAAAATTAACAAAGTGTTTAATTAAAAAATATGTATGGTACTCTTTTTTATTATTACAAAAAATATAAATAAAAAAAAATACAAAAAAAAAATTTTTGCGTGACTTGTTTTGAGTGCTATACACACATATATTGGATGTGTTTTTTTTTTTCAATATTTTTCTTGGCATTATCTCTCGAAAAAAACCACATGAAGACGAAAAAAGCCACAAAAAAGCAATCATCACCCAAAATTGTGTGCATTCATGTGTAAAAATGAGACGTAAATACGTTTGTGTGTGTGTGTGCGTATGTGTGGGAGCCATGGTACGTAGCGTATGTAGTACTTGTCATACGTTTAGAGCAATGTTAAGAGACGACTACTGAGACTAGCCTGGGACTGACTGACTGACTGACATACTATTGCTGGCTGGTTGCATTTACCACAGACAGAGAGAGCGAATGTTTGTAGGTATGTGGGAATATTTCGCATTTCAAGTGTAGGTACTGTATGTTATTATTATTGTTGCTATTTTCATTTTTGTTGATTTTTTCAAAGATTTGTTGTTTTTGTATGGGTGGCCTTGAATGCAAGCAGTGACCTTTAACTTTGAAATGAAAAAAAACAACAACAACAAATCGTATGCAAAGCTTATCGTACAAATTTCGCATGAACAAAAAAATGACGACAAGAAAACAACAACAACAACAAAAAACAGGCGATAATGGCAGCACCCATAATCATTAGCACAACAGTGTGAGTACCCCCATAAGCCCCAGCAATTAAATATACAAAAAAAGTTTGTTTACGCCAAATTCAAAAACCGCCATCACAAACAATGCTTGCCATAATACTTTCTTTTTTAGGCCTTTCTTTTTTTTTGTCGAACGATGAGTAACCTACACCAAAAAATGGTGGAAGGATGGGTGGTAAGAAAATAGAAAAACTTTATACAATTAAAACAAAAACCGAAAGGCAAATAATTTGACATTTTTGTTGTAATATACTAGAGGGAAGGTTGAGGTTAAATAAAGCGGCCGAGTGGTGATACAAAAATCACATGGAAAATTTACTCTTACACCCAGAGAAGGAATATGATCACCTGCTAGAGAAAAATGTTATTTTTGGACATTGAACACGTACTATGTTTGGCGCAACCATGTTATTTGCTCGGATATTATGTATCTGATTTCAACAACCAAATTATGTTTGGCGAGAAACTCACATGTTATCCATCCAAAAATAAAATGTTTCTCTAGGAGGTGATTATGTTCTTTCTCTCCGTGTATAGACTGGCTTTTGCGACTATAAGATTGTGTTAGCTAGGGTTATATTAAAAGCGTGGTATATCTTCCTAAAAAAAATTTATCGGGATTTTGGTCTATATAGAGGCTAGACAATTTATTTTAGTTTATGTTTATTTAGTTTGATTTAATTTAATTTAATTTAATTTAATTTAATTTAATTTAATTTAATTTAATTTAATTTAATTTAATTTAATTTAATTTAATTTAATTTAATTTAATTTAATTTAATTTAATTTAATTTAATTTAATTTAATTTAATTTAATTTAATTTAATTTAATTTAATTTAATTTAATTTAATATTAATCCAAATATATAATTTTTCTTAAAAACAAAAAAATATTTGATACAAAATGTTTATGAAACCTAATGCCTTAAGTGAGTTTTCCATTGCAATATGGTTTTTTGTGAGATTGAGAAAAAAATATGGACGATTTGCTAGCTAATTTCGTTGTTGTTATAAGCTTTCTCGCATTATTGGCTTTCTTTGGCTGAAATTGAAATGAGAGCTGAAAGAAACGTGAGTATCTATACCACACACAGCATTTATTTTTGTAGGTATATAGACAGCATTGAGCTGTTATGCCTTTGCAAAAATATTCCCTCAAATGATTTCTTTTTTTTTTACGCTTATCGTCTCCCCTCCCATTCTCTGTCCCAGCAACACCCAACTGCAGTGCAACCCACTTCACATCACCACCGACAAATGCTTTGTTTCAGCCATTGATTGCCACAGTCCCCTCAGCCACTCTCCAATTGAGTGGGGAGTGTGGTTGTATAAAAATACAACAAAAACAAAAAACACAGTGAAATAAAAATAAAGAATTAATAAAGTGAAGCAACCGCATTCAAGGTCATGCGATAATTTCGCTTTTTTCAATATTTACTCAACGGAGAAGCAAAATGTAACAACAATTCCTCTTTTTTTCTGCAGGAATTCGCAATCTTCAGCAATTTTTATGGCTTTTATTTTTTGTACTTTCTCATGAGTATGGCGGTATCTGCTAACGAATATCAATTTGTATACAAACAAAGGAATTATCGTTGATTGAGAATAGGATAGGAGGAAATAAGTGTAGTAGACAAAATTTGGGCATTCTTTGCCAATGACCGCAAATAACTGCAGATAGCAAAAATAATAACAGGCAATAAAATATTTTGAGATAAATATCAAAGTATTTCAATTGGAAAATTTTCATATTAATTCGAGTTTGAGGTCAATTAACCTTTTACACCAGGAGCCCGCATTCAAATGCATTCAATAGAAATTTAGAAGCGTATAGATAATGCAGTTTGGGCAAGCTAAGGAAGAAATTTCCAACATGAAGCTCAATTCTCCCTCTGAGAATTAATATTTCAAGTTGAAAAATTAAAGTTTTCCTTGAAAGAAAACCTAATTCAGATGGGCTGAATTTAAGGTTTCCGATAGATAACACAATTCAGCTAGACTACATTTAAGGTTTACGATAAAAACTCAATTCAGCCAGGCTAAAATAAAGTTTTCTTAGAAAAAAACTCAATTCAGCCAGGCTGAGTATAAGCTTTCTTACGGAAAACTCAATTCAGCTACCCTGAATTTAAGTTTTTTCATATAAAGCTGAATTCAGCTAGTCTGAATATAAGGTTTCTCATAAAAAACTCTATTCAGCTAGGGTGAATTTAAAATTTCCCATAGAAAACCCAATTCATCTAGTCTGAATATAAGGTTTCTCATAAAAAAAAAACTCAATTCATCCAGGCTAAAATAAAATTTTCCTAGAAAAACTCTATTCCGCCAGGCTAAGTATAAGCTTTCTTACAGAAAACTCAATTCAATTAGCCTGATTTTAAGTTTTCACATATAAAATTGAATTAAGCTAATCTGTATTTAAGATTTCCCGTAAAAAACTCAATTCAGCTAGGGTGACTTTAAAGTTTCCTATAGAAAACCCAGTTCAGCTAGTCTGAATTTAAGGTTCCTCACAAAACAACTCAATCGAGGCAGGCTAAAATAAAGTTTTTTTTGGAGAAAACTCAATCCATCTATCCTGAATTTAAGTTTTCTCATAGAAAATTCAATTCAGCTAGACTTAGTTTAAGGTTTACCACAAGAAAACTCTATTCAGCTAGGGTGAATTTAAAATTTCCGACAGAAATCCCTACACACAAAAATTTTTTTTTCTGATTCAATCACGAAATTAATTGATCCAATTAATTTTTAATTGAAATGTCTTCAATCACAGAAATGATAGTATCAATTAAAAAATGAATTGAAGGTCAATTAAAAAGTTAATTGATCCAATTAAAAAATTAATTGATACTATTATTTTTGTGATTGATTTTTGTTTCAATTAAAAAATTTGTTCAATCAATTAAATTTTTAATTGAATATTTTTTAAAGCTCAATTAAAATTTTAATTGGAAAATTTTTCGTGAAATTTTTTTGTGTGTATAGAAAACCCAATTCAGCTAGTCTGAATTTAAGGTTCCTCACAAAACAACTCAATTGAGGCAGGCTAAAATAAAGTTTTTTGGAGAAAACTCAATCCATCTACCCTAAATTTAAGTTTTCTCATAGAAAATTCAATTCAGCTAGACATAGTTTAAGGTTTGCCACAAAAAAAACTCTATTCAGCTAGGGTGAATTTAAAATTTCCGACAGAAATCCCGATTAAGCTAGTCCGAATTTAAGGTTTCTCATAAAAAACTCAATTGAACCAGGAAAAAAAGTTTTCTTAGAGAAAACTCTATTCGGCCACGCTGAATACAAGCTTTCTTAGAGAAAACTCTATTCAGCCAGGCTGAATTAGACTTTTCTTATAGAAAATTCAATTCAGATAGATTGAATAAAAGTTTATAGAAAACTCAATGTAACCAGACTGAATTAAAGTATTTTTATAGAAAACTCAATTTAGAAGCTTGAAAATTGAGTTTGTACAGCAAATTCTTACTTTTTCATCTTATTGCATAACCATATTTTACCTTTGCTCAAACACCTTTACTTTAAATACTGATTTCAATGCTATTTTATATGTATATCCGAACGCAAAGCAGACGAAAAAAATATTAAATATCATGTCTGCGTATGTCTGGTTCCTCATAAATATTATGTACTGAGTCTCTCAATTTCAAGGATCAGGCAATGCGGGGACGATACAAAAAAATCTAAAGTTTCATTTACATATATGCATGGTGAGGTGAGGAGATTGCGTGAGATTAGTGTGTTAAAAAATCTGCAATGCTAAGTATTCCAAAAGATAATTAGATACTTTGGACATAGCCAAAACGTCTAGACAGACAGAAGGAGTTGTTGGTGCCGTTTTTTTTTTTTTTTTGAATATTACGTGAGCATTCGGAATAAATTAACGCACAAATGTTCAGACGGACATAGGGATATATTAATGCAAGTAAATTTTCGGGTAAGCTAACCCTAGATTAAACTAAATAGCTTTTGTTTGAAGGGCGAGTAAAAAGATAGATGAGCATAAATTAGTATTTGCCTGGAAGAGAATACAAACCCATTTTCGAGGAATTCTTGCCCAAAATGACGTTAGATTCTCTAATAATATTCGTGCATAGTGGCGCATTAAATGCTTTTGGTATAATTGTGCGGAGGAACAAGAAAAGGAAAAAATGGGAAATAGAAAACCTTATTCAATCGGCCCAATCACACAGAAAATCCTCTTTCAGCTTGACTGAAAAGAAGTTTTACTACAGAAAACCCAGACTGAAATAAAGTTTTCCTATAGAAAACCCCTATTCAGCCAGTCTGAATTATAATTTCCCACAGAAAATCTTACTTAACAAGGCTGAAAAAACTTTTCCATTTAAAACCTTATTCAGCCTGGCTGAAAGAAAGTTTTATTATGGAAAACCTTATTCAGCCAGGCTGAAACAAAGCTTTCCTATAGAAACCCTTACTCATCTATGCTTAAATAAAGTTTTCCGATATTCAGCAAGGCTAAAATAACGTTTTTTTTTATAGAAAACCTTGTTCAGCAAGACTGAAATAAACTTTTTTTATAGAAAACCTTATTTAGCCAGGCTGAAACAAAGTTTACCCATAGAAAATCTTGAAATAAAGCATTCTTATATAAACCCTAGTTCAGCCCGATTTAAATAGTTTTCCTATAGAAAACCTTATTTGGCCAGACTGAAACAAAGTTTATCTATAGAAACTCTTATTCAGACAGGTTAAAATAACGTTTTCTTATAGGAAACCTTATTCAGCCCGGCTAAAATAAAATTTTTCTAAAGAAACACTAATTCAGCCCGGCTGAAATAAAATTTTCTTGTGGGAAACCTTATTCAGCCAGGCCGAAATAAAGTTTTCCTAAAGAAATCCCAATTCAGCCGGGCTGAAATAGAGACTTCTTATAGGAAACTCTATTCTGCTGGTCGGAAATAAAGGTTTCATACAGAAAAACTTATTCAGCTAGGCTGAAATAAAGATTTCATAGAGAAAACCTTATCCAGCCAGGCTGAAATAACGTATTCGTAAAGAAAACCTATTTCCGCCCAGCTGAAATAAAGTTTTATTATAGAAAAATTATGGATTGAAATAAAGTTTTCCTATAGAAAACCTTTTTTGGCCAGACTGAAACAAGGTTTATCTATAGAAACTCTTATTCAGACAGGTTAAAATAACGTTTTCTTATAGGAAACCTTATTCAGCCAGGTTAAATAAAATTTTTCTAAAGAAACACTAATTCAGCCCGGCTGAAATAAAATTTTCTTGTGGGAAACCTTATTCAGCCAGGCCGAAATAAAGTTTTCCTAAAGAAATTTCAATTCAGCCAGGCTGAAATAGAGACTTATTATAGGAAACTTTATTCTGCTAGTCGGAAATAAAGGTGTCATACAGAAAAACTTATTCAGCTAGGCTGAAATAAAGATTTCATAGAGAAAACCTTATTCAGCCAGGCTGAAATAACGTATTCGTAAAGAAAACCTATTTCCGTCAGGCTAAAATAAAGTTTTATTGTATAAAATCATATTCAGCTGTAAGAAAAGTTTTCTTATAGAAAACCTTATTTAGTCAGGCTAAAATAAAGTTTCCTTATAGGAAACCGTATTCAGCCGGGCTGAAATAAAGTTTTCATTAAGAAAATCTTATTCAGCTAGGCTGAAATAAAGATTTCCTATAGAAAACCGTATTCAGCCAGACTGAAATAAAGATTTCCTAGGAAAACCTTATTCAGCCAGGTTGAGATAAAGTTTTCCTAAAGAAATATCAATTCAGCCCGGGTGATATGAAGATTTCTTATAGGAAAACTTATGCAGCTAGGCTGAAATAAAATGTATCTATAGAAAACCTCATTCAGCTTGGCTGAAATAAAGGTTTCATACAGAAAACATTATCCAGCTAAGCTGAAATAAAGATTTCATAGAGATAACCTTATTCAGCTATGCCGAAATAAAGTTTTCCTAAACAAACCCCAATTCAGCCCGGCTGAAATAATGTTCTCTTATAGTAAACTTTATTCAGCCTGGCTGGAATATAGTTTTCTTATAGGAAACCTTATTCAGCCTGGCTGAAATAAAGTTTTCCTTATTTAGCCCAGCTGAAATGCAGTCTGAATAATAGTTTTCCTATAGAAACCCTTATTCGTTCTAGTGAAATAGACATTAGAATAAAGTTTGGTTTTCATATAAACTCTTTTTCTGCGAGTATTGATTTTGTATACTTTGTATAATTTTTGTAAACTTTTGAAATCCGGCTATTGTCATTTGTAAACATAAAGTCCTTCTTGATATACGATGACATGCATCAATACATTTGCCCTTTTCATATAAAACTGGGTCATATTTCTTTTGTTCTTTGTATTGCATAATGATTTTTGTACACAAATGATTTAATCGCCAATGTAGGGTGCAACAGAGTCCTTTGGTGGTGTATTGTAATGTCTTTTGTTAAAGGGTTTCGTTTTGTGCAAAAGTTTGTGAAATATCAAAAAAAAAAAAAGGTTTAGATACAAATTCGCTGGGTTAATATGGCCGCCTAATTTCTTGCTCGTGGAGGGGGCACCTTTGTTGGCAGTTATTTATTGACATTGGTCATTCGATTGGGCTTTGTTCTTGAGACCGGAGAGAAGCAATATCAGCATCATCAACAGCAGAAGCAAAAACAACATCAGAATGCAATAAAAGAACAACAACAAAAACATATATAACTCAACTTGTTTGTGCAGTTTTTGGTTAATATTTGCTGCTGTTGTTTTTGTTGTTGTTTTATTTAATGAAAGCACAACATGTGCGGGTTGGTGTTGACCTTGATCTTGAAAATAAAACGGCATACAAATACACACGCATAAAAATATACTCGTAAATTTGTACATACAAACCACACACACACACCACCACCACCACATTTAAACTCTGTCAAAAGGAGCTGTAATAAAAAAAAGGTTGTTGTTTTTTTCATAGATGGGGAGTGGGTCTGCCACAAACGGCACGTATACACACAAAAATTAAGACAACAGCGTTTTTAGGGTAGACAAATAAAATGCACACACATACTTACATACAATTTGGATTTGTATGCGTCGTTTGTATCGACTGATATCAAAATTGGAGTGAAATTTTGAGGGTTTTTGGGTGGAGGCCTTAGTGATGATTTACTGCTTGCTTGTATTTTCTAAAAACTCTCTTGTGTACAGAAAAGCTTTTCAGACTTTTCAACGCGGCTGAATTAAGTAATTTTCCATTGAAAGCCTCATTCAGCTATACCGAATTAAAGTTTTCCTTAAGAAAATTTTATTCAGCCGGACTGAAACTATCATTCAGCTGGACTGCATTAAAGTTCTCCACAAGGGAACCTTTTTCAACATTCGTATTATTAAGGATTTCCTAAAAAAAACTCTGATTCTGTCAGACTGAATGAAATTTTTCCTAAGAATAAGGTTATTCAGCTGGGGTGAATTAATGTTTTCTAAAGAAAAATTTATTAAAAAATTGAATAAAAGTTTACCTAAAGAAAATGTTATGTAGCCGTGCTGACTTAAATTTTAACCAAAGGAAACATTATTCAGCCGTGCTGACATACATTTTACTTAAAGGAAACATTATTCAACCGGGTTGAATTAAACTTTTCCCGAAGAAATCAATATTCAGCCGGGCTGAATTAAACTTTTCCCAAAGAAAACATCATTCAGCCGGGCTGAATTAAACATTTCCTAAAGAAAATATTATTCAGTTTGGCTGAATAAAAGTTTTCCATAATTCAGCCGGGCTAAATTAAAGATTTCCAAAAACTCTCTTGTGTACAGAAAAGCTTTTCCGACTTTTCAACGCGGCTGAATTAAAGAATTTCCCATTGAAAGCCAGCTATACCGAATTAAAGTTTTCCTAAAGAAAATTTTATTCAGCCGGACTGAAACTATCATTCAGCTGGACTGCATTAAAGGTTCCTTAAAGAAAAAATGATTCAGCCTGGATGAATCAAAGTTTTCCTAAATAAAACATTATTCAGCCGGGATAAAATATACTTTTTCAAAAAAAAAAAAATCTTATACAGATGGGCAGAATTAAAGTTTTCCTCAAGAAAGCATTATTCAGCTGGGCTATATTAAAGTTCTCCTAAAGAAAACTTTATTCAGCCGGGCTTATTTAAAGTTTTTCTAAACAAAACATTACTCAGCAGGGCTGAATTAAAGTTTTCCCAAAGAAAACATTATTTATCCGGGCTGAATTAAAGATTTCTAAAAAGCAAACATTATTCAGTCGGGCTGAAGAAAAGGTTTCCTAGAGAAAACATTGATTTACCGGGCTGAATTAAAGTTTTGCTAGTGAAAAACTTATTTGGCAGGGCTTAATAAACGTTTTCTTAAATAAAGCATTACTCAGCAGGGCTGAATTAAATTTCTCCTAAAGAAAACTTTATTCAGACGGGCTTATTTAAGGTTTTCTTCATGAAAGCATTATTCAGCTGGGCTGTATTAAAGTTCTCCTAAAGAAAACTTTATTCAGCCGGGCTTATTTAAAGTTTTTCTAAACAAAATATTAAAAATATTAAATATTAAAGTTTTCCCAAAGAAAACATTATTCAGCCGGGCTGAATTAAAGGTTTCCTAAAGAAAACATTATTCAGCCGGGCTGAATTAAAGGTTTCCTAGTGAAAACATTAATTTACCGGGCAGAATTAAAGTTTTGCTAGTGAAAAACTTATTCGGCAGGGCTTAATAAACATTTTCTTAAATAAAACATTACTCAGCAGGGCTGAATTAAATTTCTCCTAAAGAAAACATTACTCAGCGGGGCTGAATTAAGGTTTTCCTAAAGAAAAAAAGCTGAATTAAAGTTTTCCTATAGAAAACATTATTCAGCCGTGAAAAACTTTAATTCAAAGTTTTTCCGAAGAAATCTCTATTCAGCCGGACTGAATTAAAGATTTCTAAAAAGCAAACATTATTCAGTCGGACTGAATTAAAGTTTTATTAAAGAAACCCATATTCAGCCGGGCTAAAATAGAATTAAAAAAAACTGGACTGAATTAAAATTAAAGTTTTCCAAAAGAAATCCTTATATAATCGCGCTGAATTACAATAAAATCTCTAAAGAAACCCTTATTCAGCCTTCAGATTAATACAATGTGGACTAAAGTTATCTTGAAGAAAAAAGGAACTTATGGCGATTTCGATTGGGAAAAAAGGTGCATCATTCTCGAAATTTATTGCTAAATATGAAGGCTACTGTCAAAGATTTTGGATCCTGCATCCCTCACATTATTATGAATTAACAATAACTTTGGAATGGCACTATAATTTGGGCGAAAATGCAATGAGGGAAAACATATTTTTTGCGAAACGAAAACGCCCTTAGTTTTTCATAAGAAAATCTTTTTCAGCAGAGCTGAATTAATAATATTCTTCAGAAAACTTTATTCAGGCAAACTAAAATGTTTTTTTCTCTATAGATATCCATGTACAGACAGGCAGATTTAATTTGGGTTATAGAAACCCTTATTCAGCATGGCTAAATCACATTTATCTGGAGAATTCTCATGAGCAGCAAATGAGCATGCTAATTCGTCCTTATTCAGGGCCTTTTGTTAGGCCTCATATTCGGTTTTCATTCTCACTCAATAAGAACAATTATAGTGTATGCTTTAACATCTTTAGCCAGGCCATAAGAAACAAATTTAGTATAGCGAAAAAAAAAATGGTTTTATTACCCGATTGTTTATGTGTCTCTGCCTTGGCTGGACGACAACAACAGCTGCTTTTCGCAAACATTATTTATTAAGGGTTAAACCTCTGGGAAAAAACAATCAACCATCGATGGCTTTAAATCTAACTCCATCGTTGACTACAGTTGTATGAGATATGGTCTAAGGACTAAAGGGGCACATTGAGTCCACACACAATTATATGTAATCCCTTGCTATTAATAGGTACATATTCGTATATACAAAAACAAATAAGTTTACCTGGAATCATATATAGGCCAAATGCCATTATTCGCAAAATTTGTTCATTTTTTCTACTCCCAAAAAAAGGTGTCTTATGTCGAGAGTATCAGGAGCTTTGTGTTTTTTTTCGTGATAATTTTTTGTCGGTCAATGGGAACTGGTTTCCTTCACCGGAGGATAGCCACAAATAAATTTGTTGTCCTTGAAATTGAAATGCATCATATACAAATACAAAGTTTTCTCCAACTCCTCTCCCTCTCACACACACTCTTTCTCTCCCAAAAATACATATACAAACTTGGTCTTGTTAATGCTTTAAGTTTAATATCTTTGATGTCTGTCCCACTTATTTGTATGGCTGTCATTATTCTTTGAAATGTCTGTGTCAGATAGACCAGAGACCTATCTGAAATAAATTCTTTCCTGAGAAATGATCCACTTCCTGTTGTTGATAATCATTATTAGAATTATTTTGAAGCGAAAAACAAAGAACCACTCAAATTGTTGTTATCTAATTTGAAATATCTTTTATTGCATTTGCGACTTCTTTGCCGCGCGACATGATAAACCTTCATGGGCTACTCAAAGTATCCAATTGACCCTGATGGTCACTTATCGCACTTGGAAAGTGCAACATTGTTTCGTCATGGATGTACTCGTCGTACCTAGTACCCATCCCAAATTTGTGTTTATTTTCGAAAACCAATTAAAGTAAGAACTTTATCGTAAAGGAAAATGAAAGCAATTAAGATTAATTGGATTGTTTGAATGAAGTAAAATGGATGACTTGTTCTTCATAAACAATTGGTGATTGGAAAAATATGCGACTTTTTCATTTTGTAGAGGTAACTTGGGAGATGGCCTTTGAATACCAAATAAAGACATGAGAATAAATTTGTAAAATTACTAAAAATGTTGTATTAAAATTGAGCAAGCGAAACAATTTATTATAAAAGAATCATTTATTTATTTGTATATTTCTACACAGCAAGACAATGTCTTATAATTATAGTGTAGATTTCAATAGTTGAAATAAAATCCATCATTTAATTACATTTCTTGGTATTAAGGAAAACTGTCTATAAAAAGGATGTCACTTTGTATTGAGCTAAACATAGAATCGGGAAGCACTCATTGATAAGAAAGTTCACTGACCACCAGGTGGTCAGTGTTGCCAGTTTTTTACTGGCTCTTGTCGCCAAATTGGGACGCTTTCGTCCCCAAAAATCCCCAATATAAATTAAAATTCCCCACAAAAATCATCAACCCTTTTTGGACATTTTTTTTTGTTTTTGAAAAAAAGTAAATGAATGGGCTCTGCTGTAGAAAATCCATAATAATTTAAAAATTAAAAAAAAAAGTGAAATTTTTGTTATGGCAGTACACTACGATGAAGATTTCAAAACACATCAAAATATCATCCGATATAAGCCCTTGCCAGAATTAATTATGGGTATAAAGAGTCATCGAATTTTTATCTTATGAAAATCCTCTTCTAAATGCTCGAGAAAAAAATGGGAGTTCGATCAACATATCTGCTTATGAATCAACATTTAAAGGATGATACGGTCAAAATTTGGTCAATATAAACTTGACGTATTTCTTTAAATTTTGCATTTAAAAAACCTGAACACCCCTCATTTTGAAGGTGTGTGTGTGTAGAATGTTGCTCCTATTTTGATTTTGGAATTCACTCTTCAGTTGTCAAAATGCCGTCCAAGCAAGAAGAGCAGCGTATCAAAATTTTGCTCGCGCATCGCGAAAATCCGAGTTACTCGCACGCAAAGCTGGCAAAATCGCTAAAAGTTGCCAAATCAACCGTTACAAATGTAATTAAAGTGTTTGGGGAACGTTTGTCGACAGCCAGGAAGTCTGGATCGGGGGGAAATCGAAAACCGAAAGCCGCTGAGACGACAAAGAGAGTTGCCGGTAGTTTCTCTCTCCGAGATGCCGCAAATAAGTGTATCGTCTACAACCGTGCATCGAGCCAAAAAACGAGCCGGACTATCGACTTACAAGAAGGTAGTGACTCCAAATCGCGATGATAAACAAAATACGACGGCCAAAGCGCGATCCCGGAGGCTGTACACGACGATGCTGACGAAGTTTGACTACGTGGTAATGGACGACGAAACCTACGTCAAAGCCGACTACAAGCAGCTTCCGGGACAGGAGTTTTATACGGCAAAAGGAAGGGGAAAGGTATCAGATATTTTCAAACACATAAAACTGTCAAAGTTCGCAAAGAAATATCTGGTTTGGCAAGCCATCTGTACCTGTGGATTGAAAAGCAGCATTTTCATAGCTTCCGGGACTGTCAACCAAGAAATTTACGTGAAAGAGTGTTTGAATAAACGTCTGCTGCCTTTCCTGAAGAAACACGGTTGTTCCGTATTGTTTTGGCCGGATTTGGCATCTTGCCATTACGGTAAAAAGGCCTTGGTGTGGTACGCCGCCAACAACGTGCAGGTGGTTCCCAGAGCTCCGCCCAATTGAGAAATACTGGGCTATTGTCAAGCGGAACCTAAAGAAGACCAAAAAAACTGCTAAGGACGAGCAGCAGCTCAAGGCAAACTGGCTTTCTGCGGCGAAGAAGGTGGCTGTACAAAATCTGATAGCAGGTGTCAAGCGTGAGGCCCGGCAATTCGGATTTGGAAAAGCGAAAGCCTAACTGAATATTTTTCCTGAATTTTATACTAATTGAACTTGGAAAAGAAATTTAATTTGATTTTTTAAATAAACGATTTCACCGATTTACACGCGTTTTCCCTTGACCAAATTTTGACCGTATCACCCTTTACGAGGGCGGTTCGGAAACTTCTTAGCCTATCAATGAAAGAGAATAGTTTCTCAAAAATATTTTTATTTTTCAATATAATCTACTGAAACTTCAATACACTTAGTCCAACGCTTTTCTAGCAATTCTATCCCTTGATTAAAATAGTTTTCCTCAAGGTCTTCAAAATAGTGGTTTACCACTGTAATTGCATCTTCGTTTGAGGTAAAACGCTTGCCAGCAAGGATTTTTTTTTTTAGATTTGGGAATAAGTAAAAGTCACTGGGAGCTAAATCAGGAGAATAAGATGGGTGGTCAAGCAACTCGTACTTTAATTCTTTGATTTTAGCCATTGTTAAAACACTCTTGTGCGCTGGTGCGTTGTCTTGATGAAAAATTATTTTTTTGTGTTGTAAGCCAGGAAGTTTTTTTTCGAATTTGTAATTGATCCAAAAGGTTGCAATAGTACTTTGAATTTATTGTTTTACCCTTTTGCAGATAGTCAATCAATAAAATACCTTTGAAGTCCCAAAGTCCCGTTGTCATAACCTTACCAGCCGATTGAATTGTTTTTGCCCTCTTTGGGGCATTTCCTCCAGCTTCAGTCCATTGTTTGGATTGTTCTTTTGTCTCTGGAGTATAGTGGTGGACCCATGTCTCATCAACAGTTATGAAACGACGCTTAAAATCCATTTTATTTCGCTTAAAACCATCCAAACAAGCTTGAGAAATGTTCATTCTTATGCGTTTTTGATCGACTGTTAACAAATGCGGCACCCATCTTCCAGAAAGCTTTTCATCTGTAGTTCTTCATGCAAAATTAAATGGACTCGATCATTTGAGATGCCCTGATATTAGCAATTTCACGCACTTTTATTCGTCGGTCATTTAATACCATATCAAGCACTTTGGCTACAATTTCTGTTGTTGTTGCTGTTTTTGGAATTCCACTACGTGGTTCATCTTCAATGCTTGTACGACCACGTTTAAATTCAGCTTAGGCTTTCGACCAAAAATCGATAATCGGCCACGAATCGGATTTCGGCATCCTTTTCAACATTTAAGAACAACAGCAATGAAATATTTAAGCGTTCCAACGTCAAGTGTGGCCAGGGAGCAATTGTTCAGTACAGGATGGACGTCTGTTTTCGGAACAAAGATCAATTTGAATGGAAAAAATGTACAAAACATCCTTTTTTGCCATTGAAATATGAAATTAGTGCATTTTGATTACTAAAAAGTCTGTAAGTTCTAAGAGAATATATAAGAATTGGTCTTAATTACATTTTCTTGTTGTTTTTTTTTTGCCTTTGTTCAATAAAAATATGCTAATAAATTTTTGAGAAGGTTCAGCTTCGGTCGATTATTGCTTTTTTGCCGAACATCGGCTTCGACAAAAAATCCCGTTTGAAAAATATGCACTAATGTCCCATCCATGGCATTCTCCTTATCTGGACCGAGCAATTCCTTTTTGTTTTCAAATTTAGAAAAAGTACTCTCGCTTGACACAAATACCAGTCATTGTCACTGTCACTGCTGATGTCTTAGAAAAGTTGGAAATTGAATGGAAAGTATAATCAAAAGTAATTCGCCAATTTTCTAAAATGTTTGTAATACAAACTTATCAGTCCACCCTCGAAATCCCGAATTTATGGCAAAAATATTAACGATATTCTTCAATGGGTTTAAGTATATCTAAAACAATCTTTAGAGATTAAGTGGAAGTTTTAGTGTTTTTCGAGTATAGGACTTTTCTTTAAATTGAATAGATTGTAAATAGATTCGCAAACACAAAAGAAAAAATAATTTCCCTCGGATCTAAATTTTTAACAAATATTATAGAGCACTTTCTTTAAGTATACAAAAAGACGAATTTATTACAGGCGTAGCAACGATGGCCTCTAATCTAGTATATTTGCTTTTATAAATAAAAACTTTTTGGCGTTAACAGAATAGAAAACTTTTCTTTCAGTGTATATAAACATTCGTTCTATGGTGGATGGTATAAGAGGTAGTCATTTTATATTCACCACCATTGCTCATATTATGAGTAATTCTCACAAACAATATGGTGGTGAATTTAAGCAATATTTGTGTTGCCTAATTTTCAACATCCTCGATAGTATAGTGGTTAGTATCCCCGCCTGTCACGCGGGAGACCGGGGTTCAATTCCCCGTCGGGGAGATCAATAATCTTTTTTTTTTTTTTAATATATTTTTTATCTTTAGTGAACAATTGTAGCTAGTATATTTGAAACTTGTAAATTTATTCTATAGCTCATTGCACAGAAAATTATTTATATCATAATAAAAAAACTGCAGAGTTTACCAATTTATAGATTAATTGTTGCTGAATATTGTTTAGGAAAAATAAAAATTCTCTCAGTAAATAGAACTGGCCTTTCTCTCAAAACATCTTATATTCCTTAAAGCCTTAACTCCTTGCCTTTCCAATATCTCCAGAAAGAAGTATATATCTTTAAACAAATTTTCCTTTGTTAGAAACATATTAAAGATATTTTCCTATTGCCCATCTCTTTAATTTAATAAAACCCTAAAATCAGGCAACAATCTATACAACATTGTAAGCTGTGAATTTTCCAGACGTAAATATGTATAAAACAATGTATATATGTATAACAAAAAAAAAATAAATATAAAATATATATATTATGTATGAATATTATACTGCGCGTGTTGTGAAAGCAAGCGCACCCAAAACCTATAAATTTATCAAATATCATCCAGCAACGAAGGCAGAATGGAGATTTCTACTATACATATACAGCTCAAAAATATCTTTGATAGCTACTACCCCCCGTCATATAACTGATTGACTGCCTGAAAATAACCTCGAATGTTGCAAAAACAAGGACGAAATCTGTTTTTGCAAAATGTGGGCGAATGCTTTTAACAACAATGTGGTAGGCCCATACCCTTAAAATTCTATCAGCACCTCTAACACAGATTCACGTTATGTACAATTGGGTTGTGTGTGTGCGTGAGTGTATGTGGATACCTCAAGAAGAAAACAAATGGCTTCCAATTCCCGCTAAAGACCAGCAGAACAACGTAATTTCAATGGTCTGGGTCAGGGAGAAAATGACAATAAGGGTCTTCAGCCATTTTCAGGCATCATCCACTGAGTCTACCCCCAACCCATAAACCTACTTTGTTGAAGTTCAAATATTGTGTTTTTTTTTTTTGATAGAGATTCCTTTCCATGAAGGCAACACAAACGTGATGACATAGACGACGTCTGTCTGGTGACCTTCAACTTTTTCACAATGTTTATACACATATCAATTGGATGTATATGCTAGGATTCACACACACACACATATATATACAGATAAGCCAGTCAGCCTGTAAAGTTCTAGAATATATATACATCTCACTTGTTTGCTCCTTTGGAGGGAGTAACCTACGTTCGTTCATTCTTGTGTATTCCATTTCACTGTGGGTGCCAGACTTTCTTTGTTCCACAACGTCCTTGACGTTGTTATTTTTTGTTCATCCAAGAAGGTCTTTATCCTGTGGGTGTTGAGGCTTTTCTTTGTTTGTGTATGCCCAAAAAAAATATTTTGGGGTCTCTCTTTTTGTTTTGCCCCACCTCCTTTTGCCAAAAACACGCAAAACCTAAATTCTAACACAATCCTAAAGTAAATTTTATGGAATGAGAAAAGTTTTCTTTTTTCAAGACATAAACAAAAAATAGTCCAAAGATGGCTCTGTGTTGAGTGAAAGCACAACAAAAATTTGTCCAGAGCTTTTAGCTTTGCCACATTGATGCTCAACGCCACCTATTGTTATTTTTTAGAAATCACACAGAAAGCTTTGGTTTGTATGGTAAGCATTTTGTTGTGTATGCTATTTCTGATGGGGTAAGTACTATAAGTATTGAGTTTAGTTCACTGTAATTCAACATCCTCGATAGTATAGTGGTTAGTATCCCCGCCTGTCACGCGGGAGACCGGGGTTCAATTCCCCGTCGGGGAGATGGTTTAAATTTTTTATTTTTTTTTTATTTTATTACTTTATATTATTTTTTTTATATTAATTTATATATATTATTTATATTTATATTAATTTATTTATATTATTTATATTTATATTAAATTATTTATATTATTTTATTTATTATATTCATATTATTTTATTTATATTTAAAATGTTCGTAATTAATTTTTGTTGTTATAAATATAGAATTTTTAAATTTAATTTATTACTGCAGTTAGCAAATATTTCACTTGATTTGTTGTAATGTAAAATTGTGTTACGTTGTATTCTCGATAGTATAGTGATTAGTATCCATCAATACATGAAACAATTTATGTAAGTGTGGTTTGACTGAATAGTAGTTTTAAAATATTTAAATTCCTTTTATCATGTTTTAATCCTCAAATAGCAAAAAAGGGAATATAATCATAGATTTTCCAATAACGAAGTTAGACATTTTTAAGTGCCATTAATTTTAACTTAAAATTTGATATTTATCGAATGGAGTATAGCAAATGGAATCTTCTGTAATTTTTTTTATCAAATTAATTAAAATATTAATTGATTACCGACCATTAGAGAGTCCAAAAGGTATAGGTAATAACTGGAAATAAGGTAGCTAGGTATTGCCAAGTTAAAGATTCACAACTCTCTAGATATTCGATATATAAATGGCTACTCAAAACTACCTTGAAATTTGTTTTTTCCCAGATCAAAAACCTTCGCTTTAAATGGAAGAACAAGTAATATGCTACCATGCCGCTTTCAAAACTAATCTTGGTAGGCCTAAAGCTACTCCGGATGCTCTCCGTTTCATTTGTAGGGCTATGAGGTCTAAGCGCCATCAGACCCATTTATGACATGGTTTGTATAGTTTGAAACCTCGAATAATATAGGCCCTAATGGGCCGATTTAATGCTATGCTATTTACGTATGTGGACTAGAAGTGAGAAACATTTCTGTGTCTTAGCCATCACCCAGCAAAAACTACTCATTCTATAAGAATTCCTCTTTCCATACTTCCCTTGGGTCAAATTTTGCTATAGAATCTAATGTGCAAAGAATCGAGTTGATTTCGATCCATTGCAGATTGAATTGTTTTCAATTGGAGATTCTAGTCTATTGAAGTACATGCGTTTTGAGACCAAAATAATTCGTTTTAGAAATCTCATACCCTTATAAAAATAATCGATTGGAGAAGCTGAATAAGAAGTAATTCTAACAAATTTAATTGATTTCTGGGTGAGGTACTTTCCTCTACTTGACACATGGTCTCACTTCAGCAGGTTTTACAATCTTTTATAGATTTCCAGATTAAGTTCCCTGATTCTAGGGTCTGATAGTCATAAACTGCGAATGAAACCAATTCCAATACAACTAGAGGAATACATATCTCTTGGCCTTCCTTTGGGGTAATTGCGGAAATATTAACTCTTCCCATGGATTTTAGATAGAAAGTTGAACCCCCCCCCCAAAATATACAATTAACAAATCTATAATAAATGTTCTTCTCATAGCTTACCTTGCTTGCCATTTGGACTAAATGGATCATAGCTACCCGCTGACATTGGTGAGGAATAGCCATTGGATAAATTGGCGCCATACATATGATTTTGAGAAGCTGAAGATGGACTCAGAGGAGCAGTGCTAGGTACACTGCCAGGACTAGGTGTTGAAATCCATTCTTCTCTCCTGGAAAAACAAGAAACATATAATCATTGTGGATCCATGCCTACTAATGGAATAAAGTATATATACAGAGAGAGAGAGAGAGAGAGAGAGCTATACTTACAATTCCAAACGGGCTCTTTTTGAGGGTACAAAAGACATATTGCCATTGGCAGCTGAGATATCGGCCCCTCCACTATTATTGGCATTGCCGCTATTGCTACTACTACCGGTACCACCACCACCGGCGCCACCACTACTAATCGCAGTAATTGTCACTTGTTGTGTTGCTGGATTACTGATTGTATTTGCCCCGATTCCCACTGAGCTCTTCAATGCCAATGTATTGCCTTTGAGTGCCGCCGATGAAGGCACTATGTTCGCCAGTGCCGAACATGCTGCCAAACTAATCAGCTCTTCTTTGCAATTGTTGGTTAGCACAGTGACACTACTGCTTAGATTACTGGGAGCAGCGGCGGGGCTGGGGTTGCTATGAGTGGAAATGTCATGCACAGGTTCCGATTTAATGGCAGTCTTTAAAAGCTTTAGTTTCTCCTCGACGGAAGCACTGGTGAGTGAATCTACCGAACTAATGACAATATTGCTTGTGGTATTCAGTTGGCGAGCGGCGTGTTGTTGCTGCAAGTGAAGGAGATTGCGTGCTGGTGAGCTGTTATTACCACCACCAATGCTGCCATTATCCGCTTCCGCTGATGTTGGTGCAGAAAAGTTTGCTATGAAAACATTGCTCTCCCCTGTCGCTGAGGAATTGGCGGCCAGGGCTGCTGAGGTGGCAGCAGCATCCAATTGCTGTTGTAGCAATATGTGACTGGGTATTGCTTGTTGCTGGTGAGAGGTTTGTTGTGGTTGCTGGTGTTGTTGTTGTTGCTGCTGCGTTTGTTGTTGTTGCTCCGGCAACGACAGCTTTTGTCCTTGCGCATGATTTAGCCGGTACATCATCGAGGACAAATTCATCCTAAATGCTGTAGAGACCGACTTTGTAGTCGTCCTTTAATGTTGTTGCGTTTAAGGTCTGAGGCTTGGGAGTTGTTTTGTTTACATTTTTCTCAAATGGTGCCCGTAATTTCGGCACCCTTTGCAATCACTTTGGCCTTGGCTTTTGGTCTTTTAACCCAAATTCAGTAGAGGGCAACTATGCTGATGATGATGGTGAACACAAGTCTATTTTGTGGAGGCAATCTTTTGATACAAGCCGTTTGAGAGAGAACACATTCGTTGCTGCACTTGTTTACAATGGATTCCGGCGAAGATGTTGACTAAAAAGAAATGAAAAAAAACGTTGTTAGAGAAAAAATGCGAAAAAAAATATTGGGGCATAAAATAAACTTTTGCAATCCCCGTTTCCTCAATCGACCGGTTTCCCACCACCCCCACATAACTAATATGTTGGAATTCTATTTTTTTTTGCTCTTCTATTCTATGGCATCCACCTTCCATCAGCCTCGCATGCTCTTCTCGTCTCCTTGGGTATGGGGCATATATATAGTCATCCATTGACCTACTTTTCATGCTGCTAAGGGTTGAATGTCGTTGTTGTCGTATTGCTGCAGCACTCGTGGACATACACCCTCGTCAGTTAAATGGACAAAGTGCCCCTAGTAGCCTTACACGTTCATCTGGCTGCAGGTCTAATGAAGGATGTTTGATACAATGATTTATAGGATCATTGTAGTCAACACCATCGAACACCCAGTGATAAGAAAGACGTTCGCCACTATGGTATCACAATGGACTGAATAATCTAAGTGAGCCTGAAATAGCAGACTGTCACTATACCTAAGTTTTTTCGCTGCTCCAAGTCTTTTAGACGGAAGACAGATTTTCAGAGCATATTTTTCAATAATGCTCAAGTATTGATCGGCTATTTCATAAATGCCCGGACCTCATCGCCTCCGTGGCGCAATTGGCTAGCGCGTTCGGCTGTTAACCGAAAGGTTGGTGGTTCGAGCCCACCCGGGGGCGCATGGAATCTTTTATTTGTGAGCCTATAGAACTTTCGAAACTATAAGTAGGCATTGAAGTCCAAAATCTATTTGTCTATCTTCGGATTAAGTGGATCGTTATTTGCTATATGGTTAAAATCGAAACAAGCCAGAAAATAATAACCCATGAAGTTCTCATCTTGCTATATGAACACTTGGGAGAGTGTAACTTAAATTTTCTGTAGAGATATATTTTCGGACCATTTTTTCTGATAGTTCAAAACATGAATCACATTTTTAATAACCAAAGTTTTCCATTGGGAAACATCGCCTCCGTGGCGCAATTGGCTAGCGCGTTCGGCTGTTAACCGAAAGGTTGGTGGTTCGAGCCCACCCGGGGGCGCATGAAGTCTTTTATTTGTAAGACCATAGAGATTTCGAAATTATAAGTTACCATTGAGAACCATAGTCTATCTTTGGATCCACTGGACAATTTTCCGCTATATAATAAAAATTGATTAAAGCTACAAAAATGGATAATCCATGAAGTTCTGACTTTGGCCTAGGAATACTTGGGAAGAGTAGAACTTCAATCTTCTAATACGACTTATGTTCAAAGTACCTTTGTCCGATAGTTCAAACTTCAATCAAATTTTTAATGATTGCAGTGTACAGATGGGCTAAATCGCCTCCGTGGCGCAATTGGCTAGCGCGTTCGGCTGTTAACCGAAAGGTTGGTGGTTCGAGCCCACCCGGGGGCGTATTAAATCTTTTATTTGTAAGACCATAGAAGTTTCGAAAACTACTGTGTGACAAAAGTCTATCTTCGGATTGACTGGATAATTATCCGCTATATGGTGAAAATTGATTTAAGCCACAAAAATTGATAATCCAAGAAGTTCTGACTCTGACCTTGATATAGAACACTTGGAAAGTTAAGACCTTCATTATTCAGTTTTTGTTTTTGTAATCAAATGTTTAATGACTGCAGTGTTCTAATGGGCTACATCGCCTCCGTGGCGCAATTGGCTAGCGCGTTCGGCTGTTAACCGAAAGGTTGGTGGTTCGAGCCCACCCGGGGGCGTACCGAAACTTTTATTAAGTGAGACTTTAGAGATTTCGAAAGCGGGTCATTGAAAACAAAACTCTATCTTGGGACTACTGGATCCCGATATGGATCCTAAAGTCCAAAGTCTATTCGCATCCACTCAATCGTTATTATTAATATTAACTTCTGATCTTGGTGTAGGATTACTTAGGTAAAATATAGCTTAAAATTTCTGTTGCAAAATATTTTCGAAACATTTTTTTCTGATAATCAAATTTTTATTTACAGTAGTGGACTATTGGCATATACGTATCGCCTCCGTGGCGCAATTGGCTAGCGCGTTCGGCTGTTAACCGAAAGGTTGGTGGTTCGAGCCCACCCGGGGGCGAATATAGCTTTTTGTATAATTAATATGGGTTCAAATTTTATATAACGCGCAGAGAGATGATTTTTTTTTTACCAAAATCTTATGTTCTGTCTAGGAACTCTTGGAAAGTTCCAATTTCTAAATATCTCGAATGATTTATTTTCTGAAAGTTCTATTCCACGATGTTTTAATATTGTATTCGTATAAGATCTACTGCCTCCGTGGCGCAATTGGCTAGCGCGTTCGGCTGTTAACCGAAAGGTTGGTGGTTCGAGCCCACCCGGGGGCGCATTGACTATTTTATTTGTGAAACTATAGGGATTTTGATCATTGAAGACCAAAGTCGGTCTTCGGATCCACTGGATCGTTATCCGCTATATGGCAAAATTGATATGAGCCAAAAAAGGACAATTCATGGAGTTCATTAGAACTTCAGTTTTATTTTTCCAAGCATTTTTGTTCTGATAATTCAAATTAACACAAATTGTTCATCAAATTAGTGGACCTTTGGGATATATCGCCTCCGTGGCGCAATTGGCTAGCGCGTTCGGCTGTTAACCGAAAGGTTGGTGGTTCGAGCCCACCCGGGGGCGCATTGACTATTTTATTTGTGAAACTATAGAAATTTCGATCATTGAAGACCAAAGTCGGTCTTCGGATCCACTGGATCGTTATCCGCTTTATGGAAAAATTGATATGAGCCAAAAAAAGGATAATTCATGGAGTTCATTGGAACTTCAGTTTTATTTTTCCAAGCATTTTTGTTCTGATAATTCAAAGTGTTAATTAAATTTTTCATCAAATTAGTGGACCTTTGGGATATATTGCCTCCGTGGCGCAATTGGCTAGCGCGTTCGGCTGTTAACCGAAAGGTTGGTGGTTCGAGCCCACCCGGGGGCGGATCTTTTATTTGGTTTAGTAAAGGAATTTCAAAATATTCTAGGGCAATTGAATCAGAAAATTTACTGGAATACATTGGGGACAATTTATCGTCGGATCCAATGGAATCTTTCACCGCTGGTTGATAAGATCGGACTCAAAGATCTCTCAGCTCTAAAAATTTCTTTAATTATTGACTTGTATTATAGGGTCTCTGAAAAATTACTTTGTAAACAGATTTTTGAGCTTTTGAATTATCTGTAAATTTTGAGGGCGAGTAGACCTTAACACCAATTTCTTCCAGTGACTCTTACTTGCTGTAAACTATAATTTTTTGCTACACCGCCTCCGTGGCGCAATTGGCTAGCGCGTTCGGCTGTTAACCGAAAGGTTGGTGGTTCGAGCCCACCCGGGGGCGTACCCTATCTTTTTAATTTCCGTATGGAATCTTATTGCAAACTGGGCACAACGAATTCTCTCTCTTTAACAAGCACACACAATCTCTCTCTCTCTCTCTCTCTCTCTTTCGGTATTACACCAGGGTTGATAAAGTTAACACTTTTTACTTTTTTTGATACTATTTGAGTAAACTAAGTACCGTGGTAACACCGTGACACATTTGATACCTTTTTCAACATTCTTTAAGTTCATAAATTAAAATATGAACGCTAGTCAATATCATTTCGCCTTACTGACACCAATTGGGACATTTCTCTCAAATCAAATAGAAAATGTTATTTGTTAACGCCCAAAATACTGTGGTGGATGATTGTCTATGGAGAGAATGTAAAATATAAAGGTCTGCTTCAGAATAAGACAGACATGACCATTACCAGCTAAGACAGCTTAGTTTTTAATGTCCATTGTTATCAATTTAATTATTGGTTTTAATTCTTTTAATGTTAGACTTTTCACCTATACAGCATAATTTCAGGATATAAAAATAACTACAAACTCAAACTGTATGTCAAGCCGGCATGCTAGCCATTTGATCATGGCGGACCTTTTTCATGAAAGGTCTATACTGAAAAAAGTACATTTCGTTCCAAAAAAATACTTTTTGAAACAATTTCAAGAATGATATTTATCATCCCTGTATTAGTTTCGTATAGAATATTATTCAATATCAGCTCTCTCTTTTACATACTCTCTCTGTATCTCTCTCACAGGTTCACATAATTTTGACTTAAACGTAATTCTTATTAAATTATATATCATTATATATCTTTCTCTCCCATTATATATTTCTTGGAAATCCAGAATTTAATGTTCGGTTTTTCCAACAAAACACTAAATATATGTATATGAAAACGATTATAATTTTATTAAATATGTGCAAATTATGATTGGAAAAGATTTTCATCTTCTAGAGTGAAAGCCTTTATGTTAGAAAAAAATTAATAAGATATCAGAGTGAAATTCCAATGTTGCAAATTATATTCGATTATGATGTGATTATGTCTTGATTCTATTACAAATTTGAAAATAATGCGCAACATCGCCTCCGTGGCGCAATTGGCTAGCGCGTTCGGCTGTTAACCGAAAGGTTGGTGGTTCGAGCCCACCCGGGGGCGGATTGATTATTTTGTTAAAAATTTCGAAAATAATTACAACATGCACAATTTTCCATCACATTAGAGAAATGTTTTCAAGAATTATTCTACTAAGAATAAATAGTTTATCATAAAATCAAGGGTTACTTGTATTGAATAAAAGCAGCAACCCCCTATAATACTGCTAAAACATTTTGGATAAACATTAATAAGGGTTGTTCTGATTCAAAATCCAAAGGGCAAATCATTTCAAATATTCCTTTTGTCCTTTGTTCTGTTATCTGCCTCCGTGGCGCAATCGGTTAGCGCGTTCGGCTGTTAACCGAAAGGTTGGTGGTTCGAGTCCACCCGGGGGCGCAATAACTTTTTAATTTTTTTTTTATTTTTATTTTTTTTTATTATTAATAAAAACCTTTATTCTTATGAAAAAAAATCAATTATAAATAAAAAGAAAAGAACGCATTTAAAAATAGTGCAAATATACCCAGCTGTAATGGTAACATAGTATTGTTCTATTTATGGTCAGAGAAAGAGAACATAACAGTATGTAAGAGCGATATGATGGCTCAGCTGTTATGATGCATGAAGCAGCGTAGAGAATGTGTGTGCATGTGTGTGTGCTAGTTCTTGTAGACACTTTGGCCAGAATTTGTTTATGGCCTCCGTGGCGCAATCGGTTAGCGCGTTCGGCTGTTAACCGAAAGGTTGGTGGTTCGAGTCCACCCGGGGGCGCAATTTTTTTAAATTGTTTTATAAAAAAAATTTAAATTGTTTAAATTAATTTTTATTTACACTTTGATGAAAACAAACAAAATTTTTGATTAATATACATACAATTAATCAAAAATTGGTTTGTTCTATCTACACTGAAAAAAAAATAATAAAATTGAAGACTTTTTATTATTTTAGCACGTTTTTAACATTTTTTTGGTATTTAAATTTAATTTAAATTAAATTTATTTAAAATTAATCAAAAATATGTGTCAAACTATTTTTTTATTTTATCATTATTTATGAAAAATATATGAATTTTTTTTAGCTGTTTGTTTCAATAAAGTTGTAGCTGTACACTTTTTAATGGCTTTCAAAACCGTTCATTTCAGAAACATACTCCAATAATTAAATACTTATACAGTCTTTAAATTAGCTGATATATTGAATATTTAGATATAAGATAAAACCTCTACAACTTTAGATTAAGACTTAATTTGAGGATTTTACATCTTTGTTTTTTTTTTTGATTGGTTTTTTTTTATACCCTGCGCCACACTGTGGAACGGGGTATTATAAGTTAGTGCATATGTTTGCGAGACGAGATAGACACATGGTGTCTTTGGCAAAAATGCTAAGGGTGGGCTCCTAAGTCGATATAGCCATGTCCGTCTGTCCGTGAACACATTTTTGTAATCAAAGTCTAGGTCGCAGTTTTAGTCCACTCGACTTCAAATTTGGCACAAGTATGTGTTTTAGCTCAGAATAGAACCCTATTGATTTTGGAAGAAATCGGTTCAGATTTAGATATAGCTCCCATATATATCTTTCGCCCGATATGCACTTATATGGACCCAGAAGCCAGAGTTTTACTCTAATTAGCTTGAAATTTTGCACCAGGAGAACAATGAGTACTATAGTCAAATGCGCCAAATTTGATTGACATCGGTTCAGATTTAGATATAGCTCCCATATATATATTTCGCCCGATATGGTCTTATATGGCCCCAGGAGCCAGAGTTTTACCCAATTTGCTTAGAATTTTGCACAAGAAGAACAATTAGTACTGTAGCCAAGTGTGCCAAATTTTATTTAAATCGGTTCAGATTTAGATATAGCTCCCATATATATCTTTCGCCCTATATGGACTAATACGGTCCCAGAAGCCAGAGTTTTACCCCAATTTGGTTGAAATTTTGCACTAGGAGTACAATTAGTAGTGTAGTCAAGTGTGCCAAATTTTATTGAAATCGGTTCAGATTTAGATATAGCTCCCATATATAGCTTTCGCCCGATTTACACTCATATGACCACAGAGGCCAATTTTTAACTCCGATTTAGTTGCAATTTTGCACAGGGAGTAGAATTAGCATTGTAGATGTAGATATAGCTCCAATCTATCGTATAGACGGCCTGTTTCTCATCTTCCCATTCTTTTGCACTGAAAGAATAGTTTTCTATTCTGAGAAATTAAATTTAAGATAAATAAAGTTTTCGTTTGACGATAAAAAGTATTTTTTTATGAATCTTGACGGGACCAGAAAAAAATTAAATTAATTGATCCAATTAAAAAATAATTGATAGTATTAATTTTTGTGATTGATTTTTTATTTTGATTTAAAAAATTTGTTGAATCAATTTCTTATTGGAATATTTTTTAAAAATCAATAAAGACATTAATTGGGAAAATTTTCGTGAAATTTTTTTCTGTGGAATTTCACTATAGAGAAGTTTCACTTTATTTCCAACTAAAAAGTTGGTTGAAGTTGAAATTGCAATAAATTAAAAAATTAACCGATACAACTATTTTGTAGTCAAATAAAAAATAAAGTTAAGTATCCCAATAAACATTAAATTAAAAAAAAATATTTCTAATGTATAAAAACAATAATGATAATTTTTTTCGAAAATAAGTAGTTTCGTTCATTAAATAAACATTTAAGTTTTTAATTCACTTTATTCAAAATGTTAAAAGTTGAATATCTTCATACCAGTCTTAAGCACTTTTTTGCTAAATATTTCTTATAGAACCAAACTGACAAAATTACTGCTTTGAAAAATATGACATTGGTCACTGGTGTTGTTATTTTAATTGTTTTTTGTATTAAGAAAAGTTCTTGACCTACAATGAAATATCTTGTCATTCACTATGAACTTGAGGTACTCTCATAAATGTTGTGTAGACCATCCTACACAAACTTCGTGTAACTAAAAGCCCTGGATGAAAAGCCTTCATTAATTCATTAATTTTAATTCTAAAAACAAAATTAAAAATTTTCCAAAATCACACATCACAATATCCATTTTTCCAAACATTTTTCTCAGGCCGGATGTTGTACAACCTAACCAACCAACCAATATCCTAAACAAATGAGAATATGAAGAGAACCATTAAGCTCACCTCTCATTCAAAAGCACACACACAGGGGATGGGGGATATTCAGCTGTCAAAGTGCACATATTACCAGGATCTGAGAGATAAATTCATGTGGTAGATGTAGTAGAACGAATTCTATTCACTTTTAACACTGACACATTTCACCCAAATATTATAGTAAAGAAATATTTTGTACTCATCGATTAATAACGGTAACAATTTACGGCTATTTTTATTATTTTCTTACTTTATAAATTTATAAGATTTTCCTATTGCAGAAACACACACTAGAATTGTTGACGCTTGAGATGTACGTTGTGTGAATGAGAAGAGTGAGTATGTCTGTATGTGTTTGCTTGTCATTCATTGGGCTGCTTAAGCGCGCAGGCGTTATTTGTAAACAATGTTGCCATACTGTCATTTGCAATCCTAGAAAATAAACATTTCCTTCAACGGTTTTTGCATACAATTTGGCAACATTGATTTTGGTCGACCACAAACAAAATGAAAATTTTCGCACATTGATAAACATCGCGAATAAAAACAGATCTCATTACTGTCAATCGTTGAGTTAGTGGAGAACAATGTCAGGAAGTGATGATGATAATGATGGCGATGTAGAAGATGACGGTGATTTTTATTGTATATATCTCTCATTCGTTTCGATGTACCTATACAATGCAATTGACATTGACTGTGAAGATATATTCGCGGTGCTATACACAGAGCCAAAAATGTCACCTAAAAATAGGGAGGTTGACTTTTAAAAAAACTTGGTGACAAAGGAGAGCGACAGAGGACAAGATTGACGAAATATCTACTAGAAAATCTTCTCATTTTTATCCTAAATTTCATCTAAAATTCATTGAAAAGGAAATCGGCTAAATATAAGAAGATAACTTCTCATTTGCTCTTTTTCTTTTAAAAATATGTTTCTTACGTCTTAATATGAGCATAAAAAGTGCTAATCAGATGAAAAACTTCTTGTTTCTAACAGATTTTCACCTTTTTATTATTAAGATGGTAAACTTCTTATTTTTGTAAATGTCATCTTAATTTTATTGAAAAGGAGATCGACTAACAATAAGGAGAAAACTTCTTTTTCCCTCTTATTCTACTAAAATGCGTATACATACATCAAAATAACTGTAGTTTACTATTGCATCAGCCAATTTTCATTTTAAACTAGTAAGAAGAGAACAGTCGATCATTCAACTTTGAGCTGTGAAATGAAGTGTTTCGATTTGTGTTAGTTCCTCGTGGTTTTTGTGAATTTTGTGTGTTAAAAGGTAAGTGAATTTTATCTAATTAATATACATAAAATAGAATTTTGGGCGTTAAAAAGTGAAATTGTAAAACATAATTACATAAGTGAACAGTTACAGAAAGTTGATGTTAAATACTAAACGAATGAATTTATATCATTTGGCATTTTTATATTTATATAGCACTCCAAATTTCTTCGCCTTTGTGTTCTACCCTTAAGTTATAAATAACTTTTATTATAGAAATGCGATGTTTTTACAATTATAGAGTGTTAATTATGCAAATATAAATTTTTTTTAATTTTGTCGAAGTGTTTATAATCAAGTTTTTCCACTTCGTTTTATAACTTTTTCAGTAACATCGATGTCTTGAACATTTTATAATGTGTGATGAACTTTCAGCCGATATTTTTATTTCTTCTCAATCAAGGAAGGATGAAATAGTAGAACTTTTTAAATCTTGGGGCTTGTTGAATGAAATAATATCAACTTTAATTGAGCGAGGAATTAATTCGTGCTCGAGAAAACCGAAATTGAAGATGTTGAATGTTTTTCGATAAAGTGGTCGAGAAATATTTCGGAGAGCCAACAAAATATGGAAAACATAACCTTTATTTTTATTGTATTATGTAGTTATAATTAATGTATAAATATCATAAGTACATATTGTAACAATTGAATGAATTAATAAAAACAATAATTTAAAAAGAAAATAATAAGTAGAATTGCTTCTTATTTCTACTAGTAACCGTCTTAATTTTATTAAGTAGAATGCCTTCTAATTTCTACTAGTAACCGTCTTCATTTTATTAATAAGAATTGCTTCTAATTTCTAATAGTAACCGTCTTAATTTTATTCCTTCATATTTCTACGAGGAATCATCTTAATTTTATTTAAAAGGTTTCCTTCTAATATCTACCAGTCACCTTCTTAATATTAATAAGGTTTCTTCTTATTTTTAAGGGTTATCTACTAAATTTTATTAAAAAGGAATTCCCCCTAAAATTTAGAGGAAGCTCTTCTTGGAGAAAAACTATAGAGAAATCTTTTAAACTTTGTTCTGATTTATAGGGTATTTTATGTGGTCTTTTGGCTCTGTGTAGGGTGTTTAATAGGGTGTAACGAGGTTGGAGAATATTAGGGCTGTTTTCTTGTTGCACTGGATACAACATTTGTATGGGCTATCCAGAACATCGTTGCACTGGTGTTCTATCCAGAACATCTCGCCAGTGCAAGTCGCGCCGATCTTGCCATATTGTGTTTTGATAAAGTGACGCTTCATCGATTCACAATAGCACTTTATTGTGACTAATTTATCGAAAAACATGTAATTCAAAGTGGTATAGTGTCATAAATAATCGCAGCAGTAAATATTTATTACTAATTGGAGCATTCCATACATTAAAAATGCAAGATTTCACTTCTTTTCTGTGATTGTTTTTAAACAGCTGATGACAGTGTTGCATATTTTTGGAATGTCCTGGATAAACGAGTACTCTGTTTTCTTTTAGTCCTTCACGGCTTAGGGTATCCAGTGCTAAAAGAAAACAGCCCTATTATTAAAAATTTTTTAAGAAAAAAATAGCAAATTGGGATGTAAAGCAAATTCAGTATATTTTTGTTGGGACCAAAAGGCTCAAAAATAGAAATAATTTTTTTTTTTTATATTTTAATATTTAATAGAGATAATTTTACTTTTAAATATTTAATAGAGATAATTTTACTCATTTGATGAGTACCAAATTTTCTCCTTGATCTGACCAAGATTTCACAGAAATATGCTCTTTTTCATTTATATGTTTGTATTATTCTAAAAAAAAAAAAAAAAACAAAACCTCGAATAAGAAAGTAATTTTTAACACTAATAACGACCATAGTTCAGGCCCTTAATACGCTAAATACATTTTAGAAATTTTTAACTTCAATTTTTTCACTGAGCTAAACGCAGAATCGTGCGGAACTTTGTTAAGAGAGACGTTTACCACTTGTGTGGACTGAAATATTACATTTTCTTAAACAGAAAACAAAAATTATTTTTAATAAATTTTCTTCAATTTGCAAAAAAGAATTTTAACTTATTTGTAATAAATTTTACTAAAGTTGCACGGAAAAAAATTACGAAAAATTTTCCAATTAAAGTCTTAATTGATTTTTCGAAAATATTCAATTAAAAATTTAATTTATTTAACAAACTTTTTAATTTCACCTTCAAAATATTACATTTTCTTAAACAGAAAACAAAAATTTAACTTATTTGTAATAAATTTTACTAAAGTTACACGGAAAAAATGTACGAAAATTTTTCCAATTAAAGTCTTAATTGATTTTTAGAAAATATTCAATTAAAAATTTAATTTATTCAACAAACTTTTTAATTTCACCTTCAAAATATTACATTTTCTTAAACAGAAAACAAATATTATGTTTAATAAATTTTCTTCAATTTGCAAAAAATGTTAACTTATTTGTAATAAATTTTACAAATTGTTCAATTGAAACAAAAATCAATCACAAAATTTAATTTAATTAATTTTAAGTGATACTATCATTTATGTGATTTAAGACATTTCAATTAAAAAATTAATTGGAACAATTATTTTGGTGAATCAGATTTTTTTTTGTGTGTAGCAAAATATTTTATTAAAATTTTCTAAATTAATCCTAGATTTTCGTTAATTTTGGCTCACTTTTTTTTGGGGTATAGCAAACTATAGTTTTCATAAAGTTGTATTTTCGATCCACACAAAAATGTATGTCAATATTATTTTTGCGTATCAAAACATATCGTTAACTTCTTCAAAAAATTGACTAGAATTTTACGAAATTTGACTTTTAAATTAAATAAAAATAAATTTAAAAAAAAAAACTAAGCAACTATTCGATTTTTACATCCTGTCTTCAAAACTCAACGTCTTACCCTAATAAACATATCGTAATTAATGTGCATTCATTTTCACACACAAAATGTTCTAAAGAAAAACATCATTTGACTGTATGATGTGTTAGTTTTTTTTTTTGCAGTCTTATTGTGCACTTTTGTTTTGGGTATTGAATATTTAATTAAATTTTTGAAACGCTTAGAAATGTTGGAAAATAGCGCACTGCTGCAAATTGTGATGGTATTGCTTGGATTGTGGGTTTTTTTGTTGGTCGTCTCATATGAAAGGCGAATGACGATGACCGCACCTCATTTTGCATTTCATGGCGTAAACCGTATGGCGCGGTCTAATCAATGAATGTAAAAATGACAGTGACAGCTATGGCGGCAAGAACCTCATCTAAAAACAACAATGTATCTGTCATTCATAAAAACATATACTCTGCCATTCTTTCGAACGCAGTTTATTTTTTATTATTTATTTATATATTTTTGTTTTGATAGGAATGGGGAACCAAAAAGATATCAGCTAGGAAGTTTTAGGGGCCTAACACTTCCCCAGGTGAAGTTGATTCAGGAGGAGATTCTGAGTACACCGAAAAAAAAGTGAACTGTTTTATAGGAAGAATGAACTACCACGCACGAAAATTGAACTAAATTTTACTCCATATTTTGAGATTTCCACAAAGCGTTGTTAAAACCAGGAAATTTTAATGCCCTGTTGTACTTTTTAACTGCAGTTCACGAAATTACATCATCTCATAGAAGAAAAAATTAACTAAAAATAAAGAAGAAAATCATTGGCGCCAAATCATGACCATTTTAACCATACAGTAGTTCATTCTTACTACTTTTGGGAATCGTACGAAAATTTTCATTTGTTTTAGTTAAAAATGAACTTATGTGTACTCGTGTTTAGTTCATAAAATGTTTGAGACATACTTAAAAAAAACTGTGGAAAATTTCGCAAAAAATAATAAAATTGAACTACAAACAAATAATTTTTTTGCAATAAACATAAGTCAAATTTGGCGTTAACTACGGAAATTTTTTCTGTGTAGATCAGTATATACAATAGGAGGGTGTTGGACCAATAGATTTGGTGAGCCCATTTTCACACAGGTGTTCATTCTACTCCCATTTTTTAAAATATTTATATTTCAGACGGACGGATATACTCTAATTCGAATTAGCAATTTTAACCAAATAAATGATTAAAACGATCGCTATGTAGTATGTTACTTAGTTTATTCATATCTTTTAATATATGATATCTGTCATTGTTTAGGGTATTTTACAAATTATTTGCTCCCATAAAAAAGACCTTCATTTCACACTAGTGGGGGTCTATGGATGTTTAACGTACTTAACGCATTACCTTAAGCCCCCCCCTTCATCCTATTACACATTACATTACACATGGCGTATAAAAATAACACTTCCAAATGTAGCACCTATGTATGTATGGTAATATAGCATGGCGTCTAATGCGAATAATAAAAACAACAATAACACCATTGATGAATATCTAAAACCGTGTTCGTTTTGCACATTTTTCCCTCACGTTTTCGCTTTAGTTTCAATTCACAGTCGTCACATATTCTTGCCAAACAGAACGAATGAAGAAACCTAACGAACAACCAATTGGCTGGCTGGCTAACTGATTCGATTGTTTGTTCTGTGCCTTTGTAACACGATTTCTCTCAAAGTTACATACTAACAACAACGCAACGCCAGAAATGTAATCGGCTATCTGCTTGCAAGCATACCATTGCATATACCTACATACATGTAAATATGTAGTGGAATGCACGAGTGTAATATTGTAAGAGAAGATTATTATGGTTGCCCCGTCGTCGCCGTTGTAGTCGGCATTGTATACCATAACGCAGTGTTGTCAACTCCCCAAGGCCAAAAAGCACCAAAAATATAATATAAATTCTAACATACCACCTTCCACCACAAAATCGAAAATTAAATGCTCTACTAAAAAAAAAAAAAAAAAAAAAGAAAAAAAAAAAACTTCCGAAGATGTATTATAGAGCTTTTGTGAATTCAATTTTAAGAAGTTAAGGTGGGTATTAAGATCGATTTTAGCTGCTAAAAGAGTAATTTTTTCACAATTACTTTTCATTAATAATTCATTTTAAGGAATACAAACTTTTCAGCAAAATATGCATAATTTTGCCTTTTTTACTGATATAGTTTTCACTTTAGCGACAAAACTGGAACTTAGTACTCACCATTATGAACCGCTATTCAAGTATACACTTTGATCAGTTTTAATGCTTTCGTCCAATTCATTTTGATCAGTGATGTTTTTCAACTTTCAAAATATTAATATATGGAAGGAGTCTATTGCTTATTTCAGCGTGCTTTTGTGAATTTAATACAAACGTTTTTAATGACATCTTTACCAAATTCAAAAATTCGACACTCATCGCTCGACTTTCCTACAGAGTACCCTAAATAACAATATTAATTAAAAAATAATCAATACCAACTTCATAACAATCAAATTCTATATTTGGCAATAAATTTTAGTTTCTTCGGCTCTTGAACGTCTAATCAAAATTTTTGTATCAATTAAACTTAATACTGTTCAAAATAAAAACAAGCACCAAAAGCACTAAATGAAAATGCCAGAAAGCACCAAGTTGGTGCTTTTTTTGAAAAGGCACCAAAAAGGCAATTTGGTGCTTTTTAGAAATCAAAAAGCACTAAATTTGGTGCTAAACGCACCAAATTGGCAACACTGCCATAACGAAAGACTAAAATTGGCATAGTCGTCGCCAACGTCCGTCGTCGTCGTCGTCCCATAGAGTTTTGTAAACACAACAAAACATCTCGTCGTCTGTTCGTCTCCTCCCGACCCAGTATCAGTGCTGCCGCTACTACTTCAATCGAAGTATTTTGCTTCATTTTCACAAAATTTACTTCGTCACTCCTTCTTCCAAAAATCTGCTTCACTTTTTGTTCTGCTTCAAATTTTTAAATTTTTCCCCATATTACCTAATTGTTTTTCCTATTCCTTTAATTACGATGAACATAGCGGTTTTAATCATTCAATTATTAACCGATGTGGACCAATTTTTGCATAGTTGTTAGAGACCATATACTTACACCATGTACCAAATTTCATTTCATTTCGGATGAAATGTGGACCAATTTTTGCATGGTTGTTTGGGATCGTATGCTGAAACCATGTACCAAATTTCACCTGGATCGGATAAAATTTGCTTCTCTTAGAGTCCCCGCAAGCCCAATTTGGGGGTCCGTTTATATGGGGGCTATACGTAAAAGTGGACCGATATGGTCCATTTGCAATACCATTCGACCTACATCAATAACAACTACTTGTGCCAAGTTTCAAGTCGATAGCTTCTTTCGTTCGGAAGTTAGCGTGATTTCAATAGACGGACGGACGGATATATACTTTATGGGGTCTTAGAGCAATATTTCGATGTTTTACAAACGGAATGACAAAGTTAATATACCCCCACCCTATGGTGGAGGGTATAATAAAATGAATTCTATTGTTTTGTTTTCAAAAATGTATGCTACTTCAATTTTATTTAATCTACTCCACTTTTTTCCAAAATCTACTTCACTCAATTTTTCACTAGCGGCAGCACTGCCCAGTATAATGCAAATCCGCACCCAACAAGCAGAAAAATATAAAACGAGTACATCACGAGAGTAAAGAAATAACGTCGACGACAACGATGGCGTCCGAAAGAGATATGTACTGCTGCTCCCACTTTTGCAGTTAAAATCTAAAAACGAAAATAACAACAACAACAGCAACTGCAACCAAATAACAACAAAATAAAGACAAGTTGAATGACATAAAACATCTACTGACCTTCAACTTTAAGATTGAACTTATAGTTGTAAAGTGCAGTTGTGAATTATGAAAGGCCTTTTCTGCACAAAAAAAAATTATGTAATTAAATTTAAAATTAATAATAAAACTTGAAATAATAGTAAAATATAAGGAATATTTTTTGTAATGGAGGACCAGTATATACACTCAAAGAAGAAATATTTTTATACGGAACGTAGAAAAATACACCGAAAAAAATTAAACTGTTTTACAGGAAGTATGAACTAGCTCGTGCGAAAATTGAACTATATTATACTCCACATTCTGAGATTTCCATAGAGCGTTGTTAAACTCAGAAAAATGTTATTTTTTACACCCTACAAAGAATATAAATGAACTTAATATAAAGAATAAAATCATTGGCGCCAAATCATTTAACATTTTAACCATACAGTAGTTCATTGTAACTATTTTTGTGAATCGGTCATTAAACGGTCATTAAACTTTTTACCCACTTTTCGTTCATAAAATGTTTGAGACATACTTAATAAAAGTAATATAATTAAATGTCTACAAAAGTTATGAAAATTAACCATCAATAATCTTTTTTTTTTTTGCAAAAAAAAATTACATTTAACGTTAGTTTAACGGTTTTTATACCCTTCACCACTACTGTGGTACAGGGTATAATAAGTTTGTGCATTTGTATGTAACGCCAAGAAGGAAAAATCTGAGACCCATCGTTTAGTATACCGATCGTCTTAGAATTAAATTCTGAGTCGATTTAGCAATGTCCGTCTGTCTGTCTGTCTGTTCATGTATTTTTGTGCGCAAAGTACAGGTCGCAGTTTAAATCCGATCGTCCTAAAATTTGGCATAGGGTCGTTTTTTTGAGACAAAGACAATCGCTATTGATTTTGGTTTGATTTGAATCGGTTCAGATTTAGATATAGCTGCCATATATATTTATCCCCGATCTCGTCATAATTGGCGTATTTATCAACCGATGTTCTTCAAATTCAGTACATCCGAATATTTTATGAGTCTCGAAAAACGTGTAAAATATCAGCTAAATCGGTTCAGATTTAGATATAGCTCCCATATATATCTCTCGTCCGATTTAGACTCATATGACCACAGAGGCCAAAGTTTACTACCGATTTACGTGAAATTTTGCATAAAGAGTAGAATTGACATTCTACCAATGCTTGGTAAATTTGATTGATATCGGTTCAGATTTTGATATAGCTCCCATATATATCTTTCGTCCAATTTGCCCTTATATGGCCTCAAAAGCCAGAGTTTTGCCGTGATTTAGTTCAAATTTTGCACAAGGAGTACGTTTAATAGTATCAATAAATGTACCAAATTTGGTTGACATCGGTTCAAATTTAGATATAGCTCCCATATATATCTTTCGTCCGATTTGAACTTATATGGTCTCAAAAGCCAGAGTTTTGCCGTGATTTGGTTCAAATTTTGCACAAGGAGTACGTTTAATAGTATCGGTAAGTGTGCCAAATTTGGTTGAAATCGGTACAGATTTAGATATAGCTCCCAAAGTTAAACTCCCATTTACGTGAAATTTTGTAGAGATAACAGAATTATTATTCTAACTATGCATGATTTTATTAACATTGAGTTTCCTTCCAGGGCGTTAGCCGATTTCAATTTTAATTCTAGAGATTTTGTAAAAGTACAAAAAATTGTCTCCATTATAAGTATTTGTATCTGGAAATGCAAACCTTTATATAGCTCCCAATAAATCTGAAGTAGTTGAGGTGGTAACACAAATGTTGGTCCGACTTTAGACTTTACTTACTTGTTTTATATATATAAAGTATTTTCTTCATGAGCAAAAACTCCGATTTTATGACAAGCATTACAAAGTTTGCCTCTATACTTTTTTATTTGGTTTTAAAGCACATTTTTTTTTTTGAGCCAAAAGAAAACATTGTCTACAATTTGTTTCTTACAAAAGCAAACTCTGTTTTTCAGTGTATGGCAGCCCTAAGGCTGACGTATAATATTTAGTGCAGCCCTATGTTTTTTTCTTTTTTTGATCAATGATAAAGGACCTGGATATCTATATTCTGAAATAAAATCTGGAAATGAAGATTGTAAGTAAAAATTGTCTGAAATAAATCACTATTTTTTTTATAACATTAATTAATTTAAATGTTGCTATTCAAATAATATTTCATAGAAAAAAATCTTCAACGTTTGCTTGCAAAAGTAATTGTATGTGGAAATAATTTATATTTTTTTTATAACTTTATTAATATAATTTTTAACTAAATTTCTTTAGGCCTATTATAAGGCCCACATACGAATTTCTTTAGTTTTCCTTATACCTCTGGTCGAATGCACTCTATTAAGTAAAAGCAGACAATACTGCACTCACCAAATACATTTAGGTTCCTACCAGAGAGTCATTTGTGCCAGAGACTCTCCATGTGTATGTGTATAATATGGCAAAATGTAATTAGGGGAGAAGCAAAAGAGAAATAAAAAAACAACTACCTGTGTTTATCCCCACACTATTTAACCGGATGATAAATTTGTATTTTTTCTCTCAATAATTTTATATGAAAATTATCAATGGTGACTTCTAGGGAGGGTCACTTATTTCGTTTTGTTTGGCTGTGTATATACTTATGCCAAGTTGAAGTATTTACTTTGGGAAAAGCGTAATTTGTTTGCCATTACTGTTTGTCAGCTCGAGCAACAGAGCCTCCGTGGCGCAATTGGCTAGCGCGTTCGGCTGTTAACCGAAAGGTTGGTGGTTCGAGCCCACCCGGGGGCGCATAAATTTTTATTATTATTTTTTGTTAATATTTGTAAATATTTTAGAATTTTTCTGGGTAATGGATTTTAATTTTTAATAAAAATTGTTTTTAATATATAAAGCAAAAAAAAAAAAAATAAAAACTTATGTCGATCCTGCCAGGAGTCGAACCTGGAATCTTCTGATCCGTAGTCAGACGCGTTATCCATTGCGCCACAGGACCACTTGTTGCTCCAATGCACAAACCAAGCTTTGAGTATCAAAGTTTTTCACTTTTTTTTTTTGAATGAATTTAATAACTTTGAATTATATAAATTTATTATTAAATTGACTTTTTGGATGTCTCAACGAGTAGATGCAAAAATATATAAATAAGTAAGTAATCATACACAAAACAAAAGTGAAGCTACCACGAAAAAAATGTAGGTAGAAAATTGCAACACGATACACCGAAAGAAAAAATACTTTCCTCAGCAATGAAATTTTAGACAAACAAAATTCCCCTTTGATTTAAAATATATTCTTTAAGAACCATATATATTTTTGAAATAGTTTAAAAATGAATTAATTCAATTTCAATGTTAAATCCATTAATTTACCCAAAATGGAAATATACGGAAAATATTATTTTGTGTTTAAATATTAGTTTAAAACAAAAAATATTTAAAACAATGTCTTTTTATAATTTTTATTTATTTATTTGAAGCCAATTTTTTGAGCTAATTTAAAATTGAATTAATTAAATTTCAATTGTAAACCCATTAATTTACCCTAAATGGAAGTATACAGAAAATGTTAGAATTTACTTAATTTTTTTTTTAATGCTTTTATTTTTTTTAATATTTTCAAAAAATATATTTATTTATAAAATTCCTTTTTATGATATTTCTTTAAAATAAAGTCTTACGATCCTGCCAGGAGTCGAACCTGGAATCTTCTGATCCGTAGTCAGACGCGTTATCCATTGCGCCACAGGACCACATGTGCCACGTGATCTTATAACGCATGATTCAATTGGGGTGGCAGATTTATAAGAAATGAAAGGATCTTAAAGAATTGTTTTCGTTAAAAAGATAAAAAACTAATGTGAAAAAATCGAAATTTTTGAGAAATATCAAAAAAAGAGAATTCGTCAAACCAGCAAACAGTTTTAGCTCATATTGGGTATACAACATCACGATAGGAGTATTTTTCAAAAATTGTCTCCAAATATTTCGAAAATGTTTCTGGAAAAAATTTGGCACTGATGTTGGTCATATATTTGCCTAGTCAAATATTTGGTCAAATATTTTCCTTATTTTCCCCAATTTAAAGAGATTAAAATAAAAAAATTAACTCGATCCTGCCAGGAGTCGAACCTGGAATCTTCTGATCCGTAGTCAGACGCGTTATCCATTGCGCCACAGGACCACCTATACATATGAGAGATATCAAATAAAACATGTATCAAAATGCCCCCTTTTCACTTATTCACAAATCTTCTTATATGGATCTTCTTTAAGAAAACTCGTTCTTATTTGCTTATCATCGAATTATTGATATTTTCTAAAGTAGTAAAAGCCTAAGGTAGACATGGTATTTATATTTGAAGATTTATACAATAACTTTAACAATTTGTGTATGAAACTATATCACTTTGTTTGTATTGTATTTTGTTGTTGTTGTTGTTGTTTGTTATTTTTACATTTTATTATTAACAATATTTGATAAAGACCTGACATTGCTTGGTGATCTATAGTCCGGACAAAAACCATAGGTAAGTGCATGTGGATAAGTTGGATTTAAGTAAGAAAAAAAAAATGGATTGTGTATATAAAAAATCGGATAATCGGAAAATTCAATAATTTTATGACAAATATTTGTTGAAATTTGTGTCTTAATATGTAGCCCATACAGAATCTGTCCAATTGAATAAGCGATTATTTCTGTTGAGTGGTGAATACATTTAAGCTACAAAATATAAATCATCATCCCACGAGATTATCTATAGGTAACCACAGTATAAAAACAAAAAATAAAAAATAAAATATCTCTTTGACATTTCTCAGAGATTTAACGGAGAGGAGCTTAAGAATCGAGTGAAATACAGTCTTGCCAATTTGTAAGATTTAAATACTCCTTACATGTGTCGCATATGTTTTTACAATAATGCAAACTTGGCGTTAAAGTTTCAAGTAATATCCGGGTGCTTCGTGATCACATTAAAATTGAACAATTCGTGAAAATTTTCCAATTCCAAATTGCCATAAATAAATGACAAAATTGATTTGCTTTTCTGTATTCTCTCATGAGTGATAGTTTTGCTTGCTCTCATACACATGCACATTACTTAATAGCATGAGCATTTTTTATACAACGGTATTCTTCGTAGACTTCATTTAGCTCTCGTATATATTCTCAGCAATGTGTATGAGTGTGTCACCAGCCTGGTTATTTTAGTTTCATATCTATAGCTGTCAACTATTTTCTCAACAAGAATAATTGTTGGAAATTCAGGATGTTTCCACTACTTCCTCTGTCAAGGGTCTACAAAAACGTTTCAACAATATATAAAAAATATCTCATTCATTCAATGAATAAGTTTGTTGAGCATCAGCAGTTTTTACATACAAATAAAGTTGTTAAAATTTATTTGCGGTTATTCTTTAGAGTGTATCTAGAATAATTGAAAAATTTCTTAACTACAATTGCGAAACATTTAGAAATACCCCCCTCTGCAACGTTGTCGGAAATTGTTTAATCTAATACTGCTGATGCCTACTGAAATTCAATTTTGATTATTAAAGCAAAAAATAAACTGTCTGGCAATGCAATCAATCAAGATTTTTCTTGTTGTTTTTTTATTTATTAAATAAATACCTAAAACAAAGACAGCATCCAGCCATTAACGAAAACAAAATTAATTATTAAACACGTAAATGAAAACAAGCACAGAAATAAAATTCTTAGTAGAAAAAAAAAACAAACAGTAAAACACGACAAAAGTCAATAAACTCTAAGAGGAGGAAATAAATAATTAATTAATTAGTTGCTCGAAACGACGACAGGCCCTTTTCAATTAGCAATAGTTGCAATAATAATGCAAAAAAAAAAAAAATAAAAAAAAGTCTCAGCAGTAGAATAGCCAATGGTCACTGTGACAAGAATAAATAATTAGAACAATTACATGTGTACTTGTTTTCTATACATACAGACATACTGACATACATATATGCATAGTATGTTAAGTACATTCAAATGGATAAGAGAGCAATATAATAAACGATTTCATATATAATAAGAGACCACTCTAAACAAACACACATACACATGATAACTAAAGGAGAAAATTTTTGGATTTCCGTGAAATTTATCGAGAATATAAACAAATCATAAGGGATCTGAAGAGTTTTATACTTAAAACAAAATTAAACTATTTTCTCGATGCAAAATTAACTATATTGCATTAAAATTTAACTATATTTTATTTAAATAGTTTTTGAAGAAAAATACTCTATTATTAAAAAATTTTGTTTGGTGATATTTTCTTAACCCTAAAACATATATATTTAAATTTTGGCAATATAGTTCTCTTTGATAGGAAGTTCAAATAAAATTAAATTTAGGTCCGATGGTATCTCAATATTTTTCTTTACAAGAAAACTAAATTCTTGCAATTTGCAATTCCGAATATCGGCACATTATTTAATTATATTATATTATTTAATCCCCCAAATAATAACATTTCGCTTTAGTTTAATTTCTTTGCTTTTAGTTCACTTTGATTTAAAATACAGTTTGCCTCATTTTCAGAGGGCCCCAAAGGCTGTCATATGTCCGTCCTTGAACACCGTTCGAACAAAGAAAAGCAACTAACCATTGCAGTGAAGTGATATCAAAAGAAAGTATCTTTAATGACTAGGCTATGGGATTAATTTCTTATCAGATGATTCGCATTGTTTTGCTTTGATTAGAGAACCAGCATTGTCATAAAAATGCGATCGGCAAAAACTGTGCGTACTTCTAAGGCATTTAGGTATTGTATGAACAAACAATTGGATAAAGTGAAAATTAATCTTTAATTTTTTGGTTTAATAATTCTTAACTAAGAATATGTATACAATAAAAATAATACGATTTAATTAAATTTATTCTAATTAATTTAAATTTAATTCACAAAATGTTTTACTTAATTATTTTTTTGAATTTAATAAATGTATTTAAAAAAAATCTATTTAAGATTTTATTTTATTAGATATAATTTTATTAAGTCATTTTTTTATACCCTCCACCATAGGATGGGGGTATATTAACTTTGTCATTCCGTTTGTAACACATCGAAATATTGCTCTAAGACCCCATAAAGTATATATATTCTGGGTCGTGGTGAAATTCTGAGTCGATCTGAGCATGTCCGTCCGTCTGTTGAAATCACGCTAACTTCCGAACGAAACAAGTTATCGACTTGAAACTTGACACAAGTAGTTGTTATTGATGTAGGTCGGATGGTATTGCAAATGCCATATCGGTCCACTTTTACGTATAGCCCCCATATAAACCGATCCCCCGATTTGGCTTGCAGAGCCTCTAAGAGAAACAATTTTCATCCGATCCGGCTGAAATTTGGTACATGGTGTTCGTATATGGTCTCTAACAACCATGCACAAATTGGTCCATATCGGTCCATAATTATATATAGCCCCCATATAAACCGATCCCCCGATTTGGCTTGCGGAGCCTCTAAGAGAAGCAAATTTCATCCGATCCGGCTGAAATCCAGGCTTAATGGGAATGATAATTGAAAAGTTTGGCGACCCATTTCATCCCGACATTAAAATATTGGTTGATATTATTCACAAAGCCTTTACGTAGATATGAAAGTCGAAAATTAAAAAAAAAAAATATTTAAGTTGTTTTCCTTATTTTTCTTAATGCTGAAATAGAATCACATCTCAAAACTTAATGCGAAGTCAATGCCACGTACACACAAAGAAAATTTCATTAAAATTTAGCCAACGAAAATTGTTAATTGATATAACGAAACATTTTCATTAATACAATGAAAATATTCGCTAATAGTACGAAACGTTATGTTGATTAACAGAAAATTTGTCACAATAATGAAAAATTTGGTTGTATTAAAGAATTTGTTTCATTTGCTTACTTTTAATGATACATTTCATTAATATATAGAAACTTTTCCGATCAGTGTAACAGGTTGGTTGATAGACCGGCTACCAAAGAAAAACACATTTTTTTGTCAAAATTCGTTTTTATTATTCAACATAGTTCCCTCCAAGAGCGATACAACGATTATAACGACCTTCCAATTTTTTGATACCATTTTGGTAGTACACCTTCGGTTTTGCCTCAAAATAGGCCTCAGTTTCGGCGATCACCTCTTCATTGCAGCCAAATTTTTTCCCAGCGAGCATCCTTTTGAGGTCTGAGAACAAGAAAAAGTCGCTGGGGGCCAGATCTGGAGAATACGTTGGGTGGGGAAGCTATTCGAAGCCCAATTCATGAATTTTTGCCATCGTTCTCAATGACTTGTGGCACGGTGCGTTGTCTTGTTGGAACAACACTTTTTTTCTTCTTCATATGGGGCCGTTTTGCCGCGATTTCGACCTTAGGTTAGGTTAGGTTATGTGGCAGCCCGATGTATCAGGCTCACTTAGACTATTCAGTCCATTGTGATACCACAGTGGTGAACTTCTCTCTTATCACTGAGTGCTGCCCGATTCCATGTTAAGCTCAATGACAAGGGACCTCCTTTTTATAGCCGAGTCCGAACGGCGTTCCACATTCCAGTGAAACCACTTAGAGAAGCTTTGAAACCCTCAGAAATGTCACCAGCATTACTGAGGTGGGATAATCCACCGCTGAAAAACTTTTTGGTGTTCGGTCGTAGCAGGAATCGAACCCACGACCTTGTGTATGCAAGGCGGGCATGCTAACCATTGCACCACGGTGGCTCCCTTCGACCTTCAAACGCTCCAATAACGCCATATAATAGTCACTGTTGATGGTTTTTCCCTTCTCAAGATAATCGATAAAAATTACTCCATGCGCATCTCAAAAAAACAGAGGCCATTACTTTGCCAGCGGACTTTTGAGTCTTTCCACGCTTCGGAGACGGTTCACCGGTCGCTGTCCACTCATTCGACTGTCGATTGGACTCAGGAGTGTAGTGATGGAGCCATGTTTTATCCATTGTCACATATCGACGGAAAAAATCGGGTGTATTACGAGTTAACAGCTCAACACGTTGAGCACGCGCAGCACCCATTTTGCACAGAGCTTCCGCATATCCAAATATTGATGAATGATATGACCAACACGTTCCTTTGATATATTTAAGGCCTCTGCTATCTCGATCAACTTCATTTTACGGCCATTCAAAATCATTTTGTGGATTTTTTGATGTTTTCGACGGTAAACACCTCTTTCGGGCGTCCACTGCGTTCACCGTCCTCCGTGCTCATTTCACCACGCTTGAATTTTGCATACCAATCAATTATTGTTGATTTCCCTGGGGCAGAGTCCGGAAACTCATTATCAAGCCAAGTTTTTGCTTCCACCTTATTTTTTCCCTTCAGAAAAAAGTATTTTATCAAAACACGAAATTCCTTTTTTCCATTTTTTTTTCACAATAACAAAAATTGCTTCACAAAAGACGCGTTATCTCACAAGCTAATTGACGTCAAATTTTGACACGAATCATTTGAAGGTTGGTACTATATAAAAATAATATGCATTTAATACTAGCGACGCCATCTATGTGTCAGACCGGGGACTTATCAGCCAACCTGTTAGCTTAACCCTGGACAGTCATCCTTCGTCTAAATGACGACGCGTAATTCCATTTTCGATTTTAAGTGATTTTTGGTCGATTGGGAAATGTTAAATTTGAGTTATACCAATACAACCATTTTATGAATTTTTGTGTTATACTAATTAAAAACACATTGAATAAGGAAATAAACTCAAATTTGGTTCTGATTTTTGTTCACAATGCAAATGAAAGCGTCAGGAAATATGCCGTAGTCAAAATGACGAAGGATGACGTTTGTGTGCAAAAAATAAGGATGACTTTCCAGGGTTAAAATTACACACTATGGCAAGCCCACGCAAAACTTATTGCTTCTGAGCCGATTGCACCACTTCCTGGATTAATTATTAATTTAATGCACAACTAAATTGTCTTAGTTTGATTATAATTTATTTAATTTTAATTTATTTCAGTTTACCGAAACCAACGTGGAATACGATTGCACATATTTTAATAGTCAACCAAGTTTCCCCTCTCTAAAAGATCAATGTACAAATGTAGCTCAAAACCTATAACCCTATTAAAATACTCGCAAAAAAAGCCATACCACCCAAAATTTCCCACATTAAATCATTTGTCAAGCTCACGTGTTCATAAGCAATGTGGAGAATTTTCCAAGCGACCCTCATAAACATCCGCTAGCAAATGAGATGAAAATATTTTCCCTTTGTTTCGCACACACACACACACACTCACCCGCACACAATAACTACAAAATTCCGTTCAAATTAAAGGGGTTCCCATTATAGGGGGTCACACAAATTACACCACCGCCACCAAAAAGAGGCAACCACATTAGTGCTACAATATGAATGGAATAGAATCAAACTGAATTAAAACAAAAACAAAAAAAAACAACGAGCAAAGTCAACGCAACTACGCAAGTATGAAAGTATGGTGGTGGTGGTAATGATGGCGGTCGAAGGATCCCATGAGCAAATTAAATAAAGAGAAAATGAAAATAAAGAAAAGAACTGTAACAGCCAGCCACAAAACAGAAGACCGTAGACGTTCGTTCGTTTTTATTACCCGAACCTAACCCAATGTAGACAGTATTGTCGGCAAAGTTTGCATTTTTCTTTTCTTTTGATATTCTCTCTGAGGATGACTGAAGCATGGATGGCACGGGCGAGAGGGAGGATGAAGCTTCAATATGTTTTGGCAGGGGGAGAGGGTTGTCTGGCTGCCACCATCAGTTGTAAGTATTACAAGTACAAATGCGAACGGTGTTGTTGTTTTCGTCCCTCCTGTGGCATATGGTTTAGGGTTGTTGTGATAATGGCTGCCAGAGTTATGGTGGGGAGTTGAGTGTACGCGCGTGTGTTTGTAATCAATATCTGTGCATATTCTACTCCTTAAGTAAATATGTGAGACATGTGATTGTATATTAAGCTCCGCACAAAAATAAGTCCCTGTCAGGCCTAACCATACCCTACTCCACATCAATTCTTGTTATAGCTTTTACCCATCTTTCGTTTTCCGTTTTTTTTGTGTTTGTTTCAAGAACTTATGGTCTATCTGTCTGGTTTTATTTTTCTTCATTATTTACTTACATACGAACTAATGGTACATGTGTACGTTGGTATTTAAAGTTTCTCTAAGTAGGTGTGTCTGTGTGAGGATTAAAAAACGAAAGGGCAAATAAGTCTAGTCATAGTCTGTCGGCTACTCTACTCCTTTATTATTTTGCGACTTCTCCTTACCCATACAGTTGATATTGGTTATCTATCATAGGATACTTGAGTAAAATAAAGCAGAAAGATTTAGCTACACTTCTAACGGGAGAGTATAAAATTTATCGGATAAAGTGTTACTCTGCAACATTTCATATGAGAGATAAATTGAGCAAATATAGTGCATTCTCTTATATGTCAGATAGAGTCGATTAAATTTCACAGGTAAGAAAGACTAAAAATTCAAAATTTTGAATTGACTGAGTTGATAGAAAATGGTTGGTAATATTTACGATTATTATTATTGAGCTAATAGCACAATTTCATAAACACAATGAAACTTTTCAACATTCTACGCCATTCTTTGTTAAGTTCCATAATAGAATAGAAAATAGAACTTCATAGAAAAGTAAACTTCATAATTTATTCTTTGTATAATGGGCTCAACATCATGTGTTGTCCACAATGGGTACAAATACAAGTCCTTATTATTATTAGACATATTCAATTACTACGATCGACCTTCAAAACTCGAAAAAAGAACGAAAGAAGTGTTGAATTTTTTTTCTGGACTTTACCTACATAATCTCTCTAAATTGATGTTAGCCAAACAAATGTTTGTATTTTTCCCCTCCTTATTCCAATTTGTTTATATCATGACTATAAGTACCATTGTCGTTAAAAACTTTATCTTCTTCAGTTCGACCATCACCAATGCCATCGTGATTAAAAAATTAGCAACTGTCTTTGATTCAAGCAAGCAGTATGCATTTGTTGAGGTATTGATTCTATATTGTTTACTAAACAATAATAAATAAGATCTAGCAAGAGTGAGTAAATGTGTTGTGTTTCCTCAATACAAAGAGTCACAGCTCTTCGTCTCGGTCTGTGAGAATTGAAAAAAAAAACTTCGCCGCCATCGTTCGTCATTACATTTCCTGAACCATATTTTCATATTTAAATTAAGCTGATTTGTTTGTTTATTTACATTTTTGTATACACATTTGTAGAAACAAAAATAATTGTATCTGTATTTTGTACTCTCTCAATTTTCCTCTCCCTCGCTCTCTCTCTCTATCTATCATAATTATTATGGTCCTATAAAATAAAATCCACCGAGCCATCACTCTTCAATTTGTGGGAATAAGAGAAAAGTGAGGAAGAGAGTAAGAATTTGGAGGTAGACAACACAATATTTTTCATGTGGTATAGGTTAGGGATTTTTGTAAAGAGCACAACGCAATATGCAATGCATTGGAACAACATTAAAAATCACAAGCACATGTCTGTCACCCACACTTGCAAAAAACAGTTCCGTAGCGGCAGCGGTGAAGAAGAACTACCACAAACTGCTCGGTCTCATTCCATTCTACCCCAATACAATAGTCAAGACCATCCATTAGCCCACAACACCACAATATCCCCTCCACCAACCAATGCAAATTCTAAGAAGGCAGAAATTCAATCCACCAACAACAACCATAAGCACTATGTCTCCCTTACATATTGAGGAGACATACAAGCGCATTATACTCTCCCATCGTTGCAATATTTCTGCATGGACAACAATGCAGTAGAGTTAAAACACGCAGCCATACACACACACACGCGCACCCCCACACAACATCAAGTATTTCAAGCCATGCATTCATGGACTCGTTACAATTCTAAAGTTCTAAGAGGGGCAATGGTGGGTTCGGTGCATTCTGGGAAGATAAAGTTCACTTATATTGTGCTGCAGTACATTCATTTTGTTATTGCTTGTGCTGTCGCCTCGGGCGTTGTTGTTTTTGTTGGTGACTAGTCTTGTGTCGTTCCGGAACGAACTAGTTCCAATGAACGGTTCACTAAAAGGAACGACTGTCACTAGTTCCATCTCTTTCGTTCTAATCGTTCCTTTTGTCAATTAGTTTTATTTTCAATTTACGCTCCATCGTTCCTCGGATCACAGTTTGATTTTTTTACTTCTGTTTGAGCTATTTGCCAATTCATTCATTTTGGCGCGTATGTATTTAAATCATTGATTGATATGCTGCTATTTAATAGAATCATTAATTCCATCTCAGGCTTTTCACAAACGACAAAAAAAATCGTAATTTCTTGCAATGAATAATTTTGCACAGAGTATAGTATTATTCAATCCAAAAATCCATCCAAAGAGTTTGGCTTCCTGAATTTAGTTACTTTCTTAAATGTTCCATTCCTTTAATTTTTTTTTCTTACTATATTACTATAAACTATTTGAAGTAATTTCACTCAATTTTCCATATTTTTGTATCTTTCAATTGACCATGAACTTCGTTAAAAGTAAACAAACAATGTAATGTCTGCCTTTAGTAGATGGCAGTGATGAGAAATATACAAATCCGGAACGAAAAGGAACGATGGAACGATTTGAAGGAACTAGTTCCTTTGTACAAAAGGAACGATGAGTCCGAATCACTACGGTGAACGATTTTGCCCAAGACTATTGGTGACAGACAGAAATAAACACCGTGCACCAAGAATGAAACAAAAAAAAAAGATACGAAGAGCATACCACGTACACATTTATTGACATAAATATTTGCATGCACATTTATTAGTATGTATGCATGAGCAATCTAATAAATGTGTGTGTTTGTGTATATATGCAAAGTCCATGTAAATTGCACTTGAACAGTATGTAACCATTTCAAAATTGCAATAACAGTGACAGACACCGTAGAGAGTAGAAGAGTTAAAGCGAGAGAGAAAAAGTGAAAGAAGGAGAGTAATAAAAGCATGCACTCATGCTTTGGTCAAAATGCAGCCCTCGTGCAGGGAAATCTCAGTGTATAACATTGAAATACAACACCAAGAACAACAAAAGTGAGTATAAATGCACAGTGATGTACGATATGTTTAGTTCGTATGACAACTGCTTTAAGTTCCATTTGCTAAGAAGTGTTCTTTCTGATGAATAGTAACCTTTGAAGGGCAATTATTTAAATGGACGAACCATTAGTAGACAGTTTGAAAGTCATTGCATTTTTTTCACATGTAGTTTACCAACGAGTGCTAATTAATTAATTAATATTTGAATGATAAATTATCTGAATTAATGAAAAATATATATGAATGCATATTATCCCTCTGCTCTTTATCGGAAACCACTGTTATTGGTATATCATTAAAGAGAATATGAGAAAAATATGAATAATAACACTATACATACATTTTGTACATACAATGCCATTCATTTGTCGTCTCATTATAATGGTCATTAAGTGAAGAGTCAAGGTAACTTAATGCATCACTAACATCTCATTCACTATGGCATACCAAATTGAGAATGGTATAGAGCATAGATAAGAATTACGGAAAATATCTATGACGTATATGAGTCAAATTTTTCACCACAACTTGAATTCTATGAATTCCTACGCAAACTATGATTACGAGAGGGTGAGCAATTTTCATAACCATACAAGAAAAATGTTTGAGAACCGTTAAGGTTTATGAGTAAAAATCTGACAGGGTGCAGCTCTTTGAATGGCCATCTGAGAAACACCTTAAAACGAAACTATAAAAGGGTTTATAAGGCAAAGCAACCCTGGCCATTTCTGTAACCAAAGAACTACAATATAAAGCATTTGCCATAGAACTTGTAGCTCCCCAATATTATGACAAAATTTAACAAATTCGTTTCTGAATATAATCGTTTTTACATATTGAAGTAAATAAAAATAGCAAGAACTACAGAGAGAGGGAGAGAGAGAGAAAACTGATAGGGCTACATGTCCCCCTTCTCGAAGTTTAAATCTGGAGATCTGTCTATGTTCATAAAACCCCATGAAGGAAATAAACAACACTCTACATTTGTAAACTAACAGAAAACGAAGAGAGACGAAGAGGAAATGCGAAAACTGCATAAAAGAAAATGCCCGCGGCAGCTGCAGTCAACTATAAAAGGCTGCTGTGAGACAACAAAAGCTTTAGATGATTCTTGATGTTGTTTTCCCTTTCAACGGCAAAAACAAACTCAAAAAATGTTGAAAGAATGAGAGAACAAGTACAGAAAAGCAGATGAAAATGTTCCATCCAACAACATCAACACCATTCCACTATGATTTGTATTGAACGATGAATGCATTTTTCTTTCTCTATTTCACTGAGCATTATTTCAAGCGGAGCAGCAAGGAAACAGATACAAATAAAGATGCAGATTAAAATGGAGTATATAAACAAATCTATGCAAAACATTTGTGTTTACACTGGCATGCAAATATAATGCAAGACTTTTTCATATTTAGTTACCTTTAGTGGTTTTTTTATTTCTTTTTAAAATTTTAGGATAAAGCGCCATCTATATGTAGAACTAGAATTCACTTTCATTTTTTTCTAGATTTCGTCAAGAAAGAACTTCTTCCAGTGCCCAATATTTGGTAATATGGGCTTCTTAAATAGATGGCGATGATGCCGGAGCCTTTGCTAGAGATTTTTCGGCAATAGTTTGCATTCGCCATAAATCTTGCTCATATAAATAAATTCTTTTATATTAAGCATTTGTAAATGTGTTGGAATTAACATCCAAGAGTATCTGTGAAGAAAAAATAGAATCACAACTCATACATCTCCTTATGGCTTCATCTTCGTACGTTTGGTTTTTAATTTTCCTTTTCTACTACTTCTTTGTCTCCTTGGCATTTTCCAAATGCGAAAATATTTTTGCCATTTTTTTTTGGTCTTTCATTTTAGTTTATTTCACTATTTGCCAAAGGCCGCCTGCATCAACTCTATTTAGCTCTTCGGCTAGCAGAGTTAGCAAAGTGGAGCACAAGGCTGCAAGCTGCACACAACACTGCAGTGGCAGGCCATGGAATCGTAAGGCATTGTCAAAGTCAAAGTCTCAAGTGTTTTTTAGGAGTCGATTTTGAGGTAATTTCTTTGTGAGTATTTCTTCTTCGTCTTCTTCATCTCTTCAGTTCGAAAGACAATTGTGCATAAAAACAGAAGAAGCAGAGAATCGTAAAAGTGCTAGGCAGGGTCGTGATGCTGATGCAGCAGCACCAGCACCAAGTGCAGCCAACAATCGAGCATCATTCAGTCATTGCATTAAAAATTCATTGAAAGATGATAGAAAAAATAGGAAAATTTATATCATTTGGAGTTATGTGGAATACAAAAACAAAAACGAACGCACTGATGATATTGACCCATAATAGAGTTAAATAATGCTAAATGTGCGCAAAAACATGCAAAAGAATTGCATGGCAATTTCTATGGACTTCTGATATGAATGGAAAATTTAAAGATGTGAAGAAGATGTACAAATTTCTATTGCAATATTCATGCATCAAGCAATGAGGATAAGTACCTTGTGCTCCTCATGTCAAGATAGAGGAGTACTGAATCCAATAGCATGGCTGAATAGGGGAGCCACCGTGGTGCAATGGTTAGCATGCCCGCCTTGCGTACACAAGGTCGTGGGTACGATTCCTGCTTCGACCGAACAGCAAAAGTTTTTCGGCGGTGGATTATCCCACCTCAGTAATGCTGGTGACATTTCTGAGGGTTTCAAAGCTTCTCTAAGAGGTTGCACTGCAATGTGGAATGCCGTTCGGACTCGGCTATAAAAAAGGAGGTCCCTTGTCATTGAGCTTAACAAGGAATCGGGCAGCACTCAGTGATAAGAGAGAAGTTCACCAATGTGGTATCACAATGGACGGAATAGTCTAAGTAAGCCTGATACATCAGGCTGCCACCTAACCTAACCTATGGCTGAATAACTGCCATAACATTAAATTTAATATTTAATTCTAATAAAAAAAACGAGAAAAATCAAAATTTGGGTTTCATAAATACCTGCTTTATGGGGCATGGTGCGGGGCGCTATGAAAATAGACCCCACGCAAATGAGCCCCAAACCCCAAATGAAACAGAACCCCAAATGTGCGTCGATGCTTCATAATGAATATGAACCCCAACAAAATGTGACGCATGAAAATCGACACCAAATTAAAATTGGGGCTTATTTTCACTTTTGTATTGACGGGCTGAGTGGAAATGAACCATAAATGATGGAAAAAATATGAAGCAGAAAAAATGTGCAGCAGAGAAAATGGTAGCTTTTTTAATGTTTGGTAGATTGGTAGAGTTATTGATGTTTTGGTAGGTGTTGTAAAATATCCCTCTCTAACTAAGAGGTACTTCAATTTTAGTAGAACTAATATTTCGATAAAATTTTCTATAGAAAACAAAATATAAAATTTCTTATAGAAATAAAATTTGCATTCTTTTTGTTTTGTTATTGTTGGTTTTGTTCTTTAATCATTGTTGTTGTTTTTATTGCAGCTTAAAACCATACATTGACTAAACTACAAGTGTAGCTTAACCAAAAGAGGAAAAGAATTTTAATAAAATTTCCTATAGAAATAAAATTTTGATATATATTTTCTATAGAAAATTTTGTCAAAATTTTATTTCTATCAAAATTTTGACAAAATTTCCGACAGAAATAAAATTTAAAAAAAAAAAAACATTTCTATACAAATAAAATTTTGACAAAAGTTTCTATAGAAATAAAATTTTGACAAAATTTTCAATAGAAATAAAATTTTGACAAAACATTCTATAGAAATAAAATTTTGAGAAAATTTTCTATAGAAATAAAATTTTGACAAAATTTTCTATAGACATAAAATTTTGATAACCTTTCCTATAGAAATAAAATTTTCGCAAAATTTTCTATAGAAATAAAATTTTCGCAAAATTTTCTATAGAAATAAAATTTTGACAAAATTTTCTATAGAAATAAAATTTTGACAAAATTTGCTATAGAAATAAAATTTTGACAAAATTTTCTATAGAAATAAAATTTTGGCAAAATTTTCTATAGAAATAAAATTTTGACAAAATTTTCCATAGAAATAAAATTTTGACAAAATTTTCTATAGAAATAAAATTTTGACAAAATTTTCTATAGAAATAAAATTTTGACAAAATTTTCTATAGAAATAAAATTTTGACAAAGTTTTCTATAAAAATAAAATTTTGACAACATTTTCTATAGAAATAAAATTTTGACAAAATTTGCATATAAACATAAAATTTTGACAGAGTTTTCTATAGAAATAAAATTTTGACAAAATTTTCCATAAAAGAGAAATGTTGACAAATTTTCCAACAGAAATAAATTTTTGAGAAAATTTTCTATAGAAATAAAATTTTGACAAAATTTCGCATGGAAGTGAAATTTTGCTCAAATTTTCCATAGAAGTGAAATTCTGATCAAATTTCCCATAGAAGTGAAATTTTGATTAAATTTCTTATAGAAATAACATTTTGACAAAATTTCTTATAGTTATGAAAAATTTCCTTAAAAACAAGAGTTTGGTAGATTTTTGGCAATTTTTTTTTGGCCCATATTAATTTACTATGGGCATCTAAATGATCTCTTATGATATGAAACATGCTATTAAACATAAGTAAATGTAATATTACATTTAGAGTAAATTGTTTTACACTGCTTTGTAATTCACATCACACATTTTCGCTTTAACTTAAGGGATACTAAAATTTCTCTGAGATATTGTGAAGAAAAATTTTTGGGTTCATTCATCCCTCTCCTTTCTTGTTTGAATCACTCAATGAACAATGCTTCGATTTCAAGCTATTTTCATACTCTTAAATACACTGAAAATTGGCTTAAATTCTGATTTTTTTTGAAATATATATAAGAAAAATATTTTATAACTAAAGGAAATATCATTTCTCTAAAGCTTTGGGTTTGGATATAAAAAATGTGTGCAATGTGTGTTGGTGCAGGTGAAAAAATTAGGGTAGGCGTTAACTTAACCAGCTTTTCCACATGTTACCTTCAGTTCTAATTTCAAATCGTACATAACATCATAATAAGAACATACGGGAAGTAAATCTGACCATATTTAGAATACCAGAAAGAGGGGCAATGAAGTTAAATGATAACACATAGAAAATTGTAAAAGTGAAGCCAAGAAACATTGAGATCAACCCAAACTCAACCAAGCTCAACTACATTATGTCCCCTTAGTTAATTCTGGTATTTCTATGCCTGATATTCTGGCTGCGTGCAAAATTGCATAAAAAACCTCTATCTTTAACGATGATGACAACCGCAGCAAAAAAAAAAAGCGCAACAAAAAATATCGTTTGCTCGTGGCTTTGATATTCGTTGTGTAGTTGTTGCCGCGCTGTCGTAACCGCTGCCATTGTGGTTGTCTTCGAATTTCTGTATTTTGTTTTTTTCAATCAATCTGTCTTATTTCTCCGCTCTATCTGTGTCCCACTAACCGGTTCCTGGTTCCTCTTGATAGACGAATGCGAATATCTTACAATGCCACAATCTTTGTGTTATTTGCTGCTGTTATTCTTTCTAAATTGCATCGCATATTATATGAATACTAGCTGTATGTTCTATTGATACGGTATGTTAAATGGAGTCATAGTGTTGAGGGAAAAAATTATGAATGAGACAATTATCATAGAAAATTCTCATAGATAAAAATTTTCCATGTTATTATTGGACGCCATTATACGATATTTCTATACATTTATGTGTTGAAATTACAATTTCCTTGAATTTAAATGTTAATAGATTAAAGATCTCACGTTGGGCGCCATTTTAGTAGCAGAGAGTTGAAGACAACGTCATTGGAAATTACTAAGTCTACATTATTGGTTGTTGAGACAGTCAGAATTTGTTTATAAAATTCCTGAAATTCCATATAAAATGATGGCACTATATGTTGACAAGTAAGAGTTCCAATCGCTCTAATCGTTTACACAAATCATTTTCTTCTAAATGACCGATTATAGACATAGGGCTAAGGAGTAATTATTAGCGCTACTCCGGAATTTGTATTCAGTTTACTTGGAAAAACTCCCACGTTGGGCGCCAATAACTACTGATGACAAAGAAGAAATTATGTGTGAAAAGTCAGAAGTTATGTTGGGCACCAACAACATAACGGACGGCTGCAAATGATGCTGTAATTTAAAATGGTGGCAATCTATATTTACTTACAACTGCAATCATTTGTTAACAACTCAAAGTTACCACAGATTTAAAATGACGTTAAAAATCCCATATGTCTGTTGGCTCTTCTCCTTCGATGGCTACCGCCAAGAATTGTTTTAAGGAATTTTAAAGTTTTAAGTCAATTTTCGATAATCTACGTTCAGATTTCTCGAATATGGATGGATTTCCAATATTTCGCACTGACAGACTGCTGAAGAAGATAGTGCTGACACTGAGTAGAATGTAATTTGTCCGGTGTATTTTTGTTTAATTTGAACTAACCTCACGTTGGGCGCCAATAACTTGATGCAAAAAAGCATTATGGGTGAAAAGTCAGAAATTACGTTGGGACCAACAATCTACAATGCGAAATACGACATACTGGGCGGCTGGAGATGATGGTGTAATTTAAAATGCGTGTTTCCTTACGAATATAGAACAAATAGAAAAGAACAACATCTGTTGACGGTATCTTTCAGACGGAAATATTTGCAATCACAAAAGCTGCTGATTCGCTGCACTTCAGAAGCGATATCAGCTTCTTCATCGTCAGGCAAGCAGCTATAAAAGCTTTGGACAAAGCGGACATAAGAGGTCTAATCCGCTATTGGGTTCTAACTGAATAGCATAACTCTGTGCTGGGTATCTGGGCACACTGAAAAAAAATTGTCGTGAGGTCAAAGATTTCATGTCTTTAAACTACGAATACAAATTTTGCTTAGCATAGAAGACGCATTTCTCTAAAATAAAGTTATTTTCCTTGTCCAAAAGTCGATAAACTTTTCAATGAAGTAGTATTGTCCTTAAAATTAAGTGATTTGACTTAAAAATGGGTATCTTAACATGAAAGAAAAAATTTATAGGCTAAGGTCAACTTGACTTTAATAATTCAGAAATATTCTTTAAATTTAATAAAATTGTCTTTAGACGCATTTCTCTAAAATAAAGTTTTTTTCCTTGTCCAAAAGTCGATAAACTTTTCAATGAAGTCGTATTGTCCTTATAATTAAGTGATTTGACTTAAAAATGGGTATCTTAACATGAAAGAAAAAATTTATAGGCTAAGGTCAACTTGACTTTAATAATTCAGAAAAATTCTTTAAATTTAATAAAATTGTCTTTAAATTTGTTGTCTTTTTGCATCTTGACTACAAAGCAAAAAATCGTTCAAATATAGGACATGTTTTTCAAAACTTTATTTTAAAGAAGTGTTTTACTTCAAACATAGCATAATTTCTACTGGAAGTCGAGTCTTAATTTGGAAAATAAAGTTGCCGTTAACTCGTTTTTAAAGGACTTTGATAGCATATGAAGAAAAAGAGCTGAGAAAGCGAAAAATTAAAATTTGCTTCATAGAAGCAAGTACACAAAACCTAAATTTAAAAGAGAATTGTGTCTTAAAAGTATCCTTACTTGTATTCTCCGCTTCTTTGGCTCGGAATCAATACCAAATTTTTTATAGTAAAGAAAAAATCTTTGGAACCGAGTATGCTTTTTTTTTAGTGCACTGTGGAATAATGGAAAATGAAGAAGCAGATGTGCTTGCTAAGGAGGACGCTAGTGAAAGGTATGTCCTTGCCGACGTTTTTCCTCCGCGGTCTTTATATCTTCACTGGGTTCATGTCGACTATGATGAACTATGGCGAGGACATTGAGAGTCTCTTTGCAAGACAACCAAGTTGATATGGAGGTGGATTATACCCCTCTCAGTAATGCTGGTAACATTTCTGAGTGTTTCAAAGCTTCTCAAAGTGGTTTCACTCCAATGTAAAATACCGTTCGGATTCGCCTATAGGAGGTTCCTTGTCATTGAGCTTAACATAGAATGGGGCAGCACTTAGTGATAAGAGAGAAGTTCACCACTGTGGTATGAATAGTCTATAATGCAACAATGAACTGAATAGTCTAAGTGAGCCTGAAATATCGAGCTGCCACTATACCTAACCTTATCTAAGTTGATATGGAACGAGAAGAACCGTAGGAATTGTGAAAATCTGATGGCGACGAACAGACAGAAATTGAGACCTTTTATTGGCATTATATCTGGACATAAGGAATATGCCTTAACGAAGATGGCATTTGCAGATGGTGTCTGGACCTGAAAGATCCTTTAAAAGAGACAAGATACTGTTTTTTCTTCTTTCAAGTTCTCACCGATCTGCGGGAGTAACTAACTCGTCTTCAATCAGAGGGTCTGGTGGGACGTTTTAAGCAACTTTAAGGAATGCGGATAAATGGAAATTCTCGAGCGTCTTTGAAGGAGACTCCCTCACGTAGAAGAAGAAAATTACCTCAAGGAATCACAATGTACCTGTAGTGGTCTAAGTAGACATCAATTCGATTGTTGGCATCTCTACAACCTAACCTAACCTAATATTTAAAGAGTTTTACGTCCATTCGTTTCATAACATGGTACACACCGGAGACCAAGGAACAATCGAAAAAGTAAACTGAATTCGGAGAACGTGATGCAAACCCTCCTGGTATAATGAAAATAATATTTCCCATAATTATTAGACTTCTCTCAAGATAATCTCTACCATATGGGTATTTGCACATTTCTGACTCGGCGACCGAACAACCTAGCGACCGGCTATTCCATATTACCAAACCAAGCCAACCAAGTAGCTAACAAGCTTCTCACAAAAAAAGCCAACAATGAACGAAACACCAGTAAGTCTTCCAACCAAGCGCGAAATAGTTAAGCACAATCATCACAGAGTCAGTCAGTGGTGCAAGAGTGACTTCGCTGCTTAAGAGTCAGTCGGTCGTTTCAGTGGTTCAGGCTACAAGTAAAACAAAACGATGAAGAAGACGAAGAAGTCGAAAAAGGGGTCTTAAAGAAAACAAAAGCAGGCACCTCCAACAACAACGACAACAAAAAGTAATTTTATTTTCAATTGAACTGACTGACTTAGTTGTTGGACAAGTTGCAATGTTCGTTCCTCCTCTAAACCATGTCATGATGCCAAGCCAAAACAAGTCAGGCTAAACGAAGGCGCATGAAGGTGTGTTGTCTATGCTTGGTCTCCATGCACTTGGCTTGTTTGCTAGGTCGATTGGTGGATAGTCAGTCGTTCTCTGCCGTTCTTCACATTTTAATGTTGCTTTTGTGGGGTTCTGTTTGCAGAATTCTTGTTGTTGTTGATGCAGGCGCCCCTTCCTGCGTCCTATAGTTTTTGTTTAGTGATTTCCCTCATTTCTTCCCTTGGTTGGGCAGGTAGATAGCTCGGTCGGTCGGTCTTTCTGTCTACTTTATTTCATTGGATTTTTTCACATTTATTTGTGGGCCTTTTTTATTGGCTTCGGAATAAAACAAGGGAGAAGAACAATGGCAAAGAGCAGCAAACATTAAAATACCAAAACTACTTTTTTTCTTTTTATACAGCAAACCAGCACATCCTTTCAAGGGCTCTTTGGTAAACTTGATTTTAAGGCTCACATCTTCCACAAAAAATCCCAGATTTTAATAGTAATCACGATATTAAGTAATCACGATATTAAGTTTTTTGCCTTGGATTGAGAATATTGGGGAATTTCTGGAAATTTTTAGTCTTTCTGAAAACTAAGATTTCTCGAGACCTGCAAAATAGGCATTCAGAAACTCGTCATTCTATTGATAAGTGCTTCCAGAGTGTGACATTGTGCGAATACGAACAGAACTAGCGCATAGGACAAATTTAAGAGAATACGACGATACGACAATCGTTGTAGGGCTGAAAGGTGCTGTATTACGGTGCTGTATTACGACCTTTTCGTCCTTGCGTTCTTCGGACCATGATTACTGGGTGCAGTCCTTTGACTGTTTCTAGCTTTCCAGTGTAGACCAATGAATCCATGCTTCTTCGAATGTAACAAACATTACGGAAACTCTTCGTATTGCTCTTGAACAGAGTCTGTTGATAGGCGTGAGCAAAAGCGGTACACTGCCAACTTTCCGTTGCCCCAAAAAATCATGCTGGTTATGACCAATGCTATTTTTCGAAATGCTTCTTGTCTCAGTTTTTTTCGCCTACTTTCCATAAGAAATTGTGATTTATTTCCACTTACGGTAGACGTTTTTGAAGCAAAAATAATGAAATGAATAAAATGCTTTTAAGTTCAATAAAACATTCAGTTAATCTATGGCCTAATCTATTGTGGCAACAACATCGCATTTTAAGCCGAATGAAAATAAGCCTTCTTTGCAACATAAAACTAAAAAGCCCTGTCAAGGCAAAAAACAAAACAATCCATATGAGCTGTCCACCGACCATTGCCGCCCACAAACCACAAATGACGCTTCTCTTCGATTCGAATGCAGCAAACTGAATTTTCCACTCTACCAGACCAATAAACCTCAATGATGATAGAATTTTCTCTATGAGACTGATTACCTTGACCGATTATCATGTTTTGTTTGACCATAGTTTTTATTTTCTTGTGAGGCTTCACCTACGGCACCAAGCCTAAACATTCACACATAGAGTGATAATGTCACAGTATCACAAATTGATAGTGGTTTTCAAATAAGCATCCGTCACATGATGTCAGTAAGCTTACCTGCACCAAATTTCCAAGCATTTCTTAGCTTTAATGTAAGGTTGCTTTTTGTAATAAAAACCACTAAGATCTGAGATATTTATAACCTTTGTCGGAGAAAGATTCAATTTTTCACTCGACCACTTTTTTGACCAAGGGCGTTTATTACGTCATTTTTGGTAGCCCATCAACGGATCAGACAATAATAACCTTCGATAAAATGAAAGCATTAGAGATTTTTCTTCAATAGAAAAATTTTTTCTCTACAAAAAATTTTGTCAAAATTTTATTTCTATAGAAAATTTTGTCAAAATTTTATTTCTATAGAAAATTTTGTCAAAATTTTATTTCTATAGAAAATTTTGTCAAAATGTTATTTCTATAGAAAATTTTGTCAAAATTTAATTTCTATAGAAAATTGTGTCAAAATTTTATTTCTATAGAATTTTTTTTCAAAATTTTATTTATGTATAAAGACTTTGTCAAAATTTTATTTCTGTAGAAAATTTTGTCAATATTTTATTTCTACAGTTTTTATCAAAATTGTATATCTATAGAAAATTTTGTTAAATTTTTATTTCTATAGAAAATGTTATCGAAATTTTATTTCTCTTAGTTGAAGAGGAATATTTTGCAAAAATGTACCAAAATATCGAGAATTCTACCAAACTAACAAACAGTAAAAATGTACCATTTTTGGTAGAATTCTACCAACTGTGGCAACCGTGGTTGGAATCCAAGCAAAACATATGTTTGTAATTTATTGAAATATTGCACTGTTTTTTTTTCTTTTTTTTTGTGGGCATTAAGAAAGGTAAGTTTAATTCATTCTAAACTAAATTCTAAAATGTTATTTTCATTACATAGGCTCTCTGAAACCTTATTTTTAATCCAATGTAGATTCAAATGCATTATAGCTATTCTACAGATTAATTAACATGTGGTCAATGTCTTATTATTCGTTCTTAGTTGTGTCTCTTTTATTAAGCTTACTCCTATTTGTTTTTTTTCAAAAGCTATTTTGTTGTTGTCTCCAAATCAAAACTCAAAACACATTCTCAAATTTATTTCTGCAATGAAAGGCTTAGACTTTCTACACATAAAGCTAGGGCGTATGTGTGAGAGAGTGAGTACTTAAAGTGAGCACTAAAAATATGTTCGCAAAACTTCATTCTTTCTCACTCTTCAAAAATGCAATCAACAAAAACGTTTTTAAATATATTGTTAAATATATTATGCCAAGACCTAAAAGAAATTTCTATGGATAAAAAACACTGCGAAACAGTGAAATATATTTCAATAGGGATAGTGTGGTTGTTAAAATTGAGAAATAAATTCTCAACACACACTAAATGACATCAAAACTTACCTTAAAACCACGAAGAAGAAATTGCATAAAATCTCAGGCGACTGATTTGCATGCTATTGTTGTTATTTTTGTGGGTATCTCGACAAGGGGCTGGGATAGACAACCAGGTAAGTAGAAAAAAAAACTGGGCTAAAGTAGAATTTCGCAATTTTTTTTTTTGTTATTTTTTATTTACACATAAAAACATTGACTACTTTGACAATGTTCGTGCAAATAACAAACACACCTTTTGTTGTATCATCTGCTTGTTGTTATTATATTTCTTTTTAATTTCCACTTTTTTATTCTTCTTTTTATGTTGTTCACTCATTCACTCGGCCGTTGTTGGGCTTAAGAAGAAAATTATTGCACTTTTTTTCACAAATGCTGGTTGTTTTACTCGTTTGTTTTGTACAAAAGTTGTTGTTGTCGTTTTCTTATTATTATTTCTCTGTTATTTGTTTAATAGAGCATTTATGCTATAGCCACTTTTGTTGTTGTTGTTGTTGGATTTTGTCATTTACTCACTCAATTATCACTCGCGCGTCTTCTATACACATACTCGGGATTGTCGGGTAGTCGGTAGTCTTCTCATTCATGCATTTTTTATTATTATTTCATTACAAATTTATTTTCTGTATATATTTTTGTGTTTTGGTTTTAATTTTTTGCCGTTTTGCACTTTGCGGCTCGGTCGGCCGATGTTATCGATGTTGTTGTTGTTTTTCTGATGTTTTTGCTAAACTTTGTATGCACATCCACGCTCGTAGTCGCCGTTGTCGACTTCGTTGTGTTTGCCATCAATAATATATGAAGTGCCGTTGTTGTTATTGTTGATAGATGTTTTTGTTATTATTTTTCTTCTTCTGACTTTGCGTATATCGAGTTTGCTTGTAAAACAACAACGTACACATGAACTGCATATAAGATGTCCACACACTCAACATGAAATCAAAGCAAAAAAGCACCCCCGCACCGAAACCGAGTTCTCATCGTTAGCAACGTCGTCGTCGACAATGCTCTCTTCCCATCTCAAAAAAATACGAAAAAACACAAAAGAATTGTGCAAATTTGTTTTATGTGGCTACCATTTACGTTATTTTTTATTCATGCATTCATTATTCTGTATGTTGTTGTTGCTTCATTTTACTTGTTTTCTATTTTTACTTAAATGCTGCTCTGCTATTTCATTCCTTTGGCCACTTCTTTTTGTAGTTAAAGCGAATTCATTGTAGCCGCCATCATCACGAGCCATATTACCACCGCGAACCGACCCATCAACCAAAAATTGCACAGATATATTTTTTGCTTTTGCTATTTGATTTCGTTAAAACATGTATTTAATTCTTCTTTCCTGTTTACTGCACTCTCTACGCACACACACACACTCACATACACAGGCACTAATAAAAACACTTTTTACTCTTTTGTTGTTTAAGCTTTGGCTAAAATTTGTAATATTTTTGCTTCATTCTTTTCGCGTAAATTAAACTTGAATTTTTTCTCAAACATTTGAATGAATTGAAGAATTCTATAAACGGAGAGATTTATTGGCTAAAGACGATGCCCGCGGTTATTGCAACTTTCCGCTAAGATGTGCTGCCACTTACCGCTGTTGTAATGAAAATGTACTGTAAATTTCTGCTGCTACTGATTCTCTTCTGGTATGGTTGCCAATCTAGGAAAATGGCAACCAGCCGTTGCCATTTGTTTATACTTCTATGAAAGTGTTGCCAATTCAGTAGAATTCCAATTGTTTTTGCAATTGGTGCGAAGCTTTCACATGCCACAAAGTTTTTGTTTTTCGCATAGAAAATTGCAAACAAATAGAAAAAAGCTAATATATATTAAGAAATAAAAATATTAATAAAATATTAGATAATTTTTGTAATATCTTTATATACCACCTTCTGAAAAATAATTGATATGTGTTGCTCATTTATTATAGGTGTACCGTTTGAATGCCAAGATAAAGCTATAATTTAAAGCTTTTATATGAAAGCGTTGCCACTTGCAGCAAAAAGATAAAACCACTTTTAAATGTTCGATAGTAAATCATATAACGTATTGAATATTTATCGTACAATCTTGAACAGAAAATTGGTTGATTGTATATGAATACAATGAATTGAAACATGGAATAACAATTAATGGAACTATAGAAAACATTTAAATCAATCTTTTAGTGGTAAATGTTTAATATTTCCAATCACTTAATACACAGCAAGAAAAAATTACAATTAATATTTGGAACCAATTTCGACTGAGCTAAACCAAAGGATTCAGTTTTAAAGAATCTTTAAAAATAAGAAAAGTCGTGGATCAAACGTTATTAAATTTTCGAAATCAATAGAAAAGAATGACAAACTAAATTATTTTAAATGGAAAATGCAAAAACTTTAAAAATAAAAATTTAGTAAGCATGTGGTTTCCGAGTGAAATGCCATAAATTATCATGGCTTGAAATATCGTCAATCATTATTCCATTGTTCAGGGGCTTCCATGGGTCTCATCAGCTTTTACAAGGGATAATACTTTTGTGCCACTAAATCGTACTTTGTACAATTTTATACCACCATTTATCAAGTTTTGCTGTATTTTAATTAATTTTTACTGTATATTTTTTTACTGTAATATTTTTAAGATTTTAATCCGTTAAAATTGTGAATGTTATCGGTACCAGAATATATAATCGAATGATTTTAAGCAGACCCATGTTCAGCCTGAAAGTATGCAAAGAATGTTTGCTTTAGTAGGAAAACTTCGTTACTCCTTTGAATTATAAATCCAAAGGAGTAATTTTAAATGAAATTAAGATAAAATAATTGTTAGTTTAATGAAGAACTAATTTAAAATGTGATTTCTATAGAAATTTTTAACAAAATCAATTTTTTTGTTTCTTTATAAAAATTCTGTTATCTTTGTTTAAATTATTGGGACCTTTTTTGTCACTTTTTACAAATTCTTAGCCCAAAAACTGACCTTCGACAAATTTATGTCTCATTAACAGTCATTAAGAAGAACTAGCGAATAATGACAATATAGCTACCCCAAATGCTAAAGAAAATAACATTTTATGAGCCATAACCACCAAAAGATGTTAACACAAATCATTTTGCATTAAAACGTAATACAAAATCCAAAGACACGCATGAAAATTACTTTGAATTAATGTCATAGACGAAGACCACAGACTGTTTAGCCACCAAACACAATGGATCACTTAGAGCAAGTAAATTTAAATAAAATCTTCAATGGGGTAATGGAAGATTCCCAACTTTAAGGAATAGTATGTTAAAAGGGGTGTTCTATCCACGTACAAATTACAATTAAATTGAAAGTGATTTATCATTGCGTTGAAAATGCATTTTTGTGTACGGGGAGGGTTTTCCAAATTGGTCTCCTTGCACTTGGACAAATAAATCTTGTAGATTCATTTTAACTTTTCTTAGCTAACTTTATTTGTGTCCGTTGTCATAGATAGGAGGGTGAGGGACAAATGACCAAGAGTCCAGATACGATGGTTATAAACATTGAAAGGAAGGACAAACCTCATTCGAAGGGGGTTTAGCAATATCTCTATTTACCAAGATTTATAGATTGGGTCATAAATTAAATTTAAAACTATGTGGAATTAAGGAAAATAGAGAATAAAAAAATGATGGAAATTATAGGGAAACGTTAGAAAAGAATGCATGGATGGCTTATTACGTGGTCTTCCATTAATGTCATCCATGGAAAGTTTTTCAATTTCGCCTTGATCGCATTTAGTCAACTATTTAAGCCACTTGTTAGCAATAAACATCGGTGTATGTAAGGATATTTAGCCCTTCGTTTTGTCAGTCCTTGAGTAAATGGAATAATGGTAAACCACTAAACCGAAAGCTTACAAACCACCACCTGCTGTGTCATAAAGTGTGGAACTCAGCTTGAACATCAATGAACGTCCCCCTTAAAAAGTTTTTACTATGGAAGCATACAGCAGCAGCAATAGAAATTTCCCTTTGTTTGAAGTTAGACATTGCCTTCATTGTCAATAACTAGCAAAGCATCACTGTGTTAAGCTGATAGTTTGGTTTGTTATTGTCGTTCCATGCTGGCGTATGATTAACAATTTCTTCTTAGACCATCGAAGTTGAATATTGCACTGTGGGATGATGAGTGCTAAATTTTGCAATGATACGAATGTTATGTGCAAATTTTGAAAACTTTAAAAATCATCTTGCCACTAGGTACTCTACGATACCATATTAAAATTTTTGACAACTTTAAAAATCAACATCCCACTGTGCAAAATTCATGTTAAAATGAATTTAAATTATCAGAGGTAGTAAAAAGTAATCGATTAGAATTATTCGATTCATGTCATATACTATAAGCCCGTTTTCTCATAGTTTAAAGATTATTCCTTTTGGCTCCCCTCATTTCTATTGGACCCATTGTGACAAAAACTAGCAACATTATTTGTCATGGCCAAGAACAGACGGTAATCAGTGAGTTTGGATGCAGCTCATGGTACATAAACACCTAACCCACAGGAAAGCTTTACTGACGGTCAAGCATGACTTGAAAACAAGCTGCAATAAATAATGCCATCTATTGGAAAAATAATTAATTTCGTTTTACTTTAATTTTTTTAATTTAATCTTATCGAATTTAGTTTAAGTTTTTTTTAACTTAGCTTGAATTAATTTTAGTAGTTGTTTGTTTATTTTGTTTTATTTTATTTATTAATTTATTTTATTTAATTTAATTGGTTTCTATTATTCAAGAAAAAAGTTTTTTTTTTTAAATCTATGCAACAATTGCAATTAAATTGTTCTTTTATTTTATGATCTACTGGACCACTGTGCATTGCACTCTGACGCATGATAAACATTTTACGCAATACTCCAATACTTGTTACTCATACTCAACCACAATACCAACAACACACACACACATATCTCTTTACATTATGCACGAGAGCCAGCAATAGGAAAAAGTAAAGCGCGAGAAAGTGAAAAAAAAAACTCGACTGCCAACTGTGACGTGCCATTCAAGTAAATTTTCATGCTCAAGCATATTTAAGTGTATGCAGGTACCTTTTCCTGGATATTTAGCAAGGAGCTAACATTGGAATGCAATCGAATCGTGCAGCAGGAACATGACTAGTCATTGTCAGGAACTTTATAATTCAATGACAATGCATGAAGATGACTATTTGTGTGTGTGAGAGAGAGGGGGAGACTTTGCCTATGTATGCTACTAGAAATGAGGGAACTTAGCTTGTCCTCGTTTTAAACGCAAAAGTAAATGGGAGAATAAAAACTACAAAAAAAAACAGGAAACCCCTTATTGCAATGTTGGGGATATTGGTGAAGTCTAAACTAAATTAGCTTATGTTTCATAATAGTATGGACAAGGTCGTTTCAATGTCAATTGAATGGCATTGCAACAATAGAGAAGAAAATTACATCCCCCTCAAACCAATATACAGGAGAAGCAAGTGTCATGGCTTTCTTGCATTTGTTAGAGTTGTTGTTGCTTGTGATGTGTTTGCTAGGTCATAGTTTCAAATGCTATGGTGGTGCTACTGTTGTGATTGTGCATGTATTTTTGTGTATGAGTGAGAATCTTTCGAATATTTCCATAATGCAATTTCACGTAGTGATCGTAAATTTTGATATGTTTGCAAGTGGAAATCCCTTCTTCAATTCTATCGTTTCAACACAAAACTCAAAAATCATAAAAATCGAAAGGGGAACATAAACCGAATTGCAGGCGTGGATGACAGCCCCAGGTTATTGAATAAATATGAAAATAAGATAATTTCTGGTTCTTACTATTTTCTATAATCGATTTTCGTCTAGGAAGTTGAAGGAGTCGGCTTTCGGAGCTCTGAATGTTCATCTTCCATTCAATAGGTTATGAGTTTAATCCCAGTCTCTACCGAATATCAGAGTGGTGTTTTTATCAGTGGTGGTTAGGTTAGGTTAGGTGGCAGCCCGATGTATCAGGCTCAATTAAACTATTCAGACCATTGTGATACCACATTGGTGAACTTCTCTCTTATCACTGAGTGCTGCCTGATTCCATGTTAAGCTCAATGATAAAGGACCTCCTTTTTATAGCCGAGTCCGAACGGCGTTCCACATTGCAGTGAAACCACTTAGAGAAGCTTTAAAACCCTCAGAAATGTCACTAGCATTACTGAGGTGGGACAATCCGCCGCTGAAAACTTTTTGGTGTTCGGTCGAAGCAAGAATCGAACCCACGACCTTGTGAATGCAAGGCGGGCATGCTAGCCATTGCACCACGGTGGCTCCCATCAGGAGTGGTTTATCAATTGTCAGTAATGCTGGTGACATTTTCAAGTATTTCAAATCTTCTCTAAGTAAATTCGCTGTTATATGAAAAGACGTACGGCCATTGAGCCAATGAATGGACTAAATAGTCTAAGTGAACCTAAAAATCGGGCCGCACCTAATCTACACTCATTTGTATTATAATAGACTGAATAGTCTAAGTGAGCCTCAATATAACCAGAAGGCATCATACGTGATTTTCGATCTACTCTGAAATGAAGTCCGATGGGATAGGTTCTTTCGGAAGATACCCACCGTGATGCAATGGTTAGCATGCCCACATTTTCAGCGTTGGATTATACCCTCTCAGTAATTCTGGAAACATTTCTAAGTGTTTCAAAGATTCTCTAAGTGATTTCGCTGCAATGTGAAACACCGTTCGGGCTCGGCTAGAAGAAGCAGGTTCTTGTCATTGAGCTAAACATGGAATAGGACAGTACCCAGTGATTAGGGAGAAGTTCACTCACTTAGATTATTCAGTATCAGAATGGACTGAATAATCTAAGTGAGCCTGAAATATAGGGCTGTCACTATACCTAACCTGACCTAACCTAAAGAAGTATTTGGGTGGTATTGTTCTTGATCAGATGCTGAGAGGTGATGACAATGTTTTTTTCACCGGGAGCATATGAGACTCAAACTACAGATTTCCGAAGTCTAAGTGAGCCTGAATCATATCGGGCTGCCTCTCCAACCTATACGTCTATAAATTAGATTTCAAAATTTTCTTCAATGTTGCTGCTGTCTGTCGGACAACAGACGCAACATAGCATTAAGGGTATCTGTATAGCTGTATTTGCTGAGTGCAACTATGATATACCATTGAGTTTGATAAGGAATCGGTCTATAGAACTAACCACAGAAACATTTTTGGTTATAGTCAATGGAAATAAAAAATTTCCCCTGAAACGAAATTGTCGACGAACAAATTCCATTCGTTAAAGTTCCAAAAAGGAATCGGCCTCTTCGGTAATAGTAACTAAGACTATCTTCATCCCATTTCCCCCTGTTAATAGGTCTCCAACTCTATTTCTTAATAACACATCCATATGCTGTCATCTTGTGCTATGTAAGCATTTCACAACTCAGTTCCCTGTTTTTTTTTTTCTATAAGAACTTGCCCTATTTGACATTTGTATAAATAACTAGGATATCTGCGTCTTTGTCATTGTTGCTTTAGTTTTTGTTACTCTTAGATTTTATGGAAAATTGAACTTACGTCCTGTCCCCCTCAAAAAAAGAAGCATTTTTATACAAATCCCTGCCAATGTTATCAATTGATGTCCTTCGCATAAAGCTAGCTCCCCTTTTTATCAGGAATTGCTTTGGGTTTTATTCTAAATGTGAATGATGTTGTTGAAGAGGTCAAGGATTTGTTTGGTATTGCTTCAAATTTTACACCCTTGTTTTGAGTATTAAGACATTTGCTTTGGGTCTTCTCAGTGGTCATCGAAAATTATGATACAATTTTAATATTTCTTCTTCTCGTAGCATCTTGGTATCTCTTAAAGGATCCTGTCCCTTCATTTGCTTAAATGTTTGAAAGGGATGTTTGTTTTGTTTTTTGATTAGTGGGGGTTATCTCATCACTTTTTTAATGCTTTTTTACCATAAAAATGAGTTTATGTGGGGAGTTTTAAATAAAAATAAAAAATAAATATACACATATAGAAATAAACCATTTTACAAAATTTCCGTAACCAAGTTCTATAGCTTTTGTTGATATTTTCATTAGACTTACAATTACTTGGATAAAAGATAATTTCCTTAATATTTTTTTTATGAGGTTACACTTCCCTTCTTAACTAACAAAAACTAAATTTTTAAAATAAACAACTATTGGAATTATTTTGAAATGTCAATGTCATCAAGTATCCCCCAATATCCTTGGGAGTTTAGTTTAAACAACAACAAGGATATGTGCGTATCACCATGGAAAACAATTGTCAAACTCAATGAGAAAAAGGTCATTTACTAAAACGAATGACAATCATCAGTAATACGCTCTACCATGATGTTTCGCTAAAAACAACTGAATCCTGTATATCCTTTGTACACTTTGACAACATCCAATGGAATTTAGTTGCAAATACATGACGATTATAGAAATGAAACAAAATCTTACTTACGCATTACTCTAGCTGGCCATGATGGGGGGAAGGGGTGGGGGTGGCTAGGAATATCCTTTCCAACTATCAACAACATTTGCGCTTAATTTACTCAAAATATCTCATTAACTCTATCTGGCTGTATTGTCGAGTAATTACAAAACTACTGAAGGAGACTTACAAGGATAATGTCATAGTTTTCATTATCCCTAAAAACTATATCCTTATAGTATGGCTTGTCATTAGGAGTAACTAAAAAGGACAATTATTATTAAAAAAAAAATTGTCAGCAATAAAAGAGAGTGGAGTTTTTATAGCTTGACAATTGTTAGTGTTTAATTAAGTAAATTAACTTCACCGCATTTAAAAGAGTCACAACAAAGGGGGTGAGTAGGGGGAAAATAAAAAAAATATGTATATATACACAGTCTCACATAAGTTTACATACCCCTGAGTTTTTTACCTTTTAACTAAACATGTTTCTTATTGTTGTTTATAACACATACCAAAAAATCTTCTTGAAATTAACAATTACTTTGATTTTCAAATTAATTTACCAAAACGAAAGGATATATATGAATATTTTTTAAAATTCGATTATTTAATGAAAATATAAATTATTTAACCGTATGTAAACTTGTGTGAGACTGTGTATATATGAAAAATTTAATTTTTTTTCAAATATCCTAAATGCCAAATAACCTCGCAGTTTTATGAGGTTTCTTTCTAGTTTCATTGCGTTTATTTATTTGAATAGAACATTTTGACAATATTTTGTATAGAATTAACAATATTTTGTATAGACATCATTTTCTATAGAAATAAAATTTTGACAAAATTCTCTATAGAAATAAAATTTTGACAAAATTTTCTCGAAAATTTTTCCATAGAAATAAACTTCTTACAACATTTTCTACATAGAAATAAAATTTTGAGAAAATGATCTATATAAAAATAAAATTTTGAGATAATTTTCTAAACAGAAAAAAAAATGTTGACAAAATTTTCTATGGAAATAAAATTTTGAGATAATTTTCTATACAGAAAAAATTTTGATAAAAATTTTTGTAGAAATAAAATTTTCTGTAGAAATAAAATTTTGACAAAATTTTGGGAAACTTCATATTTATAGAAATAAAATTTTGACAAAATTTCTATAGAAATAAAATTTTCTCGAAATTTTTCCATAGAAATAAACTTCTGACAAATTTTTCTACATAACATAGAAACAAAATTTTGAGAAAGTTGTCTATATAAAAAAATTTTTTTCTATACAGAAAAAAATTTTTTACAAAATTTTCCATAGAAATAAAATTTTGAGATAATTTTCTATATAGAAAAAAATTTAATAAAAATTTTTATAGAAATAAAATTTTGACAAAATTTTCTATAGAAATAAAATTTTGACAAAATTTTCTATAGAAATAACATTTCGACAACATTTTCTATAGAAATAAAATGTTGAAAAAAGTTTCTACAGAAATAAAATTTTGACAACATTTTCTATAGAAATAAAATTTTCTATAGAAATAAAATTTTCTATAGAAATAAAATTTTGATAAAATTTTCTATAGAAATAAAATTTTGATAAAATTTTTTATAGAAATAAAATTTTGACAAAATTTCCAAAATTTCGAAAAAATTGCAAAATTTATGGAATTTTCCCACCAATTCCCCAAATCAGAAATTTCGTCCCAATTTACGAAAAAATATTCCCAATTTGGGGAAAAATCCCCAATACTGGCAACACTGACTGAGAGGGGACCCAAAGATAATTGAGAAGAAGATGCAGTCTTGTCATAACAAAACTGAAGCACCATAGGACTCTGCCAACAAAATATCATAAAGTTTGCGTCGACGTGTCTCTCAAATGTACTGCCGTTTGCGTCGGAAAATATCGTAACATTTGTGTTTTTCATAAATTTCTGAATAAAAACCCACAAAAGCAATACCAAAACGATTGTAGAAAATTAAAATAAAACGTATGTGTATTTTAATGCGAATATTCATTATGGTTTTATGTGAATATTGCCATTTTAAATTTATTCCTGGGCAGAGCTGCTTTGGAAAAAATTGACAAATAAAACAATTTTTTTCTCATAGCCCTCTACACCTTGACATTTGTTTTCTCTTTATAAGAGCACAATGCTTAATCTTGTTATACTCAATTATCTTTGGGGGACCAGTCACCACTGCTGAAAAACTTTTAGGTGTTCGGTCGAAACTGGGTTTGAACCTAGGACCCTTTTTGTACAAAGCGTGGATCCCAACCCTCACAATTCGAGAACCCACCTAACTATCGAACCAAAGCGATTGTTGTGGATTAGAGAAATCAACTTGATGTCTTTGAATAAACGACCATTAGGTGAAAAAAAAAATGGTCACGATTTCTATTACTAATATTATTCGGATCTAATTGCAAGACAATTTGTCATTTTCAAATTACTGTAACTTTAAGATTAACTAAGCTGTCATATGTGTCAAAAAAAGGTTAATATTATTTGGTATTAATCGATGTCATTGAAAAAATATCATAAGCTATAAAGAAATGTTAATTTCTCTTATCTAAAAAAATGCAGATTGCTGAAAAAATCCCCTATTTTAGAGTATATATATGGGAATATTTTTTTCAAATGATGGCAATAGCATTTCATTTTGTAAGTGTGAATAGTAAGCAAAACTCTAATGACTCTAATTTGGAAAGCTTTACTCCTTTATGGAATAATTGCTTTAACTAATGGCAAAGCCTGGGCAGATGATGCAGACGATGACGATGTGGAAGTACGGGATAATAATTTCACCCTCACTCCTCGTGCTGAATTAACTGCGATCTTGGGGAAAAAACAATATTATATAGGAGATTTTCAAAAGGTATGGTAAAAAAAAATAAATATATTACATTTGTATATAAATGTATAGATTTGAATAAAATTAACTTTTTTGCTTTATTTTCAAATGTTCGAAAACATTTTTCTTATTCGGCCACTGCTTTTGTTAGATCTAACAAATACTTCGCACGACAGACGCCATGAATGTGTTCATATATATGGTTGCCACTCGTGCCAAAAATAATATACCAAAATTTGAACAAAAAATTTGCCACAAATCTACCAAATTAAAAAATCACTATTTTTTCCCATATTCAATTTTTTTGTAATAATTTTATTTCTATAGAAAAAATTTTCAATTTTTTTTTTTATAAAAAATTTATTCAAAATTTTATTTCTACAAATTTTTATAGAAAATTTTGTCAAAATTTTATTTCTATGGAAAATTTTAAAAAACTTTTTTCTGTATAGAAAATGGTCTCAAAATTGTATTGTAGAAAATTTAGTCAACATTTTATTTCTATAGAAAATTTAGTCAACATTTTATTTCTATAGAAAATTTAGTCAAAATTTTATTTCTATAGAAAATTTTGTCAAAATTTTATTTCTATTGAATATTTTGTTAAAATTTTATTTCTGTAGAAAATTTGGACAAAATTTTATTTTAATAGAAAAATTATTTTAATAGAAAACTTTGTCAATTGTTTTTGTATTGAAAATTTGATTTCTATAGAATATTTTGTCAAAATTTTATTTCTATAGAAAATTTTGTAAAAAAATTTATTTGTATAGAAAATTTTGTAAAAAAATTTATTTGTATAGAAAATTTTGTCAACATTTTATTTCTATAGAAAATTTTGTCAATCTTTTACTTCTATAGAAAATGTTGTCAACATTTTATTTCTATGGAAAATTTTGTCAACATTTTATTTCTATAGAAAAATTTGTCAAAATTTTATGCCTATAGAAAATTTTGCCAAAATTTTATTTCTATAGAAAATTTTGTCAAAATTTTATTTCTATAGAAAATTTAGTCAAAATTTTATTTCTGTAGAAAATTTGGAAACAAAAATTTGTAAACAAGTTATTTTAATTGAAATATTTGTCAATTTTTTTTGTATTGAAAATTTGATTTCTATATAAAATTTTGTCAAATTTTTATTTCTATAGAAAATTTTGTCAAAATTTTATTTCTATAGAAAATTTTGTCAAAATTTTACTTCTATAGAGAATTTTGTCAACATTTTATTTCTATGGAAAATTTTGTCAACATTTTATTTCTATAGAAAATTTTGTCAACATTTTATGCCTATAGAAAATTTTGCCAAAATTTTATTTCTATAGAAAATTTTGTCAAAATTTTATTTCTATAGAAAATTTAGTCAAAATTTTATTTCTGTAGAAAATTTGGACACAATTTTATTTTAATAGAAAATTTTGTAAACAAATTATTTTAATTGAAATATTTGCCAATTTTTTTTTTGTATTGAAAAATTGATTTCTATATAAAATTTTGTCAAAATTTTTTTCTATAGAAAATTTTGTCAACATTTTATTTCTATAGAAAATTTTGTCAAAATGTTACTCCTATAGAAAATTTTGTCAACATTTTTTTCTATAGACAATTTTGTCAACATTTTATTTCTATAGAAAAATTTGTCAAAATTTTATGTCTATAGAAATTTGTCAAAATTTTATTTCTATAGAAAATTTTGTCAACATTTTATTTCTATAGAAAATTTTGTCAAAATTTTATATCTTTAGAAAATTTGGACAAAATTTTATTTTAATAGAAAAATTTGTAAACAAGTTATTTTAATGGAAAATTTTGTCACTTTTTTTTGTATTGAAAATTTGATTCCTATAAAAATTTTGTCAACATTTTATTTCTATAGAAAATTTTGCCAAAATTTTATTTCTATAGAAAATTTTGTCAAAATTTTATTTCTATAGCAAATTTTGTCAACATTTTATTTCTATAGAAAATTTTGTCAAAATTTTATTTCTATGGAAAATTTTGACAATTTTTTTCTGTATAGAAAATTGTCTCGAAATTTTATTTCTATAAAAAATTTTGTCAAAATTTTATTTCTATAGAAAATTTCATCAAACAAAGACTTTGTATACTATATCAGAATTTAAAATAAGACATTAATGTATTTTAATTGCATTTTTTAGCGCTCTTGGTACGAAGCCAATATTGATTGTATCCAAAGGGGTATGACTTTGACTTCCATTGAATCAAGCAAAGAAAACGATTATTTGAGTGAATATATATTTAGGCGCTGTAAGTATTCATAAGAAATTTTATTATTATCCCACTGTAGCAAATAAAACCTGAGAAGGAATATGAGTACCCCAAACGTGTAATCAAACATAATGTGCTTGTCGAAATCATATACCTAATTTCCGAGAAAATTATATGGTTGCAAAAACTATGTTATATGGTTTCCTTGAAAAAGTAAATTTTTTCCCATTGAAAAATGTTTTGGGGTGATATTATTCCTTCTCTGTGTAACATATTTAAGAGTATTTCGATAATTTGTTAACTATTTAAATTTTTTTAAATTTATATAGCATTAATGGATAAGGAATTTTGGACTTCTGGTTCTAATTTGGCTGGTAATGGCTTTCTTTGGTTTGCCGCAGCTAACACTTTAGATTATAGCAATTGGGCAAATGGTATGCCACAAAACGTAGCATCGAGATGTATCAAAACCACTAATGGGTTCAAATGGACTGAAGCAGATTGCACCACACAAAATTATTACATTTGCTCCAGGCCCTTAATTCCAAATTGTGGTCCTAGGGGCTCTTGTCGTTTCAGCTATCCATTTTAAATAGCACAAATATTTTTATATAAAAAAAAATTATGAATAAAAATTTGTTATGTTGCACTTAAAAATAATTTTTTGTTATGTGAAGCTACCAACATGGAGTAAAATGTGATTTCCTATAGAATCCATGGATTAAGGCCGGTACTATGTCCATTCTTGCGAAAAAAATTTATAGAAAGCACAAATTTAACATTTTATTTTGCCTTGGGCAATTGATCTGCTACTCTTTTCATCCTTTCTATATTTTCGGAACAATAATATGATCCGTGTTTGTGTTATAAACCCACCAAATAGTTTTAATAAATAAATTATTTCTTAATTCACATTGCATATGGCGCCATGCTATAAACGTCAGTTTTTCAACTCGAAAAAAACAAAGTACCACAAATGGAAAAAAATTCGCTAGTTTTTCGCAGTTTTTGGTTTTGTATGGAGTTTCAACGCGAAAACCGAACAGAGTACCGGCCTTTATTTCAAAAAAAAAAAAATCCATAGTAATTTTTTTTTTAAATGATAAAATTAATAATATGGTACAAATTATTTAAAATTTGTCGAAAAATATGCTAAATCCATTTTAGAAAAATTGCGAATTTTTGCAAAACATTTGAGGTCAAACGTATCAGACAAGTGTTAGAATGCATTAAAAATCATAAGAATTTTCAAAAAAATTTATTTGGCAAAATATCACAAATTTTTTTTAATTCACATTGAATTCGGATCACACCTTAAAAAATGATTAAAATTCAATGCAACCGCTGTTGAAATGGTGGACATCCACCCTATGATAAGCCCATGGTAAATTCATTGCTTCTGGGGCAATTTTGCACCCCTTCCGGATCCAACAAGAACATTTTCACTACTTTTTTGGCGACGCTTTTATTGCTGAATAGTTTTGGATGGGATACGTGGAACATTTTTGCCACAAAAATGTTGTTTTCTCGCCTAACATTATGCACTAGGGGAAAGTACTTTATCATAGTATCATGAACCATAACAAAACCTATACTGATATCAACTAATTAACTGATACATTTGTTAATGCATATGTTAACAATCTAAATAAAATATAATATTTAAATTGATAAACATAATATTTAAATAAAAACTTATAATTCTTTATTTCAATGAATTTATTTTTAATTTTTTCAAAATATTCTTGTGATTTTTTTTTCACTGTTTAAAAGCGTTGGTAGGTAAATCGACAGGCACCTCCGGGACCACAGTTTGGTAACAAAGGCTTGGAGCAAATGAAATATGCTTTATCATCATCCGTAGTGCAATCTTTTACTCCCCATTTGAAGTCAGCATCAGTTTGAATACATTTGTTTTGGCCTTCACGAGCTTCAGCACTCCATTTTTCATATACGATTGATTTGCCCGAATCCATCCATTTATATTCATTGTTCACTAAGTTGGATCCAGAAAGCCAAAACTTTTTATCCTTCAATCCTGAAAATATTTGAATCAAAAAGAAAGGAATTCTAAATTTAAAAAAAAAGCGATCAATTCATTGACAGATTTCTAATTGTCTATATTAATCCACAATTTTATTTATTTATCCACAAAGTAAAATAAAAGCCATAAGGCCAAAAGACGTACTAAGGGGTACTTCAATTCTTAATAAAAATAACATTTTCACAAAATTTTTTATAGAAATAAAATTTTGACAAAATTCTCTATAGTAATAAAATTTTGAAAAAATGTTCTATAAAAATAAAATGTTGACAAATTGTCTATATTTACCCACAATTTTATTCATTTATCCACAAAGTAAAATAAAAGCCATAAGGCCAAAAGACGTACTTCAATTCTTAATAAAAATAACATTTTCACAAAATTTTTTATAGAAATAAAATTTTGACAAAATTCTCTATAGTAATAAAATTTTGAAAAAATGTTCTATAGAAATAAAATTTTGACAAAATTCTTTATAGTAATAAAATTTTGACAAAATTTTTTATCGAAATAAATAACATTTTGACAAATTTTTCTATAGAAATAAAATGTTGACAAAATTTTCTATAGAAATAAAATTTTGACAACATTTTCTACAGAAATAAAATTTTGACAAAATTTTCTATAGACATAAAATTTTGACAAAATGTTCTATAGAAATAAAATTTTGACAAAATTTTCTATAGAAATAAAATTTTGACAAACTTTAGGATTTTTTAATTGGGTAGATTTGTGGAAAATTTTCTTCGAATTTTCTATAGAAATAAAATTTTGACAACATTTTGCCAAAAATTTTCTATAGAAATAAAATTTTGCCAAAAATTTTCTATAGAAATAAAATTTTGACAAAATGTTCTATAGAAATAAAATGTTGACTAAATTTTCTATAGAAATAAAATTTTGATAAAATTTTGCCAAAAATTTTCTATAGAAATAAAATTTTGACAAAATGTTCTATAGAAATAAAATTTTGTCAAAATGTTCTATAGAAATAAAATTTTGACAAAATTTTGCCATAAATTCTCTATAGAAATAAAATTTTGACAAAATGTTCTATGAAATAATATTTTGACACAATATTCAATAGAAATAAAATTTTGACAAAATTTTTTATAGAAATAAAACTTTGACAAAATTTTCTATAGAAATAAAATTTCTACAAAATTTTCTATAGAAATAAAATTTTGATTTTGTCAATCTATAGAAATAAAATTTTGACAAAATTTTCTATAGAAATAAAATTTTGACAAACTTTGGGATTTTTTAATTTGGTAAATATGTGGAAAATTTTCTTCGAATTTTCTATAGAAATAAAATTTTGACAAAATTTTGCCAAAAATTTTCTATAGAAAAAAAATTTTGACAAAATGTTCTATAGAAATAAAATGTTGACAAAATTTTCTATAGAAATTAAAATTTTGACAAAATTTTGTCAAAAATTTTCTATAGAAATAAAATTTTGACAAAATTTTTCCAAAAATTTTCTATAGAAAAAAAATTTGACAAAATGTTCTATAGAAATAAAATGTTGACAAAATTTTCTACAGAAATTAAAATTTTGACAAATTTTTCTATAGAAATAAAATTGTGACAAAATTTTGCTAAACATTTTCTATAGAAATAAAATTTTGACAAAATGTTCTATAGAAATAAAATTTTGACAAAATTTTCTATAGAAATAAAATTTTGACACAATTTTTCTATAGAAATAAAATTTTGACAAAATTTTGCCAAAAATTTTCTATAGAAAAAAAATTTTGACAAAATATTCTATAGAAATAAAATGTTGACAAAATTTTCTATAGAAATTAAGAATTTGATAAAATTTTCTATAGAAATAAAATTGTGACAAAATTTTGCCAAATATTTTCTATAGAAATAAAATTTTGACAAAATGTTCTATAGAAATAAAATTTTGACAAAATTTTCTATAGAAATAAAATTTTGACACAATTTTCTATAGAAATAAAATTTTGACAAAATTTTCTATAGAAATAAAATTTTGCCAAAAATTTTCTATAGAAATAAAATTTTGACAAACTTTGGGATTTTTTAATTTGGTAGATTTGTGGAAAATTTTCTTCGAATTTGGTTAAATTATTTTTGGCATATGTGTACTGACGATGTGAGAACAGCTATTCTTCTATCCACAGAACAATTGGCAATACATATTCCTCTTTGAAAAGATATTCGATGCAGGCTTATAACGACCTTCTTCACCTCGATGTGTACTCCCAAATACAATGAGAAAAGCATCCCTAAGACAAATACATATATCTGCAATTACAATGTATTAATTACCTTGAATAATTAGATGGGAGCCCAAACGTCTATATTCTTTCTCTGATTCAATTGACGCCAAAGTCATTCCCTTTTGAGTGCAAGCCACAGATGCTTGATACCAATCCAACTGAAAAGGGTAAAATATTTAAATTATTTTGAGAAAAAAGCATTTATTCAATATTATTGAAATCTTCCATAAATTCCATGGTTTTTTTGAAACTTGACCTTAATACTTAAAAGATTTTATCCAGTAGTTTAGGGTTGCCAACTTTTTCGAAATCTTTGAGAGATGACGAAAATTTCCATATCCTTTGATTTCCGTTAAAAGTGAACAGTTTTTCTGTTGATTTTATACCTTGTCATACGTTTCGATATAGTATTGTTTATCTCCCAAGATTTTCGTAACACCAGCTCCACGAGGTGTTATAACAATATCTTTCGGAGGTACTCCAATATCTTCATCGTCTTCACCAGTGACTAAGGCATTGCTATTGATCAAAGCAAGAACACCGCAAAGAATATAAGTTTTCCAAATTAATGACATTTTATGTACTCTAGGGTAACAAGACGACTTGCTTGCAATTCGTCGATTTTTCCTATATATAACCTAAAAGACAAAGCAATTGGAACCGTTCTACACCTACCCGAAAGTACGTAATTACCATTTTTAGATAAGCTAATATTAATGAGCTGTATTAACATTTTTATTTTTTTTTAAGGTAATATTCTAATGTTTTACTGATTTAATCTGTTTTCTACTTCCAGAGACAAATATCGGAACTATTATTATGGTTTTTTGATAGCAGACTGTATCGTTCATTATCGGAACTGTATGGTACGGAGTTGAGCACGTATTTTGGACGATTTTTCGTTTAGTTTAGATAATAGATTCTTAGTTGTTTTAAAATAAATAGAAAAGCTCATTAATATTAGCTTATCTAAAAAATGGTAATTAAGTACTTTCATATTGGTCTAGAATGGATCTAATTGCTTTGTCTTTTAAGGTATATATAGGAAAAAAAACGATGAGTCCAAATCATTACAAGGGAATCTTCTTGTTTGTTGTGTTAGTAGTGACACCTCTTAAAAGAATGTCCCTAACTTGGAAAACTTTTATCCTTTTCGGTGTTCTAGCATTGACCAATCGTAATGCCTTAGCCGTTGGTGAAGACGATGAATACGTTGGAGTACCTCCGAAAGATATTGTTATAACTCCTCGTAGTGCTGGTGTTACGAAAATCTTGGGAGATAAACAATACTATATCGAAACGTATGACAAGGTATGAAATCAACAGAAAAACTGTTCACTTTCAACGGTAATCAAAGAATATGGAAATTTTCGTCATCTCTCAAAAATTTCGAAATAGTCGGCAACACTAAACTGTCATTATTCGCAGAGACGATAGAGAAACACTGATAAGTTGTTACACAACATTGACGCTAGATAACAGTAGAGAGCCACCATGCTCGCTTTGTATACAAAAACACCAATGCTGGTGACAATTCTGAGGGTTTCTAAGCTTCTCTGAATATTTTCATAGTAATGGAGACTCGGCTGTAAATAAGGGGTTCCTTTTTTTATTGGACTCAACATGATATCGGACAGCACTCAGTGATGAGAGAGAAGTGATATCAGAGCTGCCACAATACACAACCTAACCTATAGATGGCAGTCATGGATAAAGTTTTCTACAGCTATGAATGCTCGGCTCTAAAGAAGGGGTTCCTTTTTTTATTGAACTAAACATGATATCGGGTAGCACTCTGTGATGAGAGAGAAGTGATATCAGAGCTGCCACAATACACAACCTAACCTATAGATGGCAGTCATGGATAAAGTTTTCTACAGCTATGCTGTTTTGTTTTTTTTTTTTTTTTTTAATTTTTAAATCACATGGACTTTAAATCACATGGACTTCGAGTACTTCCTATACCAAATTCAAATTTATATTTTCTATATTTTTGAAAATCTTATATGTCGTATAATACATTAAATAATTTGTGTATTTTACTTTTTTCAGATGGATTGGCACCAAGCATCCGTCGCATGTATCCAAAAGGGTATGACCTTGGCCTCAATTGAATCCGAGAAAGAAAATAAACTTTTGAAACGTCTTCTAAATGATTATGGTAAGTAAACGATTGTCATAGCATTTATAATTGTGTTATGGATGTTTTTATTTTATTGTGTTTGAAAGTCTTAGAGGCGATCTTATGAACAAAATTATCTTTTAGTGGTATTTCTTTATCTAGTATACTCGTAGAGGTAGTACCTATAGCCAAAATTTGGTGCCAGAGCTAAGGTTATGGATGATCTTTGGCCTTATTAGGCTCCTAAAAATTTACAAATTGCTTACGTTATTTATTGCAATATATTTTCAGATTTATTGGATAAAAAGTATTGGACTTCAGGTTCCACTTTAGCCAATGCAAATGAATATGTATGGATGGACTCGGGTAAAAAAGTTGTATATACCAATTGGAATGCTGGACCTGCACCTGCAGCCAACAAATGTATTCAAACTAACGAGAGTTTCAAATGGGTAGAACAAACTTGCAATCAAGCTGATCAGAAATCATATTTCATTTGCTCCAAGCCACTAATACCCAGTTGTGGTCCCCGAGGTGCCTGCCGATTTGTTTATCGTCCTTTCTAAATTATGAAAATATCTCAATATATTAAATAAAATTAAATAAATGCATTAAAATAATGAATAAGGAATTTTTCCTTGAGTTCAACAAATTTCGAAGGTATTTTATTTTAAATTTCAACAGATTAAATAAAAAAAATAATCATTTTTCTTGATTTGTTTTAACCTACAAATTATCATCAAAAATGTTTTTATTAAAATTTTAATAGAATAATAATAAATATATACAGCATTGATATGAATGCTATTAATATTTGATATTCTAAAGTGGTTTAGAAAAATGGTCCACAATTTTTAAGCAGATGAAATCTATGGCCTTACGAAAATATTTTTTTTCAGTGTGGAGGGTACATGAAATTAAACACTGGAGGTCAATCGAAATATTTTTCAAATATTTGAGTTGGTAGATAATTGAAAAAAGTAACTCATAGTTTTAGAAAAGTAAAAAAAAAAACATTTTATTTCTACAGAAAATTTTGTTAAAATTTTATTTCTATAGAAAATTTTGTTAAAATTTTATTTCTGTAGAAAATTTTGTCAACATTTTATTTCTATAGACAATTTTGTCAAAATTTTATTTCATGTAAATTTGTTGTTTTTGTTTTTTGACCTTTTTGTTTATTACCAGAAGGTAAAATTTTATTTTTACGGACAATTTTGTCAAAATTTTATTTCTATAGAAAATTTTGTAAACATTTTTTCTCGATAGAAAATTTTGTAAAATTTTTTTCTCGAAAAAAATTTTCTCGATAGGAAATTTTGTAAAAATTTTATTTCTATCGAAATTGTTATATCTATAGAAAATTTTGTCAAAATTTTATTGCTATAGAAAATTTTGTCAAAATTTTACTTCTATAGAAAATTTTGTCAAAATTTTATTTCTATAGATAGAATTTTGTCAAAATTTTATTTCTATAGAAAATTTTATCAAAATTTTATTTCTATAGAAAATTTTGTAAACAGTTTTTCTCGATAGAAAATTTTACAAACATTTTTTTTCGATAGAAAATTTTGTAAACATTTTTTCTCGATAGAAAATTTTGTAAACAATTTTTCTCGATAGAAAATTTTGTCCAAATTTTATTTCTATAGAAAATTTTGTCAAAATGTTATTTCTATAGAAAATTTTATAAACATTTTTTTTCGATAGAAAATTTTGTAAACATTTTTTCTCGATAGAAAATTTTGTAAACATTTTTTCTCGATAGAAAATTTTGTAAAAATTTTTTCTCGATAGAAAATTTTGTAAAAATTGTATTTCTATAGAAAATTTTGTCAAAACTTTATTTTTATAGAAAATTTTGTCAAAATTTTATTTCTATAGAAAATTTTGTCAAAATTTTATTTCTATAGAAAATTTTGTCAAAATTTTATTTCTATAGAAAATTTTGTAAAAATTTTTTCTCAATAGAAAATTTGGTAAAAATTTTTTCTCGATAGAAAATTTTGTAAAAATTTTATTTCTATAGAAAATTTTGTCAAAACTTTATTTCTATAGAAAATTTTGTCAAAATTTTATTTCTTAGAAAATTTTGTCAAAATTTTATTTCTATAGAAAATTTTGTCAAAATTTTATTTCTATAGAAAATTTTGTAAAATTTTTTTATCGATAGAAAATTTTATAAACATTTTTTCTCGATAGAAAATTTTGTAAAAATTTTTTCTCGATAGAAAATTTTGTAAAAATTTTATTTCTATAGAAAATTTTGTCAAAACTTTATTCCTATAGAAAATTTTGTCAAAATTTTATTTCTATAGAAAATTTTTTCAAAATTTTATTTCTATAGAAAATTTTGTCAAAATTTTATTTCTATAGAAAATTTTGTCAAAATTTTATTTCTATAGAAAATTTTGTCAAAATTTTATTTCTATAGAAAATTTTGTCAAAATTTTATTTCTATAGAAAATTTTGTAAACATTTTTTATCGATAGAAAATTGTATAAACATTTTTTCTCGATAGAAAATTTTGTAAAATTTTTTTCTCGATAGAAAATTTTGTATACAGTTTTTCTCGATAGAAAATTTTGTCAAATTTTTTTCTCTATAGAAAATTTTGTAAAAATTTTTTCTCGATAGAAAATTTTGTAAAAAAAATTTCTCTATAAAAAATTTTGTTAAAATTTTTTTCTATAGAAAATTTTGCTAAAATTTTATTTCTATAAAAAAATATCAATTATGATACAAATGGACCAAAATTTATCGAATTTCATTTGGTCCGACCATCGGACCAAATTTAAAAATTAAATATTTTGTAGACCAATTTTGGTACATTCGGACCAAAATGGCAACCCTGGTAGAGAGAGAGACCAGAGAGAATGTAAAGACAAGAGAACGAAACTGTGAAGCGAAACTGCGTCAGTTTTTGTCGACGCTTCTCTCAAATATCATACAGTTTGCGTCAGTTCTCTGGCCGGCTTTACGAAACGTACGGAGAATAGGATTTAGAACCTAGAATTTATATCTTTTCATTCTATTAAATTTATTGGCAGAGAATTTGAAATTATAACTGTCGATGCCTCTATAAACAATTTATCAAAACAGCGCTTCGACGGCAACGTCGGTAATACCAAAGCTGCAGGCATTGTGCGACATCATACGGTTGACATTTGTTGTTTTTATAGAAGTTAAATTTTCGTCCTCTTGTTTTTTATTCTCTCTGTACGTTGCTCTCTTAAGGAAGTCGGTGAGTTTTTTGGATATTATATTGCATACCTTCAGACGGATATGTGTAGTTTGAAACAATGCAACAATGCATTGCAACAATGTTTTCAAATTTGGAGTTTCAAACTAAAGTTTCCTATTTTTAATAAAAAAATTGAATATTTGATACATGAAATGTTTAAATTTAGGGGTATAAAATTTTATTTGAATGTAGATGTTGTTTCCTTAAAATATCTTAATTGTAAAGCGACAATGTCTTTGGTTTGTAGAGATAAATAGGAAATTATTACCTTTATCTGAAATTCACAAAAGCAATAATTTCCCACAGAGAATCAATCAAAATCAATGCAAATGTCACGTTAATGACAAAAGGTAGATATATTTTAAAATGGTAATTACTTCACTTTTCTACGCGATATTTAGGGTATAAATACGATATACAAATGAATGGAGTTTATCACAAACAAATTGTAAATTCCTTAGTATACAACATCTGACAAAGAACAACAAAGATGTCCTTACTTCTAAAAGTTGTAATTTTATTCGGTATCATTGGATCAATGCAAGCCGAAAATTTGGAAAAAAATAATGTTACTCTTATTGCGGGATGGGGTCGTTTGTTGGAACCAACTACCATTTTGGGCGAAAAGGAATATTATGTTGTTAGTGACCAAAAGGTAAAATATAGACAACAACATTTTTATATAACAAACAAATACATATTTCTGTGTATGCCTCATTATTAGTATTTTACATTAACTAATTAATGCATTTTCAAATATATTTCCTTTTTAGGCTAATTGGCATGGTGCTGCCGAATATTGTGCACGCAAAAATATGTCATTGGCATCTATTGAATCAGATGATGAATACAAAAAGCTTAGGAATTATCTGTTCAATAAAAGTAAGAGAACGTGAAAGTACCCCTTATCAGATATAACCATGAATAATAAAAGGAACCTCTCCCATATGAATGGTGGCTCTTTGATTATATGCCCATCTGATATTTTTTGGTTTTTTTTTTCCTCCATGGGTTTGAATCTTTAGATTCATCGTTAGAAAATCTTTAATAGTTTAAACTTCGAACTTAAAATCTTTAGGACAATATAAACTATTTAGAATTTTTCTAATCGATTTTTTAGTTTTTTTTTTAGATTTTTTGATTTTTTCCAACGAGATTTATTTTTATGTCCTAAATTTTTTATCCTAAAATCCTTTAATTATTCATTTTATTTTTCCCTAATTTTCAGATGTTTTAGGCAAAGGATACTGGTTATCGGGTTCAAATTTGGCAGATCCTTCTATGTACACATGGTCGTCAACTGGAAAATCAATTTCTACGTTTAACAGATGGCTGAAAAATGAACCACGTAAAGGTGTGAATTGTTTATTTACCTCGTATCAATTCAACTGGTATACGACACGTTGCACAGATCAACATTATTTCATATGTTCGAGACCCTTGGAACCAATATGTGGTGCAAATGGCAGCTGTATCTTTCCAAATATATATTAAAAAATTTGCCAAAAGTCAATACTTACAAAAATCTAATAAATGAGCATTTATAAAAATCAAAAAAAAAGCTTTTGTTTACAAAAAACAATTTTCTTTACAAGATTCTATGGAATTTATTCGTTGCTTTCAAAGGATTTTTATAATAGATTTTTTTTACAAAAATATAGGCTATAACTTCTTCTAATATAAATTTATATGAAAATAATTTATACAAAATCTTTGATCTTAAAAGTTATTTTATATTCTTATGAATATGAATATACAAAGAATTATATAAAAAATATACACAAATTTTCATTAAAATGTTTTTGTTTTTTAATTATCATCATCATCCACTGGGTTTTATTCGTAATGCCTCTGCTTATTTTGTGGAATTTTCCTTAATAAAATAGATTTTTTTAAATTTTATTTATATTAAATTTAATGACTATTTTCGTTTTATTTTATTATACATATTTAAATTAGAACAAAAAACTGTATAAAATAAAAAGAAGAAAAAATAATAATATAATTGTGGATTTTTATGCTTAAATATTTAGATAAATGTAGGTGATGAGTATTTGTTTTTTTTATTTTTTAAATATTATTCATTTTTGTTTTAATAAAAAAATCAAAATCACATAATATTTTTCATAAGGAAAAAAACATTATAGAACACAATACATGCTCAGGATTATAGAATAGAGAAGAAAAACAAAATAAAAATTAAATAAAAAATTACGAATTGAAATAATAATTCGTTGAAATTTTTCTTTCACAGGAAATAGAAATATACATATATGGTGAACTTTACCAAAACATATAAATTTCTAGATATGAAATTAAATTTTAAATTGAATTAAATTAAAGTCATATAATGATTTTTCCAATACTACGTAGAGGGAAAATAATATGTCTGTTTTTACATAAGCAAAGTTGATATATTCAGTTCAGGGCAAATTCTGTGAAATTGCTGAATATTCTTCAGGTGCGAGTAAAGTCTCGTATATTCATTTTTCATATGCTCTCCATTTGTATACAAAAATCTTTCATAATAATGAAATTAATCTAATTCATTCACTATCCAAAAGAAAATCTTTGAGAGAGGGAGAGAGGAACTAGTGAGTTGGCACTCTGAGAGATGATAAGCAATGCCCATATTCGCTCTAAAGAGATTTTTGCTGCGTCTGTAATCACCATGTAAATGTAACATACATGTCTATTGAGTAATTCGTTTCTATTCTCTGTTTGCAAAGGATATATGTTACTCTCATCACCCGAGAGAGAGAGAGAGTGAATGTATCAAAGATTTAACAGAGTAATGTTATGCTAATGTTGAGAGGCATAGTCGTATTCATAGAAAAAGATGGAAATAGATATCAGAGAACATTCATGTGTAAATTGAACATTCGAAGGAAATTGCGCTGCCATTTGACATCAATGACAGGTTGATATTATTTATATTTTGAGTTTTTACAACGTTAAACAAGAACGTGTTTTTGATGACATAAATACGAATGACCCAAAGAACTGAAATATATGTATATGCCAATTATGGTATTTGATCTTTTTAATATCCCCCTCTATTCTGGAATTTCCCATCTTTTCAGTAGGATTCTTAATCACACGCGACTTATATAACTTATAGATAAAAGCTAAAATTGTTTGCCGTTTTCCTGGTCATAACATTAAAATAAGACTATAATTATAACTAATTAAAGAATTAATTATCATTTTTTTTTTCAATTCCTAATGCCACATCATATGAGTCGTATCAGTGTGTGTATGTGTGTGTTTTAACTTCGTTGGCATCCTAACCCTACGCTACGCTAGGGGCTTTAGTTAGGACTCATCACCCCATTTATCAATGATGATAACCAAATTGATATTTGGGAGGCTGCTGTTTCGTTTGTTGTGTGGGATAATATAAATTATGATGGGAGGATGAACGCCTTGGAGGCTCTGGACGATAGGCAGGATAGTCACCATCTTCGTGACTTTGATTTCGTGTAGGTGATTGGCGACGCATACATCTCTCTTCGATATTGGACGTAGGCCAACGGGGAGTGTGGCGGGTGGATTCGTCGGAAGATCGTCTACGTTGATAGCGTTTCGCAGAGGAGGTGGCAAGAACACTGGTCTCACGGTTCTGTTGATGATAACTGCTCTCATCACCACTACCGGCGGCATGATTGCCTCCACCACCACCACCACTAGTGCTGACACGAGGCAAAGCAGATCTATACTTACGACGAGAACGTTCATCAAGTGATGAGGTTGGAGTGAAGTTGCGACGTCTTTCAACTTCGTCGTCTATGAACTCGCCATGGGTATCATGGCGTCTTTGCAGATCTGCTCCATAGTTATCATAAGCATAACGCTCATTTTTCCCCATTGGTCCCAAACTCATTTTTTTACGTTCTTGATGTTCATCCAGACGAGCCCTCCACTCATGGGCCGAAACTTTTTGATTGTACAAAGCAGGATGGGGTTGGAATTGTGTTTGGGAATTATTGGCAAATAAATCGTGATACGAAGATCTTCGCCAACCTTCTTCATACCGTCTCTGGGTATTTTCATCTTCCATGGCCTGACGTCTTTGTGAGCGTGAGGAACTGCTTTCTGAAGAATCCTCACCTGAGGTACCAATACCCAAATCTTTTTCATCACCATAAGCCTTATAGGGAGCTCCTAGAAAGCCTTTGGAAGTGAAACCATTCACACCCGTAACATTGGTGGCATATGGCAAATAAAAGGTATTGGCAAAATTCTTATCCATTTTGGCCAATTTGATTTTACCATCAATATCATCGATTTCATCTTCGTTATCCTTATCACGTCCCGTCCATGTTTGCCAAGATCCAGGACCAAACAAAGATAGCAACACTGGCAATAAGAATAAACCATGCATGGCTCCAAAGAATATCACCAAGAAGACCATTTTGAAGAACACCAAGAAAATGTAACTCTGGGCCAAGAGCAAAGCAATAATACCCAAAATAGTGGAACTAGAACCCTGAATAATGGGCAAGCCCAGGGAGTGGAATGCTTCACGAACTCTGGCCTTGGGACTCTTCTTTTTCGAAGACATATACGTGTAACAAATATGGGCTGTAAAGTCCACTGAAAAGCCAATACACATAATCAGATTTATCATAGAAATGGAATCGAGATTTACATCCCACAAGGCCATGTAGCCGGCCACACCCATCTCAATGGATATCACAGAGAAAGCTACCCATAGGGAGCATAATATGTTTGGAATAAATATAAATGAGATGATCATCATAATTATGGCACCAATAACCATGGACTGGACCGAAGTGGGACGCACCAATTCGAATTGATCGAAGAACACAAAATAGGGATGGAATATGGTGGCATTCAGTGGTGAGTCCTTACAGATTTTTCTCAAATCACGAACCATTTCCTTTTCATGATTAGTGTCGGTGATATTGACGGCCTGTATCAACATTCTCGAAGCCAAGATCTTGGTGTTATTCTCATTGAATTTAACATCTAAGGAGAATGGGTTGCCAGGAAATAGCCAATGTTCTTTGACAGCATCAATGAAATCTTGTTCTGTGTCCAAAGTGAGATTCAAATAATCATTATTGCGATCAACAAAAGAAACGAAAGAACGAAGCCATGACTCAGTATACAACGAAGAGGTAACATAAGAGGTATTTTCCAAATTACGGGTAAGTTCTTCAATTTCATCTTGAACCATGGGGATCGGAATAATTCAAGTCTCCTGTTATAATAACCTGTATGGAAAAGTAAGAAAATGGATATTAAAATCCCTCTCTAAATGATAATGAATATTCCAAGTTGTCTACATACTTGCATACGATAGGGAAATTCCCGATAATATTCATCTTCTCGATCGAAAAATTCCACAGAATAAGAATCCGATCTGGAAAGTTTACGCCTTTCGAGACCCTCTTTTATTTGGGTAATGCCATAACAAGCGCCAGCAAGGTAAGCTCCAAAAATGAGAATAATCAATAATTTGCACCATTTATTGTTTATAATGGCCGATAGGTTATCCTTGAAGAATTTCATCAAAACATGATCTTTATTATCGATGGGATTGTCAGGATCCTCACGGTTAATGCCACCGGACATAATGGCTCTATAGAAAATGTTGCGTTTTTCTGTAATGGGAAAAGAGAAATTAAATAACAGAAGAATCAAATTTAATTGAATTCTATTCATGTCACATTGAGCAGAAAACAGATCTACTTGATAGTAAATCTATGTAGGAAATTGAATGTTGCTATGCATAGGAATTTCAAAAGCATTATCAGTGCTGTTGTTTCTTTGTTCGCCGTAGATAGAGTTGTCTTCTTATGTAAAATCAGTTTTTAATTTGTCCTTAATTTGTTTTCTTTCTTCTAACCGAATTTTTCAGCTCTTTTTAAATGTAAATTGATCGATTTGTATGGTAATTCAAGTTCTCAGAAGAGAAATTCAGTGTAATGTAGACGAACAACAGCCCTGTTTATTTTACAGGAGGCGTCTATACATTTCTTGGTGTATGCTTTTATGTGTCAATGTTATATTGCCTCTTTGCTCTCCCGTTATTGTCACTCCTTGTCTTGTTTATCTAGACTTTATCTAGTTTTGTCTCTCAGAGAGAAAGTCTAAAGGTTGAAGAAAACAAATTCGGGTCCTCCCGTAAAATGTAATAACAGAGAGAATATGTAGAGATAGGTGACATGAATGCAATGCAATTATATTATAACTGTTATACGTATCATATTCAGGGATCAAAAACTACAAGTTTTTTTGAGACCGTCCTGAGTTAATTTCATTTGTTATCAAATGCGTACTTGCTTACCTTTAATAGCTACGGACAAAGGTTTTACTCTACAACCAAAAACAGCATGACGATTTTGTTGTTCTCTATAGCCCGAAATTGCCATACAAGCAGCAAAAAAGGTAACATGCCACAGGAAAGTAAAACATACAGCCAATACCGAATATTTACAAAAGATTTGTACCGATCGGAAGGGACTTATGACACCAATCCAAAATGAAATCAAATCAGTCAATGATGTTATCGTAATGGAAACAGCAGCCTCAGACATCATATGAGCCATACGATCGGGTACTGACATTTTCAAAGAAGTTCTACGCCAGGCAGCCAACATAACAAAGGTATCATCAATACCAATGCCTGGAAAATGAATAAAAATTAGATTAAATAGCTGCAAAATGAATTATCTCCTCGCTTTCTTACCAATCATTAGGAAAGGAGCTGCCAAATTAATGCCAATAAATTCAATACCCAAATACATGGCCAAACCAAAGGCAGCACAAGTGGCCATTACAGCTGAAATGTTACCCATCAAACCCAGCCATGGTTTTGAACGGACAGCATCACCCATCATACAGGTTATCACACTAAAGAGAGCCATTAGTATAAAGGTTGAACTAAAATAGGGTACTACAGTCTGGGTATTCTTCTCCAATTCATGGTCCAAGGTTCTGGAGGCAAAATAGGCTACTGAGATGTGTTTAAATAAACCCGAATTTTCAGCTTCACCCACAACTCTCAAAAAGGTTTCTTCCCATTCGGCACCTCTGAAAATTTATAAAAATTAAAATTTCTGTAGATGAAATGTGTGTTGTTTTGAATTCTACCTTTCATCTTGCCGTTTGGTATCGGCAGTTACAAAATACACCAATTGTATAGCCGGTACTGTGATAATTATATTATCCTCGGTAACTTTGGTTCCGCCAAAAAATACAGGAAAGGCATGGGCATCCCAGGTCACTGGGTTGAACATCAAAGGGAATGTCAAATTCAATTCTCCTGATTCAATCTGCAAAATTTTTATTATTTATTACAAATAAAAATAAATTTTAATTTATTTTTAGCTAAAATTTACATCATCCATTATATAATCCAAATTTAAAACATCATTTTCAAAGCATTCATTTTCCCATCTGGCACAAGCATCCTTATATGTGAAAGTCTCTCCATCATAGGTGACTGTTGCATTTTGTATGATGTTATCCAATTGCCGTAATTCTTTGAAGATTTCTCGCCTAATCATGTTGTCATCTCCATCTTTTGGTATAACAATTACTCGACCAAAACGTCCTAAATGACATAAAATAAATATGAATTTAAAAAATTAATTAGTTAATTAGTGAATAATAAACGGTATGTGTTTTGAATGCCCATTAACACTAGACCACAAAATTTTGTCGAAAAATTTATTTTAATATATATATATATATATATATATATATATATATATATATATATATATATATATATATATATATATATATATATATATATATATATATATATATATATATATATATATATATACATATATATATATATATATATATATATATATATATATATATATATATATATATATATATATATATATATATATATATATATATATATATATATATATATATATATATATATATATATATATATATATATATATATATATATATATATTGGTAGCAATTCTTTAAGGTTTTCAAATTTTGGAAAAATTGATTTTATGAATTTTTGCCATTTTGTTTAATTATTTTGAATTTAAACATTTCGATTTATGCAATTTTTATCATTAATTAAAAACCTTCTAGACGTTTTGACGATGTTTGGGAACTATAGATATAATTATGAAAAATCTTTAGCGTTTTGACGATGTTTGGGAACTATAGATATAATTACGAAAAATCTTTAACGTTAAAACTAATTCTGTGCCATTCAGAGCATGGGAGCCACCGTGGTGCAATGGTTAGCATGCACGCCTTGCACACACAAGGTCGTGGGTTCGATTCCTGCTTCGACCGAACACCAAAAAGTTTTCCAGCAGTGGATTATCCCACCTCAGTAATGCTGGTGACATTTCTGAGGGTTTCAAAGCTTCTCTAAGTGGTTTCACTGCAATGTGGAACGCCGTTCGGACTCGGCTATAAAAAGGAGGTCCCTTGTCATTGAGCTTAACATGGAATCGGGCAGCACCCAGTGATAAGAGAGAAGTTCACCAATGTGGTATAACAATGGACTGAATAGTCTAAGTGAGCCTGATACATCGGGCTGCCACCTAACCTAACCTAACCTTCAGAGCATAAATTTAATTCTAAAATTTTATATAAAAAAATCGCAATTGATATCTAACTCCTTATGAATCAAATCAGGGCTGCCATATGCCAATTTCAATCACAATAACAAACGTTACTTCGCTTAAAATGCTCTAGTTCATAAACGAATTATCCAACATGTGTTAAATCTATGCACGCATACTACTACAAATTCACAGAATCTTTAATATTGTTGTTTACATTTTATTTTCATACTTTTTTCCAATGAAATGTAAAAATTACATTCTGCAGTAAGGTCCACATAATTTTTACAAAATTTTTAGTTAATATGCAAAATATTATAAATTTGATTTTCATTTAATATTTTTCGTAAAAGTGAACCTGTATGTGTAATGGTGTTAATAAGAGCAAATGAGCTCATACTAAATGTGTTAAGGAATTGAGTACATTCTGCATTGATTGCTTCATATATCAATGCATACGTGACATTTTATTGAAAAGATACTCTCTTTTTCTCCTCTTCTCCTCTCCGCCTAATACTCAATCCTTTGTATCCCCATATACATATATAAATATTGCATGCTCTTTTGTTCAATTATTTGAGGAAATCATAAAAAAATATATTACGATTTTGTTTTCTTTCTTTCCCATGTGGTTAGTTGCCCCCGTATTTGCTATATTAAAAAATTGCAAAACAATAGAATTGCTTTTCGTTGAAGAATTATGGCGGTAATAACTGTCGCTGTCTGGAGAATGGGGAAAAAGAGAAAGAGAGAGAGCAAATTATGTTTCATATTTTTCAATATGAATAATGACTGTAAAGTTTTTGCCACCAAATATAAAATCTTAGTTAAAAGAGAGTGGTAATTGCCAAAGGGGGAAGGGGGGCCTTAATGAAGATAGTAAATTTGTGTGAAAGATTGTATAGAAGAAATGCTTATTAAATGTTTATGAAATATACTAACAATACATCGGGGAAGTATGAAAAAAAAAATAAACATGATACACCGAAAAAAAAATTAATACGATTTTTTATTCTATGGAAATATAAAGAAAGTCGGCCATTTTTACTTTAAAAAAATTGAAGTTAGTATAAAATATGAAGTTATTTTACAAAAGTTTTAGAAATAAGTTTTAGAAACCATCTTGCAGTCTATAGGGCTTTGCCCAAATAAATTTGACAAACATTATTTTCCTCTGTTGGTTAAGCTACATTTGTAGTTTAGTCAATATATGGTTTTAAGCTGAAATAAAAAAACAACAACAATATTGGGAAATGTTTATATTTCATAATTAAAAAAAAATAATAAAAAACAAATACTAAAATGATTATAAAATTGCAAATGAAACTCGATTTTCGTATGTTTTTTAATCTGTCGATTTAATTATTATCTGGGGCCTAAATATAGAAGCAATGAAAATGATGCAAAAAAGGAATAATTCCAGGCCCATTTAAATTTTTTTTGGAGATGATCTTAATTTACACTACTTCCGAAGTCCTTCTTATATTTCGAAGCATTGTGTGGTCAAGGTAGAATAGCCCCTACACGGAAAAAATATTGTAGTAAGCACATAGGTTTCTTGTCGCTAAAATAAGAATAGGATTTTTGTGTAGCAACAACAAAAACAACAATTTTTTTATGTTAGCCTGATACCAATGCAGTTTAGTTTAATTTTTTTACTTTCGACCCTCCAAAGTTTCAGACGAAAGTGGGTAATTCAAATCAAAATGACGTGTAATTTCATTTTCGATCCAAAACGCATTTTATTCAATTGGGAAATGATAAATTTATGTTATACTAATTCAACCATTTTGTGAATTTTTATTTTATACTAATTTTGAATAAGAAACTAAACTCACTTTTGATTCAAGTTTTTGTTCACGATGCAAATTATAACGTCTTGAAATAAGCCGTAGTCAAAATGACGAAGGATGACGTTAAGGATGACTTTCCAGGGTTAATAATAGAGTGAACAATAGATTCGATTATTTCCATGGAATCAGACACTCTCCATATAACATTCATATCTGAATGTAGAAAGATAACCACATACTTGTTTAAAATATTCACAGAGTGAATAGATTTTGAGTTTCCACAATAGAATCAGCAGTTGAAACGGAATAGAAATATTTAAAATAACAGATCAAGGGAGCGTATGATTGTTATTAATTATATAGTGTTTTCTTAAATTTAATATATTTACTTTCTAGTTTAAGAATTTTAAAGCCATTTATTCACGAGCTATGAATTTGAACTTTTTATATTTATTAAAATTTTTAATACATTGCGCCTATATTCTCTATAAAAAATTTGTGAAAATATATATCAGATATAAAGTAATATCTTCAATAGAGTTTGCCGCATTAATTATTATTATAAATATAAGCAATGTATAGAAAAACTTCAATGGGTATGAAAGCCTTATAGATCATTCATTAAACTCGATCATGGGAGCGTATGATTGTTATTATTTATATTGTAGTCTTCCTAAATGGTATACAATTACCAAAATATGAAGAATTTTAATGAATTTTATGGCGCCCATGAAAGCTAAATATTCAAACTAATTTTCCTTTAATAAATCTATTAAAATGGTTTTCTGCAATGAAACTACAAGCTGTACAAATAGTTCATTAAAATCTTTACATTTGCAGGGCAAACTAAAATTTTCCACATCATTAACTTTACGATTTTCTTCTTCAAAACAAAAAAAAAAAAGATTGTCCATCAAAACAAAAAACATTGTCCACTAACTCTAATGACTGCGACAAACCTTGTGATGAACTCCACATATAACCTTTCTTAAGTAACTAGACCAATAAAATAGGTGAAGGTTATAAAGTTTTGGAGGGGTTAAGCCAGCATAAACAGAAAGGCCAATAAACAAAAAAGAAAAACATTACCCTCACAAATTTAGATGAGTCATTGGCCATATAATTTAGAAAAACAAATGTATTCCATGAAGACAAATGTATTCCACGACTTGTCCATGCATTCTTTTGTACTTTTTGTTGTTTATTTAATAAAAACTGATTTCTGAATCTGCTTCAATTGAAAACAATCCAAAAATGCGCTTCAGCCTTATACAGTTCAGCTCATAAGATTCCAAAATGCATTGAAAACTATCTTTCATATTCCCCGAAAAAAAAAACAGATGGGTGTGGGAATGCCAGATCTAACAAGTAATCGAGCTTCATATAAAATAAAAACAGAGACATTTAGGCAAAACGCCTAAAAATAAGGAAAATTACTGAGAAAAATATGAGTGTCTTCAATCTAACGCCTGGCCTAGGCCTAAGAAGATAAGTTTTTTGTTTGCAATTTTTTTTCGTTCTTTCTTGCAAACATGTGACCAAATCTCCATGTGAGTACATTAGTAAACCATACTATAGGAGGGATTTTGTTTAATATGCAAGTTGTTGTTATTTTTGAGAATTAGTTCATCATCCTCACTTTTGCTTTGTCCCGTTCATTTGAAAGCACTTGCCTCCAGCTTCCCAAGGAGATGGGGATTATGAATTTCATCGTTGTTGAAGACCACATAGATCGCAGTTATGGCTGACTACGATTCAATTCTTTTGGCGTTTTTTTTATCTCAATTGAATTTCTTTTTGCGCCGCCACTTAAGAATGTGCGAGAGAAAGATGTTGACGGTGATGATGATGATGATGATGACGATAATTTTATGCATCTGCAAAATAAGTTTGTTCTTCGTTCTTCCTCCACCTGCTAGTCTGAGCTCTGTATATACCTTCAAGTTACGATTAAGTGACGTACAATGGAATGGAAATCAGAAAGTCAACGAAAACCAAGTCAAATGAACTACAATAGAAAGATGCTTCCAGACGTTTCAACGATTTTTCTAAAGATTTCCAAAGATTTACTCTAATACAATAATGAAGTGAATCTTAGTTAAAAGTGGAGACAATGAGAAAGACGAAGAGTGTCTTCAAGGCCCTCTAGATGAAATTGAATTTTGGAAAATTCGAAGATGAATAAAATGTAAAATGAATATATCGTAAATATCGACATTTTGGAAATTCAAAATAGATTTTAAAAATACTTTAATCGTAATGGACTAAATTGTCTAAATGAGCCTGATATAAAAGGGGTTGTGGCTATAATAAGACCTAAGCTAACCTAACACGTTCGAAGGTGGATTTCATTCAGATTATCAGAGAAAGTTAGGAAGGCTTACAAAATTTGCGATATTTCCTTAATTAGGGGCCTTCGTTTTCACGTCCGCCAATTTTTTAAGCCTTTGTAGATTATATGGCATATTTCAATGGATTGTGTAAAACCAAACTCTTAATTTTTATGGCTGTCAAAAGCTATTTGGATCATAATTATCTTCTATGCCTCTTCGTTCAGCCCAATGATAAGAAGTGTCATAGGAAGCTACGCTAAAATTTTAAGAGAGCATTGTCAAAATGATGTCTCTTCGTTCACCCAATGATAAGTAATGCCATAGGAGGCTACTCTACAATTTTAAGAGAGCATTTAGTAGGTTTCAATGGAAAAATTGTTCCAAGTAAAGTAGAAGATGTTTTGTTTGAGTTTGAGCTTCACCAACACAATTAAAAACTAAAACAATCACTAAATTTAGATTTCACATTCACATATAACATTATTTAATTTAAATTTATAATCTACCATAACATTCATTTTCTCCTTACTGAATTTTGAAATTTCTCTCATTTACTACTTTTGCTACGAGTAAAGGAGCACAACTAATAATGAGTATCATTTCTAAAGATATACAAGTAAGTCAACACAGAGAGAGAGAGTGTGTAGAGTAAAGTAGAGAATAGCATAGTAGAGCAGATTAGAGTATCAGTTATATCACTTCAGTTTACAACAGCTCTTTCCCTATAACATATGACTTTATATTCAATTCAAAGGCCTTAATATGCTAGAGCCTGTATGAATTCCCAAATAACATTTGCCTCTTTAGTAGACATACATACATTATTACGATCATCATGACTGACACCACAGATCTCCAATGAATGGCCAGAGGGCATAAACACACACGTCTATGTATATGTTTGTGTGTGTATTCCTATTTCTGCATACCGAGAAGAATTATTCTCTTTAGATCCATATTTAAATTTACAGTTTACTAAATTGAATTAAACCGCGGTCTTATTACGAAAATTAAAATAAACACATTCCCATATGCAAATGCCTATGGTCGATGGTCATTTTCAACTAAATGGCGGGTGCGAAAGAAAACAACAACATAAACAGAAGAACGCCGAGAAAACGGTAAGGAGAAAGCAATGTCACTTCTACAAAGCCGGTACCAAATAAAATCATTAACGAATCAAAACGAAGAAGAAGAAGACGTTGAGAATTAAAAAAAAAAACGTAAAACCCGCCTTTTTGCGTATGAGAGTATAGATCTTAAGTGAAATTGCCATAACAAATGAAACTCAAACGCACTTTGGTCAATTGGTGTGTTCTTTATTCAAAAGTACATAGAGTCAATTTACAGACTTGATTTAAAATTAAATTTGAATTTTGTCTCGGTATTTTTTATTTTTCCATTCACACTTACCTGGTCTAGTTATACGGCCCACATTAAATCGATGTGTGTAATTGACCTTAAAATACTGTTCGACTATTGCTCTTTCAGCCTTTCCCTCTCCATTGACTGGTGAAAATAGATATTCAGGATCTATTTGATATTTTAACTGTTGGTAACTGTAATGAAATACAAAAAAAAAAAACAATAAAAACTTAATAATATAAATACAAAATATAATAAAATTAATTTTTATCAGCTCAACATTCAAAATTTTCTCAGATTAGATGTGCACGCATATGAAGAGTTATGAGAAGAGATAACGTGCAATATGAGAAGAGACTACCAAAAATGGTAAATTTTTTATTGTTTGATAGATCGGAAGAATTCTTGATGGTTTGGTAGAATTTTCAAAATATTCCTCTCCAATTAAGAATTACTTTTTTATAGAACTAAAATGCTGAAAAAATTTTCTATTAAGTTTGGAGAAAATTTTCTATAAAAATAAAATTAAAAATAAATAAAATTTTGAGAAAATTTTCTATGGAAATAAAATGTTGAGAAATTTTTCTATAGAAATAAAATTTTGAGAAAATTTTCTATAGCAAAAAAAATTGTGAGAAAATTTTCTATAGAAATAAAATTTTTATAGAAATAAAATTTTGAAAAAATTTTCTATAGAAATAAAATTTTGACAAAATTTTCTACAGAAATAAAATTTTGACAAAATTTTCTATAGAAATAACATTTTGAGAACATTTCCTATAGAAATAAAATTTTGAGAAAATTTTCTATAGAAATAAAATTTTGACAAAATTTTCTATAGAAATAAAATGTTGACAAAATTTTCTATATAAATAAAATTTTGAGAAAATTTCCTATAGAAATAAAATTTTGACAAAATTTTCTATAGAAATAAAATTTTGAAAAAATTTTCTATACAAATAAAATTTTGAGAAAATTTTCTATAGAAATAAAATTTTGACAAAATTTTCTATAGAAATAAAATTTTGAGAAAATTTTCTATAGAAATAAAATTTTGACAAAATTTTCAAAAAAAATAAAATTTTGACAAAAATTTTTATAGAAATAAAAGTTTGAGAAAATTTTCTATAGAAATACAATTTTGAAAAATATTTCTATGGAAATAAAATGTTGAGAAATTTTTCTAAAGAAATAAAATTTTGAGAAAATTTTCTATACAAATAAAATTTTGAGAAAATTTTCTATAGAAATAACATTTTGACAAAATTTTCTATAGAAATAAAATTTTGACAAAATTTTCTATAGTAATAAAATTTTGAGAAAATTTTCTAGAGAAATAAAATTTTGAAAAAAGTTTCCTATAGAAATAAAATTTTGAGAAAATTTTCTATAGAAATAAAATTTTGAGAAAATTTTTTATAGAAACCTTTTATACAAATAAATTTTCTATAGAAATAAAATTTTGACAAAATTTTCTATAGAAATACAATTTTGACAAAATTTTCTATGGAAATAAAATTTTGAGAACACTTTCTACAGAAATAAAATTTTCCATAGAAATAAAATTTAGCAAAATAAGATGTTTTTGATTTACAATTAATTATTAGTCGAGCTTTATGGACAATAGGGTCATTGAAAAGAAAACGCCAGATACAAATCTGAATAGTCTAAGTGAATAGTGGACTGAATAGTCTAAGTGAGCCTGAAAATAAATCAGAGAAATGCGTCTTCTATGCTAAGCAAAATACGGATTCGTATTTTAAAGACATGAAATCTTTCGTCTCACGACAATATTTTTTAAATTTAATATTTTTAGTGCATGTAATTATTACTAAGTTTGATTTCTTTTTGAATATGCACCCATTTATTCACCTCCATTTAAGAAATTCCCCATAATTTCAGTTTTAATGTAATAATTTTAAATAAAACTATTTTCAACTTACCCCGTTATACACAAAAGAGTTAATAATGTTGGCACTATTATAAAATAACCCGGATGTTTGGCAATGAATTTTCCCAAATAGAAAAATGTTTTGTTTAAAGTTTTGTCCACACAAGAAATGCCACAAGTCATCTGTAAAGAAAAATATACAAAAAATTAAACAACTTGCAATTAAAGTAAGGAAAACACATAAAAAATATTTCTTTATTTTTATATAAAAAAAAAAACAGCGAAAAACCTTGCATTGCAATTTCATTTCATTAATGACTTGTAACATTAAGATTAAGAGATTTGCTGCACCACTAAAGTTTTTTTCAACGAATGTTAATGTTATGCTGTATTTTGACATTTGCCCCCACCTCGCTGCTACCCATATTACAGAGCTGTCACATGGGGCTCTGTGCTTAAGGGTTCCATTTACTTTGTATGTATTTTCAATGGTTGTTTATGTTTTTTTTGTCATACATATGCAAGCCATTTGGACATGTGTCTGATGTATATGAGAAAAATAAATCCGTAACATATAAAAAACTCGAACAATTGTATTAAAAGTTTATTGTAAATGCTGGTTACATTATAAACCTACATTTTATTCATTTTGAAATTGAGTTAAAGGGGACTAGGTTTAAATTGGAAAAAGGCTCCACTTTTCCAAAATATATAATATTTAAAAATTTTGGAAATAGACAAAGATTATTAAATTTTTGTATTCTCTAAATTAAAATAATGATTTTGTTTACTTTTCACCACCATAAACTAATGCTAAATCTAACTTAGTTTCTATTAAATCAAACAAAATCATATATAATTTTTATTTTTCTACAATTGGCGCCATATCATAAAATAATTCAAGATTGTTTTTTTGTAGATAATTTTCGTTAAACCTTTTTTTTTTTGAAATATTTACAATCATCCGGATTTTGATTTTATACAAAATCATGCTAAGCTATAGTGCATAGACCTTTTCAACTAAATATTTTAAACTTAGTTATTTATTTATTTAAAGTCATGTTTATCACATACAAAAAGGGGATTAATAAATGAAAATGAAATTGCTGCTGCATGCACCTCAATATAGACGACTACACCCCTTTATGGAGACCATTACGTTGGCGAATAGGTGGACGTTTAATAAATCGTATGGAATGATTGTTTTGTTTTTTCAGTTTTATAATTGTGTTAAAAACAAATTCAAATCATTTTGGGTGACAAGTGATTTGTATTTAAAGCAACCACCCCGCCCTGCCCCTCTTTTCTAATAATGTAAGGCAAGGTTAATGACTGCGGCCGAATTAAATGAAAACTTTAATAAGCGTAGGGTAATAAAAAAATGCATTGATTTCTAGAAAACAAATGCTCTTAACCGCAAACATAATAAGATTTTAGTATTCAGCCAGTCAATAGCTAATAAAATTGGGAATATTGGCTAGATATTATTACCATTTATTTAAGAAACATTTTACAAATTTTAACAATAAGAATTTTATTGCCTCCTCTTTTGTTAAATTTTATTATTAATTTACCCGGCAGCCATAAAAAATATAACAATTTAACAGAAAGAAAATAATTACAGCTACAAATGGAGCTAGAGCTCTGCATAAATAACTTTTAAATGGTAGCTAATCCCCTGAGAAATGCATTTCTAATTTCTAACTTTGTAAAATATTAATTAAATCAGGTACCCAGCAAAAAATATTGAAAGTTCTTCTAAAGGCATGACTTCAAAAGCACTTCCAAAAATATTCTCCCAAAAAATGTTTTATATTTTAACTATACAGGATGTTCTTTAAATTCAATTTTGTATTACTTGCCTCGTTCACATTTTTAATGGGTAATTTTAACTTTTTTATTTCAAATAGGTTAAAAACAGAGTAAGAATTAATAAAATGTTAGAAATTATTCAAATTTTTGCCGAAAAAATCCATTCTAGAAAAATTGAGAATTTTTGAAAATATTTGGAAGTTCTTCTGAAGGTACAACTTTAAAAGCACTTCCAAAAATGTCTTCCCAAAGATGTTCTTTATTTTAAGTACATAGGAAGTTAATTTTAGTCAATTTTTTATAACTAGCTTTTTTCATAGTTTTAATGGGAAATTTTAAGTTGTTTTGTTTTTAAAAGCTTAAAAACAGATTTAGAATTAATAAGTAACAAAGTCGGGCGGGGCCGACTATATTATACCCTGCACCACTTTGTAGATCTAAATTTTCGATATCATATCACATCCGTGAAATGTGTTGAGGGCTATATGTAAAGGCTTGTCCCAAATACATACATTTAAATATCACTCGATCTGGACAGAATTTGATAGACTTCTACAAAATCTATAGACTCAAAATTTAAGTCGGCTACTACACTAGGGTGGAACACAATGTTAGTAAAAAAAATATGGGAAACATTTAAATCGGAAGCAATTTTAAGGAAACTTCGCAAAAGTTTATTTATGATTTATCGCTCGATATATATGTATTAGAAGTTTAGGAAAATTAGAGTCATTTTTACAACTTTTCGACTTAGCAGTGGCGAATTTACAAGGAAACTGTTGGTATTTTGACCATTTTTGTCGAAATCAGAAAAACATATATATGGGAGCTATATCTAAATCTGAACCGATTTCAACCAAATTTGGCACGCATAGCTACAATGCTAATTCTACTCCCTGTGCAAAATTTCAACTAAATCGGGGTTAAAAATGGCCTCTGAGTGTAAATCGGACGAAAGCTATATATGGGAGGTATATCTAAATCTGAACCGATTTCAACCAAATTTGGCACGCATAGCTACAATGCTAATTCTACTCCCTGTACGAAATTTCAACTAAATCGGAGAAAAAATTGGCCTCTGTGGTCATATGAGTGTAATTCGGGCGAAAGCTACATATGGGAGCTATATCTAAATCTGAACCGATTTCAACCAAATTTGGCACGCATAGCTACAATGCTAATTCTACTCCATGTGCAAAATTCCAACCAAAGTGGGCCAAAACTCTGGCTTTTAGGACCATATTAGTCCATATCGGGCGAAAGATATATATGGGAGCTGTATCTAAATCTGAACCGATTTCAATCAAATTTTGCACACTTGACTATACGACTAAGTGTTATGTTTGTACAAAATTTCAAGCAAATCGGTATAAAACTCTGGCTGCTGGGTCCATATTAGTGCATATTGGGCGAAAGATATATATGGGAGCTATATCTAAATCTGAACCGATTTCTTCCAAAATCAATAAGGTTCTATTTTGACCCAAATTAGGAACATGTGCCAAATTTGAAGGCGATTGGACTTAAATTGCGACCTAGACTTTGATCACAAAAATGTGTTCACAGACAGACGGACAGACGGACATGGTTATATCGACTCAGGGACCCACCCTGAGCATTATTGCCAAAGACACCATGTGTCTATCTCGTCTCCTTCTGGGTGTTACAAAGATATGCACTAACTTATAATATCCTGTTCCACAGTGTGGCGCAGGGTATAATAAAATGGTACAAATTATTTAAATTTTGCCGAAAAAAATGCTGAGGCCATTCCAGAAAAATTGTGAATTTTTGAAAATGTTCGATATCAAACGTCCCAGACAAGCGTTAGAATGCATTAAAAATCATAAAAAATTTTAAAAATTATTTATTTGTCAAAATATCACAAAATTTCTTAATTCACATCCAAAACACTGAATTCGCATCACACCTTATGAAAATGAAATTCAGTGCAACGGATGTTGAAATGGTGGACATCCGTCCTATGACAAGCCCATGTTAAATTCATCGCTTCTGTGCCAATTTTGCACCACTTCCGGATCCATGGCGACGCTTTTTTTGCTGGGTATGTATTAAAAATCATAAAAAATTAGAAAATTTTTTCATTTGGCAAAATATCACACAATTAGTTTAGGTTAGGTTAGGTTATGTGGCAGCCCGATGTATCAGGCTCACTTAGACTATTCAGTCCATTGTGATACCACAGTGGTGAACTTCTCTCTTATCACTGAGTGCTGCCCGATTCCATGTTAAGCTCAATGATAAGGGACCTCCTTTTTATAGCCGAGTCCGAACGGCGTTCCACATTCCAGTGGAACCACTTAGAGAAGCTTTGAAACCCTCAGAAATGTCACCAGCATTACTGAGGTGGGATAATCCACCGCCGAAAAACTTTTTGGTGTTCGGTCGTAGCAGGAATCGAACCCACGACCTTGTGTATGCAAGGCGGGCATGCTAACCATTGCACCACGGTGGCTCCCACACAATTACTTAATTCACATCCAAAACACTGAATTCGGAACTGCAAATTCGGTGCAACGGCTGTGGAAATGGTGGACATCCGTCCTATGACAAACCCATGTTAATTTCATCGCTTCTGCGCCAATTATAAAATAAAAATAAAAGTAAAATACAAATAAAAATAAACTAAAATAATATAAAATAAAATAAAATAAAAATAAATAAAATAAAATAAAATAAAATAAAATAAAATAAAATAAAAATAAAATAAATAAATTTTAAACCAATGAAATCTATAGAATATTTTTTTTTCAGAGCAAATAAATAAACTCTCAGTTCAGTGGAAATAAAATAAAATAAAATAAAATAAAATAATATAATATTCAATTAAAATAAAACTACAACTAAAACTAAAATAAAAATAAATTAATATAAAATAAAATAAAAAAAACAGAATAAAGCAAACAAAAATAAATGTAGGGGTTATTATTCCATGGTTTGGTTTATTTTGGTTTATTTTACACAAAATGGGGATTTTCTATGATTTTTATTACTATTTCAAATTATGAAGTATGGTCAATATTTATATACAAATTTAAAATCATCTCCTAAGTTGATCTAGTCCTAGATGTCCGCCTGTCCACTTGTTGTTTATAATCTAGTACAACCCTTATAAACCATGTCATCTTTTTCCTAATAAGTCTAAATTATTAGAAATGTTTTTATATTAAAATTTTTTTAATAGTTTCTCTGAATTTTCAAGTCACATTAGTTTACTTCATATTAAAATGGATCAAGGTCATTGCCTTTTTTAAAAGTAATAATCATATTAGCAATAACTATATATACTTTTTTTTGAACTGATCTAATGTACATCATCATCATAATGATCATCATCTCTATGCCCTTTTTTTGTTTTTCTTAAAACTCGAACTTTGCATTTTTGTTAGTTAAAACTAAATATAATTTAAGCACGTCATCTCCCTGAACTCGAAACTTAAAACTAATGATGACAATAACAAAATACCAATGAATGGATCATTGCTCTAACAGTCTCGGCCACATAGTCAGTCAGTCAGTCATTTGGCCTGACTGAATTTTTTTATATTTTTTTATATATATCAGCAAATGTAGTTAAGTAGTAGACCCAAGACTAGAGTATGCCAGAGATTTTCAAATAAAAAAATTAAATCAAAAAAAAAAAAAAAATATCAAAATTCAAACATGAACTATAGTCAAGTGGTAAACGCATCAAAAATAACACCAAATGGAAATTGTGACAAAGGCTAAGTCAATAATGATGATCATACTTTTGCTGATGCAGCGGCAAGCAGTGGAAATTGGGGTTATATCAAAAGGGCCCTGAGATGAAATATTTGACCAAGTGGTGATCGATATCCTTCAAACAAGAATTAAATCTTCACTGATGTTTAGGACAAATAATGTGTTAAAGCCTGCTTATAACTGAAATACTGGAGAACATTTGGAGAAAAATTGATTCCTCTTGTTCAATAATCCTTCAATGGGCATGGCCACTCACGTTTCATGTCTTCAATTAAAACAAAACTGTTTCTCCGGACTGATGGCTTGAAAAGCTAAATCAAGCGCATAGTTTGGTCTTTGGATGGTCACATTGTTAAGGCCTTCGTTTTCTAAGGCCTTTATAATAGTCAAACTTTGGACTCTAACCAAGCACACTTATACTCTAGACAGTTTGAACATCAAAACTCAATTATGTGAGCACACTTTACACAATTGGCTATGGTCATTTTAATGATATGGACCAATACTTGATGTTGATGCATTTTTAGTGAATAGTATCTATGGGCGCCTTTCATAAAATCAACAGAAATAAAATCGAAAGTCAAAGCAAATCAAAGTATTTTTTAATTTAAAGAAGAAAAAACGCCAAATCATCAATCAGCAAAACCAACCGCCAGTTTATGCATCTGCCCATTCATTTATGCATCTGCCCCAGGCCAAAGTAATTCTCCTCCCCACCAGGCCAAATATTCACTTGACATGCCTATGAGTTTTAAGGTAGACATCCCATAGCGAGAGTCTAATTTTCATTAACAACATCACCAACTACTTGAGATTACCTTTAGATTTGATAATGAACTTTGTTGCTTTGGTGCTTGCGACACTTTTTTTCATTTTGATACTTTTTTGACAATTTTATTGTAAACGTTTTGGCTATTTATGGTGTGTCTTCAAGTCTTGTTGATGGATGGATGGATGCTTATGTTATTTGGTCTCCTCCAATTGGGTTTTAGGTTTAACGATGTTGAAAATAAGCAAATTAAATGGAAACAGACAAGAGTTTCATCATTACACACTGTTGGCTGCTTCATTCGTTCGTTCATTCATTCATTCATGGCTAATGAGTATTTCTACGCAACTGACATTCGAAGAGCTTCGGTCGCTTTTGGCCACCGTGTCAAAGTGATGATGCTAATTAAAATGAACATTCGCTAAGGTGTCGGAGCGGGATGGTGATGCTTATGATTTGAAACTTCATTGTTGTGTTACAAGCCAACCATCCAATGGGTATAATAAATTAATAAAGTTTATGATCCGTAATTTGTTTGGAGTTTGCTATGATGGTTTATAGTCTAAACTAGTTTATGATTAGAGCTTGGTTGACACTCGTTTATTGTTTTCGATTGCGTTTTCCAATAAAATTTGCAGTATTTTGAACTTTGTATTTGATTTCTGTAGTTTTCATTGCCTATGAAGTTTTTTCGTGTGTGTGTGTGTTTTTTTTTCTTTTTGCCATATTCATTTATTAATGACGCAATAGGGGTCTACTCATAGGTTTGACCTTTGATGTTAGCCCAGCACGTTTGGTTTACTTGAATAATTTAGATTTTTTGGATTTGTTTTGATGCAAGACATATGACTCTGTGGCTTTGAACTTGTCAGAGTTTCTTGACCCAAATTTTTGTAACGAAATGATGAAATTTTGTTTCCAAGAATATCGGAAATTTATTTAAAGAGTATTTTAAAATCTTCTTATAAATGAAACTGGAAACTGTTAATAACGATATAAGAGAGTTATATTATAGGAAAATTATCGCGACTTAGCTTGAAGCACATTGTTTATATTTTTATAACTTTCTGTTTTTTTGTAACATACCACAAATCATTAATTTATATAAGTATACTGAAGTTCCCATTGATATATTTTTAATTGAAAAATAATTTAACTAAGTTAATACTGAAAAAGTAAATATGATTAGCCTTATTATTTGTCATTTAATAAGACTGATTTATTTATTTTTTTTTTAAGAAAAGTAAATGCGATATTTTGTGTAGCCCTTATGTCTGCGTAGCTCAAATTTTAAGCTTTTATAAAGGTCAAAGTTGGGATAGAACCTAGCATTGGTAGAAACGTAAAGTTCCCAAAGTTTTGGCTTACGCTAAATAAACTAAATGCACTTTTACAAAACAGAAATACTCCGCATTACTGTGAGGTTCAAATACTATTGAAAATGAACTCATAAACCTATGCATGTATTTCAGATAAGCTTGCTATTCCGCCGCACAATTTAATCTAATGCTCTAAATCCCTGAAAAACGGCCGCAATTAAAGAAAATGAAAGTTCTAACGCACGAAGGCAATACCTCCTGTCACAAATCAGAGTAAAATTAAATAAAACGAAAAATTCGAAAAATAATTGTATAATTAGATGTAATGCATTTGGACGTCAATTGCCTGTTTCGGTATCAGGCTAACATGAAATAAAAATTCTATGTACATTGTACTTTTCGAAATCAAGAAAATACATAATTACACAATTTCACTATTTCTAGGGAATGGTTGGTGTAAACTACAAAATAAAAACAGAAGACTTAAGCAACAAACTCAAATTCTATTCTCTCACCACACGGAGTGTACAATGTCTTTACCATTTTTTTGTAACATACCACAAAGCATTAATTGATATAAGTATACAGAAGTTCCCATTGATATATTTTTAATTGAAAAATAATTTAACTAATAATGAAAAAGTAAATAAGATTAGCCTTATTATTTGTCATTTAATAAGACTGATTTATTTATTTTTTTTTAAGAAAAGTAAATGCGATATTTTTGTAGCCCTTATGCCTGCGTAGTTCAAATTTTAAGCTTTTATAAAGGTCAAAGTTGGGATAGAATTTGGCAACACATAGGGTTGGGTAACCTAGCATTGGTAGAAACGTAAAGTTCCCAAAGTTTTGGCTTACGCTAAATAAACTAAATGCATTTTTACAACACAGAAATACTCCGCATTACTGTGAGGTTCAAATACTATTGAAAATGAACTCATAAACCTATGCATGTATTTCAGATAAGCTTGCTATTCCGCCGCACAATTTAATCTAATGCTCTAAATCCCTGAAAAACGGCCGCAATTAAAGAAAATGAAAGTTCTAACGCACGAAAACAATACCTCCTGTCACAAATCATAGTAAAATTAAATAAAACGAAAAAATTCTATGTACATTGTACTTTTCGAAATCAAGAAAATACATAATTACAAAATTTCACCATTTATAGGGAATGGTTGGTGTAAACTACAAAATAAAAACAGAAGACTTAAGCAACAAACTCAAATTCTATTCTCTCACCACACGGAGTGTACAATGTCTTTAGCATTATGTAGAGAAACATTGCTCCTTAAAGGTGTTACATTCCTATGTAACGGTCGCTGTAAATGGACGTAAAGACTTAAACAACAAACTGAATGTTTATTCTTTCACAACATGGAGTGTACAATGTCTGTACCACTCTGTATAGAAACATTGCTCCTTACATTCTTATGTAATGATTACTGTAGACGAAACAAAAGACTTAAGCAACGAACTTATATAAAATAAATACAAAATGTTCTTTACCAATAAAATGGGATATATTATGAGTCTTCATCCTGTTTGTAACACATTGAAATATTTTGTTCGACTAATGCATAGTTTATAGGGTTCTTCAGTGCACCCCCACTATATTTTCTATCCATATTACGTGCAGAAATATATCGTATATATATATATATATATATATATATATATATATATATATATATATATATATATATATATATATATATATATATATATATATATATATATATATATATATATATATATATATATATATATATATATATATATATATATATATATATATATATATATATATATATATATATATATATATATATATATATATATATATATATATATATATATATATATATATATATATATATATATATATATATATATATATATATATATATATACATATATATATATATATATATTAATTTATACATATAAAGGGTGATTCTTTTGAGGTTAGGATTTTCATGCATTAGTATTTGACAGATCACGTGGGATTTCAGACATGGTGTCAAAGAGAAAGATGCTCAGTATGCTTTGACATTTCATCATGAATAGACTTACTAACGAGCAACGCTTGCAAATCATTGAATTTTATTACCAAAATCAGTGTTCGGTTCGAAATGTGTTTATCGACAAATTTTGTTCAGCGATGAGGCTCATTTGTGGTTGAATGGCTACGTAAATAAGCAAAATTGCCGCATTTGGAGTGAAGAGCAACCAGAAGCCGTTCAAGAACTGCCCATGCATCCCGAAAAATGCACTGTTTGGTGTGGTTTGTACGCTGGTGGAATCATTGGACCGTATTTTTTCAAAGATGCTGTTGGACGCAACGTTACGGTGAATGGCGATCGCTATCGTTCGATGCTAACAAACTTTTTGTTGCCAAAAATGGAAGAACTGAACTTGGTTGACATGTGGTTTCAACAAGATGGCGCTACATGCCACACAGCTCGCGATTCTATGGCCATTTTGAGGGAAAACTTCGGAGAACAATTCATCTCAAGAAATGGACCGGTAAGTTGGCCACCAAGATCATGCGATTTGACGCCTTTAGACTATTTTTTGTGGGGCTACGTCAAGTCTAAAGTCTACAGAAATAAGCCAGCAACTATTCCAGCTTTGGAAGACAACATTTCCGAAGAAATACGGGCTATTCCGGCCGAAATGCTCGAAAAAGTTGCCCAAAATTGGACTTTCCGAATGGACCACCTAAGACGCAGCCGCGGTCAACATTTAAATGAAATTATCTTCAAAAAGTAAATGTCATGGACCAATCTAACGTTTCAAATAAAGAACCGATATATATATATATATATATATATATATATATATATATATATATATATATATATATATATATATATATATATATATATATATATATATATATATATATATATATATATATATATATATATATATATATATATATATATATATATATATATATATCAAAAGAAATTTCGATATTGATTATTAAGTAAGGCATACTTTTGCTCTACCTGCAGTAGAGCTTTTATATAAGCCATGTTTTAATATCATTTAATGTATTAACATAAAATGGTTAAAAAATCAAATTAAATAAAAAAATGTTTGTTAAAAAAATTAAAGGTATCATAAAATCGTCTTAAACATAAAATTTAAATATTTTTCCTTTAGCAAATTTTAATAAAACATTATGAGCCTTAGTAAATATAATGCAAGAAATAAAAGTTTATGATTCACGAAATCAATGTAAATTTCAGAAACATAAATTTCCAATTGTTGCATAACAAAATTTTTGGATTTTTTACCTCTTTAGAATGACTCATCGTTGATGATATTATAACGTCAGATAAACCATCGTTGGATTTTTGCCAAAATATGGTCTTTACTTGACCGTAATAAGTTAAGGTTAATAAGATATCAATGGTACCGAGTATTTCTTTTATTTACATATAAGTGTAAAATTGTTGACTAACCACTTTATAACCATTATAAAAAGACTATATGATTGATTTACCCTTTGAAAGCAAACACAAAACGAATTCACATACATGTGCCAATGAAATTTTGGCAATAACTTAATTACTTTACCTCTAAATAGAGACAGCTACATTACCGTTTTAACAAACAATGGCATTCGCCTCTACAAGAAATTAAATTCAAATTTGATTTCATAATGAGAAGAATAGACTGACATGGCAAATGGTTTTTAAGACTGTCTATAGAAATCAGCTACAATTAAAGTATTGCAAGAAAATAAGAAATAGAACCACTTAAATACTTACATATTAATAAATATTTAAGTGAGGGTAAATTTGTATGTTATTGTTACTATTATATTGTATTTTTTTTTCTTCTAAATATCTGTAATCACGTTTTTGAATAAGTGTTTGAGTGTATGGTTGTCTTTGGCTTTAATAAGTTGGGTCGAGGCTAAACAGCTGACATTCAATGTCTCTGTGACTTAGTCTCTAAAGCTGTAGATGTACAATTGTTTGCTTTGCTTTGGTTTTATTAAAAAGCTTATGTTAGCTAATAGATTCTATCTATATTTTACTTTTTAGTCGTAATAACGTTTAACAGAACTTACACATGGCCATGTTATACAAAGTATGGTTATGGCGATAAACCCCCTAGGGGTGGCATTTACTCTGTCCATTGTGTGGTATATACAAATTAGCTTGGAATTGTTTGCTGATAGTATTGTTCTTTTTTCTATTGTAAGAGTTTGGCCCACAAGTCTACTTTCTATCTATGGTTGATCGTTATATGCTTGAAATGTTTAATGAGAACATTACCATGCCATTTCTTTTTTTTTCTATCAGGCTTGGCTACTTTCTTAATCAAAACTAAAAGCAAAATTTATTACAGTGAAAGAAAACGAACATCGTGGTCGGATGATCGCATAAAATGATCTTAGACAATATACGGTGGTCCATAATTATTCAATAAAATTAAATATTTTTTGATATAATAGATATACTAACAGAAAGTTAGATTCTGAATTTAATTTTTTTTGCTCGTTGGTTGAGATCAATTCATCACTGCTATCCTCTCTTTTTCATTTAACTTTATCATCAGCACATACTAATGCAAATACTCCATAATCATAAAAGTAATGATTATTTTCCCAAAACCGATACAAAAATAATTTATTTCTTCGAAATTTCCGAAATAAATCGATTTGGCAATATAACAGAGAAAAAAATTTCACCAAACTGTTTTCAGTTAAAATTTTAATTGAATTTTCAAAAATATTAAATTAAAACTGTAATTGATATTTTTTTAATTAAAACAATATCAATCACAAGAATTAATAATGTTAATTAATTATTTAATTGGATCAATCAATTTTTTAATTTACTTTGTGATTGATACTATCATTTGTGAGCTTCTGATTATAGATATTTAATTAATCCAGAGGACCAACTGATTATGGGATGATAAAACTCTGCTTACATATACGCCAAATATTGGAAAAAATATCTATAGACTTTTCCATTGATTATAATAGATTTTATACCATTTTGTTCCACTGTAAATATGGTGAGTGCATGCCTAAATCGATGGCTGGGTGACTTTTATATGCAAGTAGTTTTTTTTCTAGTTTGCTAAAAGAGAAATAGGAAATTAGGTCAACGAGAAAGAAAACTATTTTACACACACACATTTGTAAATTTTTAATATGACACGCAAAGTGCCAAATGAATGGCCGGATAAGCGATCATACATTTATGCCGGAATAAACAAGTTTTAGTTACATGCATATTTAATCAATTGCCAAGCCAGGCAAAATACCCAAAGCAAAACAAAAAGAGACAGCAGCAGTGATAGCAAACACTACGCGCGACATATGTATCTTAAAAAGGAATTTTAATTTGAAAATGGGTGAAACTTTTATTTTGAATTCATAAAAAGTAAGCTCACGCATATACAAATTTATGCACGCATACACCCAATTCAAGGTAAAGAACGAACTCATCCATAGACTATAGCAATTTGCATGAAGCAAACAATAAATTTCACTCTCTTCTATAATAAAACCCCACCCACTCTTACAAACAAATAACCCCCCACAAACTATCTCTGATTGTTTCTCACACATTTGAATAACAACAACAACAAATACTCATATGTATTCATAGGCATAAGTTAACTTAGGTTATGATACTTAACATAGAAGAGAAAGAGAGAGTGAAATTAAAAACGACTCTGTTAATTACACTTTGAAAAGATTTAAGACACAAACCCTAAGAATGAAGGTTAACTAAAATTTACCAAAAAACAAACAAAATTGAGTCTTTATTTATTTGTTATACATCAATATTGTCATGGACAAGTATATTAGCCTTGTTGACAAATATCAAAGAAACAAGCAATTTAATCCAAATGACAATAATTCACCAAGCGTTAAATGTGTAAATAATTTGATTAAGAGACTAACGAAGCAGCATTCGTACGGTGTCTTTTTTGTATAACGAGAAATATAGGGAAAATAACATTTGTAATTACTTTTTCGGCGAACCTTGTGTGATGAGGAAGATGACCATGAAAAGGTTCAAATTAAAACAATTTATCGCTATTTCATTTTACCGCTTTTATACGCAAAGATGAAAATGAAACATAATTCTTCATTTTCATCTTGCGTATAAAACCAAAATATTGGGTGATCACTGATGTATATACGAAATTTAATCATATCTACAAACATATTAGGAAAAAAGATTTTCAAAAAAAAGCAGAAAAAACAAGATCAAATCGAAAGTGCTCAATGTGCCACAAATAGCATTTTTTATTGCTGATTCAACTCAATAATAAATATATCTATCTTAAAACCATCACTTAGAATTGTATATTTTCCTATCATATTACTATAATCACTTAGTTGCTTTCGTGCTACAATTTGGTTTTAAAGTAGTCCTCATATAAACATTGGGAAACTAGAAGTCATATGTATGATGTATGATTTATCCTAGAGCCATTTACCCCACAAAAACACTATCACATTTTTGTTTCTTGGATCTGCAATTTGATTCGATTCATATGTATATATAGCACAGTTTCTCTTATATTTAATTTTGTGCCCAAATAGAGGATATTTTTTATTTTTCAAATTTCAGTTTCTTTACTATCAAAAAATTTGGAATGTTAATGATCAATTAATTGACATTCCATTGTCCCCTTCACAAGATTTATTATAAATTATGGAAAAGGAAAATCGTTGAAAGTAAGAGTCATTGAGTTTTCTTCATCAATAAATTGGCGAAATATGACTATACCCATAATTACTTATAAAAATACATTTTTATCAATAAATATTGAAGATATTTTTGTTTTCATGTATCAAGTCTTTAAAGACTTGATACTTCCCAATTAAGAGGCCAAATGCGAAGCTTAAGCAATTCAATTAACAAAAGACTTAAGCAACAAACGTGAAAGTGAAGATAGGTCGTGAATAACAAAAAAGAAAGAAGAGAAAAACTATTTGAGTTTGAGTGAATGTACAAACGAATCGCTTAAAGTTTCGAGGATGAAAAGTTGGAATACAATAAAAGACATAAATCGAATTTGCAAAAAAAAAAACCTAAATCATTTTTATATGAATAAAATCACCTCTCGACAAAAAACTTTTAAATTTCCCTAATTTTCATTGTTGAGTTATTTGTTTTCATATCAAATTAAAGAGGTTACCTTATTCTACCTTATTGTTTCTTTCTCCACTAATCTTCTTCATATTGGTATTCATATAAAAAAATTGACAAAGGTCATTTATTATAAAATACCGTAGAGAAAGAGGTATTCATATAAAATTTTCACTTTCTTTTGAAAGTTCACGAAAAAGAAGCCGTAAACTGGAAATCGGCGGTTAATAAACGATAAACGCCACCGCCATCATCACCACCACTCCCAAAAAAACAAAAGACCTAAGAAACAAACTTGAAAAAGACCCAAACACACAAACTTAACAAAGACCTAAGACACAAACTTGAAACACCCCAATAAGGCTGGCTGGCAGGCAGGCAGGCAGGTCATGATATTGTCTTACATTTCTTGGCTTAGGTTTTGCTTTATGGTAGCCAAGAAAAAAATTGAATGCCTCTATTAAGCCAATGTAACTAAGTTTCTTTTTTATTTATTATCTCTATAAATTAATTTGAGTTAAATCTGAATCATCGATTTTGAGGAATTTTATTGTTAGCTAGCCCAGTATTTAATTTAAATATATTTAAAAAAATTAGACTTAAATACCTGAAGGTGGCATGACAACACAATCAAACACACATTTATGAAACACACAAAAATATCCGCACACATATGCATACAAAATAAATGCCTCAAGGTAATGTCAAGTGGACGTAACAGTTTAATATTTCGATCAGGTATATTTGCCAGTACACCTCCTATTGGATCAATGACGTTTATTTTTCAAATTAAATAAAAACAAACGCACATCAACTAATGAGCGTATAGTGGTGTAGGTATACATACATACATGTGCTAAAGTTTACCCATGCGTACATGTATATTTATGCATTAACAACGGTTAAAATTTTAAGAATTTGCTATGGAATTGTTATTTTTTGTGATATGTTAATATTATAAATTTGTCATTAGTTGAGATTTGTTATTATTATGTGGTACAAAAGTAAAAAAAAAAACAGAACCCACAATATATGAAATAATTATATAGGCAGTTCATGGAGATTTAATAATTTATTGGCCATAATAATATGGGTTAATTTAAGGTTTTTAACCTTGACTGATAGTGGCAAAACTTTAAGTTCTTTATCAAAAAAAGTATTGCTAGCCATTTACTAAATGTGCTGATAATGGATACATTAAAGGCCTTCGATACGATTTTAAGCTTTTGAGATTTTGGAAACAAACTACTATTCGAAGTGTGCATGTGACATCCAGTTTTTGATTTGATTTACAAGAGAGTCTTGAATCGCCTTGGAGGGCAATCCATTTGTTTGGAACAAAAATCATAATAACGATTAAATTTCTTATGATTTTAGGAAAACTGCCAAACTCATATATGCAATAAATAACAAAAACTCCATTCCACATTCACTTTCTTACCATTTGCAAGTATACCAAAATAATTAATATTTCAATCAATCACCTAATGCTATTATTACAACTGAATTACTCATTTATTGAGTTTACAACACATGTCACTCATTCATAATCGCTACGAAAGCCTTCTGTTTTGTAATTTTGTATTTTATAGGCGTTTTAAACAATTGTAAACAATTCCAGTTTAATATAATTTCTAAACAAAAATACACTTTTACATTGCTTTGTTTGCTTAATGTTTCTGGTGGTGAATAATTTATTTAGAAATGTTAAGAAACCTGCATTAGTTTGTCTGTGTAATTATGTAAACGAAAGTGAATGCATGTTTGTTACTTGAGTCTTTTGTTTTGTAGCAGTTTCACTTCAAATTTTATATTTTTTATTGCAGATACTATATCAAATTTATGTTTGTTAATGGTAATAAAAATTTAGTCGAAAAAAAAAACGAAAATGTTGGAAATTTACAGTTTTTCTAAGTAAACCCATATAATAATATTTTATGATCTGGTATAAAATGTTTTATATTTTTAGAACCATAAAGTGAAGAAAAGTGTTAAATAAATTGTAACCCTTTAAATAAAGGGAGTATTGGATAGAAAATAAAAAAAGTAATCCAATACTTCGGGGATAAATAATAACTATCAAGCTTTTACTTTTTATTTAATTAAATTAAAAATACTTTATGATATGGACGGTGTGCTGCTATTGATATAAGGCGTTTCGATTTTTGTTGAACCACGAAAAAGGCTGTCACGGAGGATAAAGTGAAAAAAATGAAGATCTTGTATCAGCACCCATTCGATTAAAAGTTAGCGAGAATACATACTGAATACAGAGATATGTTGATTGAACAATAAATTAATCCGGCTACACCAAAAAAATATTGCCCAAATTTTTTCAATTAAAAAATCAATTAACTTTTTAAACAAAATCGGAAGACAATTTAAAAAATTAATAAATATACAATATTTTAATTAAATTTTCAGTAATGTGAATATAGTCTTTATTTGTTGTAATATCTTATAGATAAAACTCAAAAATAGTCTTTAATACTATATTTAAACCTATGGAATTTTGGATGAATAAAATGAATTGAAATTGAAAGCAGTTAAAAAATAAAGAGAATTTTTTAATTGTTAATTAATTTTTTTAAGTCAATTTTTTGTTTGCAATCAACATCAATTAAATTTGAAATTTGCTAATGCAATCAACCAATATTTTAATTGAGTATTTTTTATGCCTAATTAAATTTGTGATTGATACTATCATTTTCGTGATTGAAGACCTTTCAATTAAAAAATTAATTGGATAAATTAATTTCGTGGTTCAATCGAAAAACTAAATTCTGTGTAAGATGCTCTGAGATATTCGAAGGCTATCATATCAGCCCGGAAGGTGTTGACCAACGTTTTCTTGGATTTTTAGGAATAATCCAGAAATTTTGAAACTTGTGATTTAGCTTTTTTATAAAGGGCGACATATATCCCAGTTACTTATAAACATATGAATATCCGAAATATAATTTTTTTTTTTAGAATAGCATTTAGAATTGGCCTTTCTATAGACTGAACTCCAGATGTTAGTTTGAAAGCATCTATCAACTACAATTATTATCCGATTTGCCTGAAACTTAGATTTGATTGACAATTTAGACTAAAATATTTTTTAATACACACAAAAAATATCAAAAATTCATAAATTGGAAAAATATCATAAATATTACTCACTTAAAATCTTAATTGAATTTGAAAAAAAAAATATTCAATAAAATTTAATAAATTAAGTAAAAATTAATTTAGTTAAATCTATTAATAAAAACTAAAACCAATAATAAAAGTTCATTGAATCAATTAAATTTGTGAGGTTTCATTTTAAAAATAATTGGATCAATTAATTTCGTGATTGAAAGCAACATAAAAATATTTTTTTTTTTTTTTCAGTGTAAACTCAATAACATTTGTAACAATACCTAATCAATCTCATTTAAACAAATTTAAACAAACATCAACAAATAATAGATCCAAATAATATTTTGTAAGACTGACATGCTTCAATTAATTTTCTTTTTTGAAGAAAGATGCAAATTTGTTGATTGACATCCAATTTGTAAATGCAAACAAAACAAACCAAAACTTGTATCTAAACCGTCAATCTAAACAAAAATTTTAATTATATGAATTTTACTTAAACAAATTATTATGTTATTTTGTTTGTTTAACATTTCGAATAATATTGGAAGAAACCAACATACATACATTTAACTATTATTGTATTATTTTAATGATGCATTTCAAACAAAAATTTCTTTTGAAAGACAAAAATAGCCGAAAAATGTCATTCATTAAGACTTTTTACTATTGATAAATGACGATGATGTCGATAACCATAAAAAAATCTAAAAAAAAATAAATCCTCAACCGACAAAAAAACTCAATCAAATTAAATGGTGTCTGAAAACGGCAAAGGTAGACATACAGACAGACTCAAACATATATAAATAAATAAATACCAAAAGAAATATACGAAAAAATATCGAAAAAGTGAAAGTTGTGCAGCGCCACCAACACCATAAGCAAGCAACTTAACAGACACGAAGTGTCCAAAAGGCTGGAGGTGTAGACTGTGGTCGTGCTAGGCTTTTGGTAGAGCCTTTGTGCATTTTTATTTATTTTTCAGATTGCCTCAAATACATGGCTAAAACTTGTATATATGTATGTGCAATGCAAACAAGCAATCATATAAAGCCCATCTTGCATGACTCCTATAGATACTAATTTTTGGTACACTCTATGGATCGATTTAATATACACGGATGTAATATCCTCTCTACTCCATACTTCACAAAAATAAAAATATATTCGCTAATGTTAATCATTACAGTACTCTGGCAAACCATGTGAGAGTGAATGAGAAAAAGCAAAAAATGACTGCATAACTTAACAAAGAGGGTCAAGGACGTAGTTGAAATTAAACAAGAGATATTTACGATTGAAAAAAAATCAGATGAAAGTCCAATCTTCGTATCTTTGTGTATGCGTGTGTTGCGAGCCCATCACCCAATCTTGTCTCTTACCCTATGTGTGAGTGCGTAAGTGACATTTTTGCATGCATTCATATTAGAGGTGTGCGCGTGACACGAAATTATCGTGACACGCGTGATTCACGCGTGAATCACGTGAGTCGTGAATAAAATCTGAAGCAACTCTCGTGAATGTGCGTGAATGGGACTAAAACAAATATGTCGTGCGTGAGTGTGCGTGAGTAATAAAATCGGTTCGTGAATGTGCGTGAATAAAATTTCTGCAAAAAAATCAAGATTTAATTCTTACTCGTATGTTAACTGAAATTGATTTAGTTGTCGAACTATATTTTATTTATGAATTTTATTACCCTTGCTCATTCCCGATGGGAAAATGTCATGAGTATCGTGAATTTGTCGTGGATCACGTGAATTGCCGTGAATCGTGCGTGAGTCTGTAAAAGTACTTCGTGCGTGAGCGTGCGTGATTACTGATTTTCATTTCGTGAATGTGCGTGACTGGGAGTGGCTACGACACTTATTGTGCGTGAGCGTGCGTGAAAAAATATTTGACTTCGTGAATGTGCGTGAGTGTGAGTAAAATTTCACTCACGCGCACACCTCTAATTCATATGAGCACACACACATACATTCCATCACTACTCAGATATTATCTCTTGATCACTGTAAGGTGTTATTATGTCGCTGTTGACACTTGCTTGATTTCTCACTCATCACATATGGCTGTGAGGTTTTACAGTTAATAAAGAGCGTTGATTTTTTTATTGAAGTAAACACCATAACTAAGATGGTTAAACGGTGTATGAGGGGGATATGCAATATATGCATGCAAATTGCAAACAAATACATCCAAACTAATATATAGTCTAAACGATGACCAACGGGGCGACATTATTGTTACATTGTGATGCCAATGTTGCAATCCAAAAACTGTTTGGATTTTATTTGAGTTTCTGGTTTTGTTTGATTTACCACCACCTTTTCTTAAGACAAGCAACATGGCCTTTTCAAATCATGTGGGTAAGTAAAGACTTTAACAGCAAAGCTTGTTAGCTGGCTCATCTTTTTATGGGAGTTTTTTTCTGTTTTCGGTAATAGAATATAAAAAATCCAATTTAAGAGTTTCAAGCATGGAAAAATATACATTTTTTAACACGCAAGAGAAAGTTTCTTAATCTTGAAATAAGACAAAAAAATGTAAATCATAATTGAAAAGTTAAACATATAAAAAATATAGAAATTTTACTTAAAAACTCAAGTTTTAGATGATCCATGCCATGATGAACGATTATTTAGAAATTAATATATTAAAACATTAACCCTAAGCTATAGAAGGAAATAATAAGAAAAAATTCAATTAAAATATAAATTTGATATCTCTTGATTGGACAGGTGACAGGATGACATGTTAGACATTAATTGAATTCCTCCGGCTTTTGCAAAATAAATCTTTGATAATCAAATTATCATCAACACACTAAAAAAACAGTGAGCCCACCAGAAAGGAAAAATTTTGTTTAATTTTAGAAAATTTTAACTAACCTGTATAACAAACGCCGATATCTAGCGGATTTCACAAAAATGAGTAAATATTGCTCGACAAATTCAAGAAAATATATTAGACATAATTATTTTTATTTTTTTTTTTTCAAAATTGGTGTCAAAAATTACAAAGTTCAAGGTGGACGTTTCATTTGTGTAAAATTTCCCCTTTTTTAGTTCATTTAACTAACGCAAGCAAAAACTTAATAAGATTAATAAATTTTTCTTAAAACATAATAAATCCATGAACTCAAATATACTTAAATTGTCTTTAATGCCTTAGAGGGTTAACTGGTTTTGTGTGCAAGTGTTAATTTTTACTAAATTTTTGATTATGGGTTAATTTTAAATTAATTGTGTAAAAACTTAATTTAATTTGTTAATTAATAAATTTTTGTAATTCAAAATAATACTGGAATATAGTGAAAATATATATGGACGAAACGCAGATTATATTTACATATGCTAATATACAGGGGGCATTCGATATCGAGAACTTTTGATCGAAATCTAAATTTTTCGGATCACGATATCGAGTTTTTTTGATCGACAATTTTTTCGATTGGTAAATTGCAATCGTAAAACATTTTTCACTTGTTTTTTACATTGTTTTCGCCATATAGGAATAGTAATATATTAGATTTAGTTCGAATTGTTTTTACATATAATTAACATATTTTGAATATTTAGGAATAATGCAACTCCAATAAAAGTCAAACAAAAATTGGTCATAGTCGAGTTCGGGAGCGAGCATCCTAGCTTGGCAAAGAACCATATATATAGTGCACATGCTAGATCGATATCCAAGAGATTGTGATCAACCAATTACCGTACCATTCCGTGACAACATTACGCTTCTGGACCACCTTGTAAGAATAGTGAATGATGAAGGTTTCCACTGGTAAAAATTTTTAAGACGGCAGACAATTGTAAAGCGATAGAATTGACGTTGACATGCCACCAAAAATTATTTTCCATTTGAACGCCTCCTTCGTCAGCCGAAATCGTTCATTGAGCCTGCAAAAGGTGACTTTCTAACAGTGCACACCATTTCAAACCCATGTACTTACACCAATAACAATGTGCACTTTTATTCCTTATTTGTCGACGAATTATTTTATATTCATCTCATCCTCCAATTATGAAGGAATTCGCAGGAATGTAAAAAGATCCATAAGATATAAAGCAATACAATTTACTTTTTACTTTGAAATCTTCAAAAACATGTTTTTTATTTCTACATTCTATTTTGTGCCGCTAACTTAATTTTGTCATTTCATTTTGTTCTGCTTCGTTTTTTGCTGTTGGCAATGCTAGAGAAATTGCATTAAATTTCGATCGAATGCCGTGATCCAAACTTTTAATCGTATCGACAATTTTTTCGATACGATTATTAATTTGATATCGAATGCCGTGATTAGCCCCCAGGTCAGTATTTTTTTCTTGGTAAATCTAAATATTTTCTCAATTTTTTTTTTTATAAATATATAATTTGAAGATTTTTATAGTTGTATGGTTATCAAAAACTATGAAAATTTCATGGCATGTTTAGAGTTTAAATTTCTTAGGGAATGGCGTATTATAAGCTCATTGGCATTCAAATATTCTTTAATAATTTTTTTTTTAATTTTTTTTTGGGTCTCAATGTTATGCCTCTTGGTGGGAATTACTGTGTCATATGTATGTTATGGAATGGAAATTTATTGATTAATATAAGAGGACATTTAAAATTTGTTTTGTTTTTTTTTATAATTAAATTAAATAGCGATTTGAAATGCTCTCTCATCCGAATTTTTGAAAACAACATGCAACTAATTACAATTTTTACTGGTTTTATTGTAATTCCTTATTGCCCAAAACAAGTGAAAGAGAGTAAAAAGCTCGAAGAGAGCAATATCAAAATCACACTCTAAATACGTTTTTAATAGGTTCTACTCTATAAAAGTATTAGATGTGTTGTTCGGATTTGATATTCTTCAAAATAATAAAACTCACATTCGATCATTTTTGTATGTGGTAAAATGCTATTTTATACTGTAGAAGCATACTTGAAAATTCTCCCATTTACTACGAGTAAAGTTGAGTGCTATAGTTATCTCCTACTCTTTAAGAGACAATACAAAGCCAATGAGCCCAGGCGTGGGATATGAGCGAATTATATATCAAATGCAAGAGAGCCATAAAATGGTAGTGATTAGCATGACCCCTCTCCCTAATGCTAAAATTTTGAAATCTGCTCTAATGTTTTTCTTATATCTCTCAAGGCATTATCTATTGTTTTGTATTAGGCAAGATATTAAAACCCAAAATCAAAGCCTAAACGTTTGTATTTATCTTGAAAAATATAACCCATCATTACAATCAAAAATATCATGACAAGACAATACAAAATATAAAACCAAAAAAAAAAAAAAACTAACCTAATGTTCGTTCAACTGCATTCAAAAATAATAGTTGGAGTAATAACAATCATATATTGTTAAGTAGTTTGCCATTATCATACCATGTGATTTCGATGCTTTTGTTGTATTTTCCATTCCATTTTGATTTCATTTCAGAAGAAAAAATTGTATTGGTGGCTTTTTTGCTGTTTTTCAGTTTTTTTCTTATTATCGGTGGATTGTACTCTACTACGCACACTTTTGGCCTCCGATTTTATGTAATCATGGTAAATTTGAGCAGATAGTTACGTTGCAATAACTTGAATTGGTTGGTCCGGTTTCACTATGGGTCTTGGTGTTTACGTTTTTCTCCTGTTTCTTCGATTTAATTTCGTCGAGTTATTATTTGTTCGTTTTTCTCGAAATAAACTAAAAACTCATGCAAATCTTTTGAACTATAAGTTGAACGGAATGAACGATGATTGCTGGAGTGTTTATACATGACAAAGTATACCGACGTGAATTAATGAATGAATGATAGATGTGTGTTAATAGTAAGCACCAAGCACCAATATTCAAGATTATAATTATAATTTATCAGTTTTGCAGCAGATGTGGATACATTTTTAAATGGACTAATAAATTAAAAGTATGCCAAAAATTATCATCACGATAACAGTAAAAACTCCTTTGCTTAGATCTAACATTTTATACTGTAGGAAAAGTCCAGGGATTAAATGGGACCGCACCTCTCCCTTTGAAATAGTTAAAAGTTAAGAGAATCGATAAATATTGATTTTAGACCCCATAAAATATATAGCGATCGTCTCAGAATCACCCCCTGAGTCGATCTAGCCCTTGGTGTCTGTCCGTCTGCCCATGTATTTGTAATTCGCAGGATTCTGATCACAATTATTAACCGATTTCGATGAAATTAGACACAGTGATGATTGCTATTGAATTTGGAAAAATTGGATCAAATTTAGATATAGCCCCGATATAACATATATGTATCGCCCAATTTCAAACTCTTATTTACTAACCGATCGTATTCAAATTTAACACAAAGTAATTTTTTATAGCATCCTTTAAGTAGGCAAAATATTCTTTCAGATTGTATGTATGATTCACCCGATTTTCCTAAATTTGGCCAAAATACCCTAATTTATTAGCCGATTTGATCAAATATATCACAATATTGTCTTCTATAGTAGAAAATACACATGCAAGAAATCATCGAAATCGGTTCAGATTTAGATATATTTTCTTGGGGTTATTTATCCCCCCAAATCCTCCCAAGCTCCCAAGCCAATGGCGATAAAAAATTGTTATCGCACCCTACACAATGGTATGGGGGCTAATAACCATTTCGGATGTAATGGTTATTAGCCCCCATATATAAATTATATATGGGGGCTAATAACGTTAAAATATAAATTTCCGATTCTATATTTTGAAAACTCAACAATCTACAATTGGAAACTTTTTAAAATGTTGGAAAAGTCCACTTTTGACTTCTGCTATAACTAAATAAAGAGATGAATTTGAGATTGTGACTATTTGATGAGTTAACAGCATAAAACGAGTTTTCCGAACATCAAAATCGACCTTTCGATGTCATCGTTAAAAGTCGATTTTGGTAACTATCAAAAGTAGTCAACATCAAAAATTAAGCAATTAGACTAAATTTAAAAAATAAACTCAAAAATCTATTTTTTTACAAAATGTCGCATTTATGTCCTTTTTGTGTTACACGGATTTTATGTGTGTGTAGAAGTCATAAAAACCGATTTCCTTAAAAATTCGATATGCTATTAGTTAGGGCCATAAAAATGCCACCATATAGACCGATCTCTAGATTTTCCTTCTCAATTTTCATCAGATTCGTCTAAAATTGCCGAGAATGACTAGTCTGAGACCCATCGCTTAGCTTACCAATCGTCTTAGAACTAAATTCTGAGTCGAATTAGCTATGTCCGTCTGTCTGTCTGTTTATGTATTTTTGTGTGTAATATACAGCTCGCAGTTTAAGTTCGATCGTCCTCAAATTTGGCATAAAGTCTTACTTCGGCTGAAAGGCAGTAGCTATTCATTTTGAAAAAAATCGGATCTCCCAATATTACCTCTCTTGAATTTGTAGAGTTCATAATTGTCATCCTAGTCCAATTTCCATTTTTTTTTTTTTTTCAATGTATCTTAGGTATCATGCATTAATTTTATCGAATTCTTCAATTTCAACTTCCTGAGATGAGATACTATATCTACTAGGAAATTATTGAAAGGTTTCACTGTGTCCATTACATTTATGCATTTATGAAACTAATTAAAATCAAAAGTAATAACATATTTTAAGAAAAAAACTAAAACAAATTAAATACAAAAAAAAATCGATCAAAATTGGCAGATAAACCAGTTTCAATTTTATATAACTCAACAAAAACTCAAATTAATACAATTCGATATAATTTCATCGAATATAAACAATTGCACTGTAACTCTACTATATACAAAGCAAACATTAACAACATATCGATATAGAAAAATATTTGAACAACAAAAAAACAAATAAAATGAATACATCCGATCTTCTGTGTCCGTCCTTCCACTTGTCTGTATCTCCTTTACATGAAAAATAACCCAAACTCACTTGGTTACCTGAGACTACCAACAACAACAAAACTCCATTGCCATTAGGTATCTATGGATTTGGAAATATAATATGGGTTTTGATTTTGTTGTCGTTGTTGTTGTTTGTTTTACAACTATATAAGGCTCTATTAATGCCAGGTGCAAAAGAAAGTAACCATCATGTCTTTCGATCCATATATATAGGTAGTAGCTTATATGAAGATATTTAATCATTGGGGGTTTTTCTGCTTTTCTTCACCTTCATCACTTACCTTGAGGCAGTTGTGTTAAAACCACACGTAATCCCACAAAAAATATAGCTGCTGACTTGATAATCACTTGTCTTAATGAAGTCCACTACTATGGGGGCTTCTGCCAATGATGATAGTTGATTTATGCAAAAATTTCAAAATTCCAAATCGTTGTACAAATTTGTGGTGATGGTTAATATTTGAAAATTATGAAATCTTTTCTCGTTAGTTTTTTTCTGGTGGTTGATTACTCAATATCTCACTACCGATTCATTTCTATAATTATTCTTTCAAATGGATTTTTTTTTCCTAAATTTATTTTTATATTTTGTTTGTTTTGAATTCAGCACTATTTATTCTTTGGAGATTATCTTATTATGGGGTTAGGGGTTTTGCGAAATTATTGTAACCGTGTTTTATTTGGGAAGGGTTTCTTTTTTGGACTGATCCGCTTAAATACTAGTTTCGTTGGTTTTTCCTTCCTTGGACGTTTTTTTTTCAAAAATTTCGTTGACCGCACGCTTAAACGTACATCTATAAACTGATGGCTGAGTTATCTCTCCTCAGATCCGTAACCATATACACTGAGGCGTTGGATTTATTTGTTAGTGTTTATTGAGTTGGTGATTTTTCGCGGAGAGACTGGCAAAAATATGATAGAGCTTAAAACGATAAAAGATGCTATTGCAAATGTTTTCTCTCTCCCAGAGCATCAAAAAACGCGAGCGAGAGAATGAATAGTTCACACAGTATAAATGTGTCAAAACATTAACGGTGACCAACAATTTTTTTGGATTTGAATAAAATGATTTTACATAAAATCTTTCAAAAAATTAAAATTTGATTTTGGCTGAATAGAGATTTATTTTCATGCGGTTATTACACCATCATGAATGCTTACAGTATTTTATAATTTCTTATTACACTTTGCACAATAACACAATTATATTTCTCATAATAATATTTTTCATTGGTGTCTTTAGTAAACGAAAGAAAAAAACACTTGTTTATTAATACCGGCTTTTACTGGGGAAAGACTAAACACACACCAACATTCTTACACAATAGTACATCACAAAGCAGCCTCTATTCCATGGCAGCATATAAGCAGACAATCAAACACACATAAACACTCTGCCACATTAAAAGAAAACCATCAACTTCATTCAAAAGACGAAGAAAGTAGGTTTAAGGCAGGTCGCACTTTTTAGGATTGTTTCTTTTGTCAGCCGCCGTGTCTTTTTAAAAGCAAGTCTTTACTGGCGAACGTTCACGGAATTAATAACAGAGGAATATGCCTCACAACAAGAGTTTGGCTGTAAAAGCCAATTGATGTCTAAATCTCTCTCACACACACACACACACAAATATATGAGAGTCCACTGGTCTCTCTGTTTCTCTGCAGTAATCACTGCAATACACAGGTTACCGATCTCACCGGTAAATCTAATTTCTTACTCTCGGTGATGTTTGTTTTTGGGAAAACTGAGTTAATTGAATTTCTACCTCTACCCCTCTCTTTACATACTCTCCTATATAAATCGAGACAATGCAAGTAAACATACCCATACAGGTGCTTTGCCACAGGTGTCAAATGGTGAAAAAGATGGTGAGAATGTGCTTTAAAGGAATTTTATGACTATTTTACAACTAAATTTCCTTACATGGTTCCTAGAATTTTACCCTTACAAAGGGAATAAGGCGTTTAATTGCCAATATTTATATTTTAAACTATGGCTTCTGTAAATCTGTTCATATATTTCCGCCTTATTGAATTCCACTGAATTTTCAAATTGTATAAAATATAATTGAAGACAAAGAGAAAGAACGGTGCAGATTTCCCCCTAGCAATAACTGAAATCTAATAAAGATTTATGTTACAGTGAAACCCAAAAGGAATAGAAATCTCACATATTTCATAAATACGCGCTAGGAAATAATCTTTTTTTATATTGTGAGTATATTATCCCACACCAAAAACCTTGTATGTTTGGCAGCTTACAAGCATATGGACCTATACATATTTAAATCAATTTCCACGAATTTCCACGAGCAATAGCTCAGTGGAAAAACATTTATCTTAAAACTAATATTAATGATCATATTTTATGGCACAATATTTAACAATATGGAAAATTTTTATTCACATTTAGTATACGTGTTTGAAAAAATTAACATCATCCATTCCAAGTTTAAATTGAAATGATTTTAGGTTTTATAGGGTTCCACTGTTTAAGCAAATGCTCATCGGCCATTCAAGATGTGCACGTTTATTTGTAGCCTTAATTACAGAAAACCCCACAAAAACCAACTGGAAAAAACAACAATGTTATAGTTTATTGCCTTTTTTACAACCGTCCATATTTCAAAAGGGGAAAAAATCAACAATCGTTTAAAAATAACCAACTATTAACAAAAATATGTATAATAGTTATAATAAATGAAATAAAACGAAAACAAAACAGACTCAAGCTTTAAACTAACATGTTGTACGGTCTATTTAGCAAAAATGCAAAAAACAATTGTGTGCCAACAAAAGCAAAAAATATAACACAATGAAGCTGTGACACAAACACAAGAAAACTTCGATAACTGAACAAGATTTTTGAAAATACTATAATTTATTTTTGATAAAAATGATCAAGAATGTTTTTTATTATTGTTTAAAAAGATACAAGACTTAAATTTCCTCTTTTTTAATCTCCCACACTCGTAGCTGAAAGCGTATGCCACAAATTGATTTAAATGCAAGGCGGCTTTTCTATTTCCCCATCAAAACTCTTTGCTCAATATTTGCGAATAATTTCACTAGGCCTCCAAGCTGCCTTCATCTCCGGAGTAAACATACATACACATACACTAATACACATTGAGTAGAATACGAGAGTAATTTTACTTGTATTTGAGATTCTTTTTTTATTCGTTTTGTGATTTAGCGGAAATTTTAATAAAAGTCATTTGGTTTATATTTTCCAACGGTCGACCGAACGAACATATCAACAATATTTATTAGATACGAGTACTCAACGAGACCAATGAATATCAGAAATAATCAACAAACATACACACGCACACACATGTATATGGATGGGGACAAAAAGAGATTATCTCCGAGTGTCCGATATGTGATACGCAAGCGATAGCACATCTTAATTTAATTTAATGGCAGTGATACTTTTTATGTTGACACCACGAACATTACACCATTCCCCTATCCTCTCTTGCTCTCTCTCCCTCTCACACACTCTCGTTGTCAAACATATAAAAATTGCCACTCTTTTAATTGACTCTTAGTATCTGTGTATTTAATGATTATTCTACTCATCTACGTTGGGGATTGTGCGTTTTGAAGCAAAAAATAAACACACAAGCAGACATTGAGGAACAAATTGACATAATTTGTTATTGCTTTTTCCGTAAAAATTCCGGGTGTTTTTATTTAACATCCACAAATGGATTAAAATAAAAACTATGATCTGACTTCAAAGCTATTCATTTTATCATGAACTATTAACAATGAATAGTTAAAAATATAAAGTACATAAAAATGAATATTTCAAACATACATAAATACCTCAAGTTTACGTATTGCAATACACTAAAGGTCGAAAGAAAATTTTGGGAAAAATACAGAGTTTTAAAATACCAACAAGTCTATTCAATATTTCCATATATCGATACAAAATCGAGTTTATTTTTTATTTTTTTTTTTGTTATTTCAGCAATGTTTTAGGGAAAGTAGGCTTAAAAGATATCATACAAAGTTCGCTCTTTTAGAAAACATTAAATGTTTTCCCGAAGACTTTTTACAGTTTTAGCAGATTTCTACTAGCCCCTTTCTGCTAAAAAATTTCCTTCAGTGTACAATTGTCCATGAATCACATTCGGATGTCTACGTGAACATGCAATTTTACTTTTTTATTGAAGATCGTGGCATTTTTTCTTTTTTTTTTTCTTATGAAATGAAACAATCATCTCGAGAGTAACTATTCCGTGTTGTAGGGTTTTTTTCCTGGGTGCAACCTTATTTGTTAAACAAATACAAATGCTCCAATGCAAATCATTCCAAGCCAATGATTGGGCAATGATAATTATGAAACAAAGAATAACAACAAAGCGTAAAAACACCGAGGAATACAATTAACAATATGTTCATTGCCAAAAGGTCTCCACACTGAGTTGGAGTGGAAAAGAAATTGTACGTGTTCCAATGTTTTTTTTGGGTTGAAATGGAAACAAATAAATAATAAAATGTGACATATTTATATAGTCGTGTTAAGACACTTGAAGATCAGATCGATTCAAATGAGAAAACTACAACCATAGTATGATTGATAATTTCTTTATATTCCTTTGAGAGCTATGGTACAAAGAAACCAGGCAGACTGAAACCAGGAAGTCATCTGAACGCAATTTTCAACCAAACAATTGCGCAAACTCAAGTTAAAATCAACCACTACAGATTACATTTCATATATGTATTTAAATTGTATACAACCCAACCTAATGTCCCTAGCATCCTATGGGTAATTAAATCTTTAAAAAAGATCTACTTAATTAAATTTAATCTACAAAGAACAATTGTTGGTTAGTTGATATATTTGATTTTGACATTCTTCTACTACGCTAAAATTATTATATATTTAAAGGGTGATTTTTTGAGAGCTATAGTAAACTTTTCAAAAAAAAACAACATTCAGAAAAATCCATGAAATTAAAATTCCTTTAAATCCTAAAAATCCACATTTTCATATGAAAAAGTTCTTTTGCTCATATCTCCTAAACTAAAAAACGTCTAAACAAAAAATTCTTATTTTCCAAAATTTTATTTCTATAGAAAATTTTGTCAAAATTTTATTTCTATAGAAAATTTTGTCAAAATTTTATTTCTATAGAAAATTTTATCAAAATTTTATTTCTATAGAAAATTTTGTCAAAATTTTATTTCTATAGAAAATTTTGTCAAAATTTTATTTCTATGGAGAATTTTGTCAAAATTTTATTTCTATAGAAAATTTTGTCAAAATTTTATTTCTATGGAGAATTTTGTCAAAATTTTATTTCTATAGAAAATTTTGTCAAAATTTTATTTCTATAGAAAATTTTGTCAAAATTTTATTTCTATAGAAAATTTTGTCAAAATTTTATTTCTATAGAAAATTTTGTCAAAATTTTATTTCTTTAGAAAATTTTGTCAAAATTTTATTTCTGTAGAAAATTTTGTCAAAATTTTATTTCTATAGAAAATTTTATCAAATTTTTTTTTCTATAGAAATTTTTGTCAAAATTTTATTTCTATAGAAAATTTTGTCAAAATTTTATTTCTATGGAGAATTTTGTCAAAATTTTATTTCTATAGAAAATTTTGTCAAAATTTTATTTCTATAGAAAATTTTGTCAAAATTTTATTTCTATAGAAAATGTTGTGAAAATTTAATTTCTATAGAAAATTTTTTCAAAATGTTATTTCTATAGAAAATTTTTTCAAAATTTTATTTCTATAGAAAATTTTGTCAAAATTTTATTTCTATAGAAAATTTTGTCAAAATTTTAAAATTTTTTATTTATTGAAAATTTTGTCAAAATTTTATTTCTATAGAAAATTTTGTCAAAATTTTATTTCTATAGAAAATTTTGTCAAAATTTTATTTCTTTAGAAAATTTTGTCAAAATTTTATTTCTGTAGAAAATTTTGTCAAAATTTTATTTCTATAGAAAATTTTATCAAATTTTTTTTCTATAGAAATTTTTGTCAAAATTTTATTTCTATAGAAAATTTTGTCAAAATTTTATTTCTATGGAGAATTTTGTCAAAATTTTATTTCTATAGAAAATTTTGTCAAAATTTTATTTCTATAGAAAATTTTGTCAAAATTTTATTTCTATAGAAAATGTTGTGAAAATTTAATTTCTATAGAAAATTTTTTTCAAAATGTTATTTCTATAGAAAATTTTGTCAAAATTTTATTTCTATAGAAAATTTTGTCAAAATTTTATTTCTATCGAAAATTTTGTCAAAATTTTATTTCTATAGAAAATTTTGTCAAAATTTTATTTCTATGGAGAATTTTGTCAAAATTTTATTTCTATAGAAAATTTTGTCAAAATTTTATTTCTATAGAAAATGTTGTGAAAATTTAATTTCTATAGAAAATTTTTTCAAAATGTTATTTCTATAGAAAATTTTTTCAAAATTTTATTTCTATAGAAAATTTTGTCAAAATTTTATTTCTATAGAAAATTTTGTCAAAATTTTATTTCTATAGAAAATTTTGTCAAAATTTTATTTCTATAGAAAATTTTGTCAAAATTTTATTTCTTTAGAAAATTTTGTCAAAATTTTATTTCTATAGAAAATTTTGTCAAAATTTTATTTCTATAGAAAATTTTATCAAAATTTTATTTCTATAGAAAATTTTATCAAAATTTTATTTCTATAGAAAATTTTGTCAAAATTGTATTTCTATAGAAAATTTTGTCAAAATTATATTTCTATAGAAAATTTTGTTAAAATTTTATTTCTGTAGAAAATCTTGTCAAAATTTTATTTCTATAGAAAATTTTGTCAAAATTTTATTGCTATAGAAAATTTTGTCAAAATTTTATTTCTATAGAAAATTTTGTCAAAATTTTATTTCTATTGAAAATTTTGTCAAAATTTTATTTCTATCGAAAATTTTGTCAAAATTTTATTTCTATAGAAAAAATTGTCAAAATTTTATTTCTATAGAAAATTTTGTCAAAATTTTATTTCTATAGAAAATTTTGTGAAAATTTTATTTCTATAGAAAATTTTGTCAAAATTTTATTTCTATAGAAAGTTTGTTAAAATTTTATTTCTATCGAAAATTTTGTCAACATTTTATCTCTATAGAAAATTTTGTGAAAATTTAATTTCTATAGAAAATTTTGTGAAAATTTAAATTCTATAGAAAATGTTGTTAACATTTTATTTCTATAGAAAATGTTGTTAACATTTTATTTCTATAGAAAATTTTGTTAAAATTTTATTTCTATAGAAAATTTTGTTAAAATTTTATTACTATAGAAATAGAAATAGAAAATTTTGTCAAAATTTTATTTCTAAAGAAAATTTAGTCAAAATTGTATTTCTATAGAAATTTTGTCAAAATTTTATTTCTATAGAAAATTTTGTCAAAATTTTATTTCTATAGAAAATTTTGTCAATATTTTAATTTCTACAGAAAAATTTGTCAATATTTTATTTTTATCTTAGTTGGAGAGGAATAACTTGCAAAATCTGCTAAAAGATCTACCATTTTTGGTAGAATTACGATTCGCATCATCTTTGAAAACAAACGGTTCAATGATGCCACCAACCCATAAACCGCAACACACTGAAGATCTTTGACAGTGAAACAAAACACGAAACGTGCTTCAGCTGTTTAAACCAGTGTTGCCAAAAAGGTAATAGCTAAAAAGCACCCTTTATAATACATTTAGTCTTGCGGAATGGTCTGTAGACTATGCAAATGTTTGATCATAACTGGGGGGTTCATCTCATCTTACCAATGCTGATTTTGAACTTTGAATTGCTTCCTTATCCATGCCTTTTTCCAGATCTGTCAACAAGCGATTTTTTCTGGTCTCAAATCTGAAAAAAAAATAATTGGAAATTTCTATACAATTATGAAGTAGCTGCGAAAGTGGCATTGAATCTCTCGACACTCCACAACTCATAAAATAATGATCCGAAAGTTGTCATATGTATGAAAAGTAAGGCTAACTTAAAATTAAAACGATTTTAAATATAATTTACTATATTTAAATAAAATAAAACTTCATTTCTTTTTTTTTTAATTTCACATATGATATATTTGTTTTGTATATATATATACATATTTTATCTTACATTGATTGTTTTGTAAAAATACATAAACACATCGAATGTTGTTAAGTATATTTTTCGTTTTCTGCAACAATTGCCTTTGAAAACAATGTCTCGTAAAACACAAGATAACAATTAAGAGCTTATTAGAACTTGAATATGATATTAGGCAACTAGATTACATTTAATATGGAATTTTGAACGAAGGGGAAAAGGAAAACACTAAAAAGCTGTATGCGTATTGTTTTCCTTAATAAATTGTATATGCTTATATAAATAGAAATCAGAAAAATCGCATTCTTGAGCAATTAAATTGACATTGATTACACGGAAAATAAAGATAAATACATTTAGTATATTGTATATTCATAATAAATTAATGGGGAATTGTTTAATTTGTTTACGAAAATACTGTTAACGTTTAGTTAATAAACTTTTTTTAATTTTTAGAATTATTCTCTTATTGTATATAAGCAGCTAAAGATTTTTTGTATTTAAATAATGGCTAATGGCACTACAAAAATCGTATAAAAAATATGTTTTATTTTGTCTTTTTTTGTTTTTTATTCCTTATGCTAATTATATATACAAATAAGTATTATGGAATATTCGATTCGTAGGGTAAATGTCTGTGTATGTGTGGGTGTGTTCTCTAATCGAATTCGTATTGGTTTGTTTTACAGGATATATTGCTATACATATACATACATATTATTATCAGGCACTTTGAAACGGAGTTTCTTTTTTTTCTTTCTAATACATAGTTTTCGTTATACTTTTTTATTGTAATTTTTGAGCAACATTCAATTCGTATCGTATTTATTTGTCGTTCGTATCGCATTTTTTTCTTACCGAGTATTTTTTTTTTTTTGTTCGTAGAGATTCTTTGTGTAACTTTTACTGGCTTTTTCTTTTCATTAGCATCTTGTAAAGAATTGGGATCTAGAGACGGGATTTCGTTTTGGTTTATTATGATGCTCACTATTGGAATTTCGATTCACTTGAGGTGGACTAATGATTGTCGTGGGTGATGGCGAAGATATAGGTGATAAAGAGGATTTGCTGTTGGTGCTGGTGGTGGTAGATAATGCCATTTGCTTTGTTTCGTTTGTTTTATTATTGTTAATACTCATCGCTTTTGAAGACTTCTTTTGGTCGCTTAACTTTGCGTTCAAACGATGGACTTTTTCAGGACTTAAAATAGTAAGGCGATTAGTGGCTGCTTTTGTGGGCGAGGAGAGTGTAAAGCTGCGTTGACTTCTGGAGGCTGTTAAAAATTGTAATTGTATTAGAATTAAGGGATTGTGTTAGATGGTCAGTAGCTAACTAACAGTATAGTTTATATCAGAATTCTTCCTAAGGAGCCAGGCAAATAATTTATATTATATAGGTGGTATTGTACCACGGTTGAATGAGAACATTTTTTTCGAACGTCGAAACCAGCGACAACGATGTATTCATCCCCAAATATTTGGGAAAGCGTGTAATCTATCTAACCCTATCACCACGTAATAGGGATTCCCGCGGGTATACGAACATAGAATTAGATAGTCTCACTTTATAAGAAAGAAATTTACCTTCTGTGGCATCACGATTAGCATTCTCACGTTGCATATAAAGGTTCTTTGTGTAAAACCCACGTTCGGACTAATCCAAGCACCCATTGGTGTTTTTACTATAAAATAAATCCAGGTTCCCAATTTGACCAAATCAGCTTTAGCTTTAGCAATTTCTAAAAAGTATTACAAAGGTGGCATTCGAAATATCGCAATGTAGAAATACATACAATTCGTATTTTACTTTGCATGAAAATCACTCCTTGGAATAAGCAGGTCAGCGGAGTAACTTAATATACATACTATAGACGATTTTATTTGCATACATTTAGGCGGGCACATTCTGCCCTTGAAATCGCTGTAGTATGCAAGGTACACGTAAACTATATAGGGAGCCATCGTGTTGGAATGGTTAGCATGTCTGGCTCGCATACACAGGGTTGCGGGTTCAATCCCAGTTTCGACCGAAAACCAACAAGTCTTCATTCGCGGATGCTGGTGGTATTTCTGTTTCAAAGCTTCTCTAAGTGTTTTCACCTTAATGTTAAAGGCCAGTTCGGCCTTAAGAAGGAAGTCCCTTGTCAATGAGCAGTTTAACATAGAATCGGGCAGCATTAATTGATAAGAGAGTTCGCCACCTCTGATATCACAATGGACTGAATAGTCTAAATAAGCCTAATTAAAAAAAATTCGAACTGCCACTATACCTAACCTAACCTAAACCCCATTATATGTTAAGGCCCCGATCAAATCCGTGGAAGTTCTGGTATTTGGGTTCAAAAGTGCGCAAACAAATATTGGAGTATAAAAAGAATAAATTAAAGAAAATTCGTAAAGAACAAATAAAATAAAATCCTGCTGCTAACTTAATTCAGATTATATATAAAAATTCTGTCTTTAACATACTTTCGTCACGAAGTCAAATAGGCAGATATTGTCGAGCGGAGTACCGCACAATTTACGCTACCATTTCGAGAAATAACCATAAAGCAATGACTGCAAACGAGGCATACACATTCACACAGCCAAAGACCAGCTGTGGTAAAACTTTCTCCTTCACTAATGCCAATGACATTTTTTAATATTTCAAGCTTACAAAAATTCCCCATAAAAAATAAAATTTCTCATAATGGGATTTGAGTGAAAATTATCCACAGATTAGTAGTGTCTATTGGCAGTTAATACTTACTTGTTGGCAAATCTTGTTTCGAATTAGTTACTCGCTTGGCTTCACTAGATTTTGTTGGCGATAGAGTTCGACGGCTAAAGCCTTTGGTTTCCTCAGTTCTTGTGGGCGTGGTTAAATTTAGAGTTTTTCTAATGCTGAGCAAGTTGCTAGACACCTTTATTTTATCTCTTTTGGGTGGAGGGCTCTCTATTGTTGGCGTTATATCCAAAGATGTAATGTAACTTTTAAACGTTTCCTCTTTGGGTAGTTTTGCTCTTTTAGGTGGACTAGTTTCTTTCTTTTCACTTTTTGCACAATCGAGTGAAATTTTATTCAAATTTTCCAAGGAATCAGAACGAGGTTTATACAGTTCCGTTGCTTTTGATAAATGCATTTTTCGTCCAAATACTGGCGTTTGATTAACCCTATATGCATTCTTGACCTCTGTCACATGTCTATCGCTAGGCTTAAGACGTTGAAACATTTTCAATGATTCTGGTGGCGATTTGAAGACATCTTCATTGGTATCGACATTGAAAAAAGATTTCATTGAATTTTGCGAGTTATTATAGTTTTTACGATTGGCCTCTTCTATGGCATCGAATTTCTTTTTACATAAATTCAGTTTAGTTCGAAAATCTTCGAGGGCTACTTTGTACGATTTGTCGGCAAGATTACGTTTTATATTATTGAGTGAATCAATACTGGTTTGTTCTTGTTCTGCAGTCGGTGTATCTTCACATTTGTTTTCATAATTCTCTTTTTCAGTTACTTCCATTTTTTCGACTGTTTCTGAAGAGGTCTTTTCATTCTCTTCGATTGTATTAAGCGTACTACTATCCCTGTGATCGACAGATTTACATTCTTCATTTTTTATTGGCACTTCTTCTATAGAATTCACTTCATGGTAATTTAGACTTGTATCGCAGCTGGAATCGAAATCAGATAAATTGTTAAGGTCACGAACATTATTAATGTGGAGTATGCCGCTACGACTTATGTCCAGAATAAACCCTCTGTCCATATTTCTTTTGTTTGCCTTGGGCTTTTGATCAGTAATCTGTAATGAATCTTTGACAGCTTCTAAGACGCGATCGGTACTTTGTTCTTCGGGGTAATGGCCTGAATTTTGAGCTTGCAAATATCTTTGTCTTCGTCTGGCCCTCATGCTATTGGCCATCCGTTCGCCCGAAGGTGAGAAATCTTTTCCCAAATGAGGCGATTTGGGTATTCCATCAGGAAGAAAATTTCCATTTTCCACTTTATCCACCTCCACTTGTTCCTCTAGATTTTCCTTGCGGCCATCTTCAATGTTATTTTGTACTGTGGCGGTTATCGTTTGACCAACCTCATCCAAGTTGTCACGACTAAGATTGGATTTTGGAGTTAAAATATCAACAGGTGTCGAGCTAATGCTACCACCCTGATAACTATCTATGTCATACATCAACTCTGGAGGGACAGTTTGATTTGAGGCAATATACGTTTGCAAATTTTCCAACCATACTTCCAATATCTCAAATGAGGGCCTATTAACGAAACGAATGGTTTTAAGATCACAAATTCCTTGGATAATTTTAACTAAACACTTTACCTTTTATCGGGATTTAAATCGCAGCACAAAAATGTTATCTTGTAAAAGGCTTCTGGACACTGGTTACAAAATGTTTCACGAAAAACTTTTTGATTAAGACCAAAATCTGAGGTGCGTGGCAAAAAATCAGGATCCGCTTGAACTCGACCAATAATCTGAAATAATTGGAAATGGGCAATGAACTAATTGAATATCAATGGCATGTAAATGAAATGATATCCTACCTCACATAAAACAATGCCAAAGGAAAATACATCCACCTTCTCATCATAGATAAGACCTTTCATCATTTCTGGGGCCATCCAATAGGGATTACCTACAACTGTATATCTCTGACGTCTTTGCCGGCTTTTGCTTCGGCCCCATGTACCTAGACCTTCGCTATTGTTGCCATCTGTATGGCTACTGTCATTGTAATTTTGAGCCGAATCTTTCCATTTTGTACTTAGCGAAGTGTTTATTATGCGTGCCAAGCCAAAATCAGCTACAATTATCGTTCTATCCTCTTTCACTAGGCAATTCAGAGAGTTTAAATCTCGGTGTATGATATCTTTTGAATGTAAATAACACATGCCACATGCTATGTCCCTAGCAAACGAAACACGTTCCGTCCAGGTCAAAGGCAAGCCGGAATCATGAAGCAATTCTTTCAGTGATCCTCCAGCAACATATTCGGTAACCAAATGCAAGCGTTTGTCCTTGTACAAAACACCAATAAACTTTAGGACATTTTTATGCTTCAGCGATTTAAGAACGGCCACTTCTTTTAGGAAATTCCTTTGGGCATTTTCATCCACTCGATAGAGCTCTTTCAGCACCATCACCTCTTTTGTATTGCGATGGGTAACCTTAAATACTTGACCAAAAAATCCCTTACCCAACATCTCACCCACAACGAGATCGGATGGACGGAATACACGTGGAGGTTGTTGTTCCACACGAAAGGATTTTGTTCTCGAAAGATCATTCATATGTTGCGTCTGATCTGTATGCGTATCGGCGCCCATCAACTTCGACATGCTGGAACATCGTTCTTTGCCTCGAAAAGAAATTGAGCTAGAAATATTCGTTTCATTTGTGGAACATGAACCGACCAATTCATTTGCAGCCATTTTATATTTTCGTAGCTGCCTGGTTTTGGTCCCACTAATATAACCCTCATCTTTACGTTTATAGATACGTTCCTTGTCTTGCTTTGACAAACGGGTAGGAGAGCCATCGTTTGGGGTAACCGTTGTGGCAGTACTGCCGCTACTGTTTTCATACGTTCGGCCAAATACTTCTACACTTGAAGCAGAGGTTGCCAATGGTAAGGACACTTCGCTAGTGACTTTTTTAATGTCCACGTGACTGCAACTCCGGCACACTTGTATTGGATCGTGTTCAACTGTCAATTGCAATACTTCTGTGCTCCGTATCATTTTATCAATTTGCTCTATGGAATTATCACTAACCGGTGTACCATTGACTTCCAAAATTCGATCTCCCACATGTAGGTTAGTGAGGTTTACATCAATTCTGCACCAAATAACCAAAAAATAATTTATGCAAAATACAAAGTGAACAAATTCATTCGGTTAGCTATCTATGATGAGTATTAGAAGATTTTAATTTGAGTTAGGATTTTTTTTTCATGTATTACCTATAAGCCCCACAACACTGATCTATTACCGAGGTAATGAGGGAGAAAACGTATTTGCCAACACGTCCGTATATTCTACAAATGAATCTGTTGATTTTTAGTATTGCAAGAAAGCGTAGAGGTATGCGTTCAAAAGAGAAAAATTATGGAGTGACTTATTATTGTGAATTTGTTGTTTTTGTTATTAGTAATGCTGCAGATAACTACAAATAATGTTAAAGAAATATACAATGATTGCTTAGGTTATACGTCAAAAATACCACCAAGTGATCGTCATGATATTTATTTATATACATTTAATTTTTATGACCTGAATACAATATGGTATGAATGTCGCATAAAGATATCTGATATTGATTCAAATGCTTAACCATTACTGATAATATAGTAAGAAATAAATGTTACAAATTGACTAGGCGGTGTGATTATTTAAAATTGTAAGAGTATATGAATAAATTTACCTGCAAAATATAATATACCAAGTTCAAAATGACAATGTTAATTTGCCTTTCATTTTTTGGCTAGAATATCATTCTCCTGTGGAAATTTAAGGAGAAAATTCGAAAAAGAATCCAAATCAACTTGGCATATTATGTAATGAAGGTATCGCTATATCATTTAATAGAGGTATGTATGGTATGTGCAAAGTGATATGTAATGATTATTAATATAAGTTTTATTAATCCATGTATGTGAGTTGGCCATAATTTGAGAATCGAATCATTGCAAAGTAGAAATGTCTATGAAAAAATCTCCAATATATATTTGTTTTTTTTTTTTTTTTTTCAATATATGTTTTGGTACGTGACTTCTTCCACATATCAAACATAAACCGAAATATATATTTTCCATTGTTTTAACATTTCAAAATTGTTTGCTAAGAATTCCTCACAATGATTCACATGATTTATTTGCCAATACATAGTTTTAATACGTGTCTGAGGTCATGTTACTATTTCATTCAACTTACTCAGATATTCGAACAGCTGGACATAACTCCGACGAACTGCCTGTCAGCAAACCAGCCTTACCATCTACAGTTGAGGATGACGGAGAATTGTAAACTCGTGCATACCAATTATCGCCACTACTAAGATGATGTCGCTGTGTAACATTTATATTGTCAACCGATAAACGTAAACTGGATGTGATATCTTTTGGTATTTCCACCAAACGAATCGAATGAGGCTTTATGCCATCCAATGTGGTGCCTTCGCTTTTTGTCGTCTTCTTGTAGCAGCCATCACAGTACAGTTTTGAGCGTTCCAATAGAGTAAACGCTTCACCATAACCAATAAATGTGCGACATATGGAACAACAGAAACATTCGGGATGAAATTTATGATCTCCGGCCACCATAACGGGTCCCGATATAAAGTCTGTGCATTGCTGGCAAGCTTCTCCGAAACGTTGATAGTAATCATCTCGGCAAAAAAGTAATCCCTCCTTTTCGAAGTACCAATTGTGCAGATGATTGTCACAGACAGAACAACGAAAACAGTCGGAATGCCATTCTTGACCCAGTGCTTCAATACATTCTTCGTCGTTAGTTGTATTCAATTCGTTTAAGCAGCCAGCACAATTCGTTGTTAATCGTGGTAGACTGTTGGAATTGTTGTTGGAATGGTTCTTTTTTAAATGAGATTTTGATGTTGAGTTGGAGGACATATTCGAGTCCTTGGGAATGTAAAATATCTGAAAATAAAAGAGAAAGAGGTTCCATTAATCGTCAATCATAGAAATCGACTTAGATGTTTCCTATTTCCCTATATCTATTTCTTGTAGGAACAGGCGGAGTGAACTATAAAGCCGATGATGTCGTAAGACTGGGAACTATTTTGCACATTGGATCGAAAATCGAATCTGAGATTAAGACTACAAGGAACTGCAAACCCGATGCTTTATCAAGACTAGGACTCCTTCACATATTCGAGGAAACTAGAGTCTGTGGCCATGTCTATTAGCGAGAAAAGAAATATATCCATCATTGAAATATTTGATAGGGTTCAAATGATAGTACTGGACGCCAATGTCCACCGCCATGTCAAAGTAGAATATTGAATTTCGGCACAAATCGATTTATTCCAACAACAGCAATACCTCTTCTTTACTTGCCTTTCCAAGAAACACACATAACATTCAAATTGTGTAAGGATTGTTTGTATGAAGTCAATTATCATGTAATCCTCATACTAACTAAGGCTTGCGAAACACGCTCCCCTTCATTGGTATATCCCATTGATAAGCTCTACGTGTTGTTGGCATTGAAAAATCCAAATAAACAAACGCTACTAACTCCTCAACTCAGTGATTCATTCGTGTCTACTTACAACACGCACACACACAAACACAGAACAAGATACAAACAACATTAGACTGAAACTTCATTTCATTCGAAGCCACTAATAAATATTATACACTAATAAATAGGTAAATATAGAAAGAAAAGTAATATCAATTCATATCACAATAACCAACCTACTTCAACTTACCTCCTGGAAAAACAAAATTAGAGATCTTAGAAGGAATTTTGCCCACACATAGTTATGATATTTTGAACTGTGTTAAATACTTTTTTGGCGATGTTCCAACATTTAAAATATTTCGGGCCTATGCTTGATACAACTTATTGCGTTTATTTCCCATTAATTATGGTTTATAACATTAATTTATTATAAAAAATCACTTTCGTTTGGAAGTCGTCTTCGTTTGTAGTTTTCTTCTTCTACTTTGACATAGTCTCTCAGTTCCTATTAACAAGGCGACATAAAATGTCTAATCCGACTCTGTCGAATTTACATGCAATAGCTAGGCATGCAACAACGTATCGTAACGTAACATAAGGAATCATTTTACAATTATGCGCCGTTCGCAGGCACAATGTCAGTGTCTTTTCGCAACACATTAAATTAGAAGCTTTATTTTTTTTACAAATAGAAATTTTATTTAAGTTAAACTTAACCCGAAAAGAATCATTATGAACAAATTGTTTTAATTATCTCTGCTTGAGCTAACAATTATCTCGAATTTTTATTGGAAGCCGTTCGTTTAATTCGGAAAGCCAGCAAAGGAGAGTGATCAAATTTGACATTTGTGAAATAGAAAATTAGAAAGTTTTTGGGAGGGATATTTTTCCCAATGAAAACTTACAGGAGTTAACATAGCCATTGTTTAGTCAAAAACAACAAAATCATATATATCATGATGTCAATTAGAAGTGTAGTAAAAAATATGATAATAGTTATTTATTTATTTAATTGGTTTAAGCTAAATTGGTACTCGTTGGCTAATTTGAATAAAAGAGAATAAAATCCATTTTTACGCTCTAGCAAGTTTTCATTAGTAAATATATATAAAAAAGCAACGCATACAGACCTATTATCGATAGATCACAAAAAATTTGGTACGTATTTATTGTTATTTGGCAATCTTGGACGATAACGATTTTTATTTCTCTGACGTTCAGTTATTGTTTACATCTGGTTTCAGCTGTTCGCTGTTTAAAAGAAAATCTTTGTCTTGATTTTCTTTTTCATTACAATTTTCGTCTGAATATTGGAAATGAGCTCTCTGTTTCGTTCTTTTTCGGCTACAAAACGAGAAGGGGCTGTTAAAGATGCTATCCTAGATGCTCTGCAGGAAAATGTCAGAGAAATCGAATACGATGTAAAGGACAAGCAGGGTAAAATCGTATACATTTATTCCCATGGAACCTATTTTTACATTGTGATATATTCTACACAGAACCACTAGAACTATGTGAAAGCACTAGCAGCTTGTCAACTTCAATTGAGGCGATTTTTTTACATGGCCTCAAAGATTCTTTTCTATGGCAGACCTTGAATGTAATAACTGAGATTGAACGACGACCAGAACCATCATTTTGGTCACCCATAATGGTTTTTCTCCACAAAGAAGTTATTGAACAGGTATTTAGAATGCAGTACCCGATTCTGAGTGTTAATGATTACTCTGATGACGTTCTTCCAGATAATGAGTTTGTCCCAATTAACTTCAGAAATAGGACAATGTCGGGCCTGGATTCGTTTATCCCTAAATGAAGGATTGATCTCATCATACCTCAATAATATGAACAAAAATTCATCTTCTCTCAATCCATACTATAAAAAATATGCCCTTATGAAAGACACAGTACGTTTGGAGAGGGCCGTTAAGTACTTGAATGCAGTAGAAAACGCAGCCCAATTTCAATTACCCTTTAATTCAAGCCTATTGAACCAATGGCCCGATTATTCTCTACAGTTATCGGGGTTGTGGACTCCAACATTGAAATCATGTCCTATATCAAGCGGCTTAGATGTTGTTGGCTCTTTGGTTGAGGAAACAATGGCAATACCAATGCCCCAACCTCTGTGCACAAATGAATTATTTTCTGAATCAATTTCAAATAGTCCATTTCGAAGAAGTACTAATTTCCCCGTTGAAGAATTGAATACTAGAATGAATATTGACCTATTCTTGCAAAAAGTGGATGAAATGGAAGAAGATGATGAATCGAAGGAAATTCAAGATACGGCACAAGTATCGTCTGAGACAACTAAGAGGCACACTGAAAATCAAGAAAATATTTTAGAGCCTACTCCTAGTGGCAGTAATTCTCTAAGCAATCTCATGCAGAAATCATGGTGCTCAGAAGTAACCTCTTTGGATATACCTTCTTCACCTAATGACGACAATTCATTAAAGTTTCAACGGTCTCTTAGCCTGACAAGTTCAGTAAGTTCCTTGCGTTCTCCAGCTCCAGATAGGTATAGTTATAACACATTATTGAGAAAACATGAGCGCCAGTGCCAGGTGGACTGGACCGAAGTTTGGGAAACATTTTTGCTACAAAATGCAGGAGGACAAAGCATATCGCAAACAACACTCAATAACTGCGACGATGACTGCGAATCGAACAAATCCGATTTTGAAGTTGTGTCTGGGGGACCCTTGGAAAAATTTGACATTACAGAATTACAGGAAATGGTAGAGCAGTTATGTAAATTGGCTCGTGAGCCCGGCCTCGATGGGCAAGGTTTCTTGTGTAAATCTTGCCAGCATCCTCTAGGTATTGGCTACTCAAATTTTAGGTAAAGACACCTGTGATACAATCGAGTACGCTTCTCTATTACTAAGAATTTGAATTTTTTTCTACAGTGTTTGTGCATTTAGTGGCTATTATTTTTGTGACAACTGCATGGATATTGAGCCTGTCATAATACCAGCAAAAATTATTTACAATTGGGATTTTCGCAAGTATTTTGTCTCAAAAAAAGCGGCCTCTTTTCTAGCAGAATTTCGCACGCAACCTTTTATAGATCTTAAGGTGATATACTATTGAACGTTTGTGTTAATTATTCCTGTTTGGTCGTAATTGTAAAAACAATTGACATTTTTTTCAGCTCTTAAATCCGGATATTTACAATGCTTCAGAAGGAATGGCAGAACTACAGGCTCTTCGAATACGCCTCAATTTCATAAGAGCTTATTTATGTACATGTAGCCCAAAAAGTTTTGAGCAATTGCAATGCTTATTCTTTGGCAAAGAATATTTGTACGAACATATTCACCAGTATTCAATAGGCGATTTGGGAATGATACAACGTGGTTTACTTTTTCAATTACTTCAAAAGGCTTTTAAAATTGGCGAAGCTCATATATTGAAATGTCCCCTATGTAGCTTGAAGGGATTCATATGTGAGATATGTAATGGACCACGAATTTTATATCCTTTTCACATAGAAACCACATATAGGGTAAGTTCTTAGAGAATAGTCGACAGTATTTCATTAATAATTAATTATTATACTCTATATACAGTGTTCCACTTGTGGTGCAGTTTTTCATTCAGATTGTTTGAATGAAAAACAACCATGTCCCAAATGTGAACGACAGCGGAAACGTTCTGTATTGAGCCAGGAAAGTAAAAATATTGCATCTGAATAATAAATACATTTTGTTATAGAAATATTTATGTTTTATGGCCATATTTATGTACAATGGAATTAATTGTTAACAATTAGAATTAAGAGCAAAGCCTAACGCTTGAAAAATAACCAAAATATTGTGATAAACCAAAAAAGGAATTAATTGCTTTATAACATTCTTGCATTTAAACTATATTTGGATTCTCGAAAAGGTTTATGTGAATCAACAGGTTAGCCACCGTGGTGCAATGGTTAGCATGCCCGCCTTGCATACACAAGGTCGTGGGTTCGATTCCTGCTTCGACCGAACACCAAAAAGTTTTTCAGCGGTGGATTATCCCACCTCAGTAATGCTGGTGACATTTCTGAGGGTTTCAAAGCTTCTCTAAGTGGTTTCACTGCAATGTGGAACGCCGTTCGGACTCGGCTATAAAAAGGAGGTCCCTTGTCATTGAGCTTAACATGGAATCGGGCAGCACTCAGTGATAAGAGAGAAGTTCACCAATGTGGTATCACAATGGACTGAATAGTCTAAGTGAGCCTGATACATCGGGCTGCCACCTAACCTAACAGGTTATTGAAATAATTCTCGTGAAGTTACATTATTTAATTTGAAATCTTTTGGTGGAATTGCATTATTTATTTAATAAAAAGTTGTGGGCCTAAACTTCTGTTAAGAAATATCGAGTTCTCTTCATATATTTTCATTTCCAAATAAATATAATAGAAATATTGAGGTGAGAAACCGCTTACTAAGGGGATTAGTGTCATACGCCCAGCAATACCATATGCTTGGCAGTAATGAGTTACCAACACTGGATGTCTTGGTTACCATTCATCAGATTTTCATGAGTACTAGCAGAGCATTATCTTCCTCATAAGACATAACATTACGAGAGCAAACCAGATTTCATTATTAATTGCTTACCAATTTTGAGCTAATCTACCTCGACAGCGAACAAACCTAATATTTATCGATTGATGTTTTCCTATTTAAAAACGATTACCAAACATCGATAATTCATCAGAGATGGAATTAGAATTATTACAAATTGGTGTCACCGTAAATTTGTTTTCCAAAATCTTTACGAATTTTATTAAAAAATAAACATGTTTTATAATAAATAAAGGATATCAATATATATGGCCAAAGATGTATTTATTCTGCCTAAAAGTATGTTTTTATTCATGATCAGCTGATACTTCCAATGGGAAGAGTACTTTTTCGTGAATTGTCGGAATTTAATTTCTCATCTCTGACGGTGGTCGTACATCGCTAACGTCGTGGACTTTAACCGACCAAGACGATCATTCTACAGAGTCTAGGTAAGGAGAGAATTGGGTTTAATTGAATTAAAATTTTAATAGGAATTCATTACTTCGTTGCAGGTTTATCTCAAGAAATTTATTCTTCATCTACAACCAAATATGTTTGCCACAAATACAGCAGTACGTGGTCTATTGCGTACCAGCGTTGTAAGTATTGTTATCTGTCTCTAGGTGCGAAGTTTTATTAAAAATTTTCAATTTAGTTGCACCGATGCAAGAGTACCCTGGTAGTTGCAGAACATAACAATGAGGTTCTGAATCCAATCACCTTAAATACGATAACTGCCGCAAAGAAGATCGGTGGTGACGTCACAGTCTTAGTGGCAGGCACAAAGTGTGGACCCGTAAGCGAATGTGTTTGCATAACAATGTTCTAGTATTGTAACACACACAAGTACTTTCGTTATCATTTTCTAGGCCTCCGAGGCTGTCGCTAAGGTTGAAGGTGTTGGAAAAGTGCTGGTAGCAGAAAATGAAGCTTTCAAAGGTTTTACAGCAGAATCACTAACTCCTCTGGTCTTGGCTGCACAAAACCAATTCAAATTCACACATATTTTGGCTGGTGCGACAGCTTTTGGCAAAAACGTATTGCCCCGTGTAGCAGCCAAATTAGATGTATCACCCATTTCGGAGATCATTGATGTTCAGAGTGAAGACACTTTTGTACGTACCATTTATGCTGGCAATGCCATACTTACCCTACGCTCCAAAGATCCCGTCAAAGTCATCACTGTACGAGGCACAAACTTTGCCCCTGCTGCTGCTTCGGGTGGAAGTGGTGCCATTGAACAAGCCCCCGCCGGTGACTACAAACAGAGTTTGACCGAGTTTGTTAGCCAAGAATTGACCAAGTCAGATCGCCCCGAATTGACGGGTGCCAAAGTTATCGTTTCCGGTGGTCGTGGCTTGAAATCTGGCGACAATTTCAAATTATTGTACGATCTTGCTGATAAATTTGGGGCCGCTGTGGGTGCCTCTCGTGCCGCAGTAGATGCTGGCTATGTACCCAATGATTTACAAATTGGTCAGACTGGCAAAATTGTTGCACCCGACCTATACATTGCCGTTGGTATCTCTGGCGCCATTCAACATTTGGCTGGTATGAAGGATTCAAAAACTATTGTAGCAATTAACAAGGATCCTGAAGCTCCCATCTTCCAAGTTGCCGATATTGGTCTGGTGGCCGATTTATTCAAAGCTGTCCCAGAAATGACTGGAAAGTTGTAATCACAAGTTGAACTTGTGATTATGGTTGGTCGTAGTCTAAGTAGACTTATTGCGAATAGTGAGATTGGAATCAAGTGCATTTATTATTGAAATAGTTAATAATTATTCTAAGAATGAACAGTTATGAAAATCATGATAAAAATATTAAATTTGTAAATATTTTCAAAATAAATGCCTTGACGGTTTTTTTGTGGAGAACGTAAGTGGATGATCGACCCAATGTATATTCGAGTTAGATTGCATTTTTTGCTGGTATGGTTATGGGAATTGTCGAATTTTACACGTTGCCGCAAATGAGTAGTTTTCCAAGAAGTACGTGAAATTGGAATGAGTTTGCAAATAATATTTAATAGATTTATTTTTCAAGATGGCTTCCATTAAGAGGATTTATTTGCCGTCTTATGAGATGGAAATACCAGTTCATTTTCTTTTATAATTCCTCTTGGGAAACCAAGATTTTTTTCGGGGATATAAGCCCTTAAATTCTGAACGAAGCAAAAATATTCAGGCGTTGGCTAAACTTTAACCTTGGTTGCGGTTTGGATAAATCTCCCATATAAATGTTGACTGATTTTAAGCCTTTGCGGTTGGAACTAAAAAAAAAAACAAAAGTGTACAGTAAATAAGATTACGAAGGAAACATAAGGAGGACAGGAATGGTAAAAGAGTTTTACTGGCTTAGAGCAGACAGGCCCTGATAAATACCTTCATTCTTAAAATTGGATCTTGGATCTATATCGGTGGTAACATTCAAATCATATGGTCCTTCTTCTGTTACTATGTTAAAGAAAAATTCTCATGTTTTCTAGTGGATTTAAAGTTTATAAATGAATTACGAACAATGGGAGCGAAGAATCTCTCAATTCATGTCAACAATATGTTACATGAAATCGATGTCCTCATTCCAGAGTACGCTAAGTCAACATAGCACTTTTTGATGGAGTTCGTTGTTTTTTATTCGGATTGATCTGAATTGCATTCTGTCAAAAGTTCGAATTTATTGGACACTTCTATCAAAAGTTATGGTTAATATTGTACGTGACTAAAGTTTTAAAAATTTCCAATCCAAAAAGGGCAAAAAGCTTTGTTCGATCTAAAGTCAGTCATTTTTAGCCATGTTCTATTATCACTATTTTGAATTCGTACACACTAAAAAAAATTACAAAAAACATGATTTTAAACCGAAAAAAGTGAATTTATATTTTATAAGGTTTTTGAGAAATTCCAAATAAAAACTCTGAACTTGTTTCATGCAAAATTCACTTTTTAGACTTAGCGTACTTGGAGTGGAGACATCGAAATTATGCACATTAGCTGTGCTATATTATTGAGCTTTACTGTTTTTTTTTTTACAATACAAAATGAAAGCTTTCACTTCCAAGCTACTTACTATGGGGACATAGTAACACATTCATATAGAGAATAGCTTTACTTGGAGGGCTTGGTTTGCATATCGAGCAATAACAGGCTACCACATAGCAAAGACTGACAAGATCACACAGAGAGACTTAAAAGAGCGCACACCATTCGAGCACAATCTACATTTATCTATTTCTTTTATTTAGTAAGAAGCCTAAGAAAGTGACGTTATCATTTTCGACGCTGCAGTAGTATCTCATTTTATATGTTTACGACGATAGCAACTTAAGAGATAATACGTTTACCTATCTACAACTCCTACATATCAAAAATTACTTTGTGTTTGGTTTATTTTCCTCTTCGTTGGCGAGGATTTGAAAAGATGTTATACAAGCAAACAATTACCAACAGCTGTTAATTATTTATTAAGGCATGTAGCCCCTTAATCCATGGACAGTTTAACTCATGCCAGTTATATATGAATAAATTCACTTCTATGATTTTCACAGTGGACTTTCCAACTCTTAGCTGAGCGGTTGCTTCTTAAATCGATTCCTGAGATATGGACAATTTAAACGTTTGTGTGATTGGGGCTGGAACAGCTGGCCTTTCTGCGTTGAAGAACTCTTTGGAAAACCAACTTAATGTGATTTGCTATGAACAGAGCTCTCAAATAGGAGGTGTTTGGGTTTACACTGATGTTTCCCCCAATGTACACGATGATTGTGATATTCATAGCAGTATGTACCAAGGATTAAGGTATGACGTTTAATGTTTTGCTAGCAACATTATAAATGAGTTGATTTTATAATTCTAGAACGAATCTTCCCAAAGAGGTAATGGGTTATCTGGACTTTCCATATCCCCAAACAACGACCGAATCATTTGTGAGCTCTCAAGAGGTTCTAAACTTTTTAAATCTATATACAGATCAATTTGATTTGAAAAGACATATTAAATTCCAGCATGAGGTTATACGAGTCAAGCCACGTAGTTGTGGCAAATGGGAGGTGGGTTGGATCCTTAACATGGAGTTGTAGTAATATATAAAATTCTGATTACAGGTACATGTTCGCGACAAATTGTTGGATAAATGTTTGGTAGAAGTATTTGATTGCATTTTCATATGTAATGGTCATTATACAAAGCCACAGTATCCACAAATTGATGGCATGGATATATATAAGGGATGTGTAATGCATAGTCATCTTTATCGTGAACCTTTGAAATTTCAAGGTAAAATATCATAATCGCTTTCACCAAACTATAAATCATAGTTTTTTCCGGAAAGCCTGACTACCCTATTTTCAATATATAATGAAACCTCTCAAAAGTGGACTCACATTTGGCTATGAGAGGCTAAATTTAATGTCTCACGGAAATTGTCTGGTTTCCAGAGTGTCCAAGTTTGGGAGGCTTCGCTGCATATGAATACTAGGTTATTAGGGTATATACAGTAATTTGGAATAGTTGGTTTCTGAAAAACTTGTTCGGGCAAGTTTTGACATATTCCCCCATGTTCCCAAATTCGGAATCGCAAAAGTTACTTTTGGCTATAATTTCTTAACCCTGAAACTTTTAAATTTAAATCTTGGTAATAGAGCTCTCTTTAATGATAAGTTCAAATTACAATTCGATTGGAGTACCTCGATTTTTACGTTATAAGAAAAATAAATTCTTGCGATTTGCAATTCCGAATATCGGAACAATGGGGTAATATTATTTTATTATCGCACTTTCAGATACAAATGTACTAATTGTTGGCGCCGGCCCCTCTGGCATGGACATAACGAATCAAATTAGTAAAACTGCCAAAAGGGTTTATTTAAGTCATCATTTAAAGGAATCACCAAGTACGGATTTCATGGGATGTGTCACACAAAAACCCGATGTTAAGCGCTTCACAAAGGATGGAGCCATTTTTATGGATGACAGTGAAGAAACGTTCTCATATGTTATATTTTGCACCGGATACCAATACTCATTTCCGTTTTTGAGCATAGACTGTGGGGTTCATGTTACAAACAATCATGTTCAACCATTATATCGACACATTATTAATATAAATTATCCCACTATGGCTTTTATTGGGCTTCCTTTTCTGATATTACCCACTCAATGCTTCGATTTACAAGTGCGATTTGCTTTGAAATTTTTTACTAACAAAGAAAAGTTGCCTTCCCAGAAAAAGATGCTGGATGCACTTAATGACGATATGCTGGAAAGAAGGCAGAGGGGTTTGGATGAAAGAAATGCACATAAAATGGCAGAAAAACAGGTTGCAATAGAATTACGATTTTACTGATGATTGTTATAATGAACATTTTTTCCAGTTTGACTATTTCCAGGAGTTATCGGAAGTTGCAGGACTTAATATCAAGCCTGTTATAGCGAAAATTATGAAAGATTGTGGCAAGAAATATATCTATGAATTGGAAACTTATCGTCGTTACCAGTTTAAGATTTTAGATGACGACAATTTTCTTAAAATATGTATTAATTGAAATTGTTGCCATGTATTATTGGTTTCTCTTGTTAGATATACGTATTTTATACCTTTCTTTAATTTATGTGATATCTTCGAGAAAATAAATAAAAAAAGGAATTCATACTGAACTGATTCATGGGGAGTGCGATTGTTTTATATATAACTTGTAAACGAGCGAGTTGTAGTTGTTACCATTTGAAGAGGGTTCAGAAGTATCTAACTCCCTAATTTGGTTACCTTTTAGAGTAGTGTATGGCACGTTCTACAACATGGGAGTATTGGGCTTTCCCATTCCCCCATATTTTACAGAAGGTCAGGTTATTTGAGACTCTCTTGGACTATTCAGTCCATTAAGGTACCACAGGTAGTGAAGTTCTCTCTTATGACTGAGTGCTGCCCAATTATATGTTTAGCTCAATCACAAGGAATATTTTACAGAATCAAACAACCACTTTACATTTTTCTAATTCCACAGTAGACTTGATAGACACCATCTAACCAAATTTTTCTTTCATGATTCATCCCACATTCATTTGGACCAAACCACATATCGAACCGATTAAGTGAACAATTTAATTCCTAGAGGAAAGCCATAAGCATTATAAATAATAAAATAAAAGACATCAGTTTTTTTGTTGGAAATTAGAAATTACAATTTTATTACATTCTCTTTTGCTGATCTTATAGCATAGTTAATATTTCTCGCTCTTAAAATGCCTCAAGAAAGGATGGAAGATTGGCTTCTTTATGGTTGTCATTACCGAATAAAGGAAATAAAAACAATAAACATTTTAAATTTCGATGGGGATTACGGCAATATGGTTTTTGAGTTCACAAAAAGACAAAATACTTCGATTAGCAGCTTGAACACCTCCACATTTCAGCATCATAAATGTCTTGGCGAACAAGGGCCCAGAAGTTTAATGCCCTGGATATTTGGAACTGTCAACCATTGCATTGCCGTAGGAATTTAAAAAAACAGAAAATGTTTAAGGTTATCATTTCTCTGGCGTGAATACAAATAATTTCTAATTAATATTTGAGTGTGTGTGTTGCGGGGGTATTTTTACGATTTTTTTGTAAAGGATTTTTTGTTTCATTTTCTCTCTTCTTTTGTTTCTTCACGTTCTTCTCTCGCTACATAACATTTTCTTTAGTTTTATGTTTTATATAATTTGCTACTACAATTTGTTGTTACTTTTGTTTGTTATGAATTGTACATTACATTATACATAATACATATACATATATAATTTTATTATATTTTTTTTTAGTTTGATTGCATATCTATACATAACAAAGAAAGAATCAATGAGGATTGTTGTGGTGGTGGCAAAAAAGAAAACATCGAAAGAGAAAAGAAAAAGTTAATAATTTGTCGTTTTGACAATGTCGTCGTCGTGGTCGAAACGTGTTCGCGATCACCACCGTTTAACAGCCACAAAAACAAGTGTGTAGTAATCAATAATCGTAGTAGTAGTCTTCTGTTGTTTCTACTTCTTCTTCGGACCAACTGTGGCGATCAGATTTTGTAAGAGAGAGAGAATTGGGTTGATAAAGGTCTCTCTCTTAGATGCGTCTCGATGCGCGTTAACTTTCGCCATTCTCTTTCTTCGTTCGTTTGTATATGCATATGTTATAATATGTATTGTGAATATATATAATATAAATACCATAAGTTTGTTTGTTTTTAGCTTATCACAAAATGAAAATAATCATATAATTATTCATTATTATTATAGTCAATATATTATTCTTAGAATTGAACAATAATTAAACATAAAAATATATAGGACTTATTTTATTATATATAAATGGTTGTTGGTTGTGTGTGTGTGTGTTTCGCAGGAATGATTAGCACAGTTTGCATTCAATTTTAAAAATAAAAATATCCAAACAAACTGGTAATCAATTATATCAACTTAGCAAGGTTTCAATTAAATATTTGTTTGAAATAAAAATCTGTTTTCGCAAAGAACCGGGTTGGTCTGGCGCGTATGAGTGGTATACATAATATACTACTAAATGTATGTGATTGTGTAAGTTTCTTAAAATAAGAATCCTCCTTGTAACAGTCTAAATTTTTATTTGTTTAAAATATTTAACTAAAACCTAATTAATGGCTTGATAAAAACCTTTCTTTCTAATGCAAACCCATAGACACTTATCTACGCTAAGATATTTCTATCACTGCCAGTCAGAAAATATCGGCCTCCTCTCTTCTAAAGGAGGGCGTTATTGATAAGGTGTTTTAAAAGCCCTGAATCACGTGTTAGTATTGGACCCAATGGTGTTAAATGGTATCCAATGAATATCTTCTTTAGCCGATAAGTGTCCCATGGGTAACTCCCTATTGCGATGTTCTTGCTTTTGGGTACTCTCTCTTTGTCGTTTTCTTTTTTGTTGTTGTTATTATTATGGTTGGTTGTTCTTTAAGTATATTATTGTATAAGTTGTTGTTTTATACTGGTGGTTTTTCTCACTAAACTTCTTTAACATTAAGTATTTATATGATGTGAAATGGTTTGTTTCATTTTAAATTACATTATTTTGTATATATTATATTTAATAATTATTTTGTGTTGAGTGTAAGTGAATTTGAAATTTGTTGCTGTTGCCTCAAAAAAATATGAGTAACGGGGGCGGAGGGGAGGGGATAGTCAAAATATTTTCCCAAAATTATATTTAAATTTCTCTACCAGTTCTGAAAAATTAACAAACCAAATGTGTGTGTCTTAAATTTTCTCTTTAAATTAAATTAGAATTATGACGAAAAAAACAATAAAAACAATAACATAAGATAACGCAAAAACTAAATATAACTAATAATTAAAAATATTTTTACCAAATAAGAAAAAGGCCAATTCAAAAGAAAAAAACAACAATCTATCTACTATTCCCTATAGAAAAACTGCAACAACAAATCGAAAGTCGAATAAGAACAGCCGTGCAGGCACCTTCAACATTCACAGAGACCCCAAGTAATCACGTACCCGTTGTATATCACCATAGTTCGATGGTCTCTTACAAACAATTTTAGTAGTATTACTGCTTATTGCTCGCTTTCAACTCGAATCAATCAATCTATTCTATATATACAAATTGTATTGATTGATTAACCGAGAGTGGATGATTTTGATGATGTTTGTTTAAATAAAACATTTGGTTTGGTTGAACGTTTCTTTTCGCTATAATTTGTACAAATACTTTTTTGTGTGTTTCACTCAACTAACACTGTGACTTTGTGTCACATTCTATAGTAAATCCATTTGCAATGAAGATTTCCATATTTAACAAATCAAGATCTTATTAAGAGAATACAACGTCATCGGATAACTTTGTTTTACGCTTACTGTTTTTTTTTTATTTCGGCAGAGAGATGTGGTCAGGTGTGATTTATGTCCAATTTTCAGCAAGTAAATGTTGTTGGTGTCGGCGCTGTTACTGCTACTTTTTTATTGCTGTTGTTGTAATTTGTTGCTTTAACAACAAGTTGTTGCGTTTTATAATAATCAGAATATTGACATTGACGAGATGTTGTTTGTTGATGGTTGTTGTTTTTTATTATTGTTGTGGTTTTTGTTCTTATTGTTATTGTTGCAGTGTTGAATAATTTATTTGGTGTACAAGTAGATGGCAACAATGAGACCGTACAGACCCAATACTTCAGCGAAAATAAGAATCAAGATCATACCGACGAAGAGACGAGGTTGTTGAGCTGTGCCTCTGACACCGGCATCACCAACAATACCGATCGCAAAACCTGCCGCTAAGCCTGAGAAACCTACAGCCAAACCAGCACCCAAATGAATGAAACCCCTATTTTTGTTTGCAAAAAGAAAAGAAATGAATAATATTACACACATACGGTGTATAGACTTTTAAAAACTTACTTGTAAAGGGAGTATTTTGAGGGTTCTTCTAGAGCACCGGCAATAAGGACAGCTACGACCAAACCGTAAATGGCAATAATACCAGCCATGACAACGGGAATGATGGATTTCATAATCAATTCTGGTCTCATGACGGACATAGCCGCAATACCAGTACCTGATTTAGCTGTTCCATAGGCGGCTCCCAAAGCTGTAAGAAAAACATGTATATTAATTAATTTTTATTAAAAGATGCGACGTGACATTTTTTTCAGCTTTGTAGTAAGATGAACACATAATCTCCAATTGCGCTCAATTCTAATGTTTCCTCAAAAGTTTGATCTACGTAATATACATCGAGCCCAAACAGCGATTTGTCCTAAATAGCCGGGTCGACACAAAGACTGCAATTCCTTGTTTAAAATATTTTTTGTATATAGAGTCTTCAATTTGTACTGATATACTGAAGCTTTATAATATCTTATTATGGTATGGTATGAGAATGAATGGAAAATTCGTATATGAATGGAATGGAAAGATAGTATTGTGGGTAATATCGGGTCGAGAGTTAAAATTATGGCTGAAGAAAAACTGCATACAATCTTTACAGACTTGCTTACATCTATAAAAATTCTTTCAAGCTCATTATTGATTCGTGAATAAAAATAATGAAAAAAATAAAGTCCTAGCAAAATCCCATTATAGCATAGTCTATAATCCCATTCTATTATATAGTCTATTAAAAATTCAATGTACGAATTTAAAGTATTGCTAACAAATATTCAAGGCTTACGAGTTCAAATGCCTATTAAATAACTTGTTTGACAGAAATTTTAAATCTTAGAGAAGCATAAACAAACGTCCAGATTATTGGAGGACTACATTCAATTTTTAAATGTTACAGACATTTCAAATCAAGAATTTGTAATTTAATTTTTTTACGTTTATATTTGTGAATTTTAAACATGGGTCATGTGATATTTTAAAAAGCTTGATATCCATACAATTTAATAAAGAAAAAGCTTCATATTCACAGCTACAACTAAGATTAAGTTAACAGTTGATAACGTGAATATTATTAACCAGCAAACGTATGAGGCCAACGTACAAGAGAGTAGAGGGGGTTTTGACAAAAGCAAATTCTGATTATGGGCCAGCAGAAAAGAAGTTATCAAATGGAGCACATGACCGCATTTAAACAAATATGATGGATATGATAAGAATACTAGAGAAAATGTGAATAAAATTCGGAGCCCGTTATAGAAAAGACGAAAAAAAATTATTTGCTTTAGTATTACGCAAAGTTAAATAGAGAAGTATGAAGAGGGAAATATTTCGATCATAGCGAGAGAGAGAGAAGAGAAAAAGTCTAAAACCAGTTTTAATTGCAATGAATAAAAGTGTTTCCAGCTTAAATGAATGTGGTGTTTGTGTGTGAGCGCCGATTGAATGTATAAATTCAATAAATTGAAAATGTTCAATGCTAATGGACTGGTGGGAGAGTAATATGATTTCATATTAACAATACTCTCAATTCTCGTCAACAGTTAAGACTAGGGGCGGGGAGCATGTATCCCCCCCCCTCCTCCCAAGCAGAAGGTTATGACGAAAAACATACACCAATAGCAGTCATGTGATTACGCGTAAAATCGTCATCTTGCTATTGTTTATAACTACCATTTGTAAAGCCAAACGAATTATTTAAAAAAAAAAAAACCAAAATGCATTATAGCAATAAACACTTGCTGGTGTGGAATTACAAATGATGATAATGACCTGAACAATTGTTTTTGGAACTCATTTTGTATTCTACTTTAAGATCGTCATGTTCTTATTGTTTTTTACTTCATTGATAACAATATCGATGCTGGCTTTTTCTTTCGGTGGGTGGTGTGTGTGGGTTTTACAATGACATTTTCCTCTACATATTTTTGTTTCTTTTACAAGTATACTACCCGTACATTTTACATTTTTTGGATAAATGGTACATCTCTATGGTCGCAATATACAATCGCACAACCATATAATTCCATGTATACATATAAACATAGTAGTCAACCTTATTTCCTCATATTCCTTTGCAACAGCAACTACAAAAGCATATATATTAAAATGGAGTTTGCGCACTTTAGAGACATATAATGGCAAAAATACGATGAAACAAAATCAATTATTAAATGAAAATAAATTTACAAATTATTTGATATATTTCATGAAATACGCCCTACGAATATTGAAAAAAAAAATTCAAGACGAGAATGACGATGACTCAAGCAACGACACAAATGCATTATAAAAACAAATACAGAAGAGTCTGGAATTCAAATGAAGAATTACATTAAACTTTAAACAAAGTGGTCGCAGCTAACTCGAGTTGCTATCTTATCTGTCGAAATGGGAAATGGTTAAACATGTGATAGTATGTGAGCAACTAACGAGAGATATAGAGGTAAAACACAGGCATGTGATTGATTTCCGATATCCACGGTAGGGACTCACATGAAACTTCTTTACCGTACATCTAACATCAGATAGAGAACATAAAATCACTGCACACATTTTTTGGTAGTTGGCAACACTACTTTGTAAGCCAAGTCTTGTGACTAGAAAAGAAAATTCCCCACCAAGATGAAGGTTAAATTTAACCTACAAATGATTATGGAAATACGTAAACTCTCTCTCTCTTGAGACTATTCTCTTCGTATTTTTTCGTATGGAAAGTTTTACGCAAGAGAATTTGCATAAGAGAATATTTCTAATTTTGTTTTAGGAATACAAATTTCTAAATAATTTTCTTTGCGTATCTAACTGGATGGATGTGTTCTTTTTTTGATATATTGTTCTATCATTTTCGCTAGCATTTTTTCCATTTCATTTATTATACTTTTCGTGGTGGCCGTAATTCGTAAATATGCGTATGTATTGAATTTTTTCACTTTGCACTCTCTCCCATTCTCAGTGCCATAGAAATCTTCTATATTCAGTACATAGTGGCTACATGATTTTCTTCCTCCTTCCACCCAAAATTGTTTTTGGTGTTTTTCCAATGTGCCTCCCTAGGAATTTCTTACAAAAAATTCACTTTTTTTCCTAAGATTTTCGATTCCAAAGCTGTGTTCCATGGAGAAGAGATACATTTCTTTGTTCCCCGTTTAAGAATTAATTGATTACTCACCACTGAAAATGATAGCTGAGGCGGCTCCCATAACACCGAAGAAGGGTCCGTAGATAGGATTATCGCTTCCTGAATCTGCCATTTTTAATGTGTGTGTGTGTTTAAATTAAGAGGATTTCTACAAAAAGAAAATAGCTGGTATTTAAACTTGAATTTACTACTTGTGTAATTATTAGTTTTGTACGATTGTTTTTTAGTAGCCAAAGAGCTTTCTTTTTTTTCTTTACTTTTATAACTTTTTTATTTGCACTTCACAAAACAATTGCGCCTTCACTTTCAGAGCACTAGCTGCGAGTATTCTCTTTGACGGTTGCTGACTAACTGAAAACTGAAAGGCGAGCACAAATGAAAATGTGACGTTGTCATTCATTTACACATACTCACACAACATGTAGGAAGGGGGCGAGAGACCCGATTTGCAATTTTTTCTGATAAGATAATTATCGTGCGCTCAATAATATTACAAATTTAAATTTTAGTAAAATACATAAGATGGTTAATTATAAACACAAACGGAATTAATAAAAAACCATTGTTTTAAATTTAACAAGAATTTAAGCTTTGCAAAAATCTGGCAATGTAGGAATATGTGTGAGATGAGAGAATTGTAAACTCATTCATTGCAGGGTTTCCAAGTCTCGTTCAATGTGCCGAATCCAAGCCAAGTCGTTTGGCAATACATTTTTATGTATTCGTAAAACAGTTACCACCTGTTTAGGGTAGTCATATGACACTAGTTTGGATACATTTCGACATCTAATAAGATATTTTTTCTTGAAAATTTCCATATTTTTAAACAATAGATATGCTTTTTTCCATGACACTATCACTTGTTTTGAGAAATCCGAAACTCAAGAGATATAAGACAAAATGTAGTATTGTGTCAATTAAGGAACTAGGTAACACTGGTTACTGGACCACAAAAAATTTAAGCTATTTTTTTAATTATGAAGTGTCCATTGTTTTCGGAACGTGGTGGAATTCAAAATTTTCAGACTCGTGACAATAGTTTTTTTTTCAAGCCTTTGTCCCATATACCGTTTTGTTATAATTCTTCCGTAATTACTGGCAAAGTTGGGCGCAAATGTTTTAGTTTTGTGCAATTCTGTTATTGGAGCGTTGTATTTTTTTGCATGTTTTTTTCTTGATAAGTATAATTTTATTTTCCACTCACTTGACAAAATAAATTTGTTACTTAATGTGTGTTGTCAAAAACTTGCGCTTTTGGCCTTCCTTCTTCGGTTATTTTGGAACTGGTTGGAGTTGCTGGTTTTGCTTGCGACTGAGAAAATCAAGTCGAAATTTATTGCAAAGTAATTTTCGGTCTCACTTGGATTCTATCGTCGTTTCTTTCTAACAAAGAGAGTAGTCATATGACTTTTCATCGGTAGTTTTACCATACTTTTTATTTAAATGTCATTGAAGAAATTATTAAGAATGTTAGTGACAACGTATAGCACAAACGTAATGATAAAAGTCGTTTTGCTATAAGAAACAAGCTGTGGCAACAATTCTTTTTAAACATTTGGAATTGTGTTGAATTCAAATATGCTTGATTTTTGTGAAACTTTCAATAATAAGTCGAAATAGAAAGAAACTTATTTCTGGTGCTGTGATTAAGAAAAGAAATAAAACATATGCTAAAAACCTGATATATATCAGGTTTTTAGCATATATTTTATTTCTTTTTAATTTGGATCACAATAAGAAAATCACAAAACACATTTCATTTCCTCATATTCAATTCATTCCATTTAACTTTAATCAAACCGAGCCTTGTAGGACTATATATTGGTAGCAAAATAAAAATTGTAAATTAATTCAAAAATTTGGTGTTATGTTTGGGTGATTTTATTTTCTATTCGATTATTTTCTTTCATACAAATATTCGATATGTTCTTTAAGATCTCTAAGATCTTCGTAACATATATGTCGAAAACTCCGTTGATTATTAAAATTAACTAATGTAATAATCTTTATTTCTTCAATAACGTAGAAGATTTAAAAAAATGGCTTTTTTCATATAAACCGGTGGAACAATTATAAAAATGTACGATATCATAGCATAGGCCTTTATTATATTATAGTTTCTGAATCGCTCGATTATATTCAATGATAGGGCAACGTTCTACTATGCTTTTTGCAAATGAAATCCAAAGTAAAATATTAAAATTAAAAAAATGTTTGCCTCACAACCATAAAAGGTTTGCATTAAATTCAAATGTTCACTAAGCTTGTAATGGTATAAATTTCAAGCAAACTAAGGCCTTTTTGTTAACGTGTCTGCCCTTACAAAATGACATACAAGTTGCATTTACATAGGAACTTTTAAAATAGCTAAATAAAAAATGAAACATTTTTGCTGAATGAAATATTTTCTTAATACAAATGGCATATTTTTTAAAATATCTACCAATTACTATTTCTGAGAAGTTTTAGAATTTAATCTCTTCTTAGTTAGATATACAAATTCTTTTCTCCCAAAATTTGTTGTACCTATATTAAAAGCTAACGAAGTCACGATCGAATCAAATTAAAGTAAAGAGTCACGTGTTTTATTATTATTATGCCAGTAGAAAATACCCAAAATATAACAAATCAGTATTTGTATTGGAATACATATTTGTTTTTGCTATTATTAATCTACACATGTATGCTAACAAGATTATGAAGCTATCTTCCAGTGCAATCATCATTAATATCATATTATCTTATCAATACAGTGGCCTTATTGCCATCATGTGTCGGTATCATATGGTCATATACATAGAATCATATGTTTTGGTATTAAAACTGCGTCGTGTTAAAGTGTTCACGAGCCATTCCGGGCGATATTCGAATATTAGTATCATTTCATTGCTAATGGGAAAACGTCGACCATCTAGTCTACAGGAAAAATGCCTTTCCCTCGAATTCAGCAATTAAAATATAACTGTTGAAATTTGAAGAAAACGAATAATTTAATGTAGCAATTTCTTGCAAAATTGAAATTTAGTTTAAAACATATCCGTTTTTTACCCTAAATCTCTAAAAAAGAAGCCTTAAGCATTGGTCAATTCAAATCGAAATTGATTCAGAGTAATTTAAATTACAAAGACTTATGAATCTACATAAAAAAAAAAAAAAATTTTTAACTAGCATGAAGTTTATGTAGAAAAGCATGAGAATTCGTAAACTATCGCGGTTATATTGCGTATAAGAAAACAATTAAAAAAAAATGGATTCAGAAGGCCCCTATGCAAGTTTTTGAATTTAGAAAACCTCAATTGTAAGCAATCAGGGTACACTTATTATTATATGTTGAAGTAGTTTTTGAAATTTTGATTTTAGTAACTGTATACAGCCTTTGTAAGGCTTCGTTACATATGATAAATAAAATTTATATTATAAGTGTACCTTGGAAGGCAATATTGAATTCAAATTAATTTCTATTATAAGGAAAAAGAACTATTATTGAAGGAGTTGTAAGGGGTTCCTCCAAAAATCCTTTCTTAGGAATAAAATTGATTACGACGTCCCCGCAATGGTTAACACCAGAATATAAAAGCTAAATTACACATGTCGTCTATGTTTTTTCCTATTTAATTAACTTTGGAATTATAGTAGATTTTTCGTCATAGTCTAAAATTTACAATAATATCGGACAGACCGTAATTATATTCTGATATTGACGTCATATACAATTCTTCAGTAACTACAACAAATACGCCAAACCTGATAGATTTTACATAAACGTATAATTGTAACAAATTTGATTTTAATTATATTTAAATGATTTTTGTTTTGCTTATAGTAAATTTTTGGTACTTAAACATATATTGGATTTTTTTTTTATTCTAAAGGAATTTTCAACATTTTTCTAAAGCTTTCGTTAACAGAGCATTCATAGTTGTCAACAAAGTGCGGGGATCTTCGGCAAGTCCAGCTCCTACCATAGCATTAATGAATAGCTGTTGTACCAAGAGATCGGCTAATTCCTGGTCGCTTGTTTTGAGTGCAAACAATTTCTTAATAATCTCATGCCTGAAATATTCGGTAGATTAAAATTTATATTTGTATATATTTCGCGCATCTTACTTTGGATTTATTTCTAGTTGGGGTTGCAAAAGAGCATAACGATTTTCCTCTGGAAGTTGATGACTTTGTGTTTTTATAAAGTGACGAGCTGCAGCCATTTCTTCTACTGTTACTACACAAGGATGACTATCCAGTCTGGTAGTCACTTTTACATTAGCAACTTTTCCATTGAGTTTCTCTTTGATCCATGGCAGCAAATCGTCTATTTGAGATCTTAATAGGCTTCCCTCACCATAATCGACCGTAGAATCGGAACTGCTATCCCTGCGCATTTCCTTTTCCACCGAAACCAAGTTCTTGCTTTTAAACATGCCCAATTGCATGAGTACCAATTCATCATAGGGTTCATAACAAAATAGGACTTCAACGTCCCGTTTTTTCAAGCTTTCATAGTATGGAGAGCTCTCGGCCAGAACTCGATTCGGAGCAGCCAAATAGTAAATGTCTTTTTGTTCGCCAACATTTTTTGTGTAGTCCTCTAGGGATATACGATTACCCTCTTTGTTCTTTGATGACTCAAAACGCAATAATTTGGCAATATCCTCCTTTTCATTTTGATCATGTGAGGTAACAATTCCCTCCTTGAGGAACAGACCATAGTCTTTGTAGAAGGCCTCGTATTCGGCGGGTTCCTTTTTGGATTTGTCAATTAAGAAACGTAAAATTCTGCTAGTTAACACTGTAGATAGTTTCCTTTAAAAATTAAACAAAGTATTTAGCGTTAAAACTTTTGAGGTTTGTCGTAATTAGTTACTTAATAAGTCCACTATTTTGCAAAAGTTCTCTACTTAAATTAAGAGGAATATCTTCAGAGTCAACTACGCCTTTAACAAAGCGCAACCATTTTGGAACCAAGTTTGCAGTTTTAGATTGGATTAAAACCTTGCGAGTATACAGAGCCACACCAACATCACCATCTCGAGTCATTTCGAATAGACCCGGTTTGCCTTCGGGGAAGTATAATAAAGCTCGAATGCTTAGTGGGACGTCGGTCTAAAATGCAACTGAATTCTAATGAGAAATGTGGTTTAAAGCATTGTAGACAGCTATTACCTTGTAATGCAACACAAAACGGGGTGTATCGAAGGTATTGCCAATGAAGCGATAGAATTCATCATGTTGCTCTTTGCTAACATCTTTTGGGTCCATTAACCACAGTGGTTGTATATCATTGGCCTTTTGACCATTCAGATATATGGGTGATCCAACAAAGTTGCTGTATTTCTTGATTACTGCCATAATGCGATCCTCATCAGCATATTCGCGACATTCCGGCTTAAGATGTATAACAATTTTTGTTCCTAATTCCACACCTTCGGCCTCCTGAATCTCATAGCTGCCAGAACCATCAGTGGACCAGCACAATCCTGGCGAATTTGCTTTAGACGACCGTGTGTAAACTTCGACCTTATCAGCCACCATAAAAGCAGAATAGAATCCCACACCAAATTGACCAATGATATTGGAAGAGTTTTCACTAGAGGAACTTTGCTCACGTATTTGTTCAATGAATTTCTTGGATCCACTTCTTGCGATAGTACCCAAATTGTTAATAAGTTCTTCACGATTCATTCCAATACCGGTATCTTGTATAATGAGCTGCAGTTAAAAAAAAATACTCAATATAATATTGATGAGCTATAATTTATTATAATTACCTGCATATTTGGCTTATCAGTGGCTATCCGTATTTCCAAGGGACGGTCAGTACCTTCGAAATCCTTTTCAGCCTCACCAGCAGTATGGATGGTGTAACGAAATTTCTCCAAAGCATCGCTAGCATTTGAAATTAACTCACGCACAAACACCTCACTCTCCGAGTACAAAGAACGCGCCACAATATCCAATAACATGCGGGTCTCCGCTTGGAATTCATGTTTGTCTGGGGCCCCAATAATTTTCTCAGTATTGCGTATTTTTGTGGATCCTGATGTCTGTGCTTCGGAACTTAGATATCGGACATTCAAAGCAGCTAAAACAAAGCAAAAACTCAAATAAATTCAATTTTTATGTAATAAAATCATTTTCGTTTCACAAAACATTATATTAGCTAACTAAATATTTACCTGCTAATCTTAAATCATTGCGGTAGTGGAGTTTTGGATTGCGTAATATTGGCAAAATGGAGCCTTTGAAGGCTGTCAAACGCAAAATCCGAGCAGCAATCATTTTTACATCTACCTCTCAAAAATTTGGATACAAATTCTTGGATGGTTACTTCAAAATGTTATCTTTTGCCTGCCCCCTCTTGAGATATGAACAATGGAATTCACAATGCACGTTGGGCACGTTGGTCATTAGGGAAAGAGATTAAAGTCGGTCGTGTCGGCAAAATTTGAACGGCGTTAATATAATAAAAAAAATCAAGACGTTTATTCGAGACCATTATGACTGATTCCTTGACACATATTTATTTTGTTTTATTTGGACTCTTTATTGCAGATTAGTTTGGAGTAAACATGGCTGGAGACAAGTACTGTCCGCCTGTATAGTCCATTTGTATTTTGGGTTTACTGCCGGTGCCTATTTGCGTATTAACGCTTTGATTTAAGTAACTGACAATCATTGACATTACTAAAAGACTCATTGTGATTTACATCTTATGTATTTTTCTATTGTGATTTAGAAATACCGACCGAAATAAGCGTGCTGTTGGAGAAAATCTCTTAATTTTTTTTTGTAAAAACCTTTTTAAATACAAATCAGGAATCCAGCTAGATCACCAAAGTAAGCAATGAATACCTTCATACAATTACGATAAATGAGAATCTAAATTGAATCAATTTTAAAAAATTATGTAACAAACTTGCAATTGTCCTAACTTCTTGGGAATGGATGGTGGGGAAGTTCTGAATAAATCAATTCTTGTTACTTGTCGACAAGGGTTGGGGATGTATTATGTATTGGAATGATGAAATATCATGGTCTAATAATGATAACAATCCTGGCGGTTTAAATGTATATTTGCATACTATGTGATCATGTTTTATGTGACTGATTTATTCATTGCGAATTTGCTATGTTACGGATTAATTCAGATTCATTGAATGATAAGGGACAATATTGTTGGTGGAATGATTACATTTTAATAAGTTTTTTGTATTCTGCCATAGATTAAAAAGATGTCCTATAAGGTGGTCATTCACTGATGCAAACATTTAATGAGTTTGTTTTCTATTGTTGCAGACTACATAGGAAATGGAGGAATATGCCAGAGAACCCTGCCCTTTCCGGATAGTCGATGATTGTGGTGGTGCCTTTGCTATGGGCTGTATTGGCGGTGGTGTGTTTCAAGCGATAAAGGGTTTCCGAAATGCCCCTTCTGGCATGAGCCGAAGAATGTTGGGAAGTTTATCAGCCATTAAGACCAGATCACCGGTAATTGCGGGCAATTTCGCTGTGTGGGGTGGTATGTTCAGCACAATTGATTGCACACTTGTACATTTTCGTAAAAAAGAGGATCCCTGGAATTCAATTATAAGTGGTTTTACAACTGGTGGCATATTGGCTGCGAGAAACGGTGTACCTGCGATGGCCGGCAGTGCTATTATTGGTGGTGTCCTTTTAGCCCTGATTGAAGGTGTTGGTATTCTATTTACGAGACTTTCATCCGAACAGTTCCGCAATCCCCTACCTCCGACTGAAGACCCCAGTGTGCTAGGAGCTGCAGGTTTTGGCCAGCCCCAGTCAAATCAGGGGCAGTACCAGTAAGCTTATCATTCGAAAATATCCATAATTAAATTATCCCTACGTGTATCTATAATGAAATAATATGTTCACCAAATTTAACAAACTAAAAATAAATTAGCATAAGGATGTTAAGAATGTAGAAATAAAATTAAAAAATTGACATTAATAATGATAATGGCGATTGTCTGTTTTCTATTGATCAAATTCTGACTTCATATGTTGGGGGGAAAATCAAGTTGGAATGAGGAATTTGTCGAAATAAACTTAAACAATTTTATTTAAAGAAATGTTTCATGAAACCTCAGCTGAAACGGCTATAATTTCTCTCTGCTGAAATAGCAAATAAATATAGCGGTATTTGTTTGCTATTTAGTAATAAAAAAATGTCCGCTTACGGATGCTTCCTGAAAAAACGACATGCTACTGCATTCCCTTTTTTGGAAACAAAAACTGCTGTTTTACCAAGCATTTCTGCTGTCTCAGTTTTTGGCGATATTTTGGACTGCAGACTTTTCAGCGGAAGTAGCAGTAGCAGAATTCTGTTATACAAAAATCCTTAAACAGAGAAAACTCTGTTGAAACACAGCAGTCAGTGTTTGCTATAATAATAGTCTTTTTTTAATGTACTTAATCTGACCTACATAGAAGACAATTAAAAAACCAGGTTTTTTGTTTTTTTTTTTATATTATTTATTAATGGGGAATTGATTTGTTTTGATGGTGGATTGGGATGATGATGATTACTACATACACATATTAAATTAAGTTGTTCTTTCGTTATAATTATATATAAGAATACATTATGTTATATTAATATTTTTATTAAATACATTTAATACTAAAATTAATACACTTTCTACAGATGTCTTTTTGTTTTGTTGGGGGTTTCTTTTCATTTTGACTTTATATGGAATATTATAGATGCTGACATGTTGGGAGAGTTAAGGAGCGGAATGTGTGTGTATGAAAATTTATATGAAATATCATTTACTGTCTTTCGTCTATAGTTTTGGTTTGTTTCCTTTTTGGGGTGTCTATCGAATTTGTGTCTTACGAATAAATTCTAGTAAAAATTTTATATTCCCATATTGTTGTTGTTGAAGTAGTTTTAGATTTCCTTAACTCCTTAACTTGGGGGGTTTTCGCTGAATATCTTTTTGTTTTTGCTATGGAGTTATTGCAAATTTATTTTTTTATTGAGGTAGTTCTTAGATCTTTCATTTTAATTTTTTTTTTTAAATTTTAATTCTCATATAAAATATCCATTGATTTAATATAAACTTGGTTTACATCATTAATGGTTTACGGGTGTGTTTGTGTGGGCTCATTGATTAATGCTACAAAAGGGTTTCTTGTGCATTGTAATATGGAGGCTCGAAATCGAAATGAAAATCTTGTTAGAAAAATTTTTGATTTCATATGACAATGGTTTTGTCAAAATATGATTTTGATACATTGATTGATCAGAAGTACACATTCAAAGTTCCATCTATATAAAAATATTAAAAAAAAACAATTGCTATTCATTTCTCTTTTGGTTTTTTTATTTTAAATTGTAATGAAAAATTGCTTAATTTGATTGTTATTCATTTTTTAGCTTTGTTCTTACAATTTGAAGGACTGATTGATACAATGTGAAGGCTCCCTATGGTTTGTTTGGTGTGCGCAACTTTTATCCAATCATCACTTGAATTTTTATTTTCGGGGATATATATATATTTTTTTAAATTAAAATATCGATTGTAGTTTGTTTTTTTTTTTTTTTACAATATTTCTTGTTTCGTGTTTTATCTAATATTTTTTGTATATTGTTGATTATTTGTTACTTATTTTTATGAATAGTACTACTACACAGACATATATAAATATTTTCGAGTGTGTGTGATTTGTTTCCAGGGTTTTTTTGTTCTTCTTCTATATAAATTAGCTTCTAATATGAATGTATATATGTACGTACTTTTATATTTATATGTAACCTTATGATTTTTTTTATTTTGTTATTGAAGAATAATCAGTCGAAATTTCTTATTCCATTTCTTTTAACAAGTTTGTGGTTTTGTTTTCTCTTATGGCAGTGTTGATATTCGTTAATATCTCATTCCTATGTTGAGATTTTGAGATTTATATTGGGGGATTTCATTAGTCGAAAATTATTTCCCTTAATAATGTAAGAGACGCTAACCTGATAGCTATTGGTTACACAGATATATTAAAAACCCAAAAATTCTATATTTTTCTGAAGAAGGCAAGGCACCAAACATAAAATAAAAAATAAGCAAAATAAAATAAAGTGTTTTGTTCGTTTTTTTTTTCATAAACATGTATATATTTATTGATTTAAGAATTTTATAAAAAAAAATATTTTAACTTAAAAGCAAATAAAAAAATCAATTACCTCTTACAAACAAAAAAAAAGTTATTTGATTCTTTTTAGAATCTTTTTTGACTCAAATTTGTCAAGCAAACTAGCAAAGTAAAAAAGCGTTTTAATCATATCTAGACTTAAATTTCTTGTTTTTCTTTTTAAGGGATATTTTGTTTCATACATTTTCATATATATAATTCTCATAAATTTCGGAATTTTAATAAAAAAACTCTGAAGACAATTGGTTTTACAACTCAATTTATTCTTAGAAATTTATTACGTTTATTTGCATTGTATGGGCTGTTTTTATTGGTTGGTTATATACAAACGAGTAAATCTTATTCGAAAATATCAATCAATTAAAACTATATAATTTAATTACATTATACATACATTTACTAAAAAAAATTATCATACAATTTCTCTATTTAAGAGATCAAGTTTGTTGTTTTTTTTTTGTTGCTAACAAAAACATGAGTTCCGAATTATTTGTTGGGAGTTTTGGCAGTGGTAGAGACAATAAGTAAAGAATATCCCAAAAACAACATAGGAAACTTGGAACTTGGTAGACAATAACTACTAGTTATTGTGTCTGCTGATAAAAAAAAAATACATTCGCAACATTTAATATGGTACAAAAATCTCAAAACGAAATAATTTAGATACAAAATTCAATAAATACAAACAAAACATATATGGTAGAGACTGTAAACAATATAAAATAAATCTTAGGAGAATGTGGACAACTTTTGTAATAAAATGGCTTCGATTTACAAAATAATGTCAAGTTAAAATAAAATAAAAATAATAATCGCGATTTTTGCTCTTTGAACAGACCTTCTGTTTCAGCATATTTTTCATTTGTTAACATTTTTAGTGTATATGCCTTATCAGTATTATAACAATTGGTAATCTTTTAAGGCTTTTAAATATTTTCCAATAGAATTTTCAAAAAATCAAATACACTCAAAGAAATTTCTTAGCAGAGATATTAGAAAAATCTGCTAAAATAGTGAAAATTCTGTTGAAGTCACTGTTGGCTAAAATGGCAAAAATTATCTCCTAGTTTTTAAACTCAATTTCCCCCCAAAAACAAGCTTTTGCTTAGTCCAAGAATGTATCTTATGTTAATTGTGGCCAAATTAAAGCTTAACAGCAAATAAGTCTGCTAAAACAGCAGAAAGTCTGCTGAAAAAGGGACAGCAGTCATTGTTTGCTGAAATAGCAAACATTTCCTGCTATTTTTGAAGCTCGATTACACTAAAACATGTTTGATTTTGGCTTAAACAAATAAAAATGTCAACTTAGGAGCTATCCTAACATAATTAACACAATATTTTATGAATATCTATAGTATTTGACCAAAAATCTGAATATTTATCGAATTGAGACATAACAGCAAACAAAATGTTTGCTGATCGTATTTAGGAGCTTGTAAGTATATTACAGTGCAAAAATATACCAAAAACTACTTTTGGTTCTTAAATAGGCTTTGGGGAAAATTTTATAACTTAAAAATTTTATAAATTGTTGTTCATTGCGCCCTGAAGTACAAAAATATAACAGCAGACATCGACTGCTGTTTTTTATTTTTGTTTTATATTTTTGTAATTCATGGTCTAACAAAAAACAATTAGTTAAATGTTTAGATTTTAAAATATAGCTCAAAGAATATTTAAGAGCTCCTAAATATGATCAGCAAACATTTTATTTCTTGAAATTTATGTAATTTGGCTTGTTGTTATGCCATAATTGGAATATATATGACTTGTTAGAATATATTCTTATATATATTATTATAGCCCTAAATGGCCTTTTTGTTACCGCCAAACTATAATAAATGTCATCTAGTCAAAAAAAAAAAACAAAACAGTCAGTGTCTGCTTTCCCTTTTCAGCAGACTTTTTTCTATTTTAGCAGATTTTTCTTCTGTGTATACTAAACAAAATTCTTTGAATTTAGTACTGAGAATTGGACAATTTCTAGTTAAAAGAATAACCGACAATGTCTGCTTTCCATTTTTCAGCAGACTTTTTTCTATTTTAGCAGATTTTTCTTCTGTGTATACTAAAAAAAATTCTTTGGATTTAGTACTAATTGATAATTAGACAATTTCTGGTTTGTACCAGATGTTTCCATTGTGCTCCAAAATAGTCTGCTGGAACAGTTATTGTCTGCTGACATATAATTTTTTATTATTGGGTCCATGGTAGATTTTCTCTTTTACCAGATTTTTTTTTTCTTATTACTGCTGATTTCGGCTGACGTTAACAACTTTTATTGTCTCCTGATATCGCATTTTAATTTTAATGCTAACTGAGAAAACAAATCCGAATAGTTTGGAGTCTCTGGCAACTGTTTACTATGACTGCCTTGACGGTGTAAATTTTTATTTAATATATATACGAGTATCAGCTGACCCTGCCATATATAACAGTAGGAATGAAAACCTTATTTTATAAAATCGATGCATTCAGTCAAGATTCAACCAGTACTTATTGTTTCTCTTGGCAACCCTCTAAAGATTTTGTTAGTAGACATGCCGGAAAGAGCAACTAAAACCACAAAAATTCTCTTCTTGGTCTCTGAGAATGCTTTGGATCCCATTTTACACCCTAAATAGTTTACGAATTGTTCGTTTGCTAAATCAAGAAGTACAAAAAGCTAACAGCAGACTCTTGCTACTGTTTTTTTGCAGACTTCCTACGAGCATACTAAAGAGGGTCAAGAGTTTACCCAGCTTAAAGTGTCAGAACTATCAGTTTTTTATGCTATTAATAGCAGCCGTAGGTCGCCAAAAGATAATTTTTAATACTCAATGACATGAATTTTCGAGGATAAAAACAGCAGATTGTTTTTGTAGTTTTACAATTCAAAGACGGTGATCTCTGTCATGACCTTTTTTGCTGTTAATACAAATAATGTTCTCGTCGCTCAGTTTTTTAAGCTGCTTGTTCTTTTAAAAATTGGCTATCGATTTTAGAACCCCTTAAAGTACAAAAAAAAAATGTTAAATCCATAAGAATCATTTCTTAGTAACATGTTGTTCCATCTTCTATTAAAGTATTGGCGAGCAAAAGTTATTTAAAATAATATTCATTCTCAATTTATTTATACAACAAATAAATGAAAATTTCCTTAGATTTGTTTTAAAAAGAATATGATAAAAATTTGTATTTTAATGATTTTTGTTCTTTAGTAGATTTGTTTTTGTTATGTTGTTTTTTGTTTTTAATTAGGCTAAACTAAAAATATTAAATATTAAATAAAAACAAGTCTTCTTATGGTTGGATTTTGTTTGTGGGACGTTGGCGACATAGAAAAAAATTCTCGAATTTTAACAAATAATCAAATAAAAAAATAATCCTTAACATAAAGACGCAAAATTTTGTAAGTGCAACAAATAACTTAGCATAGAATTCTTGCCTTTATTCTCAAATTAAAGAAAATGAAATTATAATAAAAGCTTTCTGCGTCTCCTGCGTTGTTCTCCTACAAACTATGTCCTAATTATCGATAATTGTATCATAAGTTGCTAGAGTTTTTGTTTTTTATATTATTATGTATGTATATATATAAATTATAGCCTTATACTATTACTATTTATTTAGTACTATTTTATTTATGGTTATTTTGTATTTGTTTGTTTGTAAATTAAATTGTTTTTCTTTTCATATGGCAGTGAGATATGCCTATAGAGATAAAGTTAAAAAATATTATTTCTTTTCGCCATAAGCGCTTAACCTTGTCACTGTTGCTCGTTTGTCTTTCACTTAGAAATTTTATAAGGGGAGTGAGTGGGTAATATTGACAGGGAGGAAGGGAGGGAAGAGGATTGTTGGATAGGGATCTTAACTAAATAACATTACAATTCTTTTAGGGTTTTTACAAATAATAATAAAAAATATTTACAAAAGACCTAAATTATGAGACTAAAAAGGAAATACTTTTTTACAGCACCACATGGTATTTGAAGAGTTCGTCTGCCCGGAGAGTTGAATATGAGTTGCCCACGCAATTTCCATTTTATCGGGTTATAGTTATACGATTCTGCGGTTTTCTTGGATGTTTGCGATGCTGTTGCATTTGGGTTATCGTTAGAACATGCTGGTAGCTAGAAATTGTCTCCATTGTAGTGGCAGCAGATGTGGCATCATCGTCATCATCATCAGCATCATCCTCTTCGTCTTCGTCGTCTTCATCTTCGACATTAGTGGCATCAAGTAAACTACTATCTTCTCCTTTGGGGCCTTTTGTCTCCGTAACATCGTTCTTCAGACGTTGATGTTGTTGACTTAAAGCGTAATCATTGTCGAATATCGTCGGTGAGTATGGCAATTTGTAGGAAGTCATAAGCAGACCTTCGACCTTATTCTTTTCGGCAGGTTTCATTTGTTTGATATTGACTGTTTTCAAATACGAATCTTCCTTGTTTTCCGGTAGCCATTCATCGGAAATTCTGAAAATGATCAAAGACATTCGCAATTGAGTATCTACCACTCAAGGACTCGAGCAAATTTGGGTGGATACTTACATTTCTCTAGGTGACCATTGTATATAACATTCGGTTTGGCCTCTTGGCGTTTTTCGTCTCATAATGCATTGACCTTGGAAGGTTATTGAATTGCATCCATTGGTTAATGTGGATATTTGTCGAAGACGATGTTGTAGTCCCTCCATAATGCCCGTATCAAAGAAATCAAACATGCGTGCTGTAAGGATTTAGAAATTTAGAAAACGTCCTTTAAAGTCTTTAGGCTTCCCAATAATTACCTGAGAACGGTTGACGTCTATAGCGTAACTTTTTACCATTTTTACGTAATTGTTTTGGAACTGGAGGATCTGAGGTTCTCTTATTTGTACTATCCTTACTCTCCGAGGCAGTGAAATGGTTGTTTATGTGTTTTTGTAAAGCCAGCTAAAATAAAAATGGAAATGTGTTACTTCTGCCTTGCAAGGTGTTTTGCATTCCAGTGCTGTAGCTTACCTGAGACCCAAAACGTAAACCGCAACCTTCAACAATACATTTCAATTGTTTGGATCCACCGTGTGAGAGGACATGCCTTTCTAGCCAGCGTCTTGAGCACGATTCCTTGTTGTACACCTTACATCCCACCCAGAGACATGAGAAGGGTCCAGTCTGTGAGTTCACATGCTGCTGTTGCATGTGATCCAGAAGTTTGGAATTACTATCGTGCTTCTTATTACACTGGTCCCAGTAGCATACGCCATCTAGGCGTTTATTGCTCTTGCCCATAACGGGAAAACGGATTGTCTTTGGTTGGGATAGTATGGGCGATAAAGCACACTTTGGCAGATCTGATGATGACACATCTTGGGCCAACTGAGTGTCTATGGTTGTGCCAAGGAAGTTGAATGCTGATTTTTCAGTGGAATCTTCAGATTGTTGGGTTGATGATGCATTGGTTTGAGGATCTTCCATACTATTGCATGAGCTGTTTTGTGGTTCTTCCATGCTATTGCAGGAGCTATTCTGTGGTTCTTCCATGCTGCTGGTGTTTGAATCGATATTCAAGGGTGTAGCGGGCGGAGTTTGTGTATCAGCTGATGTGGGCGATGGTATTTGTTCGGAAGAGGCAGATGATGAGCTTGTCTCTGAAGTGGAGGATTTCGAAGAGGAATCCATACTTTCCGTATTACTAAGGCTACCTCCGATGCCAGACTCAGGGGTGGGCAGGTCACGCTGCTTTTCCTCTCGATCCTCTATGGATTTGCAGCCATCCATGGCTTGCTTGCCCTCTTCATTTTCTGGCAACGATACACTGATACTGGCCTCCGAGGAAGAATCCGAAGATATACATGATGAAGTCACCATTTCACTAAGCATGTCCCTGGACGAAGCACCTCCCGTCTCACATGAATTCGATGAATTCGAATCGCCAGCTGAATTGGAATTTGAACAAGGATTCGGCGTAGCAAATTCATTATTTCTAGCAGCGAGTGGCGAGAGTATAGAACACCCCGGTGAGGGAGCTTCTGAATTGCTTGTAATGGAAGCAGGTGTTGAGGCCTCCAACGACAAGTCTGCCGCTGATGATATCGAATTCGAACTGGAACTGAAGGAAGACGAGGAACATTCATTATTCAAGTTACTAGGCTGAGGAGGCAAACTCGACGTCTCCGATATAGCCTCCTCTTCCGGCGCTGGTGTGCTGTTTAATTCTTCTTTGATATGAACATTATTCGAGGGAATTTGACCACTGAAACTTGTCGGATTCTCATTGGCGGTTGTCTCCTTGTTCTCCGTAACGGCGGGAGCCAATGATGTATTTGGCGTAACATTGCTTGGAGTAACAATTTCATCCATGGGTTCATCTTTAATTTTTCCAAAGTTCTCAAGAGGTGGTGTTGACTTGAACGTATTCGTAGAAGAGGTAGAGGCGAAATTAAGTGGGGCACTAAAGTTGCTGCCACTAAATGTGGCTATAGAAGTCGTTGGAGGAATTGGAGGGGCCGGCGTTATACTTATGGCTCCATTAGAGTTCTTAACTAAATCAAAGAGATCGGAAGCTGTGGTCTTAGTTTGTGAAGGGGTTTTCGTTTTCCCCCCTATATTGCTGCTGCTGGTACTACAACTGGAATTGGTGCTGGCCACCCCAGACATAAATGTGTTTGCCGTCTTGTTGTTGTACTTATATGTCGCAAGATTCGACGAGGCTGTCGATACCTTGGGAGCTATATTGACCAGATTCTTAGTTGTGGATAATGTGGTGGCAGGGCTTATAGTCACACTGCCACAGGTTATGCTTTGTGCGGGTTTCGGTGCTATTGGAGTTACACTTGTTTGAGCTATACTCACTAAAGCTGGTGTTGGGAGTTGGCATGTCTTTGATAAATTCGTAGCCGTTGCAGTCCTTAGGCCGGGAGCCGGAATTGTTGTCAAAGCCACAGGTGCTGGTACTGTAGGAGTCATAGTTGGCACTAAGGGAGGTGGTGTTGTGGGAGTGGCAATAATTTTTCCACTTGCCGTAGTTATTTTTCCACCATTACTTTTGCCATTGGAGGCTGTAACTCCTGCACCAATGGCAGATTTCACCTGTTGTCCCTGAATTTTTGAGGATCGTTTTTGGTATGGTTTCGCCATAATCGCCGGTTTCTGTGTCCCACTTACCGATGAATTGGTGGTCGCCAAATGTGTCCTTGTTTTGGCATTCGATATGGTGACCAATGGAGGTGGTTGAGAACTCAAGGTGGTGAATGCTACCGGCGTGGCGGCATTGGCTTTAACAATAGCTAGTTTGGCAGAGTTCGAGGTGTTGTGTTGTGGAGCTGCTATGGATGCCGATGTATTGATTTGCCCTATGATACCATGGGATAAATTCACATTACCATTAGAACTAGAAGTGGTGGTGGTAGTGCTGGTGGAGTTATGCGTAAGATTTACTGCGTTTGTGGGCATTGCAACGGAGGAAAGTGGTGGTGGTTGCGTGGATGTTATGAACTGCTGTTGTTGTGGATTCAAGCCCATGTCATGGTGATCATTGGTCTGAGGAGCAAAGATTGAGCTCAGAGCTGGCAAGGGAGCCTGTTGTATGGGCTGTAAAGCGGGCAGTGCTATGGATTTTTGGTGATTAACTGCCAAAGCTGCAGCCGCCTGAGCAAGCATAGCTGGAATCGAAGCGGCATTCAGAAGAAGTCCAGCCGGAGTGGCCATGAATACAGGTTGTTGTTGTATATTCGATGCAGCTCCCAGCCTCTGGAGTTGCTGAAGCTGGGCTTGTTGTTGATTTGCCGCAATTGCTGCAGCTATTTGATGTTGAAATATCTCTTGGAAGCTTGCGGCATTTGCATTAGCAGTTTTTTGCTGTTGCTGATGCTGTTGTTGTTGTTGTTGCTGCTGTTGTTGCTGTTGTTGATGTTGCAGTTGCTGCAACTGTTGTTGCTTGATCAAAATATCTTGCAAGTCGCTGGCGCTTAGCAAATTAAAGGGGTTCACATTTCCCGTGGAGGCAGTGGTAGCTGTCGTTGTGGTGGCCGTTGTAAATTGTTGCAACTTAAAGACGGTACCATTGAGGAAGTATTGGGCCGCCGCTGCCTGAGCAGCCTGGGCCGATGTCGCAGAAGCCGATGTGGCCACCGATGGTGTGGTAGATGATGATGCAGTCGATGCTACATTCTTTCCAATGGGTGCCGTCGTTGCCATGTTATTCAATTGCATGATATTTGCCCCATTGGTCGCCAAAAGCTGTGGTAGTTGGACTAGATTTGGTAGTTGAACAGTGGGTAACTGATACAAAGTTGGAGTGGGAGGAGCTGCAATAGGTGTTGCTGGTGCCGTTGCTGCGGTATTTGCCATATTTACATTGTTATTGGCTACTGAATTGGAAACAACCGGCGAGGGGGTAGTCATAGCCATCTTACTTGTTGCCACTGTCTGTTTAGATTGTGTGGAGGTTTGTTGATTAGCTTGTCCTGACGGTATCCTTATGGCTGACGATGATCCCGACGCTGGACTTTGTGTAGACAGGGTCGTTTGGGCATTGACTACAGGCATAGGATGTTTGGTTGCTTCTTGTTTGTTTGTAATTTGTTGGTGTTTCATCTCTGGTGTTCTTGGGGCAATGGCAACATGTTTTTTGGCTGGTGACTTACCCGTCCCATTCGATAGGTTTCCATAACCACTATTGGCCGCCGAGGGTGTTTTCCTTAGATTAGGAGCTACCTGGGCTATTTTCGTAGGCTTCGGTCTTTCGATTTTCTTTAGGGCTGGCATGGGCATAGGCGCCACTGAGATGTTGTTTTGGGGGGTAATCGTAACGCCCGATGAACCAAAGCTCGTTGTAACTACTGGCGGCGGAGGCGGTGGTGCTGGCAACGTAGTTGCGGTAGTTGCTACCGCTTGAATCGAAGTTGGAAGTGGAACAGTTGTTGTAGTAAGAGTGCTATTAGCTATTGTCGCAGGAGCCGTGGTGGTATGGTTATTTGCCGCTTTACTATTCTCCTTCAACTGGGCCAATATATTGAAATACTTATTGAGGGACGCTGTGGTCGCAGGAGCACTCATAGTCAATGCATTGGTGGTCATCGTACTGTTATGGTTTGATGCACTTGTTACTGTAGTTGTGGTCATCATTACATTATTGCTGGATATCGAGTGTAAGCTGGCTCCCGATGATTTGCTATTGGCCGCATGCATTTGGGCCTTCATTTGCGATTTAAAATATCCCGTTATTTTAGTTTGTGATTCCTCCAAAGCAGCAGCTTTCAGTCTTTTAGCTCCAGCACCAGTTAATAAATGGTGATGGCTTTCATTTTGTTGGCTCACATTTATATTGGAACGGGATTTTTTGGCAGCGGTCGTTCCATCGGAGCCGGTGGAGGTTCCACTACCACTGGTGGCCATACGTTTCTTGGCCTGATTATGATTTATGTGGGTATTTGTACCTGTACTCAAGGTGGCAGATGGTGACGAATATGATGAGGTGGAAGAAGCTATCGAGGGTGGTGGTAATGATGTTGACGTAGCCGTTGTACTCCATGGCCATTGTAGAGTGGGTAAATTTGAACATCGACTTGTATTGGCAGTGTTAGAAGTCTTTGCGATTTGTGTCGAAGGCAGTTTGGATTTGTTCGGACCAATTCCACCACCAATACTTCTACTACTACTACTATTACTAACATTGGCATTGGTGGGTGTAATGGTCAGAGAGGCAGGCAGATTGCTAGATCTAAGGGCAGCATTTATCGAAGCCGCCGATGTAGATGTCACCGTTGTGGATGGCCCCAAAGAGGACGATGATGGCCCTTGTTTTTGTGTATTGCCATTGCTGTTTGCAACGAGTATGGTTTGTGGTGACATTTTATTGTTGTTATTACTTGGTGTCGTTGAAGATTGCTTATGTGTTTGTTGTTGTTGTTGTTGTAGCTGTTGCTGGGGGTCCTCGTTCAGACTTGAGTGTGGACTATACGGAGATCCTGGTTCTGAGGCATCCTCGCTCGAACCAGTACTAGAATCCGTGCTCAAAGAAGTTGCAACACCACTGAAAATTAAAAAAAAAGAAAATCAAATAAATAAATAAAATCGCAAGAGAATTGTATTTATTTGTGTATGCAAATTAATATCAAATCATGTTTATTACATATACTTTAAAAAGCAAACAATGATTGTTGCCATTTTAGTGGATTTTCCGTTAAACCTAAAGTTTTATGGTAGTTCAGGGAAATTTATGCATTTGGTTGATGTTTTAAGAGCTTTAAAAAAAATAAGATTTTAATTTAAGAAACACTCATACTGCCGTTTCCACTTGTATACAAATTCTAAAATGTTAAATTTTTATTTTAATTTTATGTTTTTTTTTTTCGTATTTTCCTTATTTGTAGTATTTATCTTCGCATGATTTCCCACCCAAGTGACGTTATGAACGTTAACCATTTGTTCAAGGGAAAATATAGCGGAATTACACGTACAGGTATGTTGGCAACACTAAGGCATTTATGTTTTGTTTACGAAGGTAGATAATAACAACACCAAAACTCACAATCGTCAACTGGTACTCGGATAACCACAGTCAAGTACGTGAAATGTAACCATGCGATCGCATAGTCAATTTAAGATATGTTGTACGATATGTAAAAATAGTTTTTGTGGCGATGTATTAAATTGTATTACTTATTTTTTATATGGTAAAAAGTTTAATCAATTGAAAAAAAAAAATGCCTTTAAATTACTGTTTGACCAAAATATATTTTGCATTTAATTTTGATTGGTTCTATTAGGCGTATGAGTTATACTCTATCTAGCCAATGGACAATATTACTCATTCGCATTGATAGACAACTCTATATTAGAATCATGGCTGAACAAGAAGGTTAAATCATGGGGCCATATGACTACAATTTTTTTATTTCGACCAAATTTTAAGATGTCAAAATCATATGTTTATGGTGATTGAAGCTCTCCAAATGACACTGCATAGCAAATGCATCTCAAACAAACTCGCACATTCATAGCTGGAGAATTGTTCAAAGATGACTTGAGTATCTTGATAACATATTCCAGACCCAAAATACCACGCACATCAGTTTTTAAACTGCATCATAAACTGTTTTTGTTAATAGATGACGAATATCCATTTGACTGACTTCCATTATTAACTTTGGTCTCATATCGGCGTTCCTCGGATGAATTATCCACTTCACAATAACTCATCGGTGACGCAATTAAATTTGAACCTTTATTTTTCTCTGGATTTAAATAATTTTTTCAGGACAATTGAAAGAATAAATAATTGCCACTTTTACCAATGCCATACGATTCTTTTATCAGCTGATTCTGACTTCTTAAAATTGTAAACAACATATTGAAATTTGTTGTTTTTGTTATCGTGATTCAACCTCCTTATTCAGCCATGATTAGAATTGTAAAAAATATACATTAGAACATACAGTGAACGTCACAATAAAGTGTACAACCACTTTGCATAAACTTTATTTCAAATCACTTTGTTTTAAATGAAGGTCTTACTGTGTGAACTTTTTTGACTTTTTAATTTATCATTTAATTATCCTTTGGGTTAACAAAAAATTGTTTAAAAAAATCTAAAATATAAAGGCTTAAATAAAATACATTCTGAAACAAATGATTATGTACAACTGACTGTATGTAAATTTGTTATCCAAAATTGGAAAAGGTCCAATACACTGATTGAGTTAAAAATTAAGGTTTGGAATTAACAATTGTAGAAAAAAAGTAGACTGTTTTCCGCGAGAAACATGAACCTATTTGTTGAGAAAACACTTGGAAAATATTTGACTCTCAGTACATAGTATCAGTCTATGGTAATATGTCTTCCAGAAATAACGATCCGAATTAATGTGAGATGTAAGATGATTTTGAAACCCGTCCGTCTGTTTAAGGATCAAACAACTCTATATTAGAATTGTAAAAAAATATACATTAGAACATACAGTGAACGTCACAATAAAGTGTACTACCACTTTGCATAAACTTTATTTCAAATCACTTTGTTTTAAATGAAGGTTTTACTGTGTGAAATTTTTGGACTTTTTAATTTATCTTTTAATTATCCTTTGGGTTAACAAAATATAGTTTAATAAAATCTAAAATATAAAGGCTTAAATAAAATACATTCTGAAACAAATAATTATATACACTTTATTATGCAACTGACTGTATGTAAATTTGTTATCCAAAATTGGAAAAGGTCCAATACACTGATTGAGTTAAAAATTAAGGTTTGGAATTAACAATTGTAGAAAAAAGTAGACTGTTTTCCGCGAGAAACACGAACCTATTTGTTGAGAAAACACTTGGAAAATATTTGACTCTCAGTACATAGTATCAGTCTATGGAAATGTGTTTTCCAGAAATAACGGTCCGAATTAATGTGAGATGTAACATGATTTTGAAACCCGTCCGTCTGTCAATCCTCAATATGGAGGATCAAATTTTATTTACAAAAAAAAAATCATTAAAATTAAAACACACGACATTTGGTTTTGAAAAAAAAAAAATAGTGAGGTAATTTTTGAAATGGGTATCTTTATACTAATAAAGATTCTGTTAGACTGAACTGAATTCCGTTTAATTTAACCTAGCATAGCTAAATTTATGTTAAAATAACGAATATTCCATTCCTTTAAATATTTGTACAGAGTGCACTTGATTTGAATATGTACTTGAAGAATGTGTGTATGATGCCATAGTAGGCTAATTGGATAATCGTTGATTTCAAGATATTAACGAATCAAATTTTATTAACATGTTTAGCTCCTTTCAAATATCTAAAAAATTACAAACATAAACTAGAACGTTTTTGAGAGCAATTCGTCCTATAAAAAGTTTAAATAAACGTAGTGTTTTGCTAAAATCTAAAATTTTCCCTAGCAAGTCATTCTGTTTGCTGTATTTCTTATTTGACAAAAAAATCCGATTGTAATATCCGTCGGTACTTTAAATGCACCTCAACTCCAAATCATTTTATTGTCGTGGCTCCTTTTTCGGAAGAATTTATTTCCAAACACATAGTCTTACTCAATTGATGCGTACGGATTTTTTCATCTAGAGTTTTTGCAAGATTTAACAGGAATATGTTTTATAAAATAACTATATATTGACTATGTCTACGACTCCAGTTGATTTTTTTAAATGTTTAAATTTCTTTTACGCCATGAAACCCATTTTTGCTTTCCTAAAAATGTTGATTTACGAAAATTTCTTGCATTTTTAATAAATTTTCTACAATTTTTTTCTTATTTTATAACATTTAAATATTTATTCATGACAAGTGTTTTATTCCTATGTACAATTAAGGTTTGAAAAAGTCCAACTACAATCAAGTTTTGTCTTATTGGGAAAGGATTGCACAGGTTTTCACAAACTTTATATCTTAGTCGTTGTTTTTTCCATAAAAGTATTCCCGACGGCATACATTACATTCCACATAAATATTTGGGTCACATCTCACTTTTACATTTAATTTACGAACTAATATCATTTTAAGGAAACAAATATATGTTTCACACATATTTTAATAAATTAACTTTTATTTTGAAAGCTAAAACAAGTTCATGATTTCCTTTAAGCAAATCCACCACCAGGAATTTCTTTAAAAAAAACTTGTTTTCAAACTGTGTTAGTAAACGTAAAGATGTTGCTAAACATGTATTTTGATTAATTCATCCAATTAATTTTTCAATATTATTGTGTATTAATTCTTTTTGTTCTGAAATATTTCACTTAAATTATTTAGTATTTCAATATTTCAAACATTGATTATCTGTTTATTATATTCTCACTTGTAAGCAAATAACTCACACTACTATCACTCATAATTTCTGTTGTAACCGAATACAAAAGGAACGCGGGAAAGACGATTACTCAATAAATTGTTAGACCCTGTTCTTGTTGCTGTTGTTGTTTTTGTTGTCTTATTATTATTTATGACTTTCTTTTAAATAACATTTGTTTCGACGAATGCACTTCGTCGTCGTCGTCATCCCGATAATCATCACAAATCATACACACTACTTACACATACACCACACTCTCACACATATGTTCCAAGCCAAATAGATTGAACAAAAAAGCGGTAAAATTTTATAGTGAGAAGTTTTTAGAGGTTTTCTTTACACCGTTTATGTTACTTTCAGCTGGCTGTTCCACCGGCCAGTAGTTTTTTTTTCATTGCGGTTGCAACGTGATTCGGACAGTTAAGTAAGTTATTGTTGTAGTTGTTGTTGATTTTGGTTAGAGATGGTTTCAGGGAAATTATCAAATTTCTCTCCTTGGTAGAAGTGTGGTGAGGTGGTACAGAGCAATAGATACCCAAAGTGAATTTCTTGTGTGCGTGCAGTTGAAACATTCATACATACTTATTTATTTTTTGTGTATTCCTCTTTTAAGTGTTATTCTACCACCAATACACATAATACAGCAAGCCTACAAAAACCACACACATACATCCACTTTAAGTATTACATTTTGTTTTCATAACGAACGCGATGATGATGATAATGATGACAATGTTGTTGTTGTAGTTCTATAGAGGGTTTGCTGTGAGTAGTAGGTATTTTTAGAAACTACTACGAAAAAAAGGGAGAGTGAGACCCGAAGTGGAAGAGAGCAAAGGATTTATAACAACTAAATTTCCAGCTGTATTTGAGAGATGGCAAGAGCGAGTTAACTTTGGTGAGTGTTTTTTTTCGGGGGGAGAATGGGAAATGTTTTTTTTTTTTATTTCGCACACATTTAAACAGGAAGACTCGTTTTATTTTATAACAGGATTTTATATCCTTAGTATAGATTTTTTCGGGACATTATCTAAAACTTTTTTCACTTTTATTTCACATAGCATTGGAAGGGGAAGAAAAAAATGGTTTGGGATACTTTTTTGTTGTTTTCCACAAAACATTCACATTTGTTCTTTTTTGTATTGTATTAATCAAATGAGAGGATATGCATTTTCATTTCTTTACTCACTTTATTGATTTTATATTGTGAACTTTTTATAGAATTTTCCTTAAATTCTTGCAACATTACACCAATTTCATTTTATTTTGATTTAAATTTCTTAATTGTTTAGGATGGTGTTTTGTGGGAATTTGTTTATTATCACTATGATATATTCCATTTATGAGGGCGGGCAGGCGGCAGACAGTGTTTCTATCCAAAAACTCCAGGCAGGCAGTGAAAAGAAGCAGGCATATATAATCCAACATATATACACGAACACATGTATTGCTTAAATAAACCGTCCGTTGTGTATACAAAAAATAAAAGAACCAAGAACGAAGAAGAAGAACAACTCTCAAATGCCGTAGACTTTCATTTCTTCCGCATCCAGCGTCCGTACACAATAAGGGAAAATTTTCGACTGTTTGTATGTTGTATTTTGTTGGCTCTTCATGGCACATGAATGCAACCAAACATACACTCTCTGGTAACAGAAGTTATAGCCAGAAGCAGAACATACAGCAGGAGAACAATACACTTGGGAAAAGATCCCTGTTTTCTGCAAGAGACAGGCTGTAAACCCTCCAAACCAAAGAGAGAGAGAGAGAAACGAAAACACAGAGAGACATATTTACACTCAGTAACTCTAGAACTCACTTTTAAAAGAACTGAACAAAAACAAAAGCAACAACAACTACAACGAGGCATATGTAAAGTGCGTGAGTTTAGATAACAGCAACAACAAGAGTAACAATAGCAAAGGCATTATGCGCCAGCCTTATTATCACAACAATAAAAATAACAACGGGATTCGGGAAAGCGCAACGGGATGAAAATGATTTCCCCGTATTTGAGTTTATGTGAATCGGTGTGTGTACAACAACATTCATATTGTTTGTATGGATGTGTATGTGCGCTAATGTCCAAAGTGTTTACAAATGATGGTTGGGTGCATTCTGGTGCTAATGCTTCTTTTATTTGTAGAAGAAAAGAAGAACTGCAACATCTCCACATATAAATTTTATACATACACATGCATACAGTTATGCTGTGACATACACACGCACTCAATTATTATGTCTTTTAGTGGAACTATAAAAAAACTCACATTCACAATGTTGGAAATAAATGAACCCACATGTAAGGAAATATTAAAAAAAAAGAAACAACAACAGCAAAGTGTCCTCCTAAACTAGTGATGGGAAACAAGTGAATGTTGATGCGGGGCGAGGTGATTCAACATAATCCGTAAACGACGGCGAAACGACATCATCTACGATGAGTGAAGTTCTTCATCACTGAAAAAGAAATACATAAATACGGTCATATGTATGTTTCGTCAAAGCAGAATCGGTCATACCCTTCATCATGGAACGATATTTATTTTCTTTTATATACTAACTATTGAAAAAGGTGAATTGAATATAACTAAAGTCATCAAGACTATAATTTTTTTATTAAATTGTTTCATGTCTATAACAAAATGAAACAATCTTAGGTACCTTAATTCGAAAGGCAAGTCACTTCATATTTTGCTGTCAAGTGGGAGTCGAGCGGAAAGAATTATCTTCTTTACATTCTTTATTAAATTTTAAATTTAGTTAAATTTTAAAATATTTTTAAAATTTGAATGAATTTTTAGGACAAAAATTTAATTTTTGAAAATCAATCACACCAACGAAATAAATTCAAAAATAGAAAAACTCAATTTGATCCGAATTCGTGTAACTCTGCTTCTTCTTTTGAATAACAGGAACAGTGCATTAGAGAAATTTATCTAAAATTTAATTTTGCTAAATTGTTTTCGGTGTATGCCACAATATAAATTTGTTGACATCTTCGGCGATTACCCACCGAATGACAAATTAAACACATTTCTCTCCATCTATAGTGGAGGGTAAGATAGAAAACATAAAATAATTTTTTATGTTTATAACATAATGTTCCCTTATCAAGTTGTTGTTTGAAGACCAACGTGCTGCTGTGTGGATGTGTTCTTATATTTGTAGATATGTTGCAGGCCATGTTTGTAGTTGTAATAGTATTGGTAATGTTGTTGCCTTCATCCCTCAAACGTTTTATAAAAATGAATTAGAGATAGGTACTTTTATATTATGTTGGTGTCGTCTCGTTGTGCTGCTGCTGTCACTCAGCAGTTCAGATGTTTGTCCAAGTAAGGTACATCTAACTATGTATGGATGAATGTGCATATCTTTGGTTCTTTTGGTTCCCCTTCATTCTTGTTTTATACACTTTCGTTTTGTTACTGCTCTTCTATTCGAACTCAAATGTCTGGATGGCTGACTGACTTGGTTGTTCCCTTCTGAGCGATTTGATGAAGACGCACGGTGATGGGCTTTCTATATGCCATGAGAAATTCCCTGTATTTTTCTACTGTGCATATTTACATTTGTAAACAGTTTTTTCTTGTTCTCTCATACTCTCATTCAACCTTTAGGGATTTTCTCCCAATTACATTGTCTGTTTATGATTGTTGTTGTTTTTGTAGTATGAATCTCTAATCAGTCACGTAGCCAAGTAGAGGAGCCATTATTATTGAAAATGAATTGATATAGGTGAGAAATTAAACAAATAAAACAACATAATGCTTTTAAGAAACATATGAATGGATTTTACCGCTTATTTTAATTGATCTCCCTGGGGTGCAGATATATAGTATTCAATATTTCAATTTTATTAGTAAATTTTTTTATTTGTAAAAAAACTCACATTTTGGTTACGGCTTGTTTGATTTACTAAAACACAAAACAAAAACACAAATATACTTGAATATCGTATATGATAAACCATTATTACAACTATCTAAACCCATCTCTCTTAAACTCTCAACACCATTATATAAAAAAAATCTCTCAAACATGACAAGTGTTTCCGGTTCTATTGCTGCAAGTTGTGTGTAACGATAAAAAACAATGTGAACATATTCAATTTATTTACTCATGTGATTTTAATACTTTCTTTAAGGAATCTCTTCAAATTGCACATAACTATCCGTATAGACTTAAGTATATTCATACACACAAAAATAGAACAAAAACAAAGTTCCTCATTTTCCTCTCTTCTCTCACTCCTACTGCAATTGTATAAATTTAACTCTTCCTGAAAGTAATCATTGCATTGACTTTAGTTTACATTACTCTCTTTGTTGCTGTTGTTTTTTTGTTTTACATTAAGCTCATTTATAATTCCTGCCATTTGTGAGCCGGGGTATAATTTTTCAATACAATGCAACAAGACTAAACAAAACGCCAATGGTAATAGCAAGAACAAAACACTTTAACGTGCTCGGAATATTTTATAACCAATTTTTTGTTGTTGTATTGTTTTTCGTAATTAGTAAACATAACACAACAACAGTAACATCATCACCGCCACCACCATCAACAACGACAACAACAGCAACAACAAAACAAAAAAATGATGGGCCATAAACATTAACTAAGCCTACTCCACCTCCTATTAAGAATAGTAGTGGGCTGGTTGATTGTCTACTCTGGTGGGTTATACAGACAGACAGACAGGTGAGTTCGCACGAACAGACATCTAAACATACTTTGAAAATATCCCCAAGTATTTTCGAGTATGGATGTTGCTTTTAAAAAGCGATGATATTGATGTCTCGGTATGGTTGTTGCTATTGTAGTAGTCTCCTTTTCCCCTCGTTTCATAAACAAACCAGAGTCATAAAATAAAATACTGACTTTATTCGATATTGACAATGTTGAATGCGGCACGTAAAGGAAGAATTGACAATAAATACCGTAAATAATACCCGGGTGGATAATTAGAGAAATAACTGTACAAGCCACGCCACCAACAATAACAATGTTGATGATAAGCCGATGATAATTTCATGAGTAATTAACGGGATTTAATTGAATTGCCATTGACGCATCCTTTCTCACTCTTAAAAAACGGAATGAACAATGAACTTTTAATTTCAATTTGAGAAAGAGAAACAAACAGAATAATGAAAGTAAGCAAGATGATTTTATTAAATGCAAAAATCAAGTAGAAATATAAATTAAGTTAATATTGGATAGTTAAGACATAAAAGAGAGTTCTAACAAATAAAATGGAAAGAAATACTTCGTAAATTTGTAATTTAAAAATTAATAAAATTGGTATGTGAACATATAACACTCTACTTTGGCAATAGCAGGCCCATTCAACATTCAACAACAAATTGTTTTAAAATATAATGTGGTAAGCAACAACAATTTTCTATTATCATTCACAAAACTTCAAATGGCTACAATCTTAGGATTAAATAGGGGTCATCACACCGTTTAAATCAACGATTAATAAAAGTTTGGATGCCTTTTTATACAATGCTGTATGAATGTAAACATAAAAATTCACTTATATGTGTGAATGTATGTCGGATAAAGCTAATAAGTTAATATTCCCTAACAAATGAACTGTGTGTGAGTATTCGAAAAAATTATTTACTCTCACTCTCTCACAAAAACTCACTCTGGCTGAATGTGAGAGAATGAACATGTGAATTATAACAATTAACACCGTAAAAATAATGATATTGAAAACATAAAACCAAACCAAAAGCCAAAGAAGAAACAACAAATACTAAATGCTTGACGATGACATTATTGATGATGGCAATAATGACGACTACGACATTGATGACCAGACCGATAGCCATTACAAATGATTAAACATTTTGTGAGAGGGAGTTGTAGCAACTAAGACCATTCTAGGGATGTTGAGGATTTTCTAATGAAATGAAAATGAGAAGAATGTAATACAATGACATAACTAAATTTGTGGTACAACAAACATTACAGCATCACATTGAGAGCAAACTGTGTGTGTGTGTGGAGGCACAGCATGGGGCGATAAGAAAAATTAATCAATTCCCTGTGTGAAATCATAGAAGTGGAACAAGCGAACGAATGAAATGAAGGTTTTGGGTATTGGAGATAATGGAAAAAGGATAGTCTCTATATCGATTATAAACATACACACACACACTGTCGCACATATATAGATCACCAAATAGCAGCATCAATAAGAACCTGTATGTCAACAGCAATGAATTCTATACAAGACATGGCAGCAGTTTGTTTTCATTTTCTTTCATCAACCTCCTCCTATGTGTGGACGAAACATCTCAGCCACCACTGACTCTACACACTTTTGTTTGTAGGTCTAGTTGTGGACGGAGGATGGGGTACATTAAATGGTTCCAAAGTTTCAAGACGTGAAAGAATGAAAACTCGGGTGGTGGCCTGTAGACCGGGAGAAAAAAATGTCTCAAGTCTATACGTGACTGAAGCATTATATGTTTTTGTTGTTGCCATGACTGGTGATGGTGATGGGGTATTGTTTGCTGCCTCTGGATGGATGGATGCTGCTAATGTGATATTGGGTTCAACTATAGTTGAGTTGTTGTTGTTGTTGGGCATTGTTACTCTGTTTGCTTATCTTATTTAATTGCTTGAGGCAACACTTAATATTGCTCTAAAGATGCGTGCGTGAGTGTATGTATGTATTTGTGGAATCCTATTCATTCGCATGCATATATTATAGGTCTAAGGACCACCCACCACCCTTCGGAAAGATAGTGTATAATAATTACTTGAATGTCTAACTAATATACCAATACCATAGACAGTATTCCGAAAACATTATTTGAGAACATTTTTGGAAAATTTTCAAGCAAAGAATTTCTATCGGTTAACGGTGGTTTATATCTCTTAATATCTCTCTTCTTCTATAGATCTCTTCAGTTTTTCTCATTGAGTATCCATCCGATTTTTTCGGGAATTTTGTTTTTGGCGTTTTTTTTAAGGTTATCTGAAGATGGTTTATATCTATACAAATTTTGATATAGCCTTCAACAAAGAGCCTTCCTCCCCTTTTTATTATGTGAAGATGAGGAATATGCACGATTTACTTGAAATGACTGTTTAACCTTTAAGTGGAGTTTTATGATGTACCCATCGATCGCGATTGTTTATTGAGCATTTAAAAGCCACACTTCTAATACAATTTGCGTGAAATTTGAAATCTACCGATTTTACAATGATAGACAAAGTTTTCAATTGCTCAAAAAATTTTGAGTTTTTACAGACCAATTAATTTAGCCCATTGATGAAAATTTTCATTTCTGAGGAACGTATTTTTTCACATTTTATTTTACCTAGTCTAAACTAAAATTCGATTATATGAAAGCACTGTGCATTATCCATTCTTTGATGTTACTGAACATCATAACGAGGACGCATATTGGAAAGCAAAACAGCCATCAGCATTTTAACACACAAATATCAGCAACTTAAACATTTACTTTAACTGTTAAAATATTAACATTCCACCAGCATCCTGCTGCTTGCTGCCTCGGTTGCCTGGCGTTGCTGTATTTTCATCCTTGCTTGGCCCATTCAGCAGACATTCAAGCCGTCTAAGCTATGGTCCTTCGATAATTTTAATAGGTTTTTCACAAGTCTTTTGTGTGTTGTAAAGCAACAACTACACACACACACTATAAAGAAAAGTAAGGCAATACCGTGAAATGAGGGCCATAAGAGAAGTAGGAGGATAAAATCCAAGCATTGTGCCATATATTTAAATTTCTTAGAATTTTTAAATGATTTTGTTTTCTTGTAACACATGAAAAAAACAAAAATTAAATTAATCACCTGATTAACAGCATAAGAATGTATGTCCACTAATGTTGTAATGGACATTAATAAATTAGGTATGCGAAAGAGAGTGAAGGAATTACCATAGGAAATTCTCATTTTTTAATCTTTATATTTTATGCTCACCATAAGTTGAGATTGTCTTTTGTCTTTAACGTCAATCCTCCTTCTTTTCCTTCGAATTATCACCATCACCATTAATTTCATAATTAACGACATGCCTTTGACTGCAGTTAAAGCGTGTCTGGCCAATATGATGATTGTGAATCTCCTGAGACGTGTTCAATATACTCTTGAATTTTTTATTGAAGTTAAAAGCAAAAGAGAAATTGGAAAAATTACATAGTAACCAAAGAGGACACTTCGAAAATATTCACGAAATAAAATTTAATTGGAAATCAATGAGAAGAGTTTTTGAAAAGTTGCATGAAATTATTGGAGATTACTTTTTCAGAAGATGGCTAGGGCGAACACATAATTTAAGAGCAATCTTTTGGAGAACCATATGTACATATTTCACAGTGGGAAAAATGATCGCGGTAATTGGTATTTTACTCACTGCCACCGACATTTGTCAGTAAGATTGCAATGCGAAAAAAATTCCGGTTGCAGTTCTCTGTTACCCACGAAGTTAAGGAAAAGAGGGAAACTATTCTCATATCAATGAGTTCAGTTTAATTTAATTTTCATTGATATATGAGCTCTGCCCGAAAAAGTTTTCTACACCCAGAGAAGGAATATGATCACCTCAACCATGTTTCAAGAGCAAAATGTTATTTTTGAATGGTGACCATGTAACATGTTTGTCGCAACCATGTTATTTTCTCGGAGGTTATGTGTCTGATTTCGGCAAGCATATTATTTTTGGCGAGAAAAGAACATTTTTGCCATAAACATGTTACATGGTCACCATCCAAAAATAACATTTTGCTCTTGAAACATGGTTGAGGTGATCATATTCCTTCTCTGCGTGTAGTCTGATAGCCTCAGAAATATCTCAATCATTATGTCCGGGATTAGAATGCTAGGGTACAAAGGGTCTTGAATACTGCTAATTTGTGCTAAACACCAAAATTTTGTTCAATGGTGGTTTATCTTTTCTTAATGGAACGGATACACCGTCCCAACTCGGGTATGAGAAGGAGGTCTATATATGGAATACAACCACGGTTGCCACAATTGGTACAATTCTCCCAAAAATGGTACATTTTTTACTGTTTGGTAGAATTCTTGATGTTTGGGTAGATTTTGCGAAATATTCCTCTCCAAATAAGAGGTAGTTCACAAACTTTTATAGAAATAACACTTTGAGAAAATTTAAATTCTATAAAATTTTATTTCTATAAAATTTTGACAAAATTTTCGATAGAAATAAAATTTTGACGAAATTTTCTATTGAAATAAATTTTTGAGAAAAAATTTCTATAGAAATAAAATTTTGACAAAATTTTCTATAGAAATAAAATTTTGATAAAATTTTCTTTAGAAATAAATTTTTGAGAAAAATTTCTATAGAAATAAAATTTTGACATTTTCTATAGAAATAAAATTTGAGAAAAATTTCTATATAAATAAAATTTGAGAAAAATTTCTATATAAATAAAATTTTGACAAAATTTTCTATAGAAATAAAATTTGAGAAAAATTTCTATTGAAATCAAAGTTCGACAAAATTTCTATAGAAATAAAATTTGAGAAAAAATTCTATAGAATTTTAGAAAAATTTCTATATAAATAAAATTTGAGAAAAATTTCTATATAAATAAAATTTTGACAAAATTGTCTATAGAAAAAAATTTTTGAAAAAATTTTCTATAGAAATAAAATTTTGACAACAATTCCTATAGAAATGAAATTTTGACAATATTTTCGATGGAAGTAAAATTTTGAAAAAAAATTCGATAGAAATAAAGTTTTGACAAAACTTTCTATAGATATAAAAATTTGACATTTTCTATAGAAATAATAATATAATAATTATCGAAATGTTGGAAAATTTCAAACTTTATGACACGCAGTTCAGATACAGACCTTCATTAATAAACTTTTTTATCTCTCAGTGTACAAAAACAAAATATTATAACCTCTTAATATCATTGAATTGGCCCACCTCCATCTCGTTCTGAATTTGAAAACATATCAACATGACCAGCATCATTGCCATCATCAACATCATCATCATCGTGAACAACAACTGTTCTTGAAGTCATTCACTTGATTGCCACAAATGCATAAATGTTGTAAATGAAATGCAAGGAACAAAAACAAAAAAGAAAAAACGATTTTCGATAGGAATCAATTCAAAAGGTTTTTGTTTCATTTCATATTCTCCCTTTTTGGAGGAGATGAATTCCTGAATTTACTGAATATTCTCTATAGAATTCTTTGAATTATTGTAAATAAGATTTTGTTGAATGGTTTGCTTGCTATTCAGACATCCCAGATGGACGGACATAAGCATAGCCAGACGAGACGCTTATCATACCCATAACATTGGGTTTGGTATGGAAGGATGAAAGTTGGTTGTTTACCTCTGGCCCAGGAAGATGGCGGCATACCTATAGTAGTAGCATACCTCTGGAGCATGTTTTTTCAATGAGTCACTGAATCAGAAATGTTGTTAACACTTTATTGGAAGTGAACAACAATGTATAAGTCTGCAGAAAAATCAAGAGACGAATTAATTACAATTTACTAATATGATATCAAGTGCTTGAATGCTAACCACAATGATGGTCCCCAAAACCCCCCTAATCCAAGTCAAGGGAAATTTGATACATTCACAAAAACTGTAAGGTTGGTTACACCTTTGTATTTTATGTTAATTCAATTATTCAAAACGAACACTGTAGTCACCTTAAAGCGTAGGCAAACTGGATATGTACGAGTGGAACTTTGTCTTCTCAATCTCTTGCTTCTTGCGTCTAATATCTGTTAACATGGTGGCCCCATTGGTGTTTAAATTAAAAAAAAAAATAAGAGCTTAATGAATGAAATTTGATCTTGATTTGGTGGTTTAATCACCAAGATTATCTGGTTACTATCACAAGTTACACATGGGAGTTTCGTTTGCTCGTTACGTTTTTGGAATCAAGAAAAAAAATGGAAAGATGAAAATTTTTCAAGTTCGTGATGAAAAACTAATAAACATAAACATATTACCAATAATTTTGATATAAGATTTTGAATTAAATATCCATCAATATATAAACTAATTAAAGATTTGTGGAATTAAAAAATATAACAAGAATTAAAATTACAGGTCTATTTTGAAAGATTGTTAATGTTTGTACACCCAAAAAAAAAGTGAACCCACCGTAGAAGAAAATGTAGATTTATTTTAGAAAATTTTAACAAAAATAGTTTTCTAATTGCAACATGTTATAAATAAGTTAATACTTTTTGTCAAACTGAAGAAATTTGTTTAAAAATAATTAACATTTTTCTGTTGTCATATGCTAAAAGAAAAAATTGGATTTAAAAATTGTTAAAATGTCTTTAGCGCTGTACGAAGTTCGAGACAGGCACAATTTTAGTAAAATTTACTCATTTGAGAGACTTATGAACACAATTTAGGCAAACTTCTGCCATTTTAGGAAAATATGAACTATTTTATTTTGTAGTAAAATTGTGGACTATATTTATATACAACTTTTTTTCTTATTTTTAGTTAACGTCATAAAGTTAGCAAAAAAATTATTCAAATAAGGAACATTTACTCATAGTGTACAAAATTTAACTGAAATCAACTAATCTTCATGAACTAAAATATAGTTCAGTTGGCATTAGAGCCCCTTTTTTCTGGGTGTATGTTGAAAGAAAAAATTGGGTTTAAAAATTGATAAAATGTCTTTAACGCTGTACGAAGTTCAAGACAGGTATAATTTTAGTAAAATTTACTCATTTTAGAGACTTATGAACTCAATTTAAGCAAACTTCTGCCATTTTAGGAAAATATGAACTATTTTATTTTGTAGTAAAATAGTGCATTATATTTATATACAACTTTTTTCTTATTTTTAGTTAACGTCATAAAGTTAGCAAAAAAAATTATTCAAATAAGGAACATTTACTCATAGTGTACAAAATTTAACTGAAATCAACTAATCTTCATGAACTAAAATATAGTTCAGTTGGGATTAGAGCCCCTTTTTTCTGGGTGTAAGGTGTCTATTTATTTATTTAAAGTTCTATGGTTTTTTTTCCTAAAGAGGGGAATCATCTCACCTATGTATTCCCAACAAATAGGGTTACCCTCATGTCTATTTAAATATCAGTAGTGGCTGATCGGTTATTATTTCAGAACCAGTATAGCTCCAAGGTTTCTCTCACAATAAATTAAAAAAAAAAATAATAATAATAAAATAAATAAATTGGTTATCTTGCCTATATATTCCATATGCCATTTAGGAATTTAACTGCTGCAATTTTTTCAGTTAAACTTAACTAAAGGGAAGCTATTTACAATTTACTCTTTGTTAACAGGAATCATTTAAATAATGGGCCTTTTCTGAATCCTTGTTCAATAATTAAAGTACTTTTTTAATTGCATTTTGAAAAGTAAGGAATACTAGGATATATCCTGATTTTGACAAAACTATTCCCAAGTGTAGACACACAAAAATATTTTTTTGTCTTCAATCACGAAATTAATTGATCCAATTAAATTTTAATTGAAATGTATTCAATCACAGAAATGATAGTATCAGTTAAAACATTAATTCAAAGACAATTAATTGATATTATTTTTTTGTGAATAACTTTTGTTTCAATTAAAACATTTGTTGGATCAATTAAATTTTTAATTGTATATTTTTTAAAACTCAATTAAGATTTAATTGGAAAAATTTTCGTGAATTTTTTTTTCTCTGCGTAGTCTCATATTCACTGAAATGTTGCTATAAACAGTCGTTTGTTTTCCCAGAAGTTACTATGGGTATGTCTATGGGGATTCTCAGATATCTTAAGGGACGTTAAGAAATTCCTTCAAAGAGATCGTCAAAGAATCTCGGTTTAGGGATGAATCCTGCAGAAACCATATGCGTTAGTATTAATCATATAAATAGTCTGTCTCAACCTCTTAGGTAGGGTTAGGTTAGGTATAGGGGCAGCCCGTTTTTTCATGTTCACTTGGACTATTCAGTCCATTGTCACTGAGGGCTGCCCGATTCCATGTTTAGCTCAATGTCAAGTGACCTCCTTTATATAGTAGTGTTCGAAGGGCGTTTCACATTACAGTGAAATCATTTAGAGAAGCTTTGAAACACTCAGAAATGTCACCAGCATTACTGAGAGAGGATAATCCACCGCTAAAAAATTTGTTGTTGTTCGGTTGAAACTGGGATTGATACCAGGACCCTTTATATGCATGTCGGGCATGCTAATCATTGTACCACGGTGGCAACCAACTCATTCATTTCATTTTCTCCTCCATATCTCTAACGAATTCCTCGATTTATCTGGAGTCTCTGCTTTATAAGCCAGGCCAGGTTCTGAAAACTCATTCATCTAAGTGGAGAGATCGACATCATCTGATGCTACTCCTATTCCACATAGATGTGGCCTCCACTCTACGTGCGCCGTTATGATTCTCACTGTCCTCTTCTGACTAGCGGGTGGGTACTCTTCTTCAGTAGATCCCCGGATTCTTATTTGGGTCTCCTATCATATGATTCATCCCATCTATGGGCCTTGGTTTTCTATGCTCATTTCCGGATTTTAATTTATGATTTTTGTAAATTAATGAAAGCTAATAAATATTAGGTTAGGTATAGGCCAACTTCTTATTTTAGGCTCATTTAGTCCATTGTGATACCACAAGCGGTGAACTTCTCTTTTATCAATGAGTGCTGCCCGATTCTATGTTTATTTCAATGATCTCCTTTTTATAGCCGACTCCGAAGGGCGTTTTACATTACAGTGAAAGCACTTAGAGAAGCATTGAAACACTCAGAAATGTCATCATTACTGTGGAAATTATTGTTGATTGAGTTTCAACAATATTCTCTGCGGCATATGCTGCTACATATTCCTCCATGTTCCGATATTCGGAATCGCAAGAATTTAGTTTTCTTATAACGAAACAATCGATATATTCTCGGACTCCAATCCAATTGTAATTAGAACGTTTCACTGAAGAAAACTATATCACCAAGATTTAAGTTTATAAATTTCAGAGTTAAGAAATTATAGCAGAACGAAGTTTTTGCGATTTACGATTCCGAATACCGGAAAATGGGGGATTATAAAGTTGTTGTTTTTTTCAATTGTCGCAAGAAAACTATAGTGGGATTCTGTGTTTTCAGCGATTCTTTATCTTGTATCTGATTACTGACGAGATTTCACATCTCTAAGTCATAATGGTGGTTTTAACAAACAGCGTGTTTTTGTTAAAACCACGAATTTGTAACTGTAAGAAGAAAACCCTTTTTCGTTAAGCATGCATTCAATGGACATGACTGGGTTATACACATGTCTTCTATGACAACAATTGGGGATTTGTAGCTTTCATCTATAAACGAAGAGAAGAATGACAAGTTTCTCACACATGAAATCACTACAAAAATTCTAAATAGGTAATGGATAATACTATGCACCATCATAAGATGAAAATTAGGGAATTTTAGTAAAAATCAATGATTTAAGATTTAATAGCTTCTAGTTAGAAGACTATGAAGATTATGCACCCTATTCCAAAAGTCCTGAATCTCCACTGTGAATATTTTCCCCCTCTCTATCGAGTTCTCTCATTATTCCATATTCCCCTAGGAAAATAATAGTCCCATTTTTTGAAGAACTTAATAGAATTTAACGCCATATGGAGACTCTTTAAAATAACGGATATAATTCTAATCGAAGCATTCGTTTTTATTTCGCCACCATACAAAATGGCATTAGGCCGATAAGGAATATAGCGCCAATATTAGAAAAATAAACAATGGAAGTTGTTTATATGAAACATACTCACTCTCTCGCCCTCTCTCTCTCTCTTTGTCTCTCTCATAACTCTCATCATAGGATGAAATAAAACATTTGTAATAATACGATGGCGATATTGGTGGAGTGGAGACTCGTGCTTCGTTACTTCCTCATTTATGGGGCAGAATATTCAATATAAAGTGCAATAGTTTTGTTTGTATGGAACTGACGAAGAAAACACAAAAAACAAATAGCCGGGCAATTCCAAACCAACCATACGTTGTGGGCCCAAGTATACATTGGGTACATTTCACCGGATGGACATAAAGTAACATGTGTACACATGCTTGCATGCAAGCTATAATGGTTGCCTGGCTGCCTGTCCGCCTTCCTGGCTGACATAGTGGCTGTGACTATGTGTGCATCCGCGAACAACACAAGCGGCACTAATTGAATTTAAATGCAACATAAAGTGGGTGACGATATATGTATGAGGGGACGGGGGGTTGAGGGAGTAAGAGCAAAGGAAAAGGAACATCAGTTTCCGTATTCTGGGGATGGTGAAAAAAAAATCATAACAATTTTTCCCTTACCATTCCATCCATAGCGGTGTGTAAAGGAAAAAGGCCCATTCTTTTAACAGCAGTGATTGTTCAACGAACAACAACACTGGCGAGTTCAAATTAGCACCTCTCTTAAAGTTCTCCAAGTTGAATATGAATACAAATGCAATTTCTATTTTTTGCTTATGTTTGTATGCATTCATACTGGTGGTGTGTGATGCTTTTTGGTCCTTCCGAGAGTTTACATGTTGGCAAAATGACCTGTTTTCCAAGGGGTGGTGATTAGTTAGCAAGCATTGTAGTAAATATGCACTTTCTGATGGACCAACAACATTTTGGGCAAGGACATCATCATCAACCCCACAACCACCATTACCATGACATCTATGAAGAAATGAGGCCGTATCGAGAGTTAAAACCACCACCACCGTCATTTATCCACATGTGTCACCCTTCCGTAGCAAATATGATTTTGACTTTGATGGACAGAAAGGCAATGTTCTAATATGAAATTATCAATTTAACCCCGTTTTGTTCGTGGTATTGTATTCAGGCGAAGACAGTGGTGTTGGGAGAATAAAATATAGATGGAATACATATTGGTTTATAGAAACAATCCACATTGGGCGCCAGTTTTATATAAGGTAAACTTTTTGAAGTATGGAGCCTATTTCTACAATTCATAAGATAAAATAAAAATCGCATACTATAATGTCGGATATAAGAAGCCATGCATTGGGCGCCAGAAATACAGTAAAATCTTCCACATATGAGAGGTTATTTTAACATGACAATATACACCCAGAGAAGGAATATGATCACCTCAAACATGTTTTAAGAGCAAAATGTTATTTTTGGGTGGTGACCATGTAACATGGTTTTCGCAACCATGTTATTTCCTCGGAAATCATGTATCTGATTTCGGCAAGCAGGTTATATTTGCCGAGAAAATAACATTTTAGAGACAAACATGTTACATGGTCACCATACAAAAATAACATTTTGCTCTTGAAACATATTTGAGGTGATCATATTCCTTCTCTGCGTGTAGGAAACGTCTTACGACATTTGTCCACTATTGAGAGGTGTCTGCTTTTTCACTGTATTTCATATTACAATCTTGGATATAAGGGTAGCCATGCGTTGGGCGCCAGAAAAAAAAACAGTGAAACCTCCCACTTATGAGAGGTAATTTTAACATGAGTGTCCAAATTTGAGAGGTTTCATTGTATTTCAATTTATATTAGGACCATAAGAGATGTAAGATTTGTTCTTCTCATTTCTTTGCTATTAAATAATTTTGCTTTGCAATTAAAAGTGTCCATATACCCAATAGACTACCCATCATGCCCCTCTATATTGCACTTTTTTTATATATACTAGGACGGTTAAAGTTAGAGAGGTGGCCTAACGGAAGTTAGGGATCCTGCGTCATCTATAATGTGGCGTAGTTGTTTCTTTAATGATCCATACTTTGTAATCGCACTCTCATCCCCTGTTTTGTTGTCCTAACATCGATAGCAAATTTTATAGTCAAGTTGGGAGTAGTATGTGAAAATCTTTCCGTTTTTATTGCACTTCACCCCATTTACTTTCAAAATAGACATGAAGATTTTTACGTTGGGCGCCAGAATTAGAATATGTAATTGCATATCATATTATTGTTTGGCACAAAAGACTGCACAGGGAATGTTGCACACTATAGTGTTTTGCATAGTACTTAACTAGATTTTCATGAGAATGAAAGGCTCATTCAGTTCTCCATACTTTGGGTTATCCATTTCGAATGCCCTGCACACACTATCCCTCTCCATACATAAGACTGACATGATCCCTATGAACGTTCCGTAGTTTTCACCGACTGAGAAAACGAGAGCTCGTTCAAACTACTACTCCCTTACTTACTAAGATTACGCCTAAGCCCAACGTAAGAATGGAATTATTCTTACGTTTGGCGCCAGAATTTAAGCATAATTCATTTCATTTACTGAAAGTTATCTGTTAATTTTTCCCAATCTTTTACCCACTGTACACCTTCATATATGCGAAATTTTAGGACAGGGAAGATTCTATGCAAACATCCTAACGCAAAAAAGAAACGAAATCCCAGATTTCTTTGTCACCAGGGCTTAAATGCATTGTTACCATCTATGGTAAGTGTGTATGTTAGAGTGCGTGCACGCCTGTATTTGCACTCTTCATCATATCGTGGGAGAATACAACACATGTTCTTGTAGGCGTTTCATGTTCCTGTTGTTGTGATTGTTGTTGGTTGTCGGTCTGTCCATCCATTCGGAGAGAGTCTTAAAATCCATTTTGATTGTGGAATGAAGTTTTTATTGGACTTAGGGTTAATCCACTTCAAATCTACAACCCTCTGTTGCAAAAGTGTACAATTGGGTACCTCTCATTCCACTTTTTATCAACGTTGGTGGTGGTGGCGGTGGTATTGCCTACATGCATGTGACTGGCGTAAGGTAAAGGAAATTTGGTTGGATTGCGTGGCAGTGTGATGTTACTGACAGTTCCCCGTCTACCGATAACATCTGTTTAATTTTGTACATTTTTTGTTTTGTTTTCGCTTTAATTAGATCAGCATAACAATCATTTGAGATTATATGGTAGAAAAATACTTGAGGTTGATTTATATGAAATTTCAAAGTGGTAAAATTGCAATTTTGTAGTTTACTGGACATTATAACTGAGTCTGTTTCAGCTTTCATCTGTTTCAGAGACGTTTATAAAATTTCTAAGTGATGTCGCATAATATATTACACGGCCTTTCTATATTGTTTAGGTAAGGTATGGTTGTTGGGTGGTTACAGATTTTTAAAGTATATTGGGGACTTCCTTCTTATAGCCGAGTCTAGAAGTTGCTCTGACCTTTAAAGGAATAACGTTTCACGAGAGTTAAGTTATTGTTTCTCATATTATAGATAAGTCTAAATTAGTCGTATATTCTACTCTTCCTAATCCCTTAATAGCTGTCTTGTACAGGTGATTAGAATAACTGTCTACGTACAGACATGACTGGGCGAAACTCTTGTTTCCGAGCGGCCTTTATTCCTTTAGTTGAACATCTCTTAGGGGGATGGACCATTTTAGAAGTACGTTCCTTCTTCAAGTAGTATTCACAATAAAGATCCATAACTTGTGGCATCACCATAGAATAGTCCATTCTTTCAAATAGTTAGGTTAGGTTATATAGGATGACACAAATCCGTAGAAAAGGAATTGGTTTCCACTTAGACGATATTGGTCCATTGTGATTAGACCATATTGGTCATAGGTTTTTTCTTTCTTCTTCATCATCTACCTCCCTGCCACAGGATTAATCCCTTCATAGTTGCGATTTTAGAAGAGGTTTTTAGGTCTACTATCCAGAAGCCATGATGAAGGCGAGTATATTCTGTAGATTAAAGTCCTATAAATCAGTAATAGCCTGAAAGAAAACGGAGCCCAGTATCTTGCTTCATCTAAATGATAATGACGGACACTGGCACAGTAAATGGTAGGAGTCTTCCGTAGACTCAATTACCAAGGTCTATATTGCATTGCTTACTGTCTATGAAGAAGCTGATATCACTAACTGTCTATGAAGAAGCTGATATCGCTTCTGAATATCGGCCTCATCAACAGGAGTTCAGGAGCTTTTGCAGTGGCAAATACGTTCGACTGGAAAATGCTGCATCCGCTGTCCATCTTATAGGACTCTCTAATTCCCAACACTTCACAGAAAATACCACAGCCAGTGACTTCAACCATTTTCGATCCATCCGTATAAATATTCAGACCCCTAAAAAGTATGAGCCTTCTCTCCCAATTCTCTGTACTTGGGATAATCGACTTCAACTTGCTCTCATGTACATGCTGAGTCGCTATATAGTATGTTTGTGTGCCGCAAACCATGTTTCCAAGCGATTACTGGCTCTTCAGTCTCATAAGTATCACCTCAGCTATTTTCCTGATATACAGATCAATTGGGCAGACTCTCATCAATACCTCCAATCTCGCGGTGGCTGTTGTTTGTTCTCATTGTACCACTCATATAAAAAAAGAGTCGTATTGTTTATTCTGTTTAATTTCTGTATATGATTCCGATGGTTACTAATGGTCCACCAGCCGTGGTATCCATTGGTAACTACAGGTCTTATAACTGCTGTAAATAGCCAGAGAAGGAGGGAGGACTTCATTCCCCAACTAGCTTTTGACACATACACAGTGCCGCGTTGGTCTTCTTTAGACTAACAGCTGTATTTTCTAGCCACTTTAGTCTGAAGTCTAAGACAACTCCCAAGTTAGGTTAGCCGATTTTAAGACTCTCAAACTCGTTCTTTATAGCCGGTGGGTTTTCTTTCCCTTGTGAAGAGAACTAGCTCCGTTTTCTTTGGGTTAATACCCAAACCAAATTTCCTTGCTTAGTGTCCAGAAATTTGCCTTTCATTGATATACCCTTTGGTCCTTCGAGCTCTATTACTATGTAAAAAATTCAGGCCTAATATTATCAGCATACGTCACTAATTTTATCCCTTTGTTGTGCAGAAACGTCATAATATCACACTCCCTTGAGCATTCCTCTTGTTGTAGCCCCATTTATTGTAGAATTTGCCCATTCCGCTTCCAATAATATTCTCTCAATTCAATCTCTTACAAAATAACTCACACTAAATAGTTAAGACCTATTCAAGCCATTGCATATTCATTGATATGAATATATTTTGGTCCTTCGAGCTAGTTTAGAAAATAAAAATTTAAAGCCTAACCATAGAATATCTTGGCATCGTATTTGTTACTTCATATTTTAGTATTAATACACCATGCCAAATAAGCAATCAAATATTCTTGACTATATACTATTTATCAAAAAGGAATAAATATAACAATTTTGGTCCTTCGAGCCCCTGACGTTACACTCTAACTCTCTCAACCAATTTAGTGATACAAAAGTTGTATTATTCAACCACTGACTGTAGATCTGTGGTCATATAAACTCATAACTAGTATATGCTTAATCTCATTTTAATATAGAGCATACTTTGAGATTGTCATCAATGGAGCAAACCAGGAAATAAGAAAAGACAATAAAGATAATAAGAACGACACGTGTTGTGCGGCATGTTGTATAAAACTGAACTTGCTTTACTATTTCCATAAAAAAAATCATTTTGCGAGAAATGAACCTCCTAACAATACCAAAAGGTTTTAGGATAACAAGCAAAGCAAGAGATACAAAAAATGGAAACTATAACAAAGAAGCAAACATCTGAACTGTAAGGATACCATACTTCAATCATAAAGCTCTCACCCTTTTTACAACAAGAAGTGAACGAGCGAGAGTTAAAAAACAAAACAAAAGCTGGTTTTGTATATGCTCACAAAATTTGGGCATTGTGGCACGCGTTTCATTTATTACAACACCATTAAAATCCAACCATTCATTACTTTGGCCACGACAGCACCAACAAATTGTAGCGATTTCACATAGGCGATATCTTCTGGGTGCCATGGAAATTGTGGCTTGCATGGAGAGTGACTGACTGACTACATCAGTTTTAGTTTAGATGATTGCTTTTCTGTTCATATGGCATTGATGTATTCTCCATCCTATCAGCACATACTTAGCTGGAAATGAGGACGCAGTCATAAATGGATGATGAACAATCGAATAAGCGGGGGGTGAGTTGTCTGGCACAATGTTTTGATGCTGGGTGTTTGCATAAAAGATTTCAGGAGAAGAAGAAGTGTGGCAAGGGCAAGTTGTTGGTTACTTGGTTTGTTAATGAAGGATCATTAACATAATGCAACAAAACTTATAATAACAACAACAACATCCACAGTATATTATATTATAACCCAACAACAATGACATTATTCACCGCACAAACAAACAAGAAAAGAAAACAAAAGCATATCACTCTTAGGGATAAGATGCCAAACCATATAGACAGTCTCTCAACCATCCATCCATCCTTAGATCTTTGGAAAAAGAAAACAAAATTTGAATGAAGCGCGTGCGCACACATTTATCAAATCACCCAACCCAATTGACATGAAAACAACAATGAAAACGAAGAAACAAAATAATCCATACAAGCACTTGCAAGCTCACATACCGCTCTTTCATCGCTTCAGATTATTCTCAGATACCCTCCTCTAATCCACCAAGCAACCCCTTCAGATCATTCACATTCAGATTTTGATTTGCCAAAAAGACAAAAAAAAAAAAAAACAGACTAGTTATGAGATATCTGTTTCTACATTCAGCATATTGACGTTTTTGTGAAAATGGATATTGGTCTCGATTGATGATGGTGAGAAATTCAAATCCTGGCATTTATTAGGAAATGAAGTCTCGGATCGGCTCGTGTCAAGCATATCAATAATAAATTAGCATTGAACCTAAAGGAAGCAAGGACAAGAGATCGTTTGTTTTTTGTAGGCATGGTTTCCAAGGAATTTGTCTAAATGTCTGTAAAAGTCTGAAGCTTGATTTCAAACAAAAATATATCGTAGAAATGAAGAAATAATGGGCAACATTTGAGAGAGAATTTCTTATGATCAGTCAGGTTTCGCAACATCAAGAGAACATGTTTTAAGAGCAAAATGTTATTTTTTGTAACATGTTTGTCGCAACCATATTATTTTCTCAGGAATTATGTATCTGATTTCGGCAACCATGTATATTTTGGGACCAATATGTTCCATGTTCTTCGTCTACAAATAAAATTTTGCCCTTTGAACATGTTTGGGCTGATCATATTCCCTCTCTGCGTGCATGAAACCAGATTTTATATGTGAGTCATAAGATGGAAGGATCTTAGTCATCTTATGGATCTTAGCCATCTTATGGACTTAAAGCGGAAGAGTCCTGCAGACTTGCCTAAAAATATGTGGAACTCTATACACATAGCTGATACGAGATGTTACTAAATTCACACCGGTATAGCTGCCAAATTAGAAATTATATTTATCTTTATTGGCAGTTCATTATATTGTTTATAAGCCACCATAATCATTTGCGTCTGAATTTGGTTAAAAATGAAATTAGTCGTGATGGAGTTCGAGCGGAATAGTTAGACTTCTTTGTATTTGGTCTCGAATGCGATCATTGTTGGCCAGCTCAAACTCCTCAAAATGAGGAAAATCTATCGAATTAGTGGTCTTAATAAGTCATATCTTGAATCCTTGGAACACTACCTTTGTCACTGCACTACCTTTACTAGGCAAAGTGTTAACCATATCGGTGAAGAAGCGATTCGGCATCTGGCCCATCTGTGAAAAAGGAGCTGGAAATAAATTAGGGGATTCGAGAGAGAAAAAGAGGTCCCGGAGAAAAGAAGGGTACCGTGGAAAAAAGTTACAATCTTTGGTCCTTCGAGCTATTTTACTATATAAACAATTAAGGTATTATTAAGGTATTAAGGTATTCACTAACAGTAGATCTGTGAGAATTTGAGCCACAGGAATTTATTTTCGATCTCAAGTGATGGCCCTGGAATCATTTTAATCGAGTCTGCTGTGAAAGTATATGAGACTTATTATAGGGAAAACATTGTGGAAGCAGGATCTACGGCGAGTTTTGGGGTAGTAGAAACTTCAAGTATATGGTGTTGGCATCTTTGAAGCAGCTTTTTTTTGGTATTTGGCCGATATTCGTATATACTTCATGAACTTTTATATGCAATATAAGCCGCCTTCCTATTATAAGTCTAAGACTATAAGTCTCATTATGGAGGAATTCGGATTCCCATCAGATATTGTGATGGTCATTGCTTCACTCCTGCCAAACGGAGAAAACCTTGTTTAGAGGTGACTAAATTTCCCAGTATTGTCTAGGAAAAGGCTTAAAATTACTTTTAGAAGAGGACCATTATTCCCCATTTGAGAATACGAATAGTACATATTTCTGAAAAGTTGTGGAATAGTTTCCAAAGACAATTTGAATTCGTTATACCGAAAAAAATCTCCTGAATTCCACCACGTTGATTATTATTTTCCATCGAAAACTATTCGCCTTCCAATTTCTATTTCAAACAACTCTAGGGATTTTCAAATGGCAAACCTCCTGAATAGCCCAAACAAAGACTAAAGTCAACTATCCCATATTCGTTTTCTCATATATCTCAAGGACATGTTTATACACACAATTTTACTCTATGTGGATAAGTATTCAAGTATGGGAATATTTCATGCTCCTGCTTGGTATTAAAATCTTGCATAAACATATAAAAAAGGTGTGAGGAAGCAAAAAAAAAACTTTAATAAATTTTCTATTTAGGTACCTTAAACACAGCCCATTGCTCGAAGTTGATTCCCTCTTAATTTCTCAAGTATCGCTTTAATTGTGGGAAAAAATTATGTGACAAAAGATTTGTTGTAAAAAAAGCTCAAGTGTGCTGCCGCGATTACTGTTCCTTTTCAAGAACCTATGGAGTGGTCTTCAAATTCAGTTCGCATTGTTCGCATGTTCGTTACGGTGGCTATGAACTTGAGCTAGAGCTGGGAATATACTTTTGTGGAATGCAAGTAGTGCCTGGTTGCCTGAATATGTTCGCAAAAGAATAACTCTAAATGGAAAAGTAATTGAAATGCCAAAGCATATCATCATAATAACATGTGCAATTGAAAGAAATGAATGGAAGTCTTATGGGCAGACCAACCTACGAACGGACGGACAGACAGACGGATAGATTACTGAGTGACGAGAAAAACGGTTGTTTTTCGATAAACAAAAAAATATGAGTTTGAGGGTTGGTTGAAAAGATTACTGGTTAGCTGTTGGGTCGGTTGGTTCAATTGGAAACCTCAAAATCAAAAGCATACACCACACCGGTCCCCCCACCATGTGTTATATGCCATATACCGCCTCATTGTTGCTTATTCACATATATTTTCCTATAAAGGGATTTTTCGCCTCTGGCCCTTGGTGTTGATGCTTTGCCATTAGTTAATAAAATTACAGATATATGAGGAGTTATTTTTTTCCCATTCAACTTTAGCCAGTCAATCGGGCGGTGAATGGGTCAAACCACCCTTAAAGGCATACGCCAGCCAATACTCGTTTTACATGGATATGGTTTTGTTATCGTTCTAACTGCTGCTTGTTGTTGGTTGTTGTTATTACTATGGTTCTTGTTATTGATATAGAAAAGGGATTGCATTTTCCCCCCGCATTCAGAGGTAAGGGAATTATTTTGGAAAAATCAAGAATCGCAGACAATTTAGTGATTTTTTTGTCAGCTATCTTCGTTTTTAGTACAACGGCCCTAAACGTAATATTACACTTACAGCGTATATATTCAAACAGCCTTCGTAATATTTTCAGTAAGGTCATGGTTTTTAAATAAATCAAGGAGACATTTAGAGATTTCCTGACAACAATCTCAGAGGCCAAAATAGAGGTAGGCCTCTAAACGCAATATCTCACTTGCTGGCTTTTTAATCAATAATATTTTCATAATGCTATATTTTGGGAATCTTTGGATAATAAGTTTAATTCCTTTTTTTTATATTATCCCCGTGAATTTTTTGCTTTGCAAACCCTACTCCTTTTCATTCATGTTCATAGAATTCATTTGAACGATGATCTATGCTCTAAGGCATGGTTGTCATTGGATGTAATAGGAAATGTTTAGGGAACCCTTAAGGGAAATTCGTAAAGTACTTGGTCAAATCAATGTAAATGCTTAACACAATAAGGGGAGTATCGAAGTAAAGGCCTGGATATCATACAACGGAGTGGTAATCTGATGAGAAACTGATGGAATGAAAAACAGATTGCATATCTATGAGGAAGTTTATGGTCAAATAATCAAATGCTCAAATTATATTTTGGGAACTCCATAATTCTGTTTGGAAACTTCAAATGTTAATTTTGAAGTTAATAGGAAAGTTTTGTTAAGGATTTCCTTTGGCAACCTTATTTCTTCTCAGCCCCCTCATCTCACTCTCTGAAGACTTAACAACGAAATTGTCAAGTGCCACCAAAATCATAAGTAATTTCAGTTTATGCCAGGCCAAAAAGTTCTTGGTATCTTCCTAGACTATATGATAAGGTTGTAACACAGGCAGAGAGTGTCACAGCTATATTGAGGAGTGTTTGGCCATTAATAGTTGGAAGCAATCATGAAAGTTTAGTATGTGAATGGATGAATGCCCCTTTGTCTAGCATAAAACTTGGCAATTGAACAATCTATCACGTCCCACCCAGTACCAGACCATAGACATAGACGCCAACTAAGTGTTGACAAATACAATTTTCCCATTCCAAACAATCCATACGACCAATTTAGAATACTGCCTCGAACAGTTTTCTTTGGCCAGGTTGTCTAGGCTTTGAGTAGTTAGATAAAACAGAAAAGTTATTTGGCAATTCTATTGCGGCTATTTTGTTGTTGTTTCTTTACTTTGTTTTATGGTTCTAGTATGAACCATAATAATATATTTTATTAAGTCTATAAACCACACTCTGAAACTCACACTTATGCAAGGCATATCCAAGTATGTGTGTGGTATATTGAAAGAAGGTGTATTTCTTTAGATGTCGTCTCTGAGGAAAATCCATAGCCAAAGCTTTCTTAGAAATGATACACCGAAAAAAAAATTTACTATATTTTATGAAAAATGAACTAACCCATAGTAAGAATGACCATGATTTGGCGCCAAAGATTTTTTTCATCTAGATAAGTTCATGATTTTCTTATAAATTAGTTCATGTATTGCATCGTATTTTAGTTCATTATTACTATGCTGTGGGAAGAATATACTTAAACTCATTCAATATATTCCTGCTATCCAGAAAAATGAACAATTTTTTGGGAAACCTGTATTAAGAAATTGGTTTGAAATAAACTGTTTGTCAGTATAATTTTCAAAAAAGTAGAGAAATTGAGGAATCAAAGGTACAACAAGCCTCTATACAACTAAGAAATTTTTCGTACAAAGCAAGTCAATTTTCTATAACCACCAGTATTTTATTTCAAAAAAAATTTATAATATTACACAAAACTATGGCTTATGATATACAACAAAGGAAATATTTTTATTCGTACGTTGGATGCAGTTACTTGTCGGTAGTTAGTAATTGCTTCTTCAAAAGAGTAATATTCTATGTTAATAGGACTAAAGTAATTAATTTAAATTTCCATGTTTTCTATCCATATGAAAGATATATGTGGCATAAGTTGCTATATTCAATTGAATTGTCCAGTTTAATCGATTTTGGCTAACTTTTGTTGGGCGGATTTGTCTTTTAAACATCTGAAATTGCAAAGTTATACAAAATATAAGAAAAATATTATTAATTAATTAATTCTATCGTTCATATTGATTTTTAACTTACGGTTTTCAAGAGTATTTCTTAGAGCCAATAAGGATATCAGCTTAATTAGCATTAAACAGTAAGAATATTCAAAAAATTACCATTACAAGACCTGTCTAACTGCAAGTGAAAAAAATTATTTTTAATAAATTGAAATTTTGGTTTTATTATACAAAATACCGTTTATAGAAAAACTTACCACATTGAAAAATCCATCCAGTAGGTACATTATTGGAATCATATCCATGGACTAATGGGACGTTTTTGAAATTATTCTCAGAATATATTTGAAATAAAAAATATTATAAAATTAGACATAATTTCCACTTGTCAGTATAGCATTTAGTATTTAAGGTGTATATTAAGTTCGAGTTTAGAGGCTAAAATCGCAATTTTCATGATAAGTTTTCTTTAATAATCCATTATAAAAAAAATAATCTTTATAAAAAACTTGGTTTGGGCTATTTTCCATCAAGTTATATTTAAATTTGTATCGAAGACGTATAATTTTATACTTTTCTTAGTGATTTATTTTTAATTTTAGCGGCTAAACTCGAACTTAGTACTCACCTGTAGGAATTGCTGTAACATAAAAAAATAGATTCCAAAAAATAGACTCCAACCTGTGATTCAGATGTGGAATAAATATAGATCATGCTATTACCACTCATGTTGTATATTTTTTATGTAAATCAATTAAAAATCCGCACTAATTTTAAACTATTAACAGAAATATACCACATCCTAACCTAACCTTCGAATAAATGTATTTTCATTAATAAACACCAATACCGCACGTACAATTTTGCAAAATTAAATCCACGTGTGCACTTCATAAATGCATCAACATAACTGAATGCAACAATAAAACTCAAAGACACAAATAGTCATAAAGGATACATAGCTGCCGTAAAGAAAAACAACTCCACACACACACACGATCCCTTTCTGATCTCGCTATTGCAAGAAAACAACTCTCACCACAAAAGATACCAACAACACACAAGGAACATTCCATTGTCTCTAGAATCAAAACAACCAACAACAGCATAAATGACGCAATAACAAACACAAACAATCATACTAGATATACACAAAATGTCTCTAAAACTCCCTCACATGATGCACTCACATTTTCCAGTAGCACGTTTATTGATTAGTTGGAATTCTATCTATAAGTTAAGGTTAAATATATACCAAATCTATGAGGAATCTATATAAAATTATATACACCCGTCAAGGATTATATTAACTACTTTTTATTCTACTTTATCTAAAATTTTCAATGTGAGTAAAAACACTCCAACATATAGTAAAAAAGGAAATAATCTGTAGGTAGCCATCGTACGAATCGGCAATGTCGTTAAGTTAATTTTTACTACAAAAATTTTTTTCCATACAAAATTTTTTCTTAGTAAATTGTCCACATTTCGTAGTAAGATTTTTATATTGCCCATGTATATTTATAATAGAATCAACGATGCATTAACTACTGTGTTGGAAATTTATTTAACGAAAAATCCTTCCCATTTCGTAGTTAGTGAACTAAAAAACATTTACTGAATTTTTATAAGTTTTCCTTTAGCTAAGTTAATTTTCGTTGTGGTTACGAAAAATGAACTATATTAGAGTAAATTTGTTGAACTATGTGGAAGTTAAAATGGTCCTTAAATTTACAAGACACTTTTTTTTCTGTGTATATGAACTTTTTTGTTGGCTAATATATTTTCTACACGTAAGAAAATAATAATAAAAAAATTTAATTTTAAAAATCCGTTAACAACATTATTTTTTGAACTGCCTTAAGTTCTTGTCTACAGCATAATTTGATTTATACGTAGAGAGAGAGAGAGGGAGAAAGAGATTGATTTATAGGTAGAATGAGGTATATGGAAGTATATTGGAAGGGAGATTGATTCATAGATAGAGAGAGACAAATGGAGAGGCAGAGAAAGGTGAAATGGTTTATCCTTATTGATTGTTTTTATTCTATGCATACATATAAACACAATATTTGGGAAAGTCTTCATTCAGCTTATAAGGTTTATTTATACAGGGCACTGTTATGCAGTTATCATAACTATGTTATTTTCTCTTACTCTCAGAGATCCACAAATGTATGGAAGTCTTAAGTAAAAATAACAGTGCTGTTGTTTACCTACAGGGAATATACATTACACTCAATTGGATTTATGATTGATACAATGTTCTTTGGAGAACAAGAATTGCCAGAGAAAACAATCAATTTGCATTATAAAAGGGCTGATTTGAAATTTATATTTTTTGTAGAAAATTTCTTGATGTAAAGAAAGGAAATTAATTTACGATAAATTATTTTAAATTTTTCTTTAACTATTAATTGATTCGATTTCTTCCATGTACTTTTAGTAAACCAATAATAGATTTGCCCATATAAAAGTGAAGTTAACATATCATATCATAGACTTTGAATTTATTTTCCTCTACCAAGCTCCGCATATCTTCAAATTCATATACGAGTATGTATGGAATTTTAGTAGCAAGGGTGTGTTCATGGTTATTTTAGATCCTGTAATGGCCAACTGGGTATAAATACTTATATGTGCGTCTAGAAATTGTCTATATGGCTTAAGGTACGTGTGTGGGTAGTAAATTTTATTTGTCATCTTTGAGAATAAAAGTTGTGTCACAACATTTCAATCATACTCCAGAAAAAAAGGGTCTTAAATTTCAACATTGCAATGTGTAAAACGAATTTATATGAGTGTTTACGCATCATGCCATTTGAGAATTTTAGAGGATATCTAATATAAGGATTTCACCTCAAACTTTGTTTAATGTGAATAATCTTATTCTACTTTGGTTTTTCCCATGTCCTAAATGAAAATATGGCATTTTTATTTATATGGTTCATTACCACTATGAAGGCGAAAAAGGAGGAATAATATTAATCTCTCCCCATTGCATCTAATTATGATTATCATTTATTATAGGTATCAAATGCACCCTCTGATTCATTTAAAAAAATTATAAAATTTTGCCAAAATTTTATTTCTATAGAAAATTTTGTCGAAATTTTATTTCTATAGAAAATTTTGTCAAAATTTTATTTCCATAGAAAATTTTGACAAAATTTTATTTCGATTATTAATTTTGTTCGGCTTGAGTTCATAGAAACAATCGATTATTGATGTGTTTTAATATTTATCGCCAATATTTCGGTTAGTGCCACTAGCCATCTACTGCGATTTTGTGTTTGAGCTCGTGTGCTGCTGTTCGTTTCGCAAGTCAACGTACACTCACAGAAAATTTTGTCAAAATTTTATTTCTATAGAAAAATTTTGTCAAAATTTTATTTCTATAGAAATTTTTGTCAAAATTTTATTTCTATAGATTTATAATTTTAATATAGGGTTATAGAAATTTTGTCAAAATTTTATTTCTATAGAAAAATTTTATCAAAATTTTATTTCTATAGAAAATTTTGTCAAAATTTTATTCCTATAGATCATTTTGTCTAAATTTTATTTCTATAGAAATAAAATTTTGTCAAAATTTTATTTCTATAGAAAATTTTGTCAAAATTTTATTTCCATAGAAAATTTTGACAAAATTTTATTTCGATTATTAATTTTGTTCGGCTTGAGTTCATAGAAACAATCGATTATTGATGTGTTTTAATATTTATCGCCAATATTTCGGTTAGTGCCACTAGCCATCTACTGCGATTTTGTGTTTGAGCTCGTGTGCTGCTGTTCGTTTCGCAAGTCAATGTACACTCACAGAAAATTTTGTCAACATTTTATTTCTATAGAAAAATTTTGTCAAAATCTTATTTCTATAGAAATTTTTGTCAAAATTTTATTTCTATAGATTTATAATTTTAATATAGGGTTATAGAAATTTTGTCAAAATTTTATTTCTATAGAAAAATTTTATCAAAATTTTATTTCTATAGAAAATTTTGTCAAAATTTTATTCCTATAGATCATTTTGTCTAAATTTTATTTCTATAGAAATAAAATTTTGTCAAAATTTTATTTCTATAGAAAATTTTGTCAAAATTTTATTTCTATAGAAAATTTTGTCAAAATTTTATTTCTATAGAACATTTTGTCAAAATTTTATTTCTATAGAAAATTTTGTCAAAATTTTATTTCTGTAAAAAATTTTGTCAAAGTTTTATTTCTGTAAAAAATGTATGAAGTCCCTTTTTGCAAAATCTACCAAAATATCAAGAATTCTACCAATCTAGCAAGAAGTAAAGAAATCGACCATGTTTTTAATATAGGGTTGTAGAATGTAGGGTTATGGTCTTATGGGAAATGATATCTACAGTGGATCAATCATCACTGGGTTTTGAATCTAAAAAAAGTCATTAATTGGGTTGTTTTACAAAACACTCTCAGTGTGACTGCAAAACCATTTCCATCCATTCAGGACTCTTGGCTAACATTGTTTAAGATACCAAAAAACATAACCATACCAGAGTCTTGCATGTTCATATCCCATAAACTTCTTACAACTTAATAATAATCAAAATAACCATTTCTATTAAGGGTAGTTATTGACGCACTAACCTAATTGGATGGAGGACAAGTCAAGGAGTTGTTGGTCACCACTCATTGTGTATACCTACATGAATAAATTTCATTTTAGGAAACATTTAGCAAAATTTCTTGGCCAACTATGCATGCATGTGTTAAATGCTTAATTATATGTCTTGATGACTATTTTCCTGTGTGGGTGGTTTTACAATCATTCACCATACCCACCCCCCCCCTCCCCCCCATACCATTCCTTTGGAAAAATGTCCTACTTTGACAGAAACAATGGCAATGGCAAGGACGAGAGCAAGAACAATGCTGAAAAAAAAGTGATTTAGACAATTATTTCTGGTATAAAGGACGAAGAAGAACAAAACAAAAAAATCCCATTGCGTCTATACACAATAGTCACTCTATAACTTAGATAATGGATGGAGGATGAAAAATCTTTCAAATTAAATAGAATCGTTGATATTCAGACAGTGGGTGAGGGGGAGGTAGTTGGTGGGTGAATTGGGCAAATGTAATGACCCAGCATGCTAGAATTTGATATCCTTAGGGTGGTGTTAACCTGAAATTGAAATTATTTACTACTAATACTCGCTCAACAGGATGTGCGAGGAGGGAGATGTGTATGGTATATGCTAGCCTAAGTAATGGCAAAAGGACACCATATTGGGAATATCTAGCAAAAAGAGCTCAATTACAGATTAATGTCCGCGGATGTTCGGTACACGTGCTGCACTTTGTTGACGCTACGATCATGTTTCCATGCACAACCACCACCATGGCCGCATAGCATTAAGGTATTGTCTCATCTCACACTAGGATATACCACCGCACCCTTATTTAGTCTGCTCTCCTGCTGTTACCGATGGGCTGACTGGGTGTTTGCTAAGCGTATCTATCGGTACAAAGAAGTGCAAGAGCATTGTTTATGGGGATTTGGCAAATGGAATAGAACTTCTATTCAGGCTAATATAGTTTACATGAAAATAGTTCAAATTTGTACATTGCAAAAAAAATTTGATCTTTTTATATCAAATATAGAAATAGCTATTGATACGCATGGAAAAAAATATTTCTTTTCTGGAAAACGAAATTTTCTTTAGTTGTTAAAATTACTTTTTAAAGTTCGTTGGCATAGTGGCAGCCCGTTAGTTCATTGCTGTCGAACTTATCTCTTACCAATGACTGCAATCCGATTCTATATTTAGCTCAATGACAACGAACCTTTTTATATAGCCGAATCCGAAGACCGTTTCACATTACGGTGAAACCACTTGGAGATATTTTGAAACACTCAGAAATTTCACCAGAATGAACGAGAAGGGATAGTCACTGAAAAACTTTTTGGTTTTAGGTCAATCCCAGGACCCGTAATCCCAGGACACGTAAGCTCCCAATCACGGTGTCACAGATGGTAGAATTCTACCAAAAAGGGTAGATTTTTTACTGGCAGAATTGTTTAAGTTCCTGACAAAATTTTCTATAGAAGTAAAATTTTGACAAAATTTTCTATAGAAATAAAATGTTGACAAAATTTTCTATAGAAATAAAATTTTGAAATTTTCTATAGAAATAAAATTTTGGCAAAATATCTATAGAAGCTAAATTTTGACAAAAGTTTTCTAAAGAAATAAAATTTTGATTAAATTTTCTATAGAAATAAAATTTTGACAAAATTTTCTATAGAAATGCGATTTTGACAACATTTTCTATAGAAATAAAATTATGGCAAAATTTTCTGTAGAAAATGTTATTAAAGGAGAAGACAAAATTTTATTAAAGGAGAAGAATCGTCGTACACTGCATTGATTTTACAAAGGGATTTGCCTTCCAAGAAAACTCGAATCACAGGTCGATATTGCACTTTTTCCATTTTCCTAAAATCTTCGGAAACCCCCGCTTTCGCAACTGGTAAAAATTAAAACTCGCGTCCAATATGGCTGATATTACGACTGTAGTCGTTTGAAAAAGTGTGCTATAGGATAGCAAATTGGTCAAGCTGAAGGTGGTGAGGCTAAGTACCCGTCGGACCGCCCTCGTAAGGTAATTGTTGTTTTTTTTTCATTTTTCGGAAGCTGCCGGATTCGGCACATCGTAAAAATAAAAAATCGCGTCCAATATGACTGAAACTCCAACAGTGGCCGATTGCGAAAGTGTGCTATAGGAAAGTACATTAGTCATGGTCCAGAAATAAAATTTTGACAAAGTAAGTACTTATCGGACCGTCTAATTTTTACTCTTTACTCTGTTTCCATTTTTCTAAAATCTTCGGAAGCTGCCGGCTTCCTTAAATGGTGGCTCCCGGTTAGGTTAGGTGGCAGCCCGATGTATCAGGCTCACTTAGACTATTCAGTCCAATGTGGTATCACGAATCGCCATCGTAAGTTTATTTTTCATATGGAATTTTTAACCATTTGCGTTTCTTATGTTCTTTGAATTTTTTTCAAAGTGTATTCTTGGACATAGAAATTAACTTCCTCTTCCTTTTCATTTACTGGCTAGGACGATGTGGTCTATGTTTATGTTTGTTTTTACTCATCACAGGATTAAATTTAATTTTTGTTTGTATTTGGATTTTTCCAAATGCCAAAAAGAGAAGGACGAAGTTGTAGAAGAAGAAGTAGACGTCCATGAATGTTACCAAAGGGACAGATTGAGGAAGATCAAAGGTCTCTGAACAGCAAATGGTACAAATAGGATACAATACAAAACTCACACTCGCACTCCACAGTAACTGAATATTACCCAAAATTCATTTAACGCTGCTAACTTCAGGAGCACTAATAAGTGAGTTGGCACTTTGTTCCATTTTTTTGTTTTTTTTTTGTTGATTGTGTGATGGAAACACTTTATAATTTGGTCATAAGTAGTCCATTGTTGCCAGCAATCCTCCATGATTTGTATAAATTCGCGTCTGCCTGTGTGTGTTTGGGTTTCGGTTTTTTTTTCACATTGGTGACTATTGTGTTCTGGTGAACATCGAGTCATGCCATTTACCATCCGTCCATCCCAATACAAAGCTAAGGTAAGGGATGACGATGTAGATGTTTAATGACGATTACATTGAATAGACCACCACAGGTACAGGATTTCCTCACAACTGTGATCATTTGGTTGGTTGGTCGGTCGATAGCCGAGAGTATACAAGGCCAAATACTGAGTAATGAGTTTCAAGATTTTTATCCCTTTGGGATGGCTTATGATTTTTTGATAGGCATATGAACAGCAACAACAACAACAATAAAAAAATTTACAAAAACTAGTACCCTCATAATTGCTGCATGTAAAGATCCTGCTGCCATGGACATTTGCTTGTTTTTGTTTTCGTTGGGGGGAGAGAGGGAAACAGAAGTTCATTCATTAGATCCCGGGAGTTACTTTTATGATCCCAAGGGGTCGCAGAAAGCCTAATGGAGTATAGGAAATACAATTAAAGGCTTTGTTTTTTAAAACTCTGGGGAATTGAGGAGAAAATTCATTATTCTAGAATATGTTGAATTTTTTCGCTATTTAATGTGGTTTCATGTATGGGTTTTGTTAGATCGGTTTTGAAATCCTCCTGGCCCGATTTTTTGAAAAAAAAAGTTATGCGGGATAATTCATATTATCCAAAGGGCGTATAAGATAGTCCAGCAATAAAAAACTGGATAAAAATATGCCGTTAGACCTCGTCTTTTGATCAATGTTTATTAAATCGGTATAACTGAACCGACATATGTAACATTGTCATGCATCATATAGACAGAGAGTTTCTCAGGTGATAATCTACTTCGGTATTTGGACAGTGGCATGACCACACCTTGGCTGGATCATTATCTCGCCTTTGTCCGATAAGTTATCCGGGATAATTCAAAATTTCCAAAGGGCGTAGAAGATAGTCTAGTAAAAATACCCTATGGTTTGAGAAGAAAAAAATCCTAATGTAAAAAATGTGGCATTAGACCACCTCTTTTGCTCACTTTTTTTTTAAATAGGTATAACTGAACCGACATATTTAAAAATTTCAGGCATCATAGAGAAAGTGAGTTCATTTCTCTATGAGTTTTTATTTCGGTATTGTGGCAGTGACATGGTCTCGCCTGGTCCGGTCCTTTGGGTCCTCGTTTTCAATTTTCATAACTGAATCAATTTAGTTGAAAATTTCAGGCGAATATGGAGGAATTTCCTAATATGAAAATAGGCATCACATTACTTCTGGCTCAAAAGTGTCGTGGCATAAAGGGTGATACGGTCAAAATTTGGTCAATATAAACTTGACGCATGAACACCCCTCATTTTGAAGGTGTGTGTGTGTAGAATGTTGCTCCTATTTTGATTTTGGAATTCACTCTTCAGTTGTCAAAATGCCGTCCAAGCAAGAAGAGCGCATCGCGAAAATCCGAGCTACTCGCACGCAAAGCTGGCAAAATCGGTAAAAGTTGCCAAATCAACCGTTACAAATGTAATTAAAGTGTTTAGGGAACGTTTGTCAACAGCCAGGAAGTCTGGAACGGGGGGAAATCGAAAACCGGAAGCCGCTGAGACGACAAAGAGAGTTGTCGGTAGTTTCAAGCGAAACCCTAACCTCTCTCTCTGAGATGCCGCAAATAAGCTAGGTGTATCGTCTACAACCGTGCATCGAGCCAAAAAACGAGCCGGACTATCGACTTACAAGAAGGTAGTGACTCCAAATCGCGATGATAAACAAAATACGACGGCCAAAGCGCGATCCCGGAGGCTGTACACGACGATGCTGACGAAGTTTGACTGTGTGGTAATGGACGGCGAAACCTACGTCAAAGCCGACTACAAGCAGCTTCCGGGACAGGAGTTTTATACGGCGAAAGGAAGGGTTTTATACGGCAAAAGGTAGCAGATATTTTCAAGCACATAAAACTGTCAAAGTTCGCAAAGAAATATCTGGTTTGGCAAGCCATCTGTACCTGTGGCTTGAAAAGCAGCATTTTCATAGTTTCCGGGACTGTGAACCAAGAAATTTACGTGAAAGAGTGTTTGAATAAATGTCTGCCGCCTTTCCTGAAGAAACACGGTTGTTCCGTACTGTTTTGGCCGGATTTGGCATCTTGCCATTACGGTAAAAAGACCATGGAGTGGTACGCCGCCAACAACGTGCAGGTGGTTCCCAAGGACAAGAACCCTCCCAACACGCCAGAGCTCCGCCCAATTGAGAAATACTGGGCTATTGTCAAGCGGAACCTAAAGAAGACCAAAAAACTGCTAAGGATGAGCAGCAGTTCAAGGCAAACTGGCTTTCTGCGGCGAAGAAGGTGGACAAGGTGGCTGTACAAAATCTGATGACAGGTGTCAAGCGTGAGGCCCGGCAATTCGAATTTGGAAAAGCGAAAGCCTAACTGAATATTTTTCCTGAATTTTATACTAATTGAACTTGAAAAAGAAATTTAATTTGATTTTTTAAATAAACGATTTCACCGATTTACACGCGTTTTCCCTTGACCAAATTTTGACCGTATCACCCTTTAGACGGTTCTTCCAGTTATAATAGGGAACCTCATTTGTTTATATTGCGGAGGAGTTCGTGATATTCGGAAGGTAATTTGGAGAAATAGAAGAGGAAATGGACAGCAGATTAAACATAGCCAAATCCGCCTTTGGTCCCTTTAAAATAACATGGAAGTTGAAACATCTGTCGCTAAAAACAAAAATGCCTAAATCTATTCTTCTTTATGGGAGTTAAACCTCACTATCTTCAGAAAGAACAATAGAGAAGCTACGAGCCCTACTCAATAGATGCCTATGTATCATTTGCGGAATCTTTTGGCCAAATAAAATTTTAATTTCGAAGTTATGGAATAAAGTAAACGAAGAACCTATAAAAAGACAGATAACCAGACGAAAATGGAAGTGGATAGGACACACACTACACACAAAAATTTTTTTTCTGATTCAATCACGAAATTAATTGATCCAATTAATTTTTAATTGAAATGTCTTCAATCACAGAAATGATAGTATCAATTAAAAAATTAATTGAAGGTCAATTAAAAAGTTAATTGATCCAATTAAAAAATTTATTGTTACTATTATTTTTGTGATTGATTTTTGTTTCAATTAAAAAATTTGTTGAATCAATTAAATTTTTAATTGAATATTTTTTAAAACTCAATTAAAATTTTAATTGGAAAATTTTTCGTGAAATTTTTTTGTGTGTACGCTCATAGCGAAGATCTGTCTCCATGGAACGGCATTTCACATTACGATAAAAATCACTTTAAAGAAGTTTTGATACACTTAGAAATGTCTCATTTCTGAGTGTATCAACCATCGCTGAAATTCCCAAAAGTCAATGATCGAAAGTGGAATTGAACTCACGACCCTTTTTGTACAAGGCGGACATGGTAACTATTGCACCACGGTGGCTTTTATTACGAACTATTGGTCAATGACACCTTGAATCTACGAAGAACGTTATTTTTCAATATGATGGCACACCGGCTCTCTTCCCACCTCGCTATGGTCAAAGTGGGCTTCAAAATTCGAATTGAGAGACCATTCAATGTAGTCTCCAGATTTTGGCAGTTTATGGCTTCTTTCGATTTCTAAACTTAATAAGTCATTTCCGCCATGGAGGCCTATTTTTCAGGTTCAGAGAAAAACTATTTTTCAGTCATTTGGGTAATGTCCCCATTCTCTTTGTGGACTAAGTAGACCAAGCTGCCTTTCGCAAACTTTAGGAAAGATGGTCGTAAGTAGCAGTGTTGCCAAGTTGGTACCCCCCAAATTTAGGGGGTTTTTTTTTCACATTTAGGGGGATTTTTGGGAGTAAAAAAATATCTTAGACCTTATAAAGTGGAGCAATTCTCAAGCAAATTCGGAACAATTCTGGCATGAATTATGAGAAAAAAGATGGGGGAAGTCAACAAGAAGCTCCTAGATACAAGCAAGTATGCAATAGCGTTATTTTCGTTATCTTTTTTAAACGCTTCTGTTGAAAGGGCATTTTTAATATTTGCCACAATTAAAAACAATCATATTTTAACTTAGCAGCTGAAAGCATTTTAAGAGTAAGCCTGCTTCTTAAATTGATATTGTATTATTACATCCAAAGAAAAAATTATTTCTTCAGGGACGAAATTTTAAACAAACGAAATTGTCTTTTGTTATAAAGTATTTTCTTATAGAGCAAATTTTATTTTTTATTTACTTTAAAAGAAAATTTTTTAGCATCAAACGAAAACTTAGTTTGTCTAAAATTTCGTTTCTCAGAAAAGAAAACTCTTCTTTCAGTATATATATTTGTGTTAAATTTAATTTTTAAAGTGTATAACTACAGGATTTTTTCACGAAATTTGGGACCCCTTTTGTACTTTTTACATTCTTCAATTTTTTGGGGGTTTTTTTTTTCTTATGATTTGGGGGGAAGAATCAAAAATCGCCTGGCAACACTGGTATGTAGCTACGGACACACAGGCCTTTGGGTAAGTCGGTAAGATATTAGACTGTCACCCCTCTGGTGCAATGTTTAGCATATACGCCTTGCATACAACGGGTCCTGGGTTCAATCCCAGTTTCGATCGTCTATCTATTCAGTCTTGCGTGTCTAAGTGCTGACCGATTTCATGTTTAGCTCAATGACAGAGGACCTTCTTTTTATAGCCGAGTACGAGCGGCGTTTGAAACGCTCAGAAATTTCACCAGCAGTACTGAGAGGTGACATTTCTGCACCCTCAAAAAAAATCGCTTCTTTAACATATGTTCCAAACATATTTTGCAGGAAGCACATATATTATTGCATACTGCCGAAACATTAATATGTTTGTTTTATGTGAACATATTATATGTTTGGAAGCATTTTGAGCCAAAAATATTATATGCTTGGAAGAATTTTTCCCAAACACGATTGTGCTCATTCCCTAACATACTCGTAATTTTCAAATTTTTTAGTTATTGGCACCTTTTTCTGTAATACAAATAATGTTGAAGAAATTATTCACTTTTATAAATTTTTTTAAATTTTACCTTTCGCCTGCACGGAGAATCGAACCGAGGACCATACAGTTTGTAAGCCAACACACTATCCACTGGGCTACGTAGCTGTTATAGTCACCAGTAGATAAGTATCGTTTCAAGTTACATTTATATAGCATAGTTTGCAGCGCCCACGAGCCCATGCAAACATAACATTATTTAACAGAAACATACATTTGTTTGCCACGTGGAGCAGTGGTTAGCATGTCTGCCTTGCATGCAAAGAGTCGTGGGTTCAATCCCTGCTCCGACCGAACATTTTTTTTTTAATTTACACATTTATATTTATACTATATTAAATTTTTTTAAATGAAACTTCGAAATGTGCGTTATTAAAGATTTATAGTCAGTAACAGTGCTTGATATAAACGAAATTGACTGATTTTTGGATAAAATATTATTTTTTATTGCAAAAATAACAATATTGTAATAAAAAACTGTTTTTGGACAAAACTTTAAAATTTGGAAGGAATTCAAAAACTAACAAAAGAAGAACGTGGAGTCGAGTATAAACATACATACATAATTTTATAATATAAACATACATTTATTTAGGAGTGAACAGTTTTTTACTAGCATTTAACACCATCGCTCTAAAATGCCTTTTATTTTTCTTTAATAATTCATTTTAAAGAAAATAAACTTTTTAAATTGTTTTAGCTGTAAAACTCGAACTTAATGCCCGCTTTTATATTTGATGGTGTCCGTCAACTCCTCGTGGACTACTAAAGAGGAACTAAAGTTTGTTTTTTTTACATTTTACTGTGTAATTTTTCACTATTTCCTCCTTATTTCATTTTACTGTCCCAACTCTAAAAAGTGTATAGTGCCCTTTCGCTATTTTTATGAAGACCCCTGATTTCTTTTAACGAACCAAGAAAAAAATTGTGCCCATAATGCCAAAATGATAAACAAAACACATGTCCACACATACATAAAATGCTGCTCTCACGGCGAAAACACATGCTGTTTTTTTTTAATGTCTATTCTCTGGGTTCCGAATGTCTATTCTCTTTATTCAAATTAAATAATATTTAGACTTAAGCATATAAAATTTTTGGCCTTATCATAAAACAGTTTTCCGAAACAACATACAAGCGGTTTCACAGAAATTGTTCTCTTTTGACTTTTTGCTGTGTTATATTGATATCTTTCGTCAACTCTCCCGGTTTCCATCTCTATTTCTCTCTATACTCTCTCTGTCGCTTTGAATAAAATATCACAAAATATGTATGTTTAGTCGAAATTTGTAAATTTATATATGTTTGTATTCACACATATGATTTTTATGAAACATTCATGCCCCAAACATAATATATTCTAACATATTAACATAGATGTCCCAAACATTTAGTGTTAGTTTAGGAACATTACATGTTCGCACTTAAATATATTGTGGTTTAAAATCGTGCCCGAAACACATTTTGTTTATATCGGAACATATGAAAAACATATTTTTCTAACAGTGTGAGTGTTTCAATCTCCGCTAGGGCTCGGCTATAAAAATGAGGTCCTTTGTTGTTGAGCTAAACATGAAATCGAACAGCACTTAGAGATGAGAGACTGAATAGTCTAAGAGAGCCTGAAATATTTATACCCTACCTTAACCATCACTTATCAAAAAGTGATGGAATTTTCAAAGGACTTTGATTTTTTTTTTAAATGTATTAAAATGATATTAAGTTTTTTGTTTCAATATTGTGTTTGGGTAAAATGCTTTAATAATTTTTATTTTTAATTAAAATTTTCATTACAATGCTCTAAATAGAGAAAGAAAGTTACATCATTTGTCACGCCTTGTTGTCAAAATGTGTCTTCATTTTAATCCAAACCAAAATACGACTTCTATACTTCACAAAAAATTCACAACAAAAAACTTTACTTTAAGGATTTCAAGTAACAAATGTTTGAAATCTTTTAATACCAAAACACCATGTTCCATATGCGTCTGTGTATGCATGTGTGTGTGTGTCTGTGTACGAATGCGCGAGTGAGATATCTATGCATGCGTAAAATATGTTCTATGAAAAATTCTTCTCAGTATCCTAGTATCCTTGAAAAAATTTCCGGCGTTTGGATTTTTTTTATGGAGTGGGATTTTGGGTTTGGGGTGCTATACCAACCCATGCCAAGGGAAATAAATAATTTTTTTGATAATTCCTTAATATAGCCCGACTGATTAAAATGATGTTATGAATACTTAAAAACACAATGAGCACAGATGTTATCATGCGACACAGTGTTTGAGTGACGGAGGACAAGAGAAAAAAAGGATGGGGTGAGAACGCCAGTATGTTGAGAAGAGAATACGATAAAGGTTTTTTTTTTTTTTGGAATTACAAGTATTTCAAAAAAGGGAAGGAAGGGCCTTTATGATAAGGGCCTACGTTTTTGGTGGGGGGAAATTTTATATAAATCAAGTTGAGAGGGGGCTGGTTTCCCCATTCCCAATGTTGTTGACCAAATGATTGACAATTTATTGAAATGGTGTCGTACAGTTTGTGGCTGGCATAACAAACTTGGTTTTTAAGATTTAACTACAACCTCCCAAAGATGTACTTATTTTAACTTTATTTATAAAAAAAATAGTTATAAAAAATTTAATTTCTTTAAATTCAGTTTTTTATAACTCCCGTTTTTTTTCAAATTTAATTTTAACTTTTTTTTGTGGACATCCGTCCTATGACAAGCCCATGTTAAATTCATTGCTTCTGCGATAATTTTGAACCGGATCCAAAAAGAAAATTTTCACTACTGTTTTGGCGTCGCTTTTTTTGCTGGGAAGTCACTGGCTTGGGTAGCAGGGGGCATGCTGACCATTGATGGTGGCTGTGCCTATGGAGAAATTTTACAGCGCATTTTTGGAAAATGTATTTCCTTTTGATCAGACTATGGCATTGAACCAATGTTCCTGTGTATTTAAGAGAGAAATGCAAGCTATTTCACTAGGATGACTTGTAATAAAAGTCAGAAAAAAATTCACGAAAACTTTTTCCAATTAAAGTCTTAATTGAGTTAAAAAAAAATATTCAATTAAAAATTTGATTGATTCGACAAAAGTTTTAATTGAAACAAAAATCAATCACAAAAATTAATATTATCAATTAAGTTTTTAATTTGATCTATTAATTTGTAATTGACTTTCAAAACTCTAGATCCCAAAACTCCCAAGGCCTTCTCTTGTGGCCTACACAGAAAAAAATTTACGAAAACTTTTTCCAATTAAAGTCTTAATTGAGTTTTAAAAAAAATATTCAATTAAAATTTGATTGATTCGACAAAAGTATTCATTGAAACCAAAATCAATCACAAAAATTAATATTATCAATTAATTTTTTGATTGGATCTATTAATTTTTAATTGACTTTCAAAACTCAGAACCCCAAAACTCCCAAGGCCTTCTCTTGTGGCCCTGCTGATCTGGCCCCTTCCTTTAAGCAACATTTGGGCTGCTGTAACTTCCTTTCCCTTTAATAGCCATGGCTTATGGAAACCCTCCCAGTTAGTGTTGTTCTTGTTGTCGTTTCGGTATTCCTTAATTGTATTGTCGACGAACAGTAAAACGTGCAACACGCGTCACACCGTTTTTGGCACGCATCATACAACCGAGGCAGTCATACAGCCAGCCTGATATCCAGCCAGGGGCAACAACAAGAACAACAACAAAAAGGTTAGTTATGGCTCATGTGAAATTTTTACATTTACACCCCTTTCTCAGCAGCCAACTTTTCCCTTTATTTTTTCGGTAGAGCTTAACAAAAACCATGGGGGAAGCCGAAAGCAAAGACAAAAAAAAAACACAAAATTGGAGGAAGAACTGGTCAAGCGACCTTGTGCCTTATCTTAATGCACGCTTGGCCATTGAATGACCAATGCTTGAAACCAGTTTGGATTTGCCTTATGTTTTGTTAGCTTTTTGTTTTTATTTCCGATCTCTTTGGGAAATCCTTAAGGACTTCGAAATACAGGACCACAAAACGAGTTTTGCCATATAGGCTTACGCACATTTTCAAAAAAAGGGGGAAGAACTTGAATTTTATGTAAATTTGGCATCATCCACAAAAAAAAAAAAAAACAAAAAGTTGACATAAAAATGGGGGATGAAATTTCACTTTGCCTTATATTCCATGGAAAGGATCCTTTGGGTTTGAGCCTATACATATATAGGCAGAAGGGCTAGTGTTAAAACCATTTTCATTCATGACAACTTGTTACGTTCACAAATGATTAAGGGCGGGCAATGTAATTATGCCAAATAACAAAAAATCTATGAGTTTGTTTTTTTTTAATTTCAATATAAAACCTATAAAGTTATCATAGGTCACATGATTTTTGTTATAAAGTAACTATTTTTTATCAAGGCTTTTGACTCTCGTATCGCTTGAGTAGCAAATGAAGGAAATACCAAATTTTTATTTACCAAAGATTTTACATTAATTTATTCCGTTTTCTTTGGTTTTCTTTATTGGTTTTTTTGGAGGAAAAAAGACAAAAGTTTTTTTACGAGTACTCAAGAAAGTAAACCAAAATCCAGAAATCATATCAAAACAATATTTGGAAAATCTTTATTCCATAAAAAAGAGTAAAGTCTTTGCAATGAATGCCTTATTGTCCTTTAGTCTCTGAGAAATATGACCCTTAAGCTTTGCAATGCAAATGCAAGGGTCTTCCATTGAATTTGAAATGGTATTTCATATTCGTGTTATTTACTAAAAGCCTTTGAGCTTTTGAAGCTTATGGCCTAATAAAGTCCTTAAATGATTGTTATCCTTTTATGAGAAGTTAAAGAAAAATGTATAGTTTAATGTCTACTAAAATATTTTGCAAAATTTAAGATTGTGAATATTAAGGAGTAGATAATTTAACAATAGAGTTTAGAGAACTTTTTGTCATAAGAAGATTTAGGAATTTTATGGAAGACACTGTTGTAGAATGAACACAGAACTCCAAAGAACACGAAACATTTTGAACGAAACACAAAAAAAATCGGAATTAGAAGCTTCATGGGCAGTGCAATTAAACTCTTAACCCTTTCACTACGGAAATAAAACTGATATTAGAAACTTTAGTTTTTCTTCTGTTTTTATACCCACCACCATAGAATGGTGACGGGGGTATAATAAGTTTGTCATTCCGTTTGTAACACATCGAAATATCGATGTCCGACTATATAAATATATTCTTGATCAGGGAGAAATTCTAAGACGATATAACGATGTCCGTCTGTCCGTCTCTCTGTCTGTCTGTTGTAATCACGCTACAGTCTTCAATAATGAAGCAATCGTGCTGAAATTTTGCACAAACTCGACTTTTGGCTGCAGGCAGGTCAAGTTCGAAGATGGGCTATATCGGTCCAGGTTTTGATATAGTCCCCATATAGACCGATCTCCCGATTGTACTTCTTGGGCTCATAGAAACCGCAGTTTTTATTCAATTTACCTGAAATTGGAAATCTAGAGGTATTGTAGGACCACAAATACGTGTGCCAAAAATTGTGAGTATCGGTCCATGTTTTGGTATGGTCCCCATATAGACCGATCTCCCGATTGTACTTCTTGGGCTATATAGAAGACGCAGTTTTTATCCAATTTGCCTGAAATTCGAAATCTAGAAGTATTTTAGGACCATATAGAGGTGTGCCAAAAATGGTGAGTATCGGTCCATATTATGGTATAGCCCCCATATAGACCGATCTCCCGATTGTACTTCTTGGGCTTATAGAAGCCGCAGTTTTTATTCAATGTACCTGAAATTGGAAATCTAGAGGTATTTTAGGACCATATAGAGGTGTGCCAAAAATGGTGAGTATCGGTACATGTTTTGGTATAGCCCCCATATAGACCGATCTCCCGATTTTACTTCTTGGACTTATAGAAACCGCAGTTTTTATTCAATTTACCTGAAATTGGAAATCTAGAGGTATTGTAGGACCACAAATACGTCTGCCAAAAATTGTGAGTATCGGTCCATATTTTGGTATAGACCCCATATAGACCGATCTCCCGATTTTACTCCTTGGGCTTATAGAAGCCGTAGTTTTTATTCAATTTACCTGAAATTGGAAATCTAGAGGTATTGTAGGACCACAAACACGTGTGCCAAAAATTGTGAGTATCGGTCAATGTTTTGGTATGGTCCCCATATAAAACGACCTCCCGATTTGGGGTCTTGGGCTTATAGAAACCCTAGTTTTTATCCAATTTGTCTGAAATTGGAAATCTAGAGGTATTTTAGGACCATAAAGAGGTGTGCCAAAAATTGTGAGTATCGGTCCATGTTTTGGTATGGTCCCCATATAAAACGACCTCCAGATTTGGGGTCTTGGGCTTATAGAAACCCTAGTTTTTATCCAATTTGTCTGAAATTGGAAATCTAGAGGTATTTTAGGACCATAAAAAGGTGTGCCGAAAATGGTGAGTATCGGTCCATATTTTGGTATAGCCCCCATATAGACCGATTTCCCGATTTTACTTCTTGGGCTTCTAGAATCCGAAGTTTTTATCCTATTTGCCTGAAATTTGAAATCTAGAGGTATTTTATGACCATAAAGAGGTGTGCCGAAAATGGTGAGTATTGGTCCATATTTCAGTATAGCGCCCATAAGAATGATCTCCCGATTTAACTCCTTGGGTTTCTAGAAACCGTAGTTTCTATCTGATTTGCCTGAAATTGTAAATATTCTGGTATTTTAGGCTCACAAAAACGTGTATCGGATTAAGTTTTTATCGGTCCATTTGGTAGTGCTTCCATATAGACGGACTTCACTTCTTGAGGGTGTAGAAGGCGCACTGATCATGAAAATTGCTTGAAACTCAATGTAAAATTTCTAGATTTTACTTCTACAGATTTAAGATTTCAAATCAAGACGTTATTTTATAATTTTCTTGCACACTTACAAGAGATGTTAATGATTCCTCTAAAACTCAAACAAAAACGGTTCTTTTAAATCCAGAATCTGATATAGTCCTCATAGGTGAAATCTTTAAATTTATCTTCGGGAAGTGTCCTCAAGTCCTCAAGCCCTCCTGAAATTTCAAAAGAAACCCTAATATTTGGTTCATGGTGGTGGGTATTTAAGATTCGGCCCGGCCTTAGTGCTGTATATACTTGTTGTTTATACTAACAGCTTGTAGAACAAAAATTTTGAAGACCTACCTCAATTACTTCAAGAGCTATATGAGTGTGTTCTGTAGATTTGATTCTTTAATTGTGACCAAATGGCCTTTTGAAAATAAGCGCTATTTGGCCTATACTATCTTCGGAAGTGTGAGAAAAAACACAAAAATACCAGCTATATTTTTTGTATGAATGTCTATTTACTAGAGACATACAGTAGAAAATGGTCTCAAAATTTCGTATATTTCGTTTATTGATAAAGAAGTTTATAGAAATGCATTTTAGTGCTTACCAATGTGGAAAATATTTATAGCTTATTTGGAGTGAAGTCTCTACTTTACAAGAACATTGAGAAATAAATCGAAACTAAGTGAAAAAGTAGAGTTTGGTGTCGTTTTTGAATGTCCTCCTAAGTGGACATCGGTAGTTAAAGGGTTAATATATTGATCGTTTATGACTGCGGGACCAATGAACGTAGACACAAAAATTTAAATTTTATCTTGACAAATTGATTATCCTGGTCGCCAAACATATATAAAGTCCTGGACTTACCAAGGATAAACTCTCAATATCAAATAATCCTCACCTAGAGAAGGAATATGATCACCTTCCAGAGAAATGTTATTTTTGTACGATGAACGTATAATAATGAAAAATAACATTTTGCTCTAGGAGGTGATCATATTCCTTCTCTGCGTGTTGGAGGTAACATAATTTAAAAATGATATGCAATTATTATTAAATGGAAGTCTTGCTTACTTTCGAGAGTACATGTCCTATGAGGAAATTACTTCTCTCTAGCATTACCAAGGGGACGAGATATGAGCAAACTTCCTCATTATAAACATCCGATCATTTATCTCAAAAAATGGAAACCCCCTTTAAAAAGATTAGACAACATATATGGTGGCTATGCGGAAAAAATATTACCAATTATTTTTTAATTACGCAGCAAAAAACGCGTCGTCAAAAGAGTAGTGAAAATGCTATTTTTGGATCCGGCAGTGGTGCAAAATTGGCACAGAAGCGATGAATTTAACATGGGCTTGTCAAAGGACCATTTCAGCAGCCGTTGCACTGAATATGTCACACTTCTTCACCTAACCTATCACAATGGACTGCATAGTCTAAGTCAGCCTGAAAATAAATCGGGGGAATTCGAATTCAGTATTCGTATGTGAAATAACAAATTTTGCAATATTTTGCCGAATAAATAATTTTTATAAATTTTATGTTTTTTAACGCTTGCCTGAAACGTTTGATCCCAAATATTTAAAAAAAATCAAATTTTTTCTAGATTGGATTTAACATTTTTTTCCGACAAAATTTTAAATTTTTTTTACCATTTTATACATTTTCGGAAGTGCTTTTAAAGTTGTGGCTTTGGAACAACTTCCCAGTTTTTTTTGCAGGGTGTCTGATAAAAGCCCAGCAAAAAAAAGCGTTGCCAAAAAAGCAATGAAATGGATCCGTAAGTGGTGCAAAATTGGCTCTAAAGCAATGCATTTTACATGGGCTTATCATGCGCCGGATGTCATCTCTTTAAGCATCCGCTCTGGTCTCGCATTAGTTCTATAAATATGAGGGAAAATATAAAACAAAATATTTTTTGGAAATTTCTATATTTTGTTTGTCCTTACTTTATTTTATACCTCGTCAAATTCAGAAAATTTAAATTTATTGCGAAAACAAAGGATTTTTACATATCGCCTCAAAAGAACATCTTGTGAAATGAAAATTAAGTCCATCTCCGAAAGAGCATTTTGTGATATACATTAAAAGGAATAACTTAGAAAGAATATTTGATTTTTTACAGAGAAAAGTAAAAGGCAGAAACAACATTGCTTTATGGCCCGAAAAGATTCCGGAAAATTGGCATCTAATATCTTGTCGCCAAATAACCAATCTTCAACTCATGAACTTCGTGAGAATATGGGAGAGCAATTTTGCGATTTGGTTATTCCAAATTTCATGAAAATGATATGATTCTGGTAAAGTGATCATAAAGTCAAACCTTCCTCTTTATAAACATCATTTATCTCAAAAAAAAAAAGATTTTTTTTGAATACCACAATAACCACTCTTATTGGAAACCCCTTTAAAAATATTGGCCTACACGGTAACACGGAAAAAATATTACGAATTTGTTTTCAATTAAAATCAAAAAAAAAATTAAAATTAAAATAATAATTGATTTAATTATATTTTTAATAATAATATAAAAATCAATCACAAAAATTGAGTAAATTAAACTTTTAAATATATCCATTTTTCAGTGGAGTCCAATCGGAAGTTTACGTTAGATTAGCTTTAATGGCAGGACGTTATTTTAGATTTATTTAGTTTATTCAGTCCATTGTTGTACCACTTCTCTCTTATTAATGAGTGCTATCCGATTCTATCCCATATGTTCCGATATTCGGAATCGCAAAGATTTACTTAGACTATTCAGTCCATTGTTATACTACAGTGGTGAACTTCTCTCTTATCACTGAGTACTGCTCGATTCTATTTTAAGCTCAATGACAAGGGTCCTCCTTTTTATAGCCGAGCCCGAACGGCGTTCCACATTGCAGTGAAACCACTTAGAGAAGCTTTGAAACACTCCCCGTTTCAGGGTTAAGAAATTATAAACCAACGAAGATTTTGCGATGTGCGATTCCGAATTTCGGAATATGGGGGTATATAACCTCTTTGTTATATGCAAGTTTGAACGGCGTTTCTCTTTGCGGTGAAACAAGTTAGAGGAGCTTCGAAAAACTCTGAAATATAACCAGCATTACTGAGATGGGATAATCCACTGGTGAAAAACTTTTTGGTGGGATTGAGCCGAGGGCACTTTGTATTGCTGGGAAGCCTTATAGAAATATATAAACCAATATAAACAGCCTTCTTCATATCCGTTCGTAAGACATATCACCTCAATTTGAAAAAAATCCTGACTTTTCTATACTTTAAAAGTAAAATCGGCAGATTAATATATTTGTGACTATGACATGTATGCATTAAGACTTCCTTCAAGACTTTTATTTAAAACGGTTTGCTATAAACACAATTAAACTGATCACAAGTGAAATAACCCTCGTCTCCGGGTGGTATTACAAAACCCCAAATGTCCTTAGAGCCCCCATTGAAGCATGTAGCAAAAAACCAAATAAATACACAAAAGGGTTTCTTATGGATTATTTAAATGCTGACACTTGTTAGCCCCAGACACAATGGAGAACTTTGTTTGGTGGAATTTTTTGCATTGGAAATTCTCTACCTTCCCCCCATACCATTCACAATTCCAAAATATGGTGGAGACTCATAATAAACAAACACAAATACCGGTTGCAATACTTTAAAGGGCAGCAACAACAACAACGGCACATGGAAAACATTTTGATTTTATAAACACACACATGTGTGTGTATGTGCATACAATGTCTGCTATATACAGTTGTAAATATGGTCGGTCACAGGTTCCTGTGAAGTAGGGTCAATGGGGTATGTGAACAGGGAGATGTTTATTTGTATTTCACTTTTCACCATTGCTGGCGTTAGTTGTACACGTTTCCTATCAGGGAGTATACCAGCAAACGGAAGTCAACCAAAAAGTATTTCATTTGGGTCTTTTATTACATTAGCAGGAGTATGGGGTAACGAGACGAGGACCATATTTCTTCATTGGTTTAACTGGCCTCTTGTTTTATATTTTCCCGAATGCCTGAGAGACGCTGCTGTGAGCTTTGTATGTGGAGGTCGCGAGGTTCTTGTGTAAAAATATTTGATATGCCTGGCCCCTGGTGGCTCGTATATAAAACCGACCTACCTAACATGCCAGAGACCAACCATGATGCCATTGCCAAGAGTAAGGGGGAACAACAAATCGCACAAAAAAAGTTTAATACTACCAAACAAGCAAGCAAACAAACAAACAAACAGCCAAAGCCACCAAACCAAACGCGAATGAATAACCGAATGCTTGATAACCGAGCAGAGGAAAACGACCGGCTATTTGACGGTGTATAATCGTTAGCCATCCTTACAGAGAATGGGGTCGCACGACTCTCATTTCAATTTGTGTGTGTGCAGGATATTCAACTCAACTCATACAGCAGTCAGCCAGCAAAAGCAGTAGCAATGTGTGGTAGTGAAGACAGGAGAGGAGTTAAATGCAATGTTGTTGTTGTTGTAGTACTACAACAACTCCTTGTATAATATCATTGTGATTGTTGTTGCTGTTATTGGAGGTGGTGGTGGTGGTGGTATTTGTTATTCCCTTTTTCTGCTCTGTTTCATGAGTGCAAAAATGTCAAGTTCAGTTCAATAACATTAAATGGGCCAAGAGGAAGGAGAAAGGTAAGAGGGAATTTTGCTGGCCGACATTTACTCTTCTCATCTGGCATAGAGTTTCCCTTAAATTCAACGTAACGTTAACCTCTGAAAGATGACAGTTAACGGGTAGGCAAAATGTATGCATGGCCTTATCGGAGATATTAGGGTAGTAGACTATTTTGCTTCCCTACACACAAAAAAAATCTGATTCTGATTCAATCACGAAATTAATTGATCCAATTAATTTTTAATTGAAATGTCTTCAATCACAGAAATGATAGTATCAATTAAAAAATTAATTGAAGGTCAATTAAAAAGTTAATTGATCCAATTAAAACATGAATTGATACTATTATTTTTGTGATTGATTTTTGTTTCAATTAAAAAATTTGTTGAATCAATTAAATTTTTAATTGTATATTTTTTAAAACTCAATTAAAATTTTAATTGGAAAAATTTTTGTGAAATTTTTTTGTGTGTATAGATATCCACAATTTTATGAACATATTCCGACTTTATAGGGAATATTGGCGAAATTGAGATTTTATAGGAAAATTCGTCAAGTTAGAATTGCAAAATTCTAGGGAATTTAGTGCAATACTCGACTCTACACATTTCGTCAAAAGTTTGCGATTTATAGAAAAATTAGGCAAATTGGAATTTTTATAATAAATGCACACAAAAAAATTTCACGAAAATTTTTGCAATTAAAATTTTAATTGAGTTTTAAAAAATGTTCAATTAAAAATTTAATTGATTCAACAAATTTTTTAATTGAAACAAAAATCAATCACAAAAATAATAGTATCAATTAGTTTTTTAATTGGATCAATAAACTTTTTAATTGACCTTCAATTAATTTTTTAATTGATACTATCATTTCTGTGATTGAAGACATTTCAATTAAAAATTAATTGGATCAATTAATTTTGTGATTGAATCAGAAAAAAAAAATTTGTGTGTGTAATGGTAATTTCGGATCTTTTACGAATACGTGGGATTTTTTGGATATTTTTTCCAAAAGTGATTTTAAAACATAGTTTGGCGAAATTTTGTTTTTGTTTTTAGAAACTTCGTCAAAATTGGGAGTTAATAGAAAATTTTCCAAAAAAGGTGTTCTTACAAGAATTTTTTTTTTATAGAAAAATTTAAAAAAAGAAAAAATAAAAAAAACTAATTAAACCCATGAGTCAATGGTGGGATGACGGAATTGTATTTCAAAGATGATAAACCCGTCATCCCACCATTGACCTGTTTTTAATTAGATAAAAAAATATTAAATAAAACAAAAAACAAATTTCTTGTGAGAACACCTTATGAAAAAATTTTCCATTAACTCCCAATTTTGACGAAGTTTCTAAAAACAAAAAAAAATTTCGGCCGGTAAGAACCCGGCTATTTTTAGTATTTCCAAGCGATTCCAAAAGTGTGAAACTAGATCCGGGATTTCTTATAAAAAGCACACTACGTTGTTCTGGGAAACGAAAGTTTTCTCTTGGCGCTAAATTTTTTTGTTTAAATTAAATAAAAAATATTAGAAATAATCGATGAATCGAATTTTGTTACTCTTAAAGAAAACTAAGGAAATTATTTTATCTTTGGGTGTAGGTCTTTGTATATATGCTTCTGTGGTTTAGACGGAGACTCCCTATCAATCAGATGAAAATGGATATGGATTTCAAATGAAAGAAGTTCCGTTTATCCTTATCCCCAAAGATGTATATGTACAATATACACCCAGAGAAGGAATATGATTACCCCAAACATGTTTCAAGATCAAAATATTATTTTTGGACGGTGAACATGGAACATGTTTGCCGCAACCATTTTATTTTCTCGAAAATTATGTATAGGATTTCGGCAAACATGTATATGTTTGATTTGATCATATTCCTTCTCTGCGTGTATGCTAAGCAATCTTAAAAGGCCTGATTATGGAAGGCCCCTTAAAATGTTTTACTTGTGCAAATAATAGCACTGCACGTTTATGGTGTTTTGGGAGTACGTGAGTCTGTGTCACAGTGCGGTTAACAGTGTGGGAAAGAAATAAAATTGCAAAAATGGCTATGCCGTTATTTTGTTGGGCGGCCTGTTGTTATCTGAGATAAGAATCTAGCCACCATATTACATAGCATTCAGGACACAATTCAATTTCGTACAATAATTAGTTTTCACCTTAATAATGTTGGCATACTCTTGTTGGAAAGAATATCAATTTTTTATCAACATTTTGGTATAGCCTAAATACGTCGAGTATTGTCTCAAGTTCACATGTGATTTTAACTGTCACATTCTCAATCAAAATCAAAGCAAAAACAAATAGCCCCAATCTTAATGCAATAGCAACAAAAACAAAAACATTTTCTTCTGAATTTATCCTTAAATTTGTCTATTAAAGCTACATTGAAAACAGGAAGTCCTCTATCATGGGATTCTGCTAGGGAGGGCAACATAGAGAATGTGTATGAGTTCGAGGATAAAGCGCAGGTGCTAAAAAACAAACAGGGTAATTGAAAGAGAGAGAGAGAGAGAGAGTTTGTGTAAATACCAAAGAGCATTAGAAATGTTACACTCATCATTACAACTAAATCAAAAATACTGGGAAATTTTCTACAACTGAGAGATGTGTTCCATGTGACTGATTTTCTATCATACGGGTAGTTTGTTCACAATTCAGCTATCGTATTTCCTATTAGGGTGTGTTCTCTAAATGAATCTCTTCTACAGATTATAAATGCGCCAGTTCTCTCGGAGAGTGAATATAAAATGAGAATGAAATACATTCTCAGTTATGTACTTCCTAACAAAATAATATTCTTTTAGGGCTATAGTTGTTGTAGTTGGCCCCCCTTCCAAAAAAAAATTAAAATCTCTTTTCCGTGTAACAGATTTCCGGTTCATAAATAAATTTAGTTTTTTCCATATGTGGAAAGTAAACTAAAATTCTATTTTAAAGACTTGCATTTCCCTCTCAATACCCATATGAACTCCCCCATTTATTTGGTTTTAATGATCATTAAAGGATTTTCATTGTATGACAAAATATCGAAGTAACATGTGAGTTGGTGTGTGCAATTTTTTTTCCTTCCTCTTAGCTTTATATGTATTGCGCGCGCAATATTTCTCCCGGAAAAAAACTCAATTCCTCTTTAAGTTGCCAGGAATATTATGTAAAATGTATCCTTCACCCTGCTGCCCTTTCCTCTTACACTGCCTCCTCTTGTCTTCTCTTCCCTCGCCATTCGTTTTTAACTACTAAGGGAAAAACATCAATTTAATATGCGGCTTGTGAAAACACGTGTAAGGGGAGGTGTCACAAGTTTGATGAACTTCCATGATTTTAAAGATTTGCTGCTTTTTCCCCAGCATCCTCATCATAAAATATATGTGGCAGTTTCATGTAATCACACTTGCAAAAGAGTTCCTCGTTGTTTTTTTGGTTTCATATATAGACCTTTAGTTGTTGGATACATACATACGATTTGTTAAAGGAGTTGGGCTATTTCTGGAGTAAATTATTAATTTTAATAGAGAGTAAATTGAAAGTGATTATAAATAAATACATCCATGCTTTTCATGAGTATATCGAGGGAACCAAGAATGGTTCAATAAGTAGTTAGCTTATAAAAAAGGATAAAGATGCAGACATTTTGGGGAATAAAAAACGAACGTTTTTGGGAAAAATGGGGATTTATTCTGTGACATAGACTTAATTTATATTTTTTACTTTCTTACGACACTTTTTAAGCCACCTAAAGATTCATTTTCTCTTAAAGTGATTTTTTAATTTTGAAAACAAAAATTCGCAATTTGTGAAATGAATCGAATGAAATGGATGTGGTAGCAAATCGAAGCACAATTCGATCGTTTTGAGGCAAGAAAAAAACCACCTAGTGGAGTCGTTTTTCTTCAATTCAGCATCAGAACGGTCAAATGATTCAGCATGGTATAACCCTATGATCATTTTACTCTTCTTCAGGGAGTTAATATAGATCACGCTTTGTAAATCTCACAAAATTGTGATCATCGCCTCTCCGGCCAATAGGACATTACTCGTCGTCTGCAATGCATGTTCAGTCCACTATTTTGATTGCTTCTTGGTTTTCGATATATATGTATCATAGGATCCACTTAGTCTAATAAGTTCATAGACTTCCCCCTTAATAATGAGGGCTTCCGGACTACTTTTTTTAGATCAATGACGGGTAACCTTTTACAGATAACTCCGAACGATGTGTCTCACTACATGTGAAGCCAGTTATACCTCATTCACATTACACTTCCAAAATCCACTTTCAGTAGATTTCGACCCTAATGTGGATGGGCTTTTAGAGAATCTTTCAAATACTACAAAAGGGTCCAAAATTATTGAAGGAAAACAGATTACGTATGAACAACTTCTTGGTATCGAAACTGGGCTTGAACTCATAACCTTTGTATGCAAGACGGGCATGTTTGCTGGGTTTCAACCTCTAATATGTTGGCTGTAAGTCTTATTTTGTATAACATCTCAGTAAGAATCCGGCATTATTGAAGGAAAACAGACTACGGATGAACAACTTCTTGGTGTCGAAACTGGACTTGAACTTATAACCTTTGCAAGACGGGTATACATGGTCGCTCTCAACCTTTAATATTTTGCCTCCAAGTCTTATTTTGTATAACATCTCTCGAATTTGTCAAAGCCTCTAATTAAATAGGGCTGCTATTTCGTTTTTTAAGTTAAATCTGATAATTTTTCTGTTTATTTAACTCAGGGAATCCTTTAAGGTAATTTATTTTCCCCTGGGTTAATAAATTTCCATTGAACATTTTACCAACAAAGAAAAAGAGTTGGTCAACCCTCTTTCGTTTATTATTTGCCAATTTGTCTTTTTCAATGGAATTTCGCACAAAAAAACTCGTTGTCCAATAAGCATCACACCCAGTCGCAGCAACAACAGTATATTCTAAATTATCATTTAGTCCCAAAGGACTTTTAAAAATGTCACAGGTTGACTTGTTGTTGGCAGTCTCGAAGAACTGGTAGACAACTAACTCTTGGCTATTGGCTCATTCAGATGTTTAACAACATCTGTCTCTATAAATTTTAAGTAGGAAAATCTAATCATTAATCACCCACCACTGGTTTGTTGGGTTTATGCTTTTAAGAATTCTCTATAGATGGATATATGATGGTTGAAAAGATCTAATCCCATTCGTAGCATGGTGGTTCTTATACACCAGATAGCTTGAGAGTAGTATTAGGAACATTTCCAAATTATTTACACTTCAAGAAATATACCAATGATTTGAGTTTAATGGGATATATTTTGGTTACAAAAATCCTGTAGTGTAAAGAAAATTCTAGAAATTTTCTTATGGCACAAAATTACTAATCTCCTTTGAAAGCAATAAAACCAATAAAGTGAATGAATGTACTCTAATGCGGGCCTATGGCTATTTGATGGTCTTGCTAATCAGGTTTATGATGATACACTGAAATTGCCTGGAGTACCTGCTGTTATTATAACCGCCTTTTTCCTCTCACACATTGTGCGGGATGCATTTACTTAGGATCAGACAACTCATGAAATGTTCAAAAACAGCTGTTTTTCCAATATTTTAGTGTTTTCTTGTTATAGTAGCTACTCATTACATTTGCTGTTGTTGTTTTTTCGAGAGTTTTTGTTTTTATTTGTATGCGAGTGTGTATACGTGTGTGAGGTGTTTTCTTGCATGGCCAACCGGTTCTTTGGAATGGAATTTCTTATACTTGGTCTCCTCAACTGCCTGGCATACGTAGTCACCAATTCATTTTTAATGGGATTTCGTTGTAATCTTTAAGAAAATACAAACACACCACAGAGTATCATGATCCCAGATCTTTGAAGACAAAAATAAATAAAGACCCTAAAACAACTGTGAACAGGCTCTCTCGTTCTCTGTTGATAAACAGCCATGGAATGATATAGAGCGAGTGAGAGAGAGAGAGAGAGAGAGAGAGAGAGAGAGCGGTGTTTGCTAGCTCACATACAGAGAACAAAGAAAAGTAAACATTTGTCTAATCATTATGAATTTTATGAGGGTATTAATGGTTGATCGTTTGATAGTCCATATATCCCCTGGAAGACCTTACACAATATTCATTAGAGATAAAGGAAATTTTCTTTTAAGGATTAAAATTAGAAATTTTGGGTAATAATTTATATAAATCCCTGTGAAAATAATGCATATTTGTAATCTCTAGATAGATTCTGTTATCTGAGATAGGTAATGGGTATTTTTCACGCTAACATATTTTATGCAATATGATCTTGGAGGAGGGCTATATCCTGATTTTCGGGATAATAAATTTTGGAATTTTTATTCTTAATTTTAAAGAACGAAAAGAAACAAGATAATATAGTCAAATAAGAGAAATTGTGGGTCGTGCTTTAAGTACATAGTCCACAAAAAGAAAACTGAAACTGGAAAAACCATTCTAAACTACAAAAGGCCCACTTACACGGACGAAAAAGACTGTTTTTCATATGTTTGGGTGTAATGTTTGGGTTATATGTATGGAACTCAAATTTTTTAACACAATATTTTTAAGTGCAAGCATATAATGTTCATAAACTAGCATTATATGTTTGGGACATAGTTGTTAATATGTTAGAACATATTATGTTTGGGACATATATTTTTCGTTGGATGCAAACATGTATGCTGCAAGTAAAATTATGGAAGTAACCAATTGGCGCCTTAAAAATATATCCACACAAAGAAAATTTCATTAAAAACTTTTTACTACCAGTGTATGCCCTAAGGTGAAACATAATATGTTTGAACAATACAAACAATATTTTGTTTGGACCAATCCTGAAAATATATACGATTTTTTTGAGGGTATAGACTATGCAATACGTTAGAGAAGTGATCAGTCAACCACTGATCAGTTCTCATCCGATTCTATTCTAGAAAAAAACTCCCATTACAAAATAATGTTGGAGGTAACTTAGTTCGAGATTGGTCAGCTATTAGTATTAAATGGAAATCTTGTTTGCTTTCTCAGGGACATGCCCTGTGGGGAGAGTACATACAAACATATATCAGTTTAGAAATAGCATATAAGTGTTAAGAAAGAGAGAGCTAGAGAGGCTCAGAATCACAATCTCGTCGATTAGCATATACATTTGATTTGAGGTCTCCTTTTGGTCGACTTTTCACTTTTTTGACCATTGAAAAAGTTCACTTTCAGGAAAGTTATCAACAATAAAATTTACTCACTTGCAAGTTGAATCTTTACATTTCCTATCGTTAATGATGTCTTACCTGAAAAGACAAAAAAAAATATTTTTAGTTAGTACAATATTGGAGGAATATTTGCTTTAATTACAATAATAATAAAATAAACAAGGTGGCTGATATGTAACGGAATAAAGTAAAGCGCTATTGTTTTTTTTTAATTTTTTGTTCAAAATCAAAATTGTCGAAATTAACAACAAATTTTAGAATCAATTTAGATTTATTCGCATTGGCTACCTTTAGCACGAATTATGGCATTCAACGCCATAACACTCTGCACGAAAGTGGTTCTGTGGTAGTTTTGCCCATTCCCAACGAAGCGCAGTTTTCAGATGATCCACATTTTGGCATTATTTAGTGTCAATCTTACTCTCCAAAATGTCCTAGGCACAAAAGTCCAACGGATTGACATTCGGAAGGTTTTGTGGCCATTGTGCCGTATCAAAGAAGCGAGTAACCTGCTTTTTATGTCGTTCTTGGATGACGTATACGCTGAGTCGTGTTGGAATGTCCATGGCTTCAATACCATTTTTTAGAAATTTTCCTGATATTATTCGGCATTTATTTTGACCCCATGGCCGATGAATTCGAGCGTGGAGCGTCCTTCGGCCATTTCGGCGACCCACACCATTACCATTATCATGGGTGGCTCATGAGTTCGGATGGCCAATCCAAGGTATAAATTTTTAGATGACCTCTTTGGCAAGTAAACCCGATAATTTTGTTTATTTACAAACTGCTCTATTTGAAAAGGCTTCTTATCGGAGAAGACTAAATTTGGTAATTGACCACTTTCATGCAAGTCTGTCTTTTTGTGCATTGGTGAGCCATTGTACGTTTTAGAACTTCAAAGTAGTATTCCCAGCAAAAAATACTTCAGCAGTAAGAGTTTAGTTGCGCTTTTTGGTATACAATAAAGTAGGCAGTGTATCCACACTGCATGTATCGGTGGCAATAACGTAAACGAGTAATCAAACTAGTTAATGATCATGTTTACGTTATTGCAACCAATTCATGCAGTATAGGTGCAAGAAAGGTAGTGCTGTTTTCCTTCATACCAATAACAATATTGCAATATTATTATTGAAATGAGCAGTTATATCAGCGCTATGTAGAAGCTGCTATAAATCGGGACATCGCCCACAAAAATCAGCGCTGATTCGGTTGTTTTGTAAGCAGTTGGTACTGCCTCTCTCCCTTACAATCCTGCTGAAATAGTGCTCCATTTTTTGCTGGGTTTTAGTCCAAGCTCATTTTTCAATATGTGTTGTATCAATTCTCGAGATATGTTCAGTTCGGGTTTTCACTTTTCGGATCAATTGTGGTGTTGTTACCGTGTTTTTCGTCCACTTTTTTGAACGCGATGCAACACTAACAAATGTCACGGTAATGAGCAATGGTGTGAGAAATAAAAGACTTGTTCACATTTAAATTCTGGGGGCTCTAACGACATCCACTTGTGGTTTTCCAGCCATCTATAAAACAATAACACTATCAGGCCTTAATTCCATCACGAATAAATTTATTTCTGATTGCAATAGATCAAAATGCTTTGCTTCGAAACAATAAAAAAAAAATCTGGAATAAATCTGCCAGCTATCAGCCAAACGATTTAAATATGATAGCAACCTGAAATTAGTTGTAATACATATCAGCCACCTTGTATATATGACTTTTAAAATGCTCTGGGCACCAAATTTGTGTGATCCTTTCTAAACTCGATATGTGACTTAAGAATTCACTATCTTATAATCTGGGATAATTCCACTGTGGACGACTGTGTTTTTTTGGAAGAAATGTTTACACAATTCATGGTGGAGGGTACATAAGAGTCAGCCTAGTCGAACTTTCTGCAGTATAAATTGTTTATATCAAAGGATTAATAGTTCCCAAAAACTTAACCTTTCAATATCAAGGGCTTGCTTATGAACGGACAGCCAATGCTTTGGCTAAACAGGCGGTTATAAATCGATTCGTATACAGACTTTCCTGGTAAGAAGATCGAATTATTTTGCTTTGACCACATAATAACAGGTTGGCTGATAAGTCCCCGGTCTAACAAAGAAAAACACATTTTTTTTTGTCAAAATTCGTTTTTATTATTCAACATAGTTCCCTTCAAGAGCGATACAACGATTATAACGACCTTCCAATTTTTTGATACCATTTTGATAGTACTCCTTCGGTTTTGCCTCAAAATAGGCCTCAGTTTCGGCGATCACCTCTTCATTGCATCCAAATTTTTTCCCTGCGAGCATCCTTTTGAAGTCTGAGAACAAGAAAAATCAGTGGGGGCCAGATCTGGAGAATACGGTGGGTGGGGAATCAATTCGAAGCCCAATTCATGAATTTTTGCCATCGTTCTCAATGACTTGTGGCACGTTGCGTTGTCTTGGTGGAACAACACTTTTTCTTCTTCATATGGGGCCGTTTTGCAGCGATTTCGACCTTCAAACGCTCCAATAACGCCATATAATAGTCACTGTTGATGGTTTTTCCCTTCTCAAGATAATCGATAAAAATTATTCCATGCGAAATGTGAGCTCGCGCGGCACCCATTTTGCACAGAGCTTCCGCATATCCAAATATTGATGAATGATATGACCAACATGTTCCTTTAATATCTTTAAGGCCTCTGCTATCTCGATCAACTTCATTTTACGGTCATTCAAAATCATTTTGTGGATTTTTTTTGATGTTTTCGTCGGTAACCACCTCTTTCGGGCGTCCACTGCGTTCACCGTCCTCCGTGCTCATTTCACCGCGCTTGAATTTTGCATACCAATCAATTATTGTTGATTTCCCTGAGTCAGAGTCCGGAAACTCATTATCAAGCCAAGTTTTTGCTTCCACCGTATTTTTCCCTTCAGAAAACAGTATTTTATCAAAACACGAAATTCCTTTTTTTCCATTTTTTTCACAATATCAAAAGTTGCTTCACAAAAGACGCTCTATCTCACAAACTAATTGACTTACAGACGTCAAATTTTGACACGAATCATTTAAAGGTTGGTACTATATAAAAATAATATGTATTTAATACTAGCGACGTCATCTATGTGTCAGACCGGGGACTTATCAGCCAACCTGTTACAAACTATGAAATATTGGAAAACATTATCTCTTGGACGTTTTAAAGTCCCCCCAGATATATATATATTTTTTTTTTCAATAATTTATAGCACCTTGTTTGAATGGTAATTATTTTATATTTACCATCTATTTTTGGTAATAATTGTTTCGAAAAGCATGTGTCGTCAAGGACAAGTTTACCATGTGTTTTTATTGCTATCGAAAATTGGTGTAACTAGTGTCGACATTATCATAATCGTCCTCACAAAATACATTCATTATCAATTTCAACCCCTCCTTCAAAATGACATGTTGATCATATTTCCTCTCAAATGTTTGCCCTTGTAGACCAAGACAATATAAGGAACGGTATGACAGATAATAAAGAAAAAACATAAAAACATCAAAAGAAATAGGGTTCATCCGGAGATCTACAGGTTGCCGGCATATTTCTGGTTTCATCATCTGTCTGTCTGTCTCTCGAAATGGTATTGAGTCTCTCCAGGAATGGTATTGAGTTATATTGCACCTTGCACCGTGTACAATTACTAGCAGCTAGTTTAGATATTGAATTGAAAATTTATTCATGTCCTTCCATGTATAGTCAAAGGGGAATAGGAAACCAAGTGGATGTTTTCGGAGAGAAAACAAAAACAAAAAAACCTCAAGAAGAAGTTTGGTTTTGGAGTTTTTGTATCCTTGTTCTCTCATGGATATTGGCTTGTGAGCTAGCAGCTTCTGGTATTGTTGTCTTTTCTACTTGTGACAGCTGTTTCGGGATAATTGCAATTCTGTTTGTGTCTGGTTTTCATTGCAGTCTTTGTTGAGCCTAAATGCCCGAGAAGATCAATCGATCAGTTTTGTTCCATTTTAGGTTGTTGTTGGAAGTTTTCTACCCTCTTCTACTTTTCTGCATGACTAACTGCATGAAGAGCTAAAGGACATTGCATGTAGAGCTATTGGTTGTTTAGTATGTGTTTTTTTTTTTGTGTTCCTTGGCTTGGCTCCTGGAGGTGGTTTCCCAAGATCTTCATGATGACGGTTGATGATGATTGCGAGCTGCGTGTGTAGGTTCGAGGTTTCAATCATCTGTCAGTGTTTACATGAATACATAAGGACCGCAAACTGATATGTTTGACTATACTGTGGTTGCCACCACAATTTGTTCTTTTGTCCAATTTATTTCTTGTAAATCATCTGTTTTTTTGGTTGGTACATCTCGATGCGGAGAATATAAATGGTTACACGTGTGAGGTTTTCTCTTTTTGTACTCGAGGAAAAAAAGAGGTAAATATCTGAAGGCTTCAATTATTTTGTATCACATATTGTTTTGAGGTTTCCCCAAAGTTTTCGTTATTCTATGGCAATCATTTTTTTCTCTAAGTGGTGTCACACATAGCATGTCACACCTAAAATTATAGGCTTTAGAAAGAGAAGTATCCTTTTAAGAATTCGGCAGTTGACAATAGAGCAAAACGGTGTCCGTTTCTCCATGAAATGGCGGCTATAGATTGATTACAAGAGACGGACAGACAAACGTTTAACCCTCGGTAGTCTTTGAATTTTAAATTGTTCTCGGAAGTCGTAATTTCGCTATATTACCAAGGCAATGGTAAAATTTATTTTGCTTCACCCTCTTATAGCGGTTGGACGAGACATAAAAATATTTGTCATTTATTGGCATTCAAATTTAAGTGTTAAATTGCAAATTCTAAATCCTTCCGCTAACACGATAAAGTTAATGACATTGCCAGCGTTAAAAGGTTGAGGTGTTTGGGAAGTGTTGTCGAGACAGCTTAAAATAAATTTCAAATTGGCAATTAACTAAAACTAATTTCCATCACAACACGCCACCATTACAAACTAACTTACGAACAACTGTGAAAAATGCCACTGCCAAGGAGATGATAATGGGGAGGTGGTGGCGATGGTGTATTGGGAGCTTGGTTTGATGTGATGGTCGTCTGTTAGGCGATAAAGTTTTTGTATGAACTTTAAAAAGTAAACACCGGCAATGTAGAGACATCGCTTCTAACTTACACTTACAATTCTTCCATCCATGGAAAAGTAAGTGAAATGTACATCGAACATCTACACATCGGTAAGGAGTAGGGAAACTCATTCACACACTGATGCAGAAACCACGAAAGGAAAACTTTATTTAAAGTTTCCAATTTATTTTGAACTGAGAGAAAATCTATTTAACAGTGATATAAGCAAATCCCTTGGTGACAGGATAATGGAATATCCTTTACATATCCTTGAAGTGTGTTATGTTGTGGATTTAGCGGGAAATGTTGTTACATTGGAGTGGGAGAAAGAAAAAGTTAACAAACAAAATTATTTAACATTTTTAAGAATTTGTGTTTTTTTAGTGAGATTCTCTAGGGCATATCAATTCATTTGAATTTTATTATGGAATTTTAAAAGTTTTCTATTGACACAGTAAAGTTTTCCTGGATGTATATGTAATAAACAATAAAATCACGTGGAATGGAGAAATATTTCTATAGAAAAATAGAAATTTCGAAAAAATATAGAATTTAAGTTTTGAGAAAATTTTCTATAGAAATAAAATTTGGACAAAATTGTCTAAAAAAAACTAACATTTTGACACAATTTTCTATAAAAATAAAATTTTGACAAAATTTTCTGTAATAATAAAATTTTGAAAAATTTTCTATAGAAATAAAATATTGACAAACTTTTCTATAGAAATAAAATTTTGACAAATTTTTCTATAAAAATAAAATTTTGCCAAAATTTTCTATTAAAATAAAATTTTGACAAAATTAAAAAAATATAACAACTTTTTCTATTAAAGTAAAATTAAAATAGAAATAAAATTTTGACAAAATTAAAAATAAAAAATAATATTTTGAAGAAATTAAAAAAAAAAAAAATAGAAAATTTTCTATAAAACTCGAATATTTTGACAAAAAAAAGAACAATTGAACATTTTTTTATATAACTAAAATTTTGACCAACTTTTCTATAAAAATAAAATGTTGACAAAATTTTTCATAAAACTAACATTTTCACAAATTTTTCTATAAAAATAAAATTTTAACAAAACATTTTTATAAAAATAAAATTTTGACAACACATTTTTATAAAAATAAAAATTTGACAAAATTTTCTATAAAAATAAAGTTTTGACAAAATTTTCTATAAAAATAAAATTATGACAAAACTCTGTATAAAACTGAAATTTTGACCAAATTTTTTATATAACAAAAATTGTGGCAAATTGTTCTATAAAAATAAAATTTTGACAAAATTTTCTATAAAAATAAAATTTTGACAAAATTATCTATAAAAATAACATTTTGACAAAATTTTCTATAAAAATAAAATTTTGACAAAATTTTCTATCAAAATATAATTTTGATGAAATTTTCTATAGAAATAAAATTTTGACAAAATTTCCTATAAAAATAGGATTTTGAGAAAATTATCTTTAAATTAAAAATATTGACAAAATTTTCTATAAAAATAAAACTGACAAAGTTTTCTAAAAAACTAAAATTTTGACACATTTTTCTATAAAAATAAATTGGTGACAAAATTTTCTGTAATAATAAAATTTTGACAAAATTTTCTAAAAAAATAAAATTTTGACAAATTTTTCTATAGAAATAAAATTTTGACAAAATTTTACAAAAAAAAAAAACAACATTTTCTATTAAAGTAAAACTAAAATAAAATTATGACAAAATTAAAAAAAAATAAAATTTTGAATAAATTAAAAAAAAAAATTAGAAAATTTTCTATAAAACTCGAATATTTTGACAAAAAAACAATTGAAAAAATGTTTATATAACTAAAATTTTGACCAACTTTTCTATAAAAATAAAATTTTGACTAAATATTTCATAAAACTAAAATTTTCACAAATTTTTCTATAAAAATAAAATTTTGACAAAACATTTTTATAAAATATTTTTATAAAAATAAAATTTTGACAAAATTTTCTATAAAAATAAAGTTTTGACAAAATTTTCTATAAAAATAAAATTATGACAAAACTCTGTATAATACTGAAATTTTGACCAAATTTTTTATAAAACTAAAATTGTGACAAAATGTTCTATAAAAATAAAATTTTGACAAAATTATCTATAAAAATAACATTTTGACAAAATTTTCTATAAAATTAAAATTTTGACAAAATTGTCTATCAAAATATAATTTTGATGAAATTTTCTATAGAAATAAAATTTTGACAAATTTTCCTATAAAAATAGGATTTTGAGAAAATTATCTTTAAATTAAAAATATTGGCAAAATTTTCTATAAAAATAAAACTTTGACAAAGTTTTCTAAAAAACTAAAATTTTGACACATTTTTCTATAAAAATAAAATTTTGACAAAATTTTCTGTAATAATAAAATTTTGACAAAATTTTCTAAAGAAATACAATTTTGACAAAATTTTCTATAGAATAAAATTTTGACAAATTTTTCTATAGAAATAAAATTTTGACAAAATTTTACAAAAAAATAACAACATTTTCTATTAAAGTAAAACTAAAATAAAAATAAAATTTTGACAAAATTAAAACTAAAAAATAAAATTTTGAAGAAATTAAAAAAAAATAGAAAATTTTCTATAAAACTCGAATATTTTGACAAAAAAACAATTGAAAAAAATTTTATATAACTAAAATTTTGACCAACTTTTCTATAAAAATAAAATTTTGACTAAATATTTCATAAAAATTAAATTTTGACAAAATTTTTCAATAAAAATAAAATTTTGACAAAACATTTTGATAAAAATAAAATTTTGACAAAATATTTTTATAAAAATAAAATGTTGACAAAATTTTCTATAAAAATAAAATGTTGACAAAATTTTCTGTAAAAATAAAGTTTTGACAAAATTTTCTATAAAAATAAAATTATGACAAAATTCTGTATAAAACTGAAATTTTGGCCAAATTTTTTATAAAACTAAAATTGTGACAAAATGTTCTACAAAAATAAGATTTTGACTAAATTTTCTATAAAAATAAAAATTTGACAAAACATTAAACAACATTTAACAACTTCACATAGCACAAGGATATCCAATTGTGAACCCATATTGTTTCACATGTCGGCAAAATATAAACACACATACCCCCTTGAGTTCTTGTCCATATTTTTGTTTGTAGGACTTTGAAGTATTTTGAGAAACAAATGCTGATGATGATGGTAATGACATAAAGCCCTTTGCCATTTCGTTACTGTTGAACTGTGTCAAACTGTCATCCGAGCGGAAGAAATTTCTGTCACTTTGCAACATATTTTGACAGTAACATATACAGCTACTTGTACACATACACAGTTACGTTTTTGAAGACATAGACCAGGAGATAGACCACAAGAGCAAAGGATATTGACAATGAAGTAGAAAATATTGGCCAATATGTTATGAGTTACAAAACAAAATTCTTTTAATTGTTTAAATCCCCATGGAGAATGGATTTTTTGTGTATAAAATTCTTATGTGGTCTTAAAGGTAATTGTGGAAAAGACATTTATGAGAATATTGTTTCGATGTGACTAGGGACTATGAGAACATAATCAATATTCCAGGATAAAGCTCTGTTTATAAGGCAAACAGGGTGAACTGCATGATATTTTTTCTTTCTTTTTGTGTTATTGGGTTACCAAATCTTGAATTTTATATGAAAAATATTGCCTTTGTCATATAAAAAGGAGATTTTAAGAATTCTATTTTGAGTTGTCACAAAGCTTTTTAAAATTCCTAGTTATGTGTGAGTTATTTATTTATTTGAGTTTTTTATATGTACCCTACCTGGGAATTGTTTCAATTTTATATATATGGTGGTCAGGGATATACTCCCCGGGAACAAAATCCTACTGGAAGCCAGGCAGATTGTCGGACAGACGGACACCACTAGTAGTTTCTACACTCTCCCAGTTTTCATTTATAGTGATTTCTACACTCTCCCTAGTCTGAAGCCAATATTCCGATTTTTTTTATAAATAACATGGCAAACGTATTATCCCCTCTTTCTAAGGGGGGACCACCTACTATAATAAATTTCCCGTGTGCCCTTAATACATATTCATATTTCAATTAGCTAAATAATTACCCAGTAATAATATTTAATCTTTAAAACTCTCCTTTTATGAACCATTAAAGAAGACATTTTCATGTAAACATTCACTCATGAAACCCTTGAAAAGTTTCCCCCTTCTTCTAGTGTGTCAGAGCGGGGTGGCCTTGCTAAGACACATGCACAAATGCATTCACGCACCCCATGTACCAAGACTTAATGCCAACAACATTTTTCAATCTTCACGCTCAATGCGTTGCTACATCCAACAAAGATTTAATTTCGATCTTTTGTAGTACTCAAATACAAACACAAATCTACAATGAAAGATACTCACCCACCCACACACACACACACTCATATGCATATGTGTACACCCCTCCCATCCATGAAATCATATAAAAGGACTCACGTAGTCGTATTTGTCTAAAGCTCTTAGCAACATTTCACAGGATATTTATTATCCTCTACCACCGTGGCATATCCTGTCTCTAAATATTTGGTTATGTGGGTGTGTGTGTGCATCAGTGTGTATGAGTGTGGATTTCTGTTTTCCAGAGTTAGGTTTGTTTAGTTGTCTGTCTTTCAAATGGCACGAGACTTTTTAAAACTTCGACAGTTAAGCCAAAGCAATGCAAGGAATGCTGCAGATATAGCAATGTAGAATTCAAGGGGGAAACGGAAACTGGCAACGTCTAACCAAACGTTATGTAAAGCCATGCAAGAGGTTAAGAATGTTTACAAACATAGTAGTGCGGGAGGGAGAGAAGAGACTCCCATGGAATATATGAAAGTTATTCTCTTTTTTTGGGGGGGGAGAAAACAGTTTTCATTTATAGTGGTTTAGTATGAATTTTTTTTTCGTATTTTCATGGAATTTCTTTACAATTTGTTTTCGAAACACTGTCATATTTTCTATAAAAAACAAAATTTTGACAAAATTTGCTATAAAAATAAATCTTTGATAAATTTTGCTAAAAAAATAAATCTTTGACAAAATTTTCTACAAAAATCAAATTGTGACAAAATTTTCTATACAAATAAAATTTAGCAACATTTTCTATAAAATAAAATTATAACACAATTTTCTATAAAAATTAAATTTTGACAAATTTTTCTATACAAATAAAATTTTGACAAAATTTTCTTTAAAACCAAAATTTTGCAAACATTTCCCATAAAAAAAATTTGAAAATATTTTCTATAAAACTCAAATATTTTGACAACATTTTCTATAAAAATAAAATTTTGATAAAATTTTCTATAGAAATAAAATTTTGACAAAAATTTCTTTAAAACCAAAATTTTGCAAACATTTCTCATAAACAAAAAAAAATTGACAAAATTTTCTATAAAACTCAAATATTTTGATAACATTTTCTATAAAAATAAAATTTTTATAAAATTTTATATAGAAATAAAATTTTGACAAAATTTTCTATAAAACCAATATTTTGCAAATATTTCTCATAAACAAAAAAAATTTGACAAATATTTTGATTACATTTTCTATAAAATAAAATTTTCTATAAAATAAAATTTTGATAAAACTTTCTATAGAAATAACATTTTGACAAAATTTTCTATAAAAATTAAATTTTGACAAAGTTTTCAATAGGATTAAAATTTTTACCAAATTTTCTATACAAATATAATTTTGACCAAATTTTCAATAGGAATAAAATTTTGACAAAATTTTCTATAAAAATAAAATTTTCTATACAAATAAAATTTTGACAACATTTTCTTTAAAAAAACAAAATTTTGACAAAATTTTTAATAAAAATAAAATTTTGCCTATATTCTCTAAAAAAATGTGTCTATATTCTCTATAAAACTTAAATATATTGACAAAATTTTGTATTTTTTTTTGACAACATTTTCTATAAAAATAAAATTTTGATGTATTTGCATTTGTTTTATAAAATAATAAATTTCCAATGTATAAGTATTAAAAACTTATGATTTAATAAATTAGTAAATAAATTCTTGAGTGCATTTTACAGTGAAAAAAAATATTTACGTGATATTAAAGATTACGCAACCTAAATTTTAGAATGCGAAATTTACAAAATATTAAAGACAAATTTCTTTAAAATACAAATACAAACATAATTTTGATCAAATTTTCAATAGGAATAAAATTTTGACAAAATTTTCTATAAAAATAAAATTTTCTATACAAATAAAATGTTGACAACATTTCCTTTAAAAACAAAATTTTGTCAAAATTTTAATAAAAACAAAATTTTGCCTATATTCTCTAAAAAAATGTGTCAAAGTTTTCTATAAAACTCAAATATATTGTCAAAATTTTGTAATTTTTTTTTTTTGCAAATACATCAAAATTTTCTATAAAAATAAAATTTTGATGTATTTGCATTTGTTTTATAAAATAATAAATTTCCAATGAAATGGAATAAGTATTAAAAACTTATGATTTAATAAATTAGTAAATAAATTCTTTAGTGCATTTTACATTGAACAAAAATATTTACGTGATATTAAAGATTACGCAACCTAAATTTTAGGATGCGAAATTTACAAAATATTAAAGACAAATTTCTTTAAAATATTTAAATTTTGATTAAAAATTAAATTTAATAATTAATTTAATTAAAAAAGTTTATAATCTTTGCTTCAAAAACTTTTTTCATTAAATTTAGGACACAAATTTTATAAATTTGCATCCCTCCTTTAAAGTCCCATGTCTTTGAACTAACGCTAATTTTCCTTAAATCAAAGAAACACATTTTTGATTTGAAGAAATTCTCCCTAAATTAACTGAAATATTGAAACTTTAGATTTAAGATAAAAACGCTTCAAATATAGGCTAAGACTTATTTTGAGGATTTAGCGTCTTTGGTTTAAAGTTTTTTTTTCGAATTAAGAAAAAATTGTTTACTTTGAAGTATCCGTTATAATTTGGATTTTTAAACTAGCATTTATTTGTACGTGAGTACCTTTATTAATATACCGGAAAAATAGAATAAAAATTCGATAAATGAGATCTGTATCCTAATTTTAATTTTATAGATCCTAGATTTAAAGCCAGATAGGTCGCCAAAAAAAATTCTTTATTTTAAAGAAGTCGCATCTTTGGCTCGGAATCAATACCAACATCCTTAAGGGAAGGTCAAAATCTTTGAATCCAAGTAAACTTTTTTTAGTGTACATACCAATATTTTTCGTCTTTGACCTCTATCCCTTATATCCACCTTTTTAAATTCATTTTTTTATAATAATATAAAATTATTAATATAATAGAATTTCTCTCCACAGTATTTTTGGCTTCGAAAACTTTGAAAAAATTTAGAAATCTACCCTTTTTAGGAATATTAAATTCTCTCTCTTATATCCTCCATGTTAAATTCATTTTTTATAATAATTTAAATAATTTGAAATAATTAAAATAATTGAGTCTCTCCCCACTGTGTTCTGTTGCTTCGCAACAAATCTCTAAAGCTGGCATCCAAACGGATATGTGTATTTTTATAACTCCTTCTGTGTTACTCCTATCCGTATTTTTTCTCTCTCATTATCATGGTATGTGTGAGTGGAAAAGTTTTACTCTTTTTTGTTGCTTCCGCTTTTTTTATATTTGTTCGATGTGTGTGAGCTCACACCTTTTTGTCGGCATTTTTTTTGCAAATAAAAAATCATCCATGGATAAAAGGACAAGTTGTGAGTGGGGGTACCACCATGGGTTAGATGTGGAAAGGAAATTTTTGTGTGGCCCTATATGTATTTGATTTGCTATGGGCCCCTACAACACGGAGTTTTGTTATTTCTTTTGCATGTATTTATGCTTTACTTCACCATGAAAATGTAACGTTATAAAATCCCCAACTCATTCATTTAGAAAAACATCTCTCTTCCCACACACACACACGACCCCTCACATTGTTTTAATTCATTTTAAAAATACTGTGTGTGAGTGAATTTGTATTTGTGTGAGTGAATATTTGCAATTCGCTATTTTTGCCACTTGTTTAAATTTCCATATCCACGTGAGCACTAATTTTCATGAAGAAGGATTTGAAATTTTATTAGATAACATCGAAACACAAAAGAGAGATCATATTTTTATTTAATTTTTTGTTTTTTTTTTTATAATTTAATTTAATGCAATAAATTTAATTAAATTGAAATAGATTGAATTACATTTGATTTAACTTTGTTGTGTTATATTTTAAATTTGATATGAAAGCAGCTAATATGGTTTACATGTGAATTATTTTATAATAAAAGGTCCGTATTATTATGGCAATAATGATCGATCTCATTTAGAGAGTTTTGCAGTTAGTAAGAATATTTTTGGACATGCCAATGAAAGTTTGCTTATCGCAATTTACAAAAGCTTTTGCACACATTGAAATTCTGGTAATTTTATGAATGTACAAGGTTTATGATGCAAAGAATTTGTTAGTTTCAATTCATTTGTTTCTTCAGGACTCTTTCTTAAAAAATACAAATTTTAAAGGAAATTAATTTGTTTCCTATTATGTATTTTTGGGACATTGTTGAAAGATAAAACCGTGTACATTGTAAAAGGAAACTAACTATTTAAGAAAATTTATTAGATGCACGATTTGTCGATTTTAAAATTTTCGTATTTACTTATTTCAATTTACAATGTGGTTCCATGCACATATAGAACTCTATCAAGGTAACCATTTTCAAGAGACAATGGAATTGCTATCATTTAAATTTTGGAAGAGGGTATGTTATCGCCTTTTGAGCTTTGATAAAATAAAAGAGATATTTATGTGTGCAACTTCTTTGGAAATATTTAGCTTCTTTACCATAGGTCTGATGATTTTTAATTTTAAAAGAAAAAATTGCGATAAAATTTTCGCAATTTTCAAGATTTTCATTATTAGTTGTGATATATAATCAATGGTAAGAGTCTTATCAGTTTTTTAAGGAACAATACAAATCTGCCTACCTTTACAATTATTAAATTTGTTATCTTTGTTAACCCAACTCCAGGACCAGGATGCTTATTAGGTTTTGTGGAAAATTTAAATGGTTATCAATAAATATCACTTTTCTAGGATAGTAATTATAATGCTACATTATTTGGTCTCATTAAAGTTGGACAGTAGCTGTTTGCAATTGTAACAATATTTAGTGGAGTTGTGTTGCTGATGCTGTGGTATTTCGTTTTTTTGTAAATGCGGTTATAAATTCCTTTTTCGTGTTGACATTTATTTTGATTTACGGCCACATTTATGAACACTAAATTCAACATTTTACCAAGGGCAGGCGGTAAAACACCATTAGGTTGACTCCACCAGTTATAAAACCAAGTCCGAAAATATGGCGGTAGACTGATATTGCAATACATTATTCCTCTTCCCCAAAATACAAAATAACCGAAAAAGTTATGACCAAAAAGGCCATGACAAACAATTAGTCTAAAAGTGCGTATACTTGCCAGACACTACTACAAATTTTGTGGTCTAGCTTGCTAGATTGGAACTTGTGTGTTGCAGGAGAGAAGCTTCCTTAAACCACAAACCCCTATAAAAACAAAGGACTCTCAGACTAACGGTGTTATTAGCTTAACGAAAAACTACTCTGGCAAAGTTTATAAAGAATTTTAGTGGTGAAGCTAAAACTAAATGTGTAAATTTGTTATGAATAAATATTATGAAGAGAAAATATTTTCCCAAATATTTTCAATTAACAAATTACTAAGTACTATAGTAGTTGTAGAGTAATAGCAATAAGCATTGTTTACAAAGTCTAAAGGCAAATTGCGAACACTTTGCAACACAAGTTATATTGGCAAGGAATTTAGTTAACTCAGGTTGATGTAAGTTTAGTCAAACCAGGTTTATATGGGTGCTATAACCATCATGATCTAATGGCTGGGATATCCGCTCCATGAGCTCCATTTTGGTTTGTAAAAATTCACCAAAAATGCCAGCATCTTTCCTCAGAAGAAAGAATACCTTTGACAAAAAAAAAAAAACGACATAGAATCGACAGGAAGACAAAACTACATGTAAGACACTTTTTATTGAATTTTTAATTAGTTCCGAATTATTACAAAGAAGATCAACATCTTTGAATATAAAAGTGTTTTATAAACTTGCACTTTCAAAAATTTTCAAGTCCGTTACATTTTTGGTTCAATGAGTAGCAATCTTCTACAAAACTGTTATCTCATTATAAATATTCCTGAAGCAACAAACGAATTAATATCATCAAGTCCTTCACATATTGAGCTTTATCTGGGCCAACGTATTTGTAAATTGCTTATTTTGTCTATGTGTGCATTATTCTATATGGAAGTTTTGTACAACAACTTTACATTGGTTCAAGTGATTTACAAAGATTTCTGGCTAAATGGGTTATTATTAGCCTCTAGAATATTATTACCCTCTGTCATATTTTAGCTTATTTCTTTATTGGAAATCCATTTTAAAAGGCAGCACCAATGTGAACAAAAATTCAATTCCATTAAAGTTACCTAGTGTACTATTTACTTTGGCACTAAATGCATACATCTGTGATCGCTAAAGTCTAAATCATAAATTTTAAAGAACTTAAATCTAAAGTTTGAATATGGTAGAAGAAGAACTACAAATAAATATAAATTAAACTTCTAATTGTTGCAGCATGAGCAAGAGGCAGCAGGGCAACTAAGTCATCCTAACTAAAGCTACAAAGACTTGGGAGATTAAAACGGAAGCAAACAACAATGGAAGTTGATACAAACTAACAGAACATGACATTTCCTTTGCGTTTAGAGTGAAACTAGTCAGCCCGGTCATTGTGGGCCACTCCGGAATACTCCGGCCACCTTCAGTTTATAGTTTTGTGGTTATGACTTCGGTGTATTTGCAACAGTAAGGCTATGCTGTATGGCTGTTTGTTACAGGACATAGCTGAGGTTGTTGGTTAATAAAATTGCAACCTCAGACTATTTTGTAATTTAAATGTGTGGCCAGGCGGCTGAGTGAGGACTCATGGCCACATGCCGCTATACTGCATAGGACATTGAGGTCTGTCTCTCAGTTGGTCGTTTCGTATGTCCGTCCTGCTTTGTGGCTCATTTGTGCCATCAACCACAAAGTACTTCCATTGAAATGAAGGCAATAAATATTAAAAAAGGGCTGTTGCCTAAGAGGTGATAAAACTTTTGAATATGGCAAATATGTTAACATTTGTGAATTATTACACAAAAATTATTTTTCAGCTTCCAAAGAATTGTGGCGGGGAAAATAAAATATGATTTGTTTTTGTAAAAACTAATAAAATTAAATGCTTGCAGACTTCTTACTTTCTTGGTTTGACTTAAAAAAAGGGATCTCATTTTGATTTTTTTTCTACAAAATTTTATTGTCGAAAAAAAAAGGAAAACAAAATTTAAAGTATTATTTGTTAGGGTCCATCTTTGTATACCCCATAGTTACACACCTCTGCCTCTCCTAACCATGGTCTAACGTAGACACTTCTTTTGTATTTATCTTGAACAAACAATTCGTATATACAAGTACTAATGGAGAAAACACTGTATTGACTTTTATCCTCTTGAATAAGAACAAGTATATACGGCCGCAAGTTCGGCCAGGCCGAATCTTATGTACCCACCACCATGGATTGCGTAGAAACTTCTACGAAAGACTATCATCCACAATCGAATTACTTGGGTTGTGGTATCTTAAAACTTCTTAACATCGTTTTCTAAATTGTGATTTAGTCCATACGTAGAGAGCCAGAATTGAAATATGGGGGTCCCTTATATGGAGGCTATATACAATTATGAACTTGATATGGACCAATTTTTGTGTGATTGGGGATCGATTTATCTGAGGGCCATATATAACTATAGACCGATATGGACCTAGTTAGGCATGGTTGTTAACGACCATATACTAGCACAATGTACCAAATTTCAACTCACTCGGATGAAATTTGCTCCTACAAGTGGCTCCAAAACCAAATCTCGGGATCGGTTTATATGGGGGCTATATATGATTATGGACTGATATGGACCACTTTTGACATGGTTGTTAAATATCATATACTAACATCACGTACCAAATTTCAACTGAATCAGATGACTTTTGGTCTTCCAAGAGGTTCCCGAGGTCAAATCTGGTGATCGGTTTATATGGGGGCTATATATAATTATGAACCGATATGGACCAATTTTTGCATGGTTGTTAGAGACCATATACTAACATCACGTACCAAATTTCAGCCGGATCGGATGACATTTGCTTCTCTTAGAGGCCTCGCAAGCCAAATCGGGGTATCGGTTTATATGGGGGCTATATATAATTATGGACCGATGTGGACCAATTTGTGCATGGTTGTTAGAGACCATATACTAACACCATGTACCAAATTTCAGCCGGATCGGATGAAATTTGCTTCACTTAGAGGCCTCGCAAGCCAAATCGGGGGATCGGTTTATATGGGGGCTATATATAATTATGGACCGATGTCGACCAATTTTTGCATGGTTGTTAGAGACCATATACTAACACCATGTACCAAATTTCAGCCGGATCGGATGAAATTTGCTTCTCTTAGAGGCCTCGCAAGCCAAATCGGGGGATCGGTTTATATGGGGCCTATATATCAGTATGGACCGATGTGGCCCAATTTTTGCATGGTTGTTAGAGACCATATACTGACACCATGTACCAAATTTCAGCCGGATCGGATGAAATTTGCTTCTCTTAGGGGCCTCGCAAGCCAAATCGGGGGATCGGTTTATATGGGGGCTATTTATAATTATGGACCGATGTCGACCAATTTTTGCATGGTTGTTAGAGACCATATACTAACACCATGTACCAAATTTCAGCCGGATCGGATGAAATTTGTTTCTCTTAGAGGCCTCGCAAGCCAAATTTTGGGGTCCGTTTATATGGGGGCTATACGTAAAAGTGGACCGATATGGCCCATTTGCAATACCATCCGACCTACATCAATAACAACTACTTGTGCCAAGTTTCAAGTCGATAGCTTGTTTCGTTCGGAAGTTAGCGTGATTTCAACAGACGGACGGACGGACGGACGGACATGCTCAGATCGACTCAGAATTTCACCACGACCCAGAATATATATACTTTATGGGGTCTTAGAGCAATATTTCGATGTGTTACAAACGGAATGACAAAGTTAATATACCCCCCATCCTATGGTGGTGGGTATAAAAATGAGGCATTTTGAAGGCGGACAAGAGAGCTACAAGTCCAAGAGTCTTACATTTCTATTTGCTAACTACACTTACACATTGTTGAAAGATATTCTTTAAATTTATTCATTTTGCGATTTTCGTTCCCTATTGCTGTTGAAAATTTTCTTGTTGTCATTTTTGTTGCGTCCCCCCACAAATGCCTCTTTCTATTACATTGCTTTTTGTCTTCAGTTTGTTTTTTTTTGTTTCTTCAAAAGAGTTTATTGTTGCTACAACAATAATGGAAGAATACTTTTTTCCCTGCCTATTGTTAATTCATGTTCTACTCATAAAAGCCCAAAACAAAACGGAAGAGCAAGGACCATCTTTTGTATTGTTAACAACTAAAATACAAAATTGGTTACAGGATGTGAGGTAAGTCGTAAGATTTGAAATAGTCGTTGATTAAAATTAAAAGAAGAAACCCTAAACAAATTGTTGTATCTATGAAAATTTGAAAAAAAAAAAACAAAATAAATTAGAATTTAAAAAACAAATTTTTTACTTTAATTTTATGTGGAGATTTTTTTATATATAAATCAATCGAAAGGTATGAAATTTGTAACAAGAACTCTTTGAACACGGGGTTTTACCTCCCTGAGCTAGCGGAGAAAATAAAAATTTATATCAAAGAATTGATAAAACTTCATAGTAAACTCTGCAGTCTTCAAAAAGCTCTCATTCCCTTTTGTATAAATTTTCATATTAAGCCCTATATAGACTTTAAGAGACTAAGGTTCTCACAAAACTAACTGGCATAATAGAGAAGAAGATAAACCACTACTGAATAAGTGATTAAAATATTTTCTTGAATAATTTAAAATATGTTTCTATAAATAATTCTACCAAAGGGAAAAAACTCTTTGTACAAGTAGGTTTATTTATAAATCTTCCAAAGCTAACATTGTTTTAGTACCAAGAAAAGATAATAATTTAGCTCAAAGAGTTGAAAGACTTCAGACTTCTCTCCTATTCAGACTTATAAAGCTTTCTACTAAGCCTTATATATACTCAAGAGACTATAGCCTTAAAACAATCCCAAATCTAACTGGCATAATTGAGAAGAAGATAAACCACAACTAAATGAATACACTTTGGCATTTTAAGTTTTATTTAAGTGATTAAATTATTTTCTTTAATTGTTTAAGATGTGTTTCTGTAAATATTCTTCTATGTCTGTAATGAAATAATAAAATTCCTTTACCATAAATCCTTTGGGGTTTTGCTGATTTGATTCTTAACGTTACCTTAGTCGTATTCGAATCTATGGTATTCTCAAAATGCAAATTGGCCCCTACAGATGATAAGACTGCATTGCCATCATAACCAGGAAAGGGAAACTAGTTGAGGAAAACAAACAAAATAAAACAAACATAGAGAGGAAAAGCAGGTTGTTGGTCTTTCTTTCATATCATATGGTTTTTGGAAGATGACACAATGTTTCTTCTACTCTTACGTCTGAATCTTGGGGTTTCCTCTCTGCATGGTCCACTTAAAGGTTTTTCTTTTGAAGCTGCTGCCGATGCTGCTGCTGCTACTTCATGTGATCTATATCATGTCATAGGGAATAACAAAAAAAATAACCAGAACAAGATGTACTAAGCCTCACTCAAACACAAATACTCTCAAACACACACCATATAGAAGAGAATGAATTTACAATGTAGGTTCTCTTGTTTTTTTTTGCTTATGATTGCAGACAATCCAATAGACAACAGATGATGGAGGCGACGAAAAGGGAAACATACAGAACAACGGTGAGTTGCTAAAACACACACACACACCCTTACACATGTTAACATAGCCACACATATATTAGAAGGTGCAAGAGCACCTTCAACAGTAACTTAACCTGTATTTCAACTCATCACAAGAGTTCTTTGAACAATAACAAGAATACCAAAAGTAGCAACAACAACAACAACAACACGAATAGTACCTGAAAGGCGAGTAAAATACTTTTATTTTCTTTTTTGTTCCTTTGCCATTTATAGGGAGCCACCGTGGTGCAATGGTTAGCATGCCCGCCTTGCATACACAAGTTCGTGGGTTCGATTCCTGCTACGACCGAACACCAAAAAAGTTTTTCAGCGGTGGATTATCCCACCTCAGTAATGCTGGTGACATTTCTGAGGGTTACAAAGCTTCTCTAAGTGGTTTCACTGCAATGTGGAACGCCGTTCGGACTCGGCTATAAAAAGGAGGTCCCTTGTCATTGAGCTTAACATGGAATCGGGCAGCACTCAGTGATAAGAGAGAAGTTCACCACTGTGGTATCACAATGGACTGAATAGTCTAAGTGAGCCTGATACATCGGGCTGCCACATAACCTAACCTTGCCATTTATAAATTGTTTAAAAAACGGAGCCAGCCAGACAAGGAGACATAATAGCTGTTGTAGTGTTGTTGGTGGAAACCGGTGTATGTATGAATGCATGGGATTATCATCGTATGTGAGAGCACAGCATCAACTCTTTTAGCAAAACTATTCAGATTAGAGAGTAAATGTTGGGCAGAGAAGAGCTACTAAAAAGGGCCTTTTTGGGAGCCAAGTATTAATTTTATATTTTTTTTTATAAAGAACGAGAGGATATTTAAATTGAAATAATTGTATTTGAAATGAGAATCGTTATAAAAATTCAGTGTAACTACCTGCTTAAGATTTACTTTTAATGTATAAAGAATTGATATGATTTCTCAACCAGCAAGAAAGAAAGAAGCTAGGTTCTATTATACCACCCCACTAATAACTCCTCTTGTAAGGCAGGTACTATGTTCGGATTTCTAGTTGAAAATCATTTTATTTTCCCGGTTAAAATAATCAAAATTATAAATGAATATAAAATTGAGTTAAATTATGTGCTTTAAATTAATCGCGAAAATCTTACAGCGAAAACTGAACATAGTACCGGCCTGTAGTTATTGTATTATTTTTTATATCGAAATCTGCAAGTTTTTCTAGAGACAAAAATTTAGTTTCTGACAAATTTTTGTATAAAGACAATATCTCTCTTAACGACAAAAGTTTCTATAAGTTTATTTTTATTTTTGTAGAATTTTTATTACGAATATTTTATTTTTTATAAGGAAGAAGACTAATTTGCCGACGATTTTTTCTATTATGAAAAAAAGGGAGCCACTGTGGTGCAATGGTTAGCATGCCCGCCTTGCATACACAAGGTCGTGGGTTCGATTCCTGCTACGACCTAACACCAAAAAGTTTTTCAGCGGTGGATTATCCCACCTCAGTAATGCTGGTGATATTTCTGAGGGTTTCAAAACTTCTCTATGTGGTTTCACTGCAATATGGAACGCCGTTCGGACTCGGCTATAAGAAGGAGGTCCATTGTCATTGAGCTTGACATAGAATCGGGCAGCACCCAGTGATAAGAAGTTCACCACTGTGGTATCACAATGAACTGAATAGTCTAAGTGAGCCTGATGCATCGGGCTGCCACCTAACATAACCTAACCTAACCTATTATGAAAAATCTATCTTAATGGTAAGTTTTTCTTTAACGAGACATCTGTCTTGCCGACAAATTTTTCAATAACTAGATATCTACTAGAGGTCTGCATCGAATAACTTTTCACTACATGTATGCAATTTGCTGTCGAATATAGTATATACACTGTCTTTCTCTCAGAGCGCAAGTAGTGAAGTGAAGAGAACACTTGCTCGTCAAATACCACCAAATACTTATCCGAAACAATATGTGTTCCGAAAAACAGGAACAATAAAAATGTAAGTACTTGAGAAAAAGTACAACATGGATTCTCTTCACTTCACGTGGTACCACAAGTATTTCTTAGTCATGTGCGAAGCAAAACTTTCCATTATTATTAATCATAGATATGTATGTATGTCACATATTTCATATATTTATGTATGTCACACACTTTCCTTAACGTTTGCCGTTCTTTATAACAAACCGAAAACATATATTATGGAGAGTAACTATTTTTTGTATTTCTGAAACTGCACGTGGTACATGGAGTACTCTATGAAGTTTTGCTCTCGCAACCTACTCGACGTGATCACTCTTCTTGTACTTCAATAAGAGAGAAAGAGGAATATGTGTTTGTTGGTAGTGAAGACATCAGAGTACCAACAAGATGTTACTCGTGGCTTTTGGTGTTCATTAAAATGTGTACCAATTGTTTTGCGACTCTCTCAATTAGATGTACTCATGTAGCAAGTACACGTGTACTCTTCATTTACAAATGGAATTGTGCAGACCTCTAATATCTACTTATTCGACAACCTTTCGTTGATTTTTTATTACAATGAAAGATCTATTTTGAAGCCAAAAATGTTTATGACGAAAAATATCTTGCCCACCAAATCATGAACTAGTCATCTACATTGACAATTTTTTTTATAAAGAAAAATCTGTCGGTAAAAAATTTTGCCAAACTGAAATTTCTTCACGAAATATTTGCTACAATGAAAAATTGACGAAAAATCCGTCGTTAAGACAAAAATTTTTATGACAAAAACTCTACCGTGCTGACCAATTTTTCTATCAAGAATTAGATATCTACTTTGACAAAATTTTTTTTATAAAGAAAAATCTGTCGTGGTAAAAAATTTTGCCAAAAATGAAAATTCTTCACGGCATATTTTCTACAATAAAAAAATGACGAAAAATCTGTCGAGCCAAAAATCTATATTTGAGACAAAAATTTTTATGACGAAAAATCTGTCGTGCCAAAAATGTATATTTAAGGCAAAAATTTTTATGACGAAAAATCTTTTTTATTTTTTATCGAGTGCTAGACATCTACTTTGACAACAATTCGTTTTTATAAAGAAAACTTTGTCGTGGTAAAAAATTTTGCCAAAATGAAAATTCCTCACGACGTATTTTCTACAATGAAAAATCGTTGACAAATTTTCTATAAAGAAAAAATTTTCTTAAAAAAAATAAATAAATAATAATAATAGGTTTGTCTTTGAAGACAGGCCTTTGAGTTACATAGCCTTACAGACTGAACTTTCATAAATCCATTACAGGTGATGTTGCCATGTATGTGAATGATGTTGGTGAATATTCATTGTAAAAGAATGTTTCCTGTATGTGTGCAGGCGATTCCTGAAATGAATTTGGTTGCGGTTTTTCTTGTGTCTTTTTTTTACTTTGCTATTTTTCTCATTTGTTTTGATCTCGTTTTCTTAACTCGTTGTTTAGCAGTTCGAAAAACTGGTCCTTTTGTTGTGCTTTTTTGCTTTTAATTTCGAGAAACAAGTGAAAATTTTGATCAAAGTTGTATAACCGGTTGTAGGGGATCATATTTGGATCAGTTATTAGAATCTATGAAAGGTAAAGAGATCTTAAGTTGAGAATCGTGGGTGAAGGTCCTTTTCAGAATCGAAAAACAATATTAGTCAACTTAAGAAGATCGCTAGATAATATTTGGAGGACTTTATTAAATAATTATCCTTAGGTATTGAGAGAATATAATGAGTTTCGCAGAAGTTTAAAAATTTAACTTTGTAGGCTCTAGTTTAAAAAATGTTCTCATAACCCTTTTTTTACTACAATAAACCATATTAGGAAACCTTTAATGGGGTGTCTTAAATTCATAAATTTTGTGTTAAATAAACCAGGTGATTCATAGCCTGTTTTGGGAGTAATTCTTTTTCATCCAGTCCAGTCGTGAAGCCTTCGGCTAGACAAAACCAGTTCTATTTTATTGCCATACAGGATCCTACCCTTCCCATGGCCACATGAACCGAATTCATATCTAAGATAACAAGACCAACAATATCCATTTGAACTAGGGTATGAAATCCTTATGCCATTTCGGCCAGTGTTTATTTGTTGGCTTGTTTGTTTTCTTAGTTTTATTGCGTTTTTTGTGTGTCCAATTTAATAGATTCCTCTTGGCTTTCAGAGCTCTCAAAGGACTTTGAATGAAGTCCTGTTGAGGTTTTGTTGCAATCATTCAAATAAACTCACATAAAGTCGATATTAAACTTTGGTAGTGAAGCAAATCACAAATCCGTAAATATGAGTGCTAACAACACTCGTTGTGGTTATGGCAAGCAAGAAAATCCCGAGGTATGCTGGAGGCTATTCAACCTCTTTTGGATGGATGATGATGGCCGGGCGTATTTTAAATAGACCCAGATCCCAAAGTGATATTTAGATTTTCATTAAATCCCTTTTGGGCCAAGTATTTTTCAGTTTTTTTTTTCTGAGTAGTTTTGTAGTTATAGCATTGTTGCTTAGTTTTGCCTCTTGCATGCATGAATTTTTATTTGAAAAAAATTCCTTGTGAATGAGAAAATGAAAAAAGTTTCAAGGACCACTCGTAACACTTGAAAATTTGTAGTTTTCTACAGACTAAGTAAAGTATGGTCATTCTATAAATTTCCTTGAATGCCTTCGATGCAGCAATGAAAGCAGCAGCAGTTATGTGAAAAACATAAAAACCTTTCTCAATAAGGGACAATGAAAATTTAAAGGGCTCGTTGTTGTGAAAACAAACAAAAAGGGGAGTACCCCCCCATACCACTGGTAACTCGAATACATTTCATTGTATACGAGTTAACAAATGCATTCATCCATAAAACTAGTCATGAAAACAAATTAAAGTCCGAAAAATACTTTAGTAAAAATTTCGCAAGTCTCTTTGATTAATTAATAGAAAAATGTAGAGTCGAGATCGATTTTTCGTTGTCAAGACAGATTTTTCAATATATAGAAAAAATGTTGTTGTCAAGACAATTTTTTCGTTATAGAAAATTTTTCGTCAATAAAACAAATTTTCCGTCAGAAACAAATTTTCGTCGTTAAGAATGATTTTTCTTTATAGAAAAATGTTCATTGTCAAGATGTACGTTTTTAGAATTTGTCTTTAAGTCAGTTCCTTTTTATAATTTTTATTAGGATAAATTTTATTTTTTTTATTTATTTTCATGGCAATTTTTTTTTCGCTGTAGAAACTGTTGATGTCAAACAGACTTTTCGCTAGTGAAAAGTTTTGTTTCGTTATGGACAAGACAATTTTGTCGTTAGCATAGATATTTCGTTACAAAAAACAAAATTCTCCCAAGACAGACTTGGTGAAATTAATAGATAGATTTTTATACCCTGCTCCACACTGTGGAACAGGGTATTAAATATAAGTTAGTGTATATGTTTGCAACACCCAGAAGGAGACGAGATAGACACATGGTGTCTTTGGCAAAAATGCTCAGGGTGGGCTCCTGAGTCGATATAGCCATGTCCGTCTGTCCGTGAACACATTTTGTAATCAAAGTCTAGGTCGCAGTTTTAGTCCAATCGACTTCAAATTTGTCACAAGTATGTGTTGTGGCTCAGAATAGAACCCTATTGATTGTGGAAGAAATCGGTTCAGATTTAGATATAGCTCCCATATATATCTTTCGCCCGATATGGACTAATACGGCCCCAGAAGCCAGAGTTTTACCCTATTTGGTTGAAATTTTGCACTAGGAGTACAATTAGTAGTGTAGTCAAGTGTGCCAAATTTTTTTGAAATCGGTTCAGATTTAGATATAGCTCCCATATATAGCTTTCGCCCGATTTTCACTCATATGACAACAGACGCCAATTTTTTGCTCCGATTTAGTTGAAATTTTGCATAGGGAGTAGAATTAGCATTGTAGCTATGCGTGCCAAATTTGGTTGAAATCGGTTCAGATTTAGATATATCTCCTATATATAGCTTTCGCCCGATTTACACTCATATGACCACAGAGGCCAATTTTTAACTCCGATTTAGTTGAAATTTTGCACAGGGAGTAGAATTAGCATTGTAGCTATGCGTGCCAAATTTGGCTGAAATCGGTTCAGATTTAGATATATCTCCCATATATAGCTTTCGCCCGATTTACACTCATATGACCACAGAGGCCAATTTTTAACTCCGATTAAGTTGAAATTTTGCACAGGGAGTAGAATTAGCATTGTAGCTATGCGTGCCAAATTTGGTTGAAATCGGTTCAGATTTAGATATATCTCCCATATATAGTTTTCGCCCGATTTACACTCATATGAAAACAGAGGCCAATTTTTGGCTCCGATTTAGTTGAAATTTTGCACAGGGAGTAGAATTAGCATTGTAGCTATGCGTGCCAAATTTGGTTGAAATCGGTTCAGATATAGATATAGCTCCCATATATAGAATTATATGAATTAATATATAGATTTTTCATTATAAAAAACATTTCGTCTATTATTTTTTTACATTGCAAAATTTTCATAGTCCATAATTTCTATAAAGAAAAATCGGTCTTTTTCGTTATTGAAAAATTTTCCAAAAAGAAAAATTTATTTTCATAAACACTTTTTCATTGTAGAAAAATATATCGTCATCAGGACTGATTTTGAGTTGTTAATAAATTTGCAGTTAAATTTGATTTCCTTTATAGAAATGTTTCTTAAGTCAAGACAGATTTTTCGTTATAGAAAAAAATGTTCATTGTCTCCACAAGTTTTGTTATATATACAGAAAATATTTATCCCAAGACAGACATGGTGAAATTTACAGACAGATTTTTCATTATAGAAAATATTTCGTCTATTTTTTTTCCTTCACTGAGGAACGAAATTTTAGACAAAGAAAGTTTTCTTTTAATGCTAATAAATTTTATTTTAAAGCACATAAAAATCATTAAATAAAATCGTAACAACTCTTGCCATAAATTCAGTTTTATTTGCCAATTAAGAAAATACTTTATAAGAAAGGGGAAATTTCCCTGTAGGGAGTCTGCACTGTTAGAAAAATATGTTTTTCATATGTTCCCATATAAACAAAATGTGTTTCGGGCACAATTTTTAAACACAATATATTTAAGTGCAAACATGTAATGTTCCTAAACTAAAACTAAATGTTTGGGACACATATGTTAATATGTTAGAATATATTATGTTTGGGGCATGAATGTTTTATAAAAATAATATGTGTGAATGTAAACATATATAAATTTACAAATTTCGAGTAAACATATATATGTTGTGATATTTTATTCAGAGAGCGACAGAGAGAGAGAGAGAGAGAGAGTATAGAGAAAGAAATAGAGATGGAAACCGGGAGGGTTGACGAAAGATATCAACATAACACAGCGCAAGAATCAAAAGAGAACAATTTCTGTGAAACCGCTTGTATGTTGTTTCGGAAAACTGTTTTATGATAAGGCCAAAAATTTGATATGCTTAAGTCTAAATATTATTTAATTTGAATAAAGAGAATAGACATTCGGAACCAAGAGAATAGACATTTGAAAAACAAACAGCATATGTTTTCGCCTTGAGAGCAGCATTTTATGTATGTGTGGACATGTGTTTTGTTTATCATTTTGGCATTATGGGCACAATTTTTTTCTTCGTTCGTTAAAAGAAATCAGGGGTCTTCATAAAAATAGCGAAAGGGCACTATATTCATTTTAGAGTTGGGACAGTAAAATGAAAAAACGAGGAAATAGTGAAAAATTAAACAGTAAAATGTATAAAAACAAAATTTAGTTCCTCTTTATTAATAAGTAGTCCAAGAGGATTTGACGGACACCTTCAAATATAAAAGCGGGCATTAAGTTCGAGTTTGCAGCTAAAACAATTTAAAAAGTTTATTTTCTTTAAAATGAATTATTAAAGAAAAATAAAAGGCATTTTAGAGCGATGGTGTTAAATGCTAGTAAAAACCTGTTCACGCCTAACTAAATTTATGTTTATATTATAAAATTATTTATGTATGTTTATACTCGACTCCACGTTCTTCTTTTGTTAGTTTTTGAATTCCTTCCAAATTTAAAAGTTTTGTACCAAAAACCGTTTTTGTTACAAAATTGTTATTGCAAAAATAACAATAACAAAAAATAATATTTTATCCAAAAATCAGTCAATTTCGTTTATATCAAGCACTGTTACTGACTATAAATCTTTAATAACCCACATTTCGAAGTTTCATTATAAAACTTTAATATAGTGTAAATATAAATGTGTAAATTAAAAAAAAAAGTGTTCGGTCGGAGCAGGGATTGAACCCACGACCCTTTGCATGCAAGGCAGACATGCTAACCACTGCTCCACGTGGCAAACAAATGTATGTTTCTGTTAAATAATGTTATGTTTGTATGGGCTCGTGGGCGCTGCAAACTATGCTATATAAATGTATCTTATAAGGATAATTATCTACTGGTGACTATAACAGCTACGTAGCCCAGTGGATAGTGTGTTGGCTTACAAACTGTATGGTCCTCGGTTCGATTCTCCGTGCAGGCGAAAGGTAAAATTTATAAAAGTGAATAATTTCTTCAACATTATTTGTATTACAGAAAAAGGTGCCAAGAACTAAAATATTTCGTGGAAGTGAAAATTACGAGTATGTTAAGGAATGAGCACAATCGTCTTTGGGAAAAATTCTTCCAAGCATACCATATTTTTGGGCTCAAAATGCTTCCAAACATATAATATGTTCACATAAAACAAACATATTAATGTTTCGGCAGTATCCAATAATATATGTGCTTCCTGCAAAATATGTTTGGAACATATGTTAAAGAAGCGATTTTTTTTGAGGGTGTGGGGACATGTGTCTCTATGTCACCACTTTTGTCAACTATTATGGTGACATTGTCGATAATTTGTCTACAGCTTGTCTACAAATATTTCTCAGGCTTTAATGTGTAGAGAAATTTATGACAAATGAGAGTCAATGCTTCTTCTTCCTTTTCATTGCTACGCTTTTTTTGGTTGTGAAAACACGTGGTATCGCAATAATTGGACAATAGTTTAAAAAGAAAAGTGAGGTTTATAAGTGAATTGAAAAATGAATAAAAGAAATTACACAAGACTTGTGAAAAAGCAATTAAAATTGTACAAGGATAAATCAAATGCTGAAGAGGAGTTAATTTCTAGAGAGAGCACTTTCATTAATTTTGTGCTGCAAGAAGAAAATTGTGAAACCTTTGAAGATTTTGAGTTAGCTGATATGTCCACTCCAACTCTGAATTTGAGGGAAAACTGAAGCAGTGGTACATCGAAACATCGCCTTCCAGAAAGTGTTTGGAGAAGCTGCTCAGTATATTGCAGGAGGAAGGTCTAAACGTTTAATTTATTTAATTAAATATATATATAATTAATTTAATTTAATTAAATATACATAATAAATAAGATTTTAATTTCTAATTTTACGTCTTTTTATTTGGTAAAAAAGTGTTGACAAAATGGTGACAATGGACTACTGATTTAGTGGTTCCAATGTCTCCATATGGTTCCAAAAGTACCACCTAGTCAGTAGTTCTTGTGTCAGTAGTTCATTCTCAATGACAAGTACATGTTAAATGTCAATAGAATTTTACATTGTCTGGGGTATATTTGGTCAGTAGTACTGGCGACACAGTCAATAGTAAGTCAGTACTGTTTCACTATTGACATTTCCTACAGGGTTATTTGCCTAAAATTTCGTTCCGGAGGAAAGTATTTTTTCTTTGTGTATACAATGAAAATTTTTCATCGTGTATAATTTCTATAATGAAAATCGGTCTTTTTCGTTGTAGAAAATTTGGTCATCAATATTTTGTTATAAAAACCTTATAGAAAAATTTGTATAGAAAATTTAGTTGTCCGAACAGATATTTCGTTGCCGAAAACATTTTCACAAACACAGACATATAGATTTTTCGTTATAAAAAATTTTCGTCTAGTTTTCTTCTACAATGAGAGATTTTTATCTCTAAAGAAAAATCGGTCTTTTTGTTATAGAAAAAAATTGAATCAAGGCATATTTATTGTTATAGTCCATAATTTCTATAAAGAAAAATTGATCTTTTTCGTTATTGAAAATTTTTCCAAAAAGAAATATTTATTTTCATAAACACTTTTTCATTGTAGAAAAATATATCGTCATCAGGACTGATTTTGTGCTATTAATAACTTTGCCGTTAAATTCGATTTTTCGTTATCGAAATATTTTCGTAGTAATGACAGATTTTTTTCTTTATGGAAATTTTTCGTTGTCAAGGCAAATTTTTCTTTACAGAAAAATTTGTCTGCAGAAAGATATTTCGTTACAGAAAATATTTTCACCAAGACAGATCTTTTGAAAATTACAGAGAGATTTTTCGGTAGTTTTTATTAGAGAATAATTGGCAGGTTTATCTTTAGAAAAATTTGTCGTGGTCTAGAGGGATTTTTCTTTATTAAAATTTTTTCAAGACGGTTAGTTTGTTTATATACATTTGTTCTCTTTTATACTTGTTGCTACTTACATTCGATATAGTTGCCTATGTAAATTTTGGTCTAGGCTAATTTTCATTTCTAATCTCAATTTTGTGGTCCTTTGAACAAAAATAATCAAACAATAAATTTATTGTTTCTTTTTTTTAATTAAAAAAATTTTTGTTTTTATTATGTTTCATGGCTTTTGCTTTTGTCACAGGCATCAAAAACCAAATTCAAGTCATAGAACTAATCTTAAAACTTTATATAATAAATAAAAATTGTAAGGATTCTTTTATATTTAAACATATCACAAAGCAAAAAATAGGGGGAAATCAACACCCTGTTGTGCAATTGTTAGAGAGCTAGCAGCAATGTAAGTGATTCTCAATAACATCATCAAATATAAAAAGGAACACATTCATATCCATATAAATGTATATATATTTGTAGTTCTATGCATGTGTGTGAGTGTTTGATTATAACATAGGAATGCCTAGAAGTGAGAAGTGTATTATATGGTTGGTACCAAGACTCTAGTACCAGTTACGTACTCTATGCACCACATAATTGAATGATTGACTGACTCGATGGCTCACACCATTCCAACAGACTTGGTCCTAGGCTAGGTCCAAAAAATTTTGTACTGAGTATCACTTCACCCCACTGGAGGCAAGACCGGCAAAGGACAAACGATAAAAGTAAATATTGTTTATTTATATATAGGAATGAAATGAAATGAATGAATGGGGATTTTTAGTATATTTTGTGTATACTTGTGTGTGTGTGTATCAGTCATTCACACATCACTACACATTCACATATATTCATACAAATATCCTTGTTTATTTAGTGGGAATCCTTATATGTTTAGCATTGGCAATATTTTGTATTTTTTTTTATTGGTTCTGGATTGAGGCAGCAATTGCAGAAAATTTGTATCGATATCATCACATTGGGTATTCTGGGACAAGAGAAAATTGGCCTTACAAAAATATATTTCAGGAATATCGAGGTAGAATTGAGGGATCTTTAGTTCGTTAGTACTTTTGTCTGGGATCTTCAAATTTCTCAAATTAACACCGTCAATTCATATTTTCCATTTGTAATTCCATTTTCCGGTTACTTGGGTCTTTGAACTTTCACCAGAAAATAAATAAAATTGCCTTTGCAGTCGTTTTGTTTTGTTCAATTTGATTTCACGTGATAAGTCAGTCAACGCAAGAAACTAAAGCCGTAAACGAGGATAACAAAAATATGTATATGCGAGAAAAGGTCAGACTATTATAACAAATGTCAGGTTTTGTGAAAACGTGTGGCTGACAAGGTTGTTATTCTCCCGCCCTTGAATGCAAGGCAACCAAACGCCCTCCTTCCAACCCATGCGCCGGCAGCATGGGACGATTTTAACTTTATTTGATCAAACAGTCACTGGGCCATACCCATGTGGTTGATTTTGGTCTTCGTTTCGTTTGTTTTACTCCCTGTTCCTGCTTTTACAATAATTATTATGCCAATTGTTTTTCCAATAACAATTACAAAGGGACAATAAAACAATAAAGAGAGCGAGCTCAATGTATTTTGGTGGAAATGAAATAAATTCATTCATTCGTTCATTTATCCATGCAGTAGTCCTTTTTCATTTCAATACACTTGGAAAATTGATATCATAAAATTAGACATTTCAATATAGGAATTTGATAAAAAAAATCACTAAGCCACATGGTTTTTGAAATAAGGAAAGGCTTCCGTTTACCCCTCACTATGGGGTAACCATTTATAACAATGGACTGAATAAGCTAGGTTAGGTTAGATATCTAAGATAGATAAGATATTGATAAAATTTTCTATAGAAATAAAATTTTGACAAAATTTTCTATAGAAATAAAATTTTGACAAAATTTTCTATAGAAATAAAATTTTGACAAAATTTTCTATAGAAATAAAATTTTGACAAAATTTTCTATAGAAATAAAATGTTGACAAAATTTTCTATAGAAATAAAATTTTGACAAAATTTTCTATAGAAATGAAATGTTGACAAAATTTTCTATAGAAATAAACTTTTGACAAAATTTTCTATAGAAATAAACTTTTGACAAAATTTTCTATAGAAATAAAATTTTGACAAAATTTTCTATAGAAATAAACTTTTGACAAAATTTTCTATAGAAATAAAATTTTGACTAAATTTTCTATAGAAATAAAATTTTGACAAAATTTTCTATTGAAGTAAAATTCTGACAGAATTTTCTATAGAAATAAAATTTTTACAAAATTCTCTATAGAAATAAAATGATGACAAAATTTTCTATAAAAATAAAATATTGACAAAATTTTCTATAGAAATAAAATTTTGACAAAATTTTCTATAGAAATAAAATTTTGACAAAATTTTCTATAGAAATAAACTTTTGACAAAATCTTTTATAGAAATAAAATTTTGATCAAATTTTCTATAGAAATAAAATTTTGGCAAAATTTTCTATAGAAATAAAATTTTGACAAAATTTTCTATAGAAATAAAATTTTGACAAAATTTTCTATTGAAGTAAAATTCTGACAGAATTTTCTATAGAAATAAAATTTTTACAAAATTCTCTATAGAAATAAAATTGTGACGAAATTTTCAATAGAAATAAACTTGTGACAAAATTTTCTATAGAAATAAAATTTTGACAATATTTTCAATAGAAGCAAAATTTAGACAAAATTTTCTATAAAAATAAAATATATAAAATAAAAATAAATAAAATATAAAAATAAAAATAAAAATTCTCTATAAAATTTTTTTTTGACTAAATTTTCTATCGAAATAAAATTTTGACAAAATTTTCTATAGAAATAAAATTTTGACAGAATTTTCTATACAAATAAAATTTTGACAAAATTTTCTATAGAAATAAAGTTTTGACAGAATTTTCAATAGAAAAAAAATCTGACAAAATCTGACAATAGAAATAAAGTTTTGAAAAAAATTCTATAGAAAAAAATTTTGACAAATTTTTCTATAAAAATAAAATTTTGGCAAATTTTTTTAAAGAAATATTATTTCTATAGAAAAAAAATTTATATAAATAAAATTTTTGCAGAGTGCGATTTTTTTGTTTGGTAGTTTTTTGGTAAAATTTTCTCCAAATTTTAGTAGATTATTTTGGTCTCGAGTGCTCTGTTTACCTACAACATCAAAATTCATTTGCATATTTTCAGGCGGTACAAAAATCTGGTTGAAACCCCTGTAGTATGAGAAGGAAAAAAGTGCTAACGACTATAGTGTTGGATGTTTAAACTCCATTATTGCTTAAGGCATAAATCATATTCGTAATCTTCATGGGAATTGGGATCAAAATTAAAAAAAAATATTGCTATACGAAAGCAATTAATTAAAAAGTGGCAAAACATGACAAAAAGGTGGCACAGTAATGTAAAAACATTTAGAGGCTTTTTCTTTCCTCAAGCAAACAGTTAAGGCATCAAGCGTATTCGTAATCTTAATAGGAATTGGGATCAACATTTAAAAGAATAGTACAACAGAAAAGTAACTAATTAAAAAGTGGCACAAAAATGCAAACAAAATTTTTTGTGAGCGGTAATGGAGGTTTCCCACACTCTTAGGGCTAATAAAATTATTTCATAAATATAATGAAACTCATTGTTATAAGAATAGATTTTCTATAAAAATAATGAAACATTTCATACTATTGATGACTGTTGATAGTGATTTAAAGAAAATTGTTCAATATATTAATGAAAAATAATTTTTTTGTTCAATTTTATTTCTTATTATAATAGGGTCCTCCATGTTTTCATTTATGGTTTTTCCAAGTGTCTTATTTTATTCATACCAAAAAAAATTTTGCATTTGAATGGGCCGTTCGTCATTTGTACCATGGGGAATTGAATTGTGTACACGAATCTAGCCCATTTCGTTCGGTCGCTCGATGAAATTTATTTATTTTTCATTTTGCTGTAATTTAATACCATGAGAAATTGAGGCAGGCCAATGATGAACAATGCAAGGATTCCAACGGGAGGTAGGGGATGGAAAACATGCACATACAGTCAGTCATACAGTTAGGAGAAGTTGATATTGTGGTTTCTGTGTGACAGACGCGTGTTAATAGATGGTGTTTATGCATACAAACGTTAAACCCAATCCCAATAAAATGGTCGAGGAAACAAAAAAAATGGAGGGTGAGAATTTCTATTTTTCCAAGGATACAACAGTACAATGGAAAAACTATAACACAACGGAAGTCATTAGAAGAAGGGGTTAAGACCAAGAGTAAAACGTGACAGCAAAACGATATTAGATATGCCTGAACATCAGCTAAGCAAACTAAGCAAATATTAATGGAATGGACCTGGTGATGGCAAATCATTTAAGTGCTGTTCATAATTTAACTTTCTCTCAGGACAGACGGACAGACCCTTTATGGGTTTCCCCTAGTTTTTTTAGTTTTCCTCACCCCATAGTCTATATGTAATTCCAAAGTTCTTGAAGTCACACTGGCTCTGGCTTCTTTTTGGTTTTGTAACAATTTATATTCAACACCCCACATCGTTTCTAGTACCAGTCCTCTAGAGATTTCCACTCAATTGCCAAGTTTTGTAAGAGCATTGCTTTGCCATTACCCCTTTGGGTGAAACCAGACAAACTTAAAGGGGTGTTCTGGTTTCTTGAACTACCAAAAGTGCCATTGCTGGAAGTATGAATGTAATTGCTGATATGACAAAAAAATTGTGTGGGGGTAAATAGAATAGGAAAAGAGAATGTTTTGAAAATTCCAATTGGATTTTCATGAGTTTTACCGAGTACCTCAGGGGGGTAAGATGAAGTCATCATAAGGACAGAATATCGATATATAACACCGACGGCGGAACTAGAAGGGTTGAAATCATATCAGGCCCTATCCAGGGATCAAACCTGGGCCCCGATCTATGTAATATTAGCTACGACGTGATTTTAAGAATTGAAATACCAGTGGACACTTTTTTGGTCGGCTACGCTGACGATATCGCAGCGGTGATATCCAAAGCGGTGAAACACCACAGATGCGCAGAGAAACCTTACACAGGTGATGATATGGGCAAGGTCCCGGTTGGGAACACATGGACTAGAACTAGAACAAAATATAGAGCTGTTGCTAATCACGCTGCGACACGTACCAACGCTGATCGACTGTCGTTATTCAAACGAGGGACGCTATAAAATACCTAAGAATACGACAGAATACAAAGCTGAAGTTCTCGACACAAATAGGCTATGCCGCGAAGAAAGCAATGCAGATAACGCAACAACTCATCAGCCTATTGGCGTAGTTAGGCGACCCGCTGCCAAAAAAAAAGAGAAAGCTTCTGATGGAAGACTGGATAGTGTTCTACTTTAGGGAAGCCAAAATATGGGCAAACGCGCTGAGACATGCAAATAAGCGACGAACCCTTCGGGCAGTATAGCGTACGGTCACATTATTTGCAACCTCTGTCTATCGCAATGTATCTGCTGTGGCGGTACTGATCATAGCCGGCATGACCCCAATAGGCCTTCAAGCTAAAGAGAGGGAGAGGATTTTTGATCTAAAGATGGAGAACATACTTAACACAAACATGTTAGAGGAGATAACATAAAACGAGAGACTATGTAACAGTGGCAAGATCGATAGAACATATATCGCAGTTCTATCGATCTTGCCACTGGCAGGTGGACAGCAAGACTTATCTCCGATATAGAGAAGTGGACGAACAGACGTCACGAGGAAGTGAACTATTACATAATCCAGAAGCTATCTGGACACGGATACTTCCGAATGTATTTGCATAAGATGGGCAAATGTCATAGTCCATATTACCTCTACGAAGAGGTGAATGTCATCGATGATGCACATCCCACGTTTTTCAGGGGCATACAATGGGGCACCAAAAGGTCGGAGTTAGAGGGACAAGTAGGCAAAATAGATGAGGGGAACCAGATAGAAAAGATGACGGCAAACGAACGACATTGGAACATCATCGCGAGGTATTGCGAAGACATATTGGGGAAGAAGAATATCGACCTGGACAGCGCAAGGGTTACGCAGACTATGGAGTGAGACTGAATGACCACGGAAAGAGATGGACAAATAGAAAAGCTACGGTCTGAACGCAGACACGGTAGACGAAAAGGTCAAGCACCTACATGGGCGTGTACCTCAAAGGATTGTGGAAACGGTACCGAGTTGGAGCAAAACTCTAGGAGCGATAAGTGTCGGGGATTTTAGCTGGTATTATCGATATATATCGATCGAGTCCGGCATACGACGGGAGACGTTCTTGACAGATGTGTAAAGGAATTTTTAATCAAAGAGGGGGAGTGTAAAAGGAAATTTTGGGAAAAACATACAAAGAAAACTTTATTAAAATTGAGCCCACGAAAGTTTTTCATGGAAATGTGTCGTTAAGATGTAAATGTTGTAAATGTTCATTAGTAGTATGAAATGTTTCGTTATTTAAAATAATATACACGAAAAATTTTAAAAAATCATTGAAGTAACCCTACGGGAAATTGGTGCAAATTGCCACTGACGAACCTATCACAGAACTGGTACCTGTGCTCCAGTTAATTGCAATTTTTAAATAGTCGTAATTTATTGATTTTCGAACCCGCTTGATATTCGTATATTATTGGATCTACACATTTACTGACATAAAATTATCAGAATAACCTATTGTTCGACATATTTCAAAAGTTCGCATGCAATTTGGATGCCCAAAATGAAACAGATTTCTAAGACTTTGTCCGAGAGTGGTTTCTGAGGACCTGTCTATGGGGTGCTCCTGCTATATTGTCCCAGGACGTGTCCTTTGGAATTAGTCCAAGACGTGTCCTAAAGTGTAAATTTACCCCGTCAATGACAAATCCATGTTAAAGTGACCCGTCCCTTCCATACATTTTGACCAGTACTGGGACTGGTCCATACACACCAGGGACTAGTCCTGTACCGGCTCTGTGGTTGTTCCATTTTCCGTAGGGAATGAACAATTTCATTGTGATTATGAAATTTTGTCATTGGCTATATTTTAACGTCAAATTAATTGAAATTAAATTTAATTTAATTTGAAATCCTCCTATCACATAATAAGGTCGTTTTACTCTCCAACATTTACTTGACTAGTCACCATTATCCAACCATAATCCATCCATCTTGTCAAAAGTCATGACATGCTAAATGTCCTCATTTAAAAACAAAAAATGAAATTTATTTAACCCCTACAGCATCAACATGAAATCCATAAACTTACTTTATGGACTCTATAATAGGGACATAATAAATTGACACAAATGAAGATGCTGATGACGATAATGAAGAAAAATAAAAAAATAATAAAAAACAAAAGAAAAATTATTTGAGAATTGTATTCAAATTGAGGATGGAAAAAGAAAGCCCCGGGTGATATATTGAAAATCATTCGAGCACTCTACGTAACTGCACCACACCACACCACAATCAATAGATGCCACCCACAGAGAGAGAGAGGAGTGAATAGAGAGAAGGGTGAGGGCTTCATGGACGAAAAAGAGGGGGTTAAGGGAACACACGCTTATTGCCCTGTGTGTGGTGATTTTCTGTACAATAAACGCAAAAGGGCGACAATGAATTATTGGTGCCAGGCAAAAGGAAATGGCGATATCATCCATCGGCAGTGGCTTGGCGTTGGTGGAAGTGGCATTTACTCAAGTGCTTTCGAAAAAATAAAAGAAAATCCCTCTTTGCTTCAGTTTCCACTTGTAGACAGGGTCGCCTTGTATAGCTGTCCATGCCTGTCACTTAGACCAAGTGTGTGTTTTATGTTTCTACCAAAAGATGAGGATACCGCTGACGCTGAAGCAATACAGACGAATGCTATGTTGGAAGGATGACGAATAGGATAAGAGTGTCGTTTGGTTGTGGCAGTGATGACGATGATGTTTATTTACATTAAGTAGGATTTCTTATGTTAATTTTTCTTCCTTTCTTGTTCCTTTCTTGTTCCTTTTACACATTCGTATACTACATCGCCCTACCAGTAACCACTCGACTCGACTCGAGTTGAAGGCTCAACTTCTCCGGTATGGCAGTGTAAGACAAACACTTAGCGTGTATTCATCGAATGCTGATAATGAAATGCTCATCATCAATGCCATTGATGTGTTTCTTAAATGCCAACAGACATCATGAGCCATATTCACACAATTGTTGTAAACATTTCGACAATAAAACCGAAAAAAAAACATTTTTGTTCATTCCTCTGTTTCGAGTGTTTTTGTCATTTTTGACAAATTACCAATGTCTTTACCAAATTCACTACTCGGCCTTATAAGATTGAGGGGGATAAGCATGAGATGAAGAACGGAATGAATATTATTTTCGTCCCCTATAATGACAACTTTTACATTTGAAAAGTTTATGATAAACGCCCTCAAACATAGCAGGAGGTATAAATATTTGTAGGAATTTTACGGCGGAATGAAAGCCGAATGGTATTGGGGTCTATAATTCGAAGATATTCTAACGATCACAATTCTGAGGCACAAAAAGAAATAGAATTGACAAATGACCCTGAAGTTGGGCTATCAACTAATAGGTGTTCTACTGAAATTGAGCAGTTACAAAGGTAAGAAGGTAGGGCTTAAGAATCGACCTGCAGACGTGACATTCCTCTGGAACTTTCCTAAGACCATCAAAAGAAGATCGTCAAATCAGAAAGAATATTTTCCCAACATTTTGCTTGCCCTTAATGTATTAGGGTAGCTCGACCTACAGACATTGTATGCTGAAGTAGGGCTACTAACTTTAGAGCCCAATAAAGAAGTTGGACAATACCCAAGGTAACAAAGTGGGGCCTAAGAGTCGACATGACGACGTGTTTATAGGCTGTGATATATGTTTGGAAAGTTTGGCTTTCCTAAGACCATCAAAAGAAGATCGTCAATCCACAAAGATCATCACAATATTTTATATCAGCTTCAAGATATTAAGGTAACGCGATCTAAAGATATTGTAGGCTGAAGTTGGGCTCAAACCTACTGTAATTTGACAATACCCAAGGTGGAGCCTAAGAATCGGCCAGCGGGCAATTATATAGGCTATGACATCTCTTTGGAAAGAGGCGCTTTCCTAAATCCATGACATCGAAAGAAGATAACCATTCCCGAAAAAGGATCTTCACTTCATTTTTTACCCTATAAAAAGAGAGTAGCTCGACTTAATGATATTGTAGGCTTGACGAGTAACTGATTGGCCGAAGATATTGTTGGCAAACTGAAGCGATCGCTAATACCTTGAACGGAATCAGGGCAATACGGAATCAATTTTGCATGAATCTCCAAATTAAATAAATTTTGGAATGTATCGTCACGCATCTATCAGTAGACGTTTTATGTTTGTTTCAAGGGAAATTTAAGGTAATCACTTTTGCTGATCAGAGAGTTTTAGAGGCATTTTAGTGGTAATCGATGAAATTTGTGAAGGATCACCTTTGGAGTTCTTGGAGAAGAAGGACACACCGGTTAGATATTCAAACACTCTGGTCCCTTTTTTGACATAGTGATAGCGCACCTGCATCTGGGGCTCCCACACAAGAACACGGCATTCGATACGGCAGCACTTTCACCCATAGAAAAATTCCTGAACGGCGTGCTCAGTTAAAAACGATCCGTTCATGAAAGTGGATCGACATACATGTGGTGTCAAACGAAGAACAGGCGAAAACAGCGGTGCGTTGCCTAAACAACAACCAGCGTTGATGATTTGGATACCTAATGGTTACGAATTTATAAAAAAAAATTAAAAATCCCGCCACCGTGACTCGAACTTGGATTGTCTGCATCATACGCCCTAACAGTCGCCTTAGCGTATTGCACCATCGACGGAGTTGCTATAAGAACGTCTAACGAATATTTTAAGACTGTCATGACCAAAGAAAAATGAAAGCCGTCCATGATATCGTGAACGCCGGTGGACGAAGCTGTGAACATTTCGTTTTGATTTTTCGTGAATGTTTCCATTTAATTTTGTTACCGTTCGTTCACGATTTTGCAACGTCATTTTTTCTATTAGTGTTAGCATTATACCAAATTGCTCTTTGCTATATCCTTCAGTATTTACTGTGTCTACTCGAGATTAGGATTTCAGCGTTCCTAAATGTTCATATTTCGTCGTTCTCTTAAATTTTTTTCTATGGCAACAAAATTCTTATATCAATTTTCTGTCGACAGTCAGGCAGCTATAAAGGCATTGTGCAGTGCTGACATAAGGTCTAAGGTAGTCAGCCGCTGTCGTAGAGAACTCAAGGTTCTCACTGAACAGCATAATATGTGCTGGGTACCTGGGCACTATGGAATAATAGGAAATGAGGAAGCGGATGTGCTGGCTAAGGAGGGCGCTCGTGGAACGAACAATATCCTAGCGGACGTTTTTCACACTTGGGAAACACATAGTAAGAAATGGACCCGAAAGTTACGGAGGACTCGTACCACTTCCTGTGCCAGTGTCCAGCTTTATCCTTTAGAAGAAACAAGATACTGGGCTCCTTTTTCTTTCAGCCTCTCACTGATCTGCGGGAGTGCAGCTGAAGGAACATACTTGCATTCATCAGGGCCTCTGGTTGGTTGTTCTGAGATTTCTTTCAAAGAGAACGAGCAGGAGGAAGCTCCGGGAAAAGCGGACCGCATCGGAAGGAAGAAGATGGAAAGATCACATCGAGGAATCACAATGGACCTATACTGGTCTACGTGGACATCAATTTCAACACAAAAATGGATGTCATCCTCTACAACCTAACCTAACCTATATCAGTTTTCTTCAATATTTATCATTCGGTTCGCAATGTGGATGAAGATCTCTTTCGATCATAACGCAAAAAGTCTTCCGCTTTGTGTTGTTCATGAAAACACATTTCGACAAAGTGTGTTTCACGTCATCGCTCTCAATGACACTGTGGATACTGAATTTACTTTGAACCAAGTAAATGTATGCCACCCAGATCTTCCAGTTGCTGACTGGATAGTTGATCGGTTGAGCAAGCTGGATGGATGATTGAAGTAAGCTCATCACTCAGTGGCTAGATCCCAGGGCCTGGTGAGTTATGATTTTTTGGACGTACGCAAAAGCTATTAGCCTAGGGAAAAGGGAGCAATTTGCTTGCGTAGGTGAGCAAAATACCAGAAAATCAGCCATGGAGATATTCAAATCATTTATCTTGTCTATACAGAAAAACTACTCTCCGTAAAATGAGTGTGCCTAGCCAAAGGGAAATACCTGGAAAATGATTTTGGACCACTTCACATATTTCAGGAGTTCTAGAATCTTTTGTTATGCTACCAGCAACTGCGTCCGTTTCCTCATTAGAGAGATTGGAAATTCTTTGATCTAATTTAAGAAACACCAGGATACAATGGCCAGCATATCCTACTTGCACGCATAGGGAGGGGATTCAAATGCTGACTCAGATGAAACACCCAACAATTTTTGAACTTCTATCAAACCTCTCAGGCTGATCCTTTTCATTGAGCTAAATATAGAATCAGCAATAAGATTGGACTGAATATTCTAAATGAAACAAAAATGAAACGGACTGTCACTGTACCCCTCAGGCTGACTATTTTGGCCTCGTACAATCTTCGATTAATGATGCGGGGGAAGATATTTTCGAGAGAAATATTTCCAAGTGCCTTTTATTCCCACCTCAAAGATCATGTCACCATTTATAGAACTTCATGCATTTCAATAAAATTCGAGGAATGGAGAAATAACAAAAATAAAAAAAAATTTGTATTGTCCTGTGGCTCGGCCCCTTACCTACCAGAGGTCCTTTCACTTCGTGGGCAGACATGTCTTTGCATTAAACATTCCAATAACCTTTCATGAAAAGTTTCAAAAGAATATTTGGCCAAGAATGTCAATGGAATTTATTTGGTTTGTAACACATTAACCATCGTTGTCATCGTTCCATGCCATTGAAGAGTGAACAAGGTCTGATTGTAAAAATCTTTAAAGTTTCATTGGCAATAACAGTAAAATACTTTCAGTCTGCCAAGACCTCTTGATGAGGTGACAGGGGAGAGATATACTCGGGGGCAAGATGGGAATTTTCTGGAGCCGGCTAACAATGTTATCTCGTAATTTTACACCTCAGTACACTGGCATACGATGTTTGATTCGATTTTTCCAAGGAATATTCAAGCAAGGCAAACACTTTGGCATTGGCAGAAAAGTGGAATTACACAACCATACATGGCATGAAGTCAATCTAACAGATCTCTCTCAGAGAGAAGGAGAGAGAGTAACCCTTTAATGGATGAACCCCTGGCCATGGATTGCTGTGTTTGATAGCTTTACGTGACATTGGTCGCAAAAGCAATACCAAAGAGCCTTTAGAGCCCATCCCACCTACATTCATCATTTGTTGACTTAAAGTGCCTGGGTAGCTGAGACAAAATGCTATAAATTCCCCATTTTTTTTTGCGTACGTAGTTGTGTGTTAACAAAAGCCCTTTGAAAAAAAGGGTTAAGATTTTTTTTGTCATCTCTGTTGATGGCTTGTGCGTTCCGTCCATGGTTTCATTTTGTATGCACAGCGATGTGTGCATATCCCCAAAGGATAATGCCTTCATTGCTGTGGTCCTACTCCCACTGATGCTTATTAACAGTACAGCAAATGGCTGCGTATTCCACCCACTAAGAGAAAAAAGGTTATGAAATGGAGGATTTTTCACAGCTACAATGAAGAAAGGCTGTAGGAGAGAAATAACCAATTTTCAAAAATTATCTCATGATTCCTTGATTTGATTTTGAAATAATTTTCCATGTCCTTGACTAGAGAGGGAAGAAAACGCGCAAACTACCACATAAACTCACAATAACATTTCATCGTATGATGAGGATACTGATGATGATGATGTGCAAGATGTATGGTAGAGTAGAGCAGGGGCAATGAAATCAAATAAAAATCAATGGCTTAGAAAATTTAAATCCAAGAAAGTTTACAAAGATTTGTTTGTCATCATCAATGTTATTCCCCAAAGAGGATAACCATAAATGAAGTTCAAAATGTGTTTTTCTTATTTTATTATACCATTTGACATTTCACAATTGTCCTTTCTAAAGGGTGATTCTTTTGAGGTTAGGATTTTCATGTACACTCAAAGAAAAAAAACGTTTGGAAAACGTGTACCGAAAACGTTTTTCTTTTGTTAGAGTTTTTTGAATTGCTTCGAAAATTTTAAACTTTTATCACCAAAAAAATTCGTTTGTTACAAAATTTTTATTTTTTCAATAAAAAAAGTTATTTTTGAAATAACAACACAGTCCATTTCGTTTATATCAAACACTGTTCTTTTCTGACTTTAGGTCTTTAATAAGACACATTTTACAGTTCAAAATTTAATATAGTACAATGTAATGTTGAACATTTTTTCGGAATCTTCCGAATATATCTGGAATATATGTAAAAAAAAAAACAAAAGCAAAAAAAAAACTTTGGCCGAAGCAGGGATCGAACCCACGACCCTTGGCATGAGAGTCAGACGTAGCTACCACTGCTCCACGGTGCCAAACTAACTGTTTGTTTCTGTTAAATAAACTTTGTTTATTCGGTTCGTGGGCGCCGCAAGCTATGCTATATAAATATAACTTATATGGATATTTATCTATTGATGACCATAACAGGTACATAGCTCAGTGGTTAGTGTGTTGGCTTACAATGTGCATGGTCCGCGGTTCGATTCTCCGTCCAGGCGAAGGGTAAAAAAAAATTTTAAAAATTTATAAAATCGTATAATTTCTTCTACATTGTTGGTATTACAGGAAAAGGTGTTAAGAACTAAAAATCCTCGTGGATGTGAGAAAGATGTGAGGGACAATGCAATTAGCAAGAAAATAATGTTTTTTTTTTTTTTGAGCTAGTCTTTATGAAATTGGTTTTACATCCTGGAAAAGTATAAACGTTTATCACAAAAAGTATATACTTTTCTTCCAAATACACTTCCTTACAGCGAAAAGCAAATGAGAAACGAACTTTGTTTGTCTAAAATTTCGTTTGGGAGGAAAGAATTATTTTTTTGCGTGTATTAGTATTTGACAGATCACGTGGGATTTCAGACATGGTGTCAAAGAGAAAGATGCTCAGTATGCTTTGACATTTCATCATGAATAGACTTACTAACGAGCAACGCTTGCAAATCATTGAATTTTATTACCAAAATCAGTGGCAGAAAATCCGCTTTTTTATCGACAAATTTTGTTCAGCGATGAGGCTCATTTCTGGTTGAATGGCTACGTAAATAAGCAAAATTGCCGCATTTGGAGTGAAGAGCAACCAGAAGCCGTTCAAGAACTGCCCATGCATCCCGAAAAATGCACTGTTTGGTGTGGTTTGTACGCTGGTGGAATCATTGGACCGTATTTTTTCAAAGATGCTGTTGGACGCAACGTTACGGTGAATGGCGATCGCTATCGTTCGATGCTAACAAACTTTTTGTTGCCAAAAATGGAAGAACTGAACTTGGTTGACATGTGGTTTCAACAAGATGGCGCTACATGCCACACAGCTCGCGATTCTATGGCCATTTTGAGGGAAAACTTCGGAGAACAATTCATCTCAAGAAATGGACCGGTAAGTTGGCCACCAAGATCATGCGATTTGACGCCTTTAGACTATTTTTTGTGGGGCTACGTCAAGTCTAAAGTCTACAGAAATAAGCCAGCAACTATTCCAGCTTTGGAAGACAACATTTCCGAAGAAATTCGGGCTATTCCGGCCGAAATGCTCGAAAAAGTTGCCCAAAATTGGACTTTCCGAATGGACCACCTAAGACGCAGCCGCGGTCAACATTTAAATGAAATTATCTTCAAAAAGTAAATGTCATGGACCAATCTAACGTTTCAAATAAAGAACCGATGAGATTTTGCAAATTTTATGCGTTTTTTTTAAAAAAAAAGTTATCAAGCTCTTAACAAATCACCCTTTATAATGCTTCATATAAGATTGGTAGCGAAAAAGATAGTCTATTCAGCTGTTGTTTTCTAAAGTCATAACAATTACGAACAATTTGGGTTTTGATAACTTCGTATCGTAGTGAACCCAAATGAGAAATATAATAGGGTATTGTTTTCTATTATTATCAATGAATTGTGTGATATTTACTATGATAAAGTATAGTTGTAGGGGTTTTTTTGGGGGGGAAGAAAGTTGCCATATGGAAAATATGGATTTTTTGGAAATTGATCGAAAAGAGAGGGAGTTATGGTCCAGGGATGAAATGGAGAATTTTTGAAATTGTACTGAAGCTTCGGAAAAGTACATTTTTTGAGACAAAAGGTACTTGTTTTTTGGTTTTGCTGAAGACGTTTTTCGGTTTTGCTTATGAAAGAGATCCGCCAGGATAATTTGGTTAGCATACTCGCTTGACATACGGATTTTCATTATTTTTTTTCTTTCCGTAAGGATAAACTGATTTGTACTGGTGTTCATATTTTAATTTATGAACTTAAAGAAGGTTGAAAAAGGTACCAAATGTGTCACGGGAGTACCAAATGTGTCACGGGAGTATTTTTGTGGGTGATCACGAATTAACCTCCCATTCGATGTAGGTCTTAGTTTGAAAAATATGAGCAAACGAAGTTTTTCATATAAATAAAAAGTTGTTTTTTTAGGATTTGAATGAAATTTTTGATTTTTTGTGGGTGATCTCGATTTAAACTGCTTTTCACTCTGGGGCGCCGGGTTTAAAGGATATGAGCAAAAGAAGTTCTTTATAAAATTGTATTTTTTAAGATTTTAGTGGAATTTCCTTTTTTTCTGGGAATTAATCTCCTTTTCGCTCTGGGACGTTTCGTTTAAGAGATATGCAGAATAAGTTTTCCATATAAAAATTTTATTTTTATAGAAAATTTTCCAAAATTTTATTTTTATAGAAAATTTTCCAAAATTTTATTTTTATAGAAAATTTCGTCAAAATTTTATTTCTATAGAAAATTTTGTCAACATTTTATTTCTATAGAAAATTTTGTCAAAATTTTATTCCTATAGAAAATTTAGTCAAAATTTTATTTCTATAGAAAATTTAGTCAAAATTTTATTTCTATAGAAAATTTAGTCAAAATTTTATTTTTATAGAAAATGTTGTCAAAATTTTTTTCTATAGAAAATTTTGTCAAAATTTTATTTCAATAGGAAATTTTATCAAAATTTTATTTCTATAGAAAATTTTGTCAAAATTTTATTTCTATAGAAAATTTTGTCAAAATTTTATTTCTATAGAAAATTTTATCAAAATTTTATTTCTATAAAAAATTTTGTGAAAATTTTATTTTTATAGAAAATTTAGTCAAAATTTTATTTCTATAAAAAATTTTGTAAAAATTTTATTTTTATAGAAAATTTTGTCAAAAATTTATGTCTACAGAAAATGTTGTCAAAAGTTTAGTTCTTTGGAAAATTTTGTCAAAATTTTTCTTACGGAAAATTTGGTCCAAATTCAATTTCTATAAAAAATTCTCAAAATTTTATTTCTATAGAAAATTTTGTCAAAATTTTATTCCTATAGAAAATTTTGTCAAAATTTTATTTCTATAGAAAATTTTGTCAAAATTTTATTTCTATAGACAATTTTGTCCAAATTCTATTTCTATAGAAAATTTTGTCAAAATTTTATTTTTATAGAAAATTTTGTCAAAATTTTATTTCTATAGAAAATTTTGTCAAAATTTTATTTCTATAGAAAATTTTGTCAAAATTTTATTTCTATAGAAAATTTTGTCAAAATTTTATTCCTATAGAAAATTTTGTCAAAATTTTATTTCTATAGAAAATTTTGTCAAAATTTTATTTCTATAGAAAATTTTGTTAAAAGTATATTTCTTTGGAAAATGTTGTCAAAATTTTATTTCTATAGAAAATGTTGCCAAAATTTTATTTCTATAGAAGATTTTGTCAAAATTTTTTTCTGTAGAAAATGTTGTCAAAAGTGTATTTCTTTGGAATATTTTGTCAAAATTTTTCTTTCGGAAAATTTTGTCCAAATTCAATTTCTATAAAAAATTCTCAAAATTTTATTTCTATCGAAAATTTTGTCAAAATTTTATTTCTATAGAAAATTTTGTCAAAATTTTATTTCTATAGAAAATTTTGTCAAAATTTTATTTCTATAGAAAATTTTGTCAAAATTTTACTTCTATAGAAAATTTTGTCAAAAGTATATTTCTTTGGAAAATGTTGTAAAAGTATATTTCTTTGGAAAATGTTGTCAAAATTTTTCTTATGGAAAATTTTGTCCAAATTCTATTTCTATAGAAAATTTTGTCAAAATTTTTTTCTATAGAAAATGTTGTCAAAAGTGTATTTCTTTGGAATATTTTGTCAAAATTTTTCTTTCGGAAAATTTTGTCCAAATTCAATTTCTATAAAAAATTCTCAAAATTTTATTTCTATCGAAAATTTTGTCAAAATTTTATTCCTATAGAAAATTTTGTCAAAATTTTATTCCTATAGAAAATTTTGTCAAAATTTTATTTCTATAGAAAATTTTGTCAAAATTTTATTTCTATAGAAAATTTAGTCAAAATTTTATTTCTATAAAAATTTTGTCAAAATTTTATTTTTATAGAAAATTTTGTCAAAATTTTATTTCTATAGAAAATTTTGTCAAAATTTTATTTCTATAGAAAATTTTGTCAAAATTTTATTTCTATAGAAAATTTTGTCAAAATTTTATTTCTATAGAAAATGTTGTCAAAAGTGTATTTCTTTGGAACATTTTGTCAAAATTTTTCTTACGGAAAATTGTGTCCAAATTCTATTTCTATAGAAAATTTTGTCAAAATTTTTTTCTATAGAAAATTTTGTCAAAATTTTATTTCTATAGAAAATTTTGTCAAAATTTTATTTCTATAGAAAATTTTGTCAAAAGTGTATTTCTTTGGAATATTTTGTCAAAATTTTTATTTCGGAAAATTTTGTCCAAATTCAATTTCTATAAAAAATTCTCAAAATTTTATTTCTATAGAAAATTTTGTCAAAATTTTATTCCTATAGAAAATTTTGTCAAAATTTTATTTCTATAGAAAATTTTGTCAAAATTTTTCTTATGGAAAATTTTGTCCAAATTCTATTTCTATAGAAAATTTTGTCAAAATTTTATTTCTATAGAAAATTTTGTCAAAATTTTATTCCTATAGAAAATTTTGTCAAAATTTTATTTCTATAGAAAATTTTGTCAAAAGTATATTTCTTTGGAAAATGTTGTCAAAATTTTTCTCATGGAAAATTTTGTCAAAATTTTATTTTTATAGAAAATTTTGTCAAAATGTTATTTCTATAGAAAATTTTGTCAAAATTTTATTTCCATAGAAAATTTAGTCAAAATTTTATTTCTATAAAAAATTTTGTCAATATTTTATTTTTATAGAAAATTTTGTCAAAATTTTATTTCTATAGAAAATTTTGTCAAAATTTTATTTTTATAGAAAATTTTGTCAAAATTTTATTTCTATAGAAATTGTTGTCAAAATTTTATTTCTATAGAAAATTTTGTCAAAATTTTATTTCTATAGAAAATTTGGTCAAAATTTTACTTCTATAGAAAATTTTGTCAAAAGTATATTTCTTTGGAAAATGTTGTAAAAGTATATTTCTTTGGAAAATGTTGTCAAAATTTTTCTTATGGAAAATTTTGTCCAAATTCTATTTCTATAGAAAATTTTGTCAACATTTTATTTCTATAGAAAATTTTGTCCAAATTCCATTTCTATAGAAAATTTTGTAAAAATTTTATTTCTACAGAAATTTTGTCAAAATTTTATTTCTATAGAAAATGTAGTCAAAGTTTTATTTCTATCGAAAATTTTGTCAAAATTTTATTTCTATAGAAAATTTTGTCAAAATTTTATTTCTATAGAAAATTTTGTCAACATTTTATTTCTATAGAAAATTTTGTCAACATTTTATTTCTATAGAAAATTTTGTCAAAATTTTATTTCTATAGAAAATTTTGTCAAAATTTTATTTCTATAGAAAATATTGACAAAATTTTATTTCTATAGAAAATATTGACAAAATTTTATTTCTATAAGTTTTCCATATAACAATTTTATTTTTATAGAAAATTTTGTCAAAAATTTATTTCAATAGAAAATTTGGTCAAAATGTTTTTTATATAGAAAATTTGGTCAAAATTTTATTTCAGTAGATACTTTTGTCAAAAGTTTATTTCTTTGGAAAATTTTGTCAAAAGTTTATTTCTTTGGAAAATTTTGTCAAAATTTTTCTTACGGAAAGTTTTGTCCAAATTCTATTTCTATAAAAAAAATTCTCAAAATTTTATTTACATATATAGAAAATTAAAGTACCTATTAATTGGAGATGAAGATTTTGGAAAAATTACCAAAACATCAAGAATTCTACCAATCTACCAAACAGTAAAAATCTACCATTTTTGGTAGAATTTTACCAACTGTGGCAACCGTGCTATGATCACATTCGTAATCATAACAGAAATTGAAATAAAAATGTTCCAAAATGCAAAAAAATAAAAGGAGTTAATGAAAAAGTGGCACAGCATGAAAAAAGTGTGGCACAAAAAATGTAAAAAGTATGGGATTTAGTGGGATAAAATTGTGAGCGATTGAAACCAGCAAAACGGTAACACTGGTATTAGAAAATAAGTTTTAATGAAATCCAAACTCCTCCCACTCTCACTTGCTCCCAAAAACGTAAATAACTCTCGATTGGGATTCCAAATTATAGTTCTGAGTATATGAGATAATTTTTCTAAATTCATAGTATCACATATTTATTTCAAATCTGCTAAATTTATTTCAAATCTGCTAAAGAGCAATGATAGCAAAAAGAAAACATCTATAATTATAATAAATTAATCTCATAATGTAGTGTGCTTAATGAATTAAGTCATTCATGGCGCATATTTATGCAAACATTTTAACAAGCAACAAACAAACGAAACAGAGGACAACACTTGAAAAGTTCATTTCCTCATCCTTTGAGTATTTATGTAAAAGACATTGGTCCCAAAAGGGAGAAGGGGGAAACCCTTAGAAAAAAAATCCAATGCTTCTCCCCCTATACACCGCATCTCCAATGTAATTGTTGTTGTTTGGTATAATGTGAAAACTTGAAAACTTTACATTATGGCGTTGTAAACGACGCGCCATCGAAGGATGAATACGATTTTTCACTTGACTTTTAATTATGCCCACAGACATAGGCCGACATACAGACAGACAGACAGATAGTAAAATGCCAAGAAACTTTGAAACGTGCTGTGAGACATCAGGAGGAAAAAGGCCTACTTAAGGCATTTAAGAACTTTTTTCCTTTAGTATTGAAATAAATTGAAAGATAGACAAAAGACAAGAAAAATGTTTTTAAAAACGAATTAACAAAGAATTTTCCAAGTGGGACACAAGACACGGGAGAAAGGCAACGAGACAGAGAAAGTATAATGGGTCTTGGGATAAATGTCTGATATCCGCCTAAATAGAGAATGACGGAAATATATATATAAACCTAAAGACTAAGTGGTGACATGTTACAAAATGTTAAAAAAGAAAAAACCTGGAAATCAGGTAGAGAAAATGATGATGAATCCAGGCAAAAAAATGTTTCGAAAGAAAATTTTATAATAATATGTTTCTGTGCAAACATTTAACTTTTGCAGATATTTAACATTTGCCACGTTTGATGTTGTTAAAAATGAGTTGATGAAGGAATGATTAAGAAAAAAAATGCCGTTTATCCAACTCCTCCAAAATATCCGATGATTGACACGGAGAAAATGCATATCAACTAGAGCGATGTCCTTAAAAGTTGATATTAGGAGTTTGAAGAACGGTGCTACACTGAATCACATCATCCATAGGGCCCACGAATTCAGGAGTCGTTGAATGGAAGTCTGCGCACGGTAGTTCATTCTTTGGAAGTACAGAAAAACAGAAGAAAGAATTTCAACTACGCCTTCTTGTGAAGACCAACTTCATGGCTCCACGGACGAATTTCTTTAGACTTTACAAAAACTTGGATTGATCAGGAGATGGCTCAACTCTCTAGAAGGTTAAATCAATATCGTTTTATTTTTATTTACAAAAACAGGATTTGTTTGTTGGTCATTGTTATGACTAATCTGAAGTTGGTCAAACTAAGCAACAAAGCCTTCGACATCAAAGAGTGGAAGCCAACTTCACGGACGAATTCTTCAGACTTAAAAAACGTGCATTGATCAGGAGATTCACTCTCTAGAAGGGTAAATTAATATCTGTTTAGGGTTATTTGTTTGTTGATCATTAGAAACGACCGAGCTGAAATTGGCAACGTATGGATATTAAATCTCTCAACGAAATGGTTGAGTTGTTAATAGAACGAGCAGCGCTAGATAATGTAGGCAAGGTACGTTGTAAGGGTGGAACACTACGTATTGCACTGACGTTATCTCAAGAGATATAGATGCCATTATTTCGGAGAGAAAGTAATTTAGAACCTAATTCAGCTAGGAAACAGGGAACTGGGGACAAATTGGAGAATTCGCTAAAGATACGGAGGTCTTGAGATGGAAAGAACCAGTAAGATTCCACAACAAGATTCGATTCGGTCGACATGAGACATCGATCCTTCCTTAGCAATACTGGGAACTGTTTCACATATTCCAGGAGGTACTAGAATCTGTTGGTATTCTGCTAGCAAAATGTTAGACGAGTTTGTGTTCAAAAATTCAAAAACTTAACGAGATGGCTCAATATTCAGCTAATATTGGTTCCTGTCCACAAGTTCATTTCCAGATGAATTAGCCCATGTATTTCTACAGGTATTTGTTACATTCTTTCTGCTGTGTGTATATGGAACTGCCTTGCTTTCACGAAATATAGAGATCGTCATTTCGAAGAAAACGTAATTCAAAAGCTAATCCAGCGAGAAAACAGGGACTAGAGACCAATTGGAAAATTCTCATAAGATACGGAAGTCCTGCAATGGAAAGAACCAGTTTGATCGCACAACAATTCAACTAGTAGCTTAGGTGTATGTCAGCCGACATGAGACATCGATCCTTAGCAATACTGGGAACTGTTTCACATATTCCAGGAGGTACTACAATCTGTTGGTATTCTTGGACTTTGTATTCAAAAATTCGGAATCTGTCTTTGGCTGCTGCAAAAGTTTCAACGAGATGGCTCAATATTCCGTTAATATGGGTCGCTGGTCACAAATTCATTTCCTTTGTATTTCCATAGGAATCTGTTGTCATTCTTTCTGCTATCTTTTAGAGAACTTTGTGTTCAAAAAGACGAAAACTGCCATTGACTGCCGCAAACCTCTCAACGAGATGGTTGAATATTCATTGGCATATAACAAGCACGTCCAGGGTCTCTATATTCCATGAGAACTATAATTCCTCTAAATATTTGCCTTAACATGAAAACAATCATATCGATTACAACGAATCTCTCAACGAGATGGTTGAATTGCCACCTATTATGACCGATAATAGGCCCCAGACACATATCAAGCAATTGAGTTTGCATGATTAGGAACTACCTCAAATATTCCAGAGAGAAGAGAATATAAACGTATGACTTTAGGAAATCCGTCATTACACCCAAACAACCGAAGATTTCTCAATGAGATGGTTCAATCTGACTTTCTGAATCGTTTTGGGGTCTTGATACGAGTTATTAATATTGGGAATTGCCTCTTATATTCCAGGGAAACTAGAATCTACACACTAGAAATCTTTGAGAATGCTATCAGGATAGTAAATATATACCCAGTTTTGGTTGCAAAACTACCTAGCAAATTTGGTTCTACGAAAATCTTCAAACGATCATAAGATCGGTGAATGATTTTAAAACTTGGATCACCACTGATTTCAGTTAATTTTCTCTATAATTCCTTAATGGCTAAAGATAGTAAATAGAACTCTTCCAGTCCATTTGTTACACAATATTGTATTGAACCTTTTCCTTTTATTAAATCTGTGTTTTTTTTTCAGGTATACGAAAAGGTGAGAAATTAAATCCTCAGGGGAAAAACGAAAACTTCTCTTGACATTTTCCCTCCTCAAATTCCATTACCACCCACTTTACCCCACATCCAAGAAAACTGAGCCATAACAAATCAATTCACTTCAACTGTTATGGCGCCATTTACAGATTTTGTTTTGGGACTGAGATTGACTCGCTTTTCCGTTTGACATGCATATTCATGGCAACGGCAACAACATCTTATAAATATTTCATTTCGTTGAAATCCATCCGAAAAAATGAAGAAAAACGAAATGAAAATCAACTACGAAACCATGTAAACTGTCAAGACATGAGAAGAAGTCAAGCAATCATTTAGGCGCTATGCACATTGGTAGGTACATCTGTTCCAGTCGTTGGTGATTTGAGTTCGTCTGCGTGTATATCTCTGTCAACCGGCTTGTCAGTTTTATATTGCGTTGGGTTTTTTTGGGATACTCTTGTTGTTCTTTACAATCTCTGGATATTTTAAATAATCGATAAGTGGCGGACTGGGTGGTTCCTCAAAAGGTGTCATACACACACACACAGACTCATTCAGAAACAGCGGCTAAGTACTCGAACAAATGACACTAAAAATGACTTAAATCGCTGTCAACACTGTCACAGTTTAACATATTCCGACTTTGTGTAGTATTATGTCTGTATGGGATGGGATGCAATGGCTAGAGTGTAACCTCCTCCAACTCTTGGCTTAAATTCAATGGCACTAACAGTAGCAGTAAGCTCTCTTAGGTCCACCATCGTCCCATCTTTACTTTCCGTCTTTGTTTAAGCTGTTGCCGTCCGTCCGTCTTGTTAGTTGAGATGGACAAAGAAGCAAATCACAGTGACATAACAACGACAACAACAAAAGAAACCTGTATTCGCAATAATAAACTCCTCGTGATTCCAGTTTGTTGTTCCGTAAGATCGCATCCAGACAAAGGACAGGAGGTTCATTTAAGAAAGATAAACATGTGTTTTTTACTCTCAAAACTACGTTGCTTTTATTTGACTGTGAAAAAAACTTAAAGTGAATTGCAATGGCAACAAAATAAATGCCAGAAAATACAAAATGGTGCTACAGTGGTATAAGCAGGCCCAAAAAACGGACATCTGGAAGTCATTTCATACGAAGTGGCCCCAAAAACGGACAACTGGACGTCATTCTATCTGCAGTGGTACCAGAAAGTGACTATCACGAAGGATAAAGTCGCAAAGCCAGCGAGACACCTGAGACATTTCGCGAAGTTCATGTCCTGAAGGAAGTTGTAGGCACAAGAGAGTCGTCTAGATTGTTCTGCTCACCCTGAAACAGAAGCGTAACCTTGGGACCGTTTTAGAGCAATATTTTCTACTCTGTAAGCCCTATATGAGATTCTGTTTCCCTTCGTGACAGTCGACGAAACCTAGTCCAATGATAAAAACAGGAAATAGTCGCAACAATGAACGAAAGTGATCCGAGGTATCACACGCGTCGACTATCTGGAGTCACAGTCCCTAAAACAGCCGCTCATGTCAAAATGCCATAAATCTACGATCTCGTATTGGCCGACTTTCGATCGAAGATGCTGAGAAAATTTGTGTCAGCAAGATGGGAATCGCGTTCGTTGCAAGGGTCAAGCAGGAGATAATTTTGGAGTAGAGCAAACTGGTTTTCTGAATCGTTTTGGAAAGTCAAGGAGACATGAAAACGCAGGTACACACTGGAAAACATTTGAAAGAATAGACTGCACTCGATGCTTGTATACCGAAAAAGGCGTAGACTGACCCATCCAGCTGCCCTTAAAATAGCTGCTGAGGGCAAAGTGCCATAAATCTACGATCTCGTATTGGCCAACTTTCGATTGAAGATGCGCTAAATGGCTGAGAAATTTTGTGTCAGTGAGATGAGAATCGAGTTGGTCGAAAAGGATAAGCATGAGATCACTTTGAAGCAGGGCAATAAGGTTTTCAGGTATTCCGAATCGTTTTGGGGCATTCGAGGAGACATGAAAACGCTGGTACATACTGGAGAACAATTGAAACAATGGACAGCACTCGACGCTTGTATACCGAAAAAGACAAAGTCTGACTCATCGGGCGGAAAGGTAATGGCCACAGTTTTCTGGGTTTCGCAAGGTATAATCCACATCGACTGGTTGTATAAAAGTCAAAGGATCTCGAAGCTTCACTATAGTGAATTACATGGGGTGACTCCATGTTGAATTTGAGAAAAACGGCGCGTTTTGAAAAGAAATATGTGTTTTTGTTTTACCTTGGCCACGGTTGTGGTTAAATCTTCCGACATTGCATTGGCCAATTGAGTTACGAATGCTTTCCCATCTACATTTCTCCGATTTTTTGTTTCTTTGCCAATATTTTTGCTGTGTACAAATATTAGTCGGATGAGGAGATTGGATCTCATATATATTGCGAATAAATCACGTCTAATCGGGGCAACGATGAACTGCATTATGGATGCAGGTAACAAAGAACTAAACTTCTCCATTTAAACGGATTTTGTTACCAAGTCTGTAATGGACATTTCGTAACTCAAACCTGCAAGGTTGTGTGATTTAAACGCCGCTTAACTATTTGCCAGTGTCTGCAGTGAACCCAAGATCCCCTGAATACAGGACATGTGAACATATTTCACTAGGATCGTTCTTTAATTTAATTGTGAAGTTTATTCTTGCTTAGTGTTGACAAAGCAGAATCCACCAGCTCGAAGGACCATTTATTGGTCATTGGATTCTATTGGTCAATAAATGGTCCATTGACATTTGTGTCGTAACGCCATGAGATGCAACCTTGTGATTTTTTTCTTTTAAACTCTTAAATTCTTACCGAACCAATGTCTTTTTCGCATCTGTAGATCCGGAGGATCAGAAAGGGCCTTTTATTGACCAATCCTTCTAAAGATTTATCCTTTATTGATCAAGAAATGGTCCTTCGAGCTAGTGGATTCTGTTGGACAATAAATGGTCCTTCGAGCTGATGGATTCTATTTGTCAATAAATGGTCCTTCGAGCTGCTTGACATTATCTCCATTGTATTTGCAATTGACATTTGTGTCGCAACGCAATGAGATTCTGCCATGTGGTTTTTCTTCTTCTTTTTAAAATCTTACATTCTTCCCAAACCAATGTCTTGCTTGCCATCCAATAGATCCTTAGGATTAGATAAAGCGTTTATAAATGAATTTAACACATGCCCACATGCTCAAACTCTCTTATTACACTGTGCAAATACTTACAGCTTATTCATACTATGTTGGCTTTTACATCACATCAACAAATACAAAATATGAGAGTGTAATAAACGAAAAAAAGTGCCAACTCCACACTGCCGAAACCTCCTCAGTCATAACTCAAACCTCCAAGACCGCATGTTGATGCTACGTTGAGCATATGCCGCCAGTATTATGATTCGCAATAACACGATAATAAAAGTAAAGGCATACGGAAGAGGACCGGAGGGGGGAGAAGGAGTGAAGTATGGCCATCCTCCCATTTTTAGCTTCTATCCATGGCCCGATGAGCTATATCATATGTGGTTGCTGTTATCGCTTCCACCGTCTGCTTAACCATCCAACCAGTCAGCCAGCCATCTAGGCAGAGTGTCCGCCTGAGGGTGTGTTCATTCAACTGCAATAAATTGCAACCACAGTTTCGGTACATTTTACCGGAAATAATGTTGGCAAATGCTCACCGAACACGACAACGATGATGATGATGAACACTACGACGAGGACCATGATGGAATGTACATATAAATGCCTCGGAGATGATGATTATTGCACTGATGCTGAATGGTTGATATTCCACCATTGAATATGTTGCAGTTCCTCTGGATGGATGCTGCCAACGATAGATGATGTATGGGATAAGGAGAGAATTGAGAATGAAGGCATTGGAGGATGATTGCATTGAGCAACAGTGTCTGGCCAAATTATTGTACAGTATGTGTGTCCGGATACTCCGTTGAACACATGCCCATTGCCTGCACTTCTCCAACATTGAATTTTGGTCCGTTAAGCCACGAAGTAAGACTCAGAATATATGCGCTTGCGCACACTTTCCGCTCTGTTGTTGGAAAACCAATTTATGTTATGGTGGTTTTGTGGTTATAACAGCAAAATATGGCATGCAATGGAACATATGGATCAAGCAACGTCTTGCAAGGAACAGTCGCTGAGTATGAATGTAACTGAGCGAAAATTATTACAACAAATCCCCCCAAGTATGACAGGCAATCTGGTAGGGGTAACCACTTAGTATGTCCGTCCGTCCGCCCATCCTTCCAGCCATTCATCCATTGTCTGGCTGAGTGGAGTTAGTCATGCGTGCCTCTTGCCACGAAAGCTAAAAACAAGTTTTAGCACGCGCATTAATGATTGCAACATGTTGATCGCGATATTTAGCTACAATAATTGACATGTTGTTGAATTGTAGCTACCGTTTAAAAAGGAGCCACACTGCATCCAACACCCGAATGCTTAAAACCAAATTAAAATGGAAAACCCAAGAGGGGCGTTAAGGCCTCACAACACAAGATGGGAAGGTGCTTTAAAAATATGATAACTTAAATCATATTTACAACACATGACAGTCATCTGAAAGTCTCAATGCGAGGGTATCACTTAATGGATGGACGAGTCAGTGAGTTTGGTATAGCCAGGGATTCTCATGGCTGAACCATAGCCCATTGACACATTGAATGAATTGCCATTATAGTGATGATTGTCATCTTCATCAAACAAAAATTGACCTTAAATTAAAAATTATGATAAAATTGCCAATGCCATAAACCATTCATCCGTTACGCATGTTGGTGTTGTCTGACAGATATTTCCTACTATAAATGAAATTGAAATAAATACGGGTAGTTATTGAACTTGAATGTGAGAAGCCAACGATAGCAAGATTGAAGTTGAAGTGAAAACTTGATCGAAATGACAACTTAATCACCATGTTGCGTTAATACACCGTTTCCAAAGGAGGATTTAAGCAGAGGATTATGGGCAGAGTTTATTGAGAAATAAACTTTTGACAAAATTTTCTATACAAATAAAACGTTGACAACATTTTCTATAGAAGTAAATAAATTTAAAAAAATCTACAGAATTCAGAGGAGCAAACAGCATATGCAACTCTGTTTCTGAGGGCAATCTCAGCACTATCGTTTGTCGCCAAAGATGAAAATGCCCGCAATGTGCCACTATGCGTGGCACTATTTTGCACTTGTGCCTGTTTTTTTAGAAAAGAACCTAAAAAGGTAAAAAAATGCGAATTTTTTACAAGAAAAAAACACCATAAATATAAGGTAGCATAATGTAAAATGTTGTCTCATAAAATGAACCGACTCCCCATAATTTATTTGATTTTTATTTTAGTTGGTTTGTTCGTAATATAGTAAAAAAACTGCTGAAACAGAAATATGTTTAGGTATAATCGTAAGATCCTCCTATTTAGCCTCCTACTTGCTCAAACACGTCATTGGGTGATAAGATTTATTTGAAAATGTAAAAGAATGTCTAACGATATTCTTCCACCTAACGCTGCGAACTTTTGGAAAATAAACGTCCTTAAATTTTTTGAAGAAAACAGATAGTAAAAAAGTTTAAAAATACTTTCCTTATACCTATTTAAGGACTAAAAAAGGGCATATGATTTTGAAAAAAACTGCTGTTTAGCTTCCACCTGTGTTATGAAATTTAGAGCAACTATTCACCTCACACATGAAATATACATATACTGTATGAGAGATTACGATTTATTAGTTACCAATAATATCACCATTTTACTGTATCAATTCCCAAAGTGTTATAAATGAATAAACAAACATTGCAACATTCACCTGACGCTTCATAACCGAAGATTTGGATCCAAAATGGGTTTGTACCCCTGCGCACATGAAAATCTTAGTTACACAGAAGGAGAAGACCTAATGACTGTTACAAGATCTGCAATCTTGAGATCATATTAATTCTCGAAATATTTCAGGATCATAATCGTATTAGAGATTAATTCTAGGTTAGGTTAGGTTAGGTGGCAGCCCGATGTATCAGGCTCACTTAGACTATTCAGTCCATTGTGATACGACATTTTCCATGTTAAGCCCACCGATTCCATGTTAAGCTCAATGACAAGGGACCTCATTTCTATAGCCGAGTCCGAACGGCGTTCCACATTGCAGTGAAACCACTTAGAGAAGCTTTGAAACCCTCAGAAATGTCACCAGCATTACTGAGGTGGGATAATCCACCGCTGAAAAATTTTTTGGTGTTCGGTCGAAGCAGGAATCGAACCCACGACCTTGTGTATGCAAGGCGGGCATGCTAACCATTGCACCACGGTGGCTCCCATTAAATCTAACATATGTCCTCTTATCAAAAAATATTTTTGATTCGAGTATTTAAAGGTATATTGGATAAAAAATAAATCAATTTCCGTAAGCCTATAAATTGTTTAAGGCATTTTAGTATCTATTCTTTGCAGAAAATATATTTTAATAATATATTCTTTTTCAGAAAGGAGCTTATGACTGTTGCAAAACCAATCATCTTATTGCCATATCAATTTTTGAAATACTGTAAATCATATTAATTTGTGGCCGAAAGACCCTATGATATATAAAATTTAACATTTTAAAAATTATAACAATGCACACATCAACATCTCATATATTTTAAGAAAGTAGATGTATTGAAAATTTTTCAGCATATTTAAGTTTGACCATATCAATTTTCCTACTATCACAAACTTGCTTTAATTATGGCCCAGAGGATAACAAAATGTAAAAAATAAAAAAAGGTTACTTTGAAAAATGCTTGCTGATCTAAGAGGAAGAATTTGACCTAAAAAACTTCTCTAGGCCCGATTTGTTATATTTAGGTTCCTTTGAAAACTCAGATTCAATCATTCATTCGATCACTTTTAACACCGATAGGAGAGAACACAGCCACTAAATTTTCCACGGACAAAATTTGACATTTGGAGAGGTGTTTTTTTTTTTAATTTAAAATTTAACTTATTAAGGATTACAACAATGCACACATAAGTATTTCACATATCTGAAGGAAGTAGAAGTATTGGGAATTATTCAGCCTATTTAAGTTGTACTACATCAATTATCCTATTACCATAAATTAGCTTGAAATGTGGTTCAAAGTTTATTCTTCACTTAGTCTGATCTCAATGTCTCATATAAATTTTTTTAAAACAACATCTAAATATTGTGCTTTACTTACTGACCACCTTGGTGGAAATAGTGTAAATTGCATTGCATAAACGAGATGTTGTAGTAAACAATTTGCAACTACTTAGAATGGTATTGTAAAACAAGACTGAATACTAAACTTGTTAAGACACTTCAATGGACACTTACTTGTTTTAGTTTATAAATTGGCATACTAATATTCCAGCCATCAAAAGACCTGGTGGGTATTTGCGATACAAGACGAGGCACCAAACAAGCACCTAACACTCATTATTGAACTCACCTGCAAAGAGAAGGAAGGAAAACATAAAAATAATTAATAATCAATTTTGATTATATTCAATTCATTTGATTTGTGACAATTTTTTCATAGCAAAGGAGGGGGGTAAAAAAATCACCACAAAATATCAGACAAAAACAAAACTGTGAACATTCACCACAAAAATTCTACAAACACCAAAATATATAGTTCCCATGGACGGCCATAATGAATGCATGGATTTGTTGGTTGGCGAATTGTCTATGAGCTGTGGATGCCTGTATGGTCTGTGTTACTGGTTGATGTTGAAGTTTTTGACATCACCATAAAATATCCAGCTCCATGTCTAAACGATCGTTTCGAGGGAATAATGTGTGGTGTGAGCGACGGTGCGTGTAACACGCATCATTGCTAATGTCACACAAATGGCAACACTGCACAAGACATGGTTTATGGATGTTTACACCAGAATCTGACGGAGTAACTCATTTAGGCCCCCTTGGGGGCACTAAGCCTCATTGGTAAGTAGGCTAGTATGTATGTATGGTAATTTTTCTTCAAATGGAGTCATGAATTTATCTTTGAGCAATCAAGTAATGGGTAATTGGTAATCGTTAGCCGATTAATTTTTTGAATAAAATGACTATGGGTACATATTGGGGAGAGTATTATGCCTATGTTTTAATTACGAACATTAAGGTGGTTATTAAGTTCGAGTTTAGCCGCTAAACTCGTCATTTTTTCATGATTACTTTTCTTTAATAATCCATTTTAAGGAATACAAACTTTGTCAAAATTTGCTTTGGGCTTTTCCCCATCAAGTTATAAAAAAATTTGCAACAAATATGTATTATTTTATGCTTTTTTCTTACTGATTTAGTTTTCACTTTAGCGATTTTAGCGGCTAATCTCGAACTTAGTACCCACCTTTAGCCTGGCTTCGTTTCAATAGAAATTAATTTTATGTAGAAATTTTTATATACATATAAAATTTTGAAAATTTTTTCAATAGAAATTAATTTTATGTTTCTATGTTCTATCGAAATTTTGAGAAAATTGACTATAGAAATAAAGTTTTGAGAAAATTTTCTATAAAAATAAAATTTTGAAACAATTGTCTATTGAAATAAAATTTTGAGAAAATTTTTTATAATTCAATATCTTAAAATTCTTAAAAAATGTGACCAAAAACTTCAAAATAGGTTTTTTTAATTTGGTAGATTGTGGTAAAGTTTTCTTAAAATTTTAATAGATTATTTTTGGAACTAGTTCGTAACCGATCCTCGTAAATCGATCGCGTTTTTGTTGAGAGTTTTAAGTTTTCTTTTTGAAAAATTTTGAAAAAGTTTTCAATAGAAATAAAATTTTGAAAAAATTTTCTATAGAAAAAAAATGAGAAAATTTTTTATAGAAATAAAATTTTGCAAAATTTTTCAATAGAAATAAATTATTGAGAAATTTTTATATAGAAATAACATTTTGACAAAAATTTCTACAGAAATAAAATTTGGAGAAAATTTTATATAGAAATAAAATTTGGAGAAAATTTTCTATAGAAATAAAAAAATTTGAGAAATATTTCAATAAAAATTAATGTTATGTAGAAATTTTTATATATATAATATATAATTTTTGAGAAAATTTTCTATAGAAATAAAATTTTGACCAAATTTTCTATAGAAATAACATTTTGAGAAAATGTTCTATAGAAATAAAATTTTGAGAAAATGTTCTATAGAAATAAAATTTTGAGAATTTTTTCTATAAAAATACAATTTTGAGAAAGTTTTCTATAGAAATAAAATTTTGAGAAACTTGTCTATAGAAATAAAATTTTGAGAATTGCGGTAAAATTTTCTTAAAATTTTGGTAGATTATTTTTGTCACGAGTGCCAACCGTGTTCGTAAACCGATCCTCAGTTTTGGTGAGAGTTTTAAGTTTTCTTTTTGAAAAATTTGAAAAAGTTTTCAACAGAAATAAAATTTTGAGAAAATTTTCTATAGAAAAAATTGAGAAAATTTTCTATAGAAATAAAATTTTGGAAAAAGTTTCAATAGAAATAAATTATTGAGAAATTTTTATATAGAAATAAAATTTTGACAAAAATTTCTACAGAAATAAAATTTGGAGAAAATTTTATATAGAAATAAAAATTTGGAGAAAATTTTCTATAGAAATAAAAATTTTGAGAAATATTTCAATAAAAATTAATTTTATGTAGAAATTTTTATATAGAAATAAAATTTTTGAGAAAATTTTGTATAGAAATAAAATTTTGACCAAATTTTCTATAGAAATAAATTTTTGAAAAAAATGTCTATAGAAATAACATTTTGAGAAATTTTTTTATAATTCAATATCTTTAAAATTTTTAAAAATTTGAACAAAAACTTCAAAATAGGTTTTTTTTAATTTGGTAGATTGTGGTAAAATTTTCTTAAAATTTTGGTAGATTATTTTTGGCACGAGTGCCAACCGTGTTCGTAAACCAATCCTCATTTTTGGCGAGAGTTTTAAGTTTTCTTCCATACACTGAAAAAATATTGTCCTGAGGTCAAAGATTTCATGTCTTTAAAATACGAATTCAAATTTTGCTTAGCATAGAAGACGCATTTCTCTACTATAAAGTTTTTTCCTTGTCCAAAAGCCGATAAACTTTTTAATGAAGTCGTATTGTCCTTATAATTAAGTAATTTCACTTAAAAATGGGTATCATAACATGAAAGAAAAAATGTTTTGGCTGAGATCAACTTGACTTTAATAATTCAGAAAAATTCTTTAAATTTAATGAAATTGCCTTTAAATTTGTTGTCTTTTTTCATCTTGACTACAAAGCAAAAAATCGTTCAAATATAGGACATGTTTTTCAACACTTTATTTTAAAGACTTTTTCTACTTGAAACATAGCATAATTTCTACTGAAAGTCCAGTCTTAATTTGGATAATAAAAATGTCGCTAACTCGTTTGTAAAGGACTTTGATAGCATATGAAGAAAAAAAGCTGAAAAAGGGAAAAATTAAAATTTGCTTCCTAGAAGTAAGTACACAAAACCCAAATTTAAAAGAGAATCGTGTCTTAAAAGTATCCTTACCTGTATTCTCCGCTTCTTTGGCTCGGAATCAATACCAAAATTTTTAAAGTAAAGACAAAACCTTTAGAACCGGACATGCTTTTTTTCAGTGTAGGTTAGGTTTTATCAGATAAAATGGGTATTAAGTTCGAGTTTAGCCGCTAAAATCAAAAATAAATCTGTAGAAGCAGAACATCATTGTACGTTTTTTGCCAAGTTTATGCAACTTGGTGGGCATTTGAAAAAGTTTATTTTCTCTAAAACTATTAAAGAAAATTAACTGTGAAAAGGTGTTATTTTAGCGGGATAATGCCCACGGGTCTATAAGGATAAAACCTGTATCCCAAACCCCGGTCTGCATATTCAATTTTATCATAAAGACAATAGTGGACAACTTTTGCCGAGATCGTTAAGAGTTTTATGGGCCTATTTTTTTCTATGATTTCAAAAACCCGTAATGCTATTTTCTCTCCTTGTCCATTCCATTCTCGAAATATCAACAATTTATTTAAATACTTATTTCTTCATCACTATCAGGTAAATTCACAGCATGAGATATTGCTCCTTACCGGAATATATTTTCCTTTCATTTGGACAACCAAAACCACAACAGCTAGCCAACCAGCCAGTCAGCCACCGAACCGCTGAGCCATTTAATCAGCCATTCATTTACTTCAGATATTTTATGCTCTATTTGGAAACTATTACAATATATACTCTTTTTCTAAGACTAATGAAAGGGAGGGGGTCCACACCATATACATCGTTCATACAGAGGGAAAACATTGGTGGGAAAATGGCAGTCTCTTTCCACACTCAAATCTTGAAAAATTATAATCCCCTAATCTATACATTGGCCGTATGTCAGCGGTTTATTGCTCTGGCTCTTGCTCTGATTTGAATTTTGTTTTTTCAATTTTGTTTTTAAAGGCTCTCCCCAAGAACTTGTTCCACAAAACGAAACTTGTTTTGTTGAAAAAAAAGGAAAACATAAACGGCAGCGGACACAAATGTCCCATAGTTTTTACACTGCTATTTCATGTTTTCCATGCTGAAAGATATCATTGGCATGCATGCGTGCTGCATGTGCAATGGGTTTTTGATTCTCCATTAGATTGCAAAAGGTATGGAAAGAAAAACAGCCGGCCGGCTGGCCGGATAGAGAAGTTTGCTAAGGCAATTTGACATCTAGACAAGCCGGCCTGACTGTTGATGTTGACAGTTTGTGTCGGCTTAATGAAACAAACCAAAAAAAAAAAATCCAGTTACTATTAATGATGGGCTTTAATTATGACAATTAACGAGAAAAAGAGAGGGAGGGAAATGGGGTTTAAGTTGAATAGAGATCTCTACATATCTTCAGAGAATAAAAATGTTTTATGCCGAAAAGTCTAAAGTCGACTACAACAAAATTTTTTTCGTTTTTTTTTTTAATAACTGTAAGATTCGACTTTTACCACATTTTGAAGTCTACTTTTACAAAATTTGTAAAAAAACGCAAAAGTCGAACAAAAGCCTACATAAGAAAATTTACTTTTTAATTATCGCTAAATTCAAAAGTCGAATTTTACAACGTTTAAAAAACGTAAAAAATTTAAGAGAATTCTAATGCAAAATATCGACAAAACAATTTAAGACTGCCATTTTTCTCATTGAATGTATTAAAGATGAATTATTTCTCTCTCTCCTCTCTTCCATTAACGGCAATTGAAATGAATCTACAAACCACATTGTAATGGGTTAAGTTGCAAGTTAATCTCTTAAACATGTCACGAACATTGACACAAAATGGTGGCTAAATAAAGGAATGTGGATATAGCAAATAACCAAAGAAATAAAAAAAAACGCTGAAGTATAAAAAAAATAAATGCTGGCGGATGTAAAGCAATCCGGAAGGAAGTCTATGGAGCGTCAGACACCACACAACACAATTCAGCCACATGATATTGCTGCTTTTCGTATTTAAATAAAAAAGCCCCACACGATGGATGACGAAGTTATAACCGTTAGAGTGGATGTTAACGATGGTTACGAAAAGCCATTCGGCTACGAACAGTATGTTCGTTATCATTTCGTTTGGGATTGGGATCCAAAGAGGAATTGTGAAGACTAGCAGTGGGGTGGTCACACACACACACGCACTCATCAGCCATAACAAAGCATAGCGCCCTCTTTCCCATAACCCATAAGCACAACAAAAAAGGACATGAGCCTTTGTTTAAATGGCCTTATGTCTGTCTCACCGACAAACCGTCGTTTTGGCTCATAGAGCTGGTCTACTTTCGGGCCCACTCCCACACCATTTTGGCATTGTTAACTTCAATTTTATTTTATGGAGTGCTGCTGATGATAGCTGCGGTTCTCAGTTGGCCATCTCTTTCTCTCGTACACTCTGGGCTTTAAGAAGACTTAAGGGTATGCGGATGGTGGCATAGCTTTTGGGCTCAACAAATAGCCCGTTTGTCTGACTTACGCTCGAAACACCGCTGTTTTATGCTATCACTTGATGTGCGGTGTGTTGTTGAAGTAATTTTCGAAATGATAAGAATCACCTACAGACTCTGCCAAACCGACAGTCACCATTCAACCTTCCATAGCCAGTCCCTTGTTTAATTCGTATGTCGTCTGTTGGAATCCTTAGCTAGAGTAAGGACAAAGTTTCTATGGGTGTTTTTGGTTCAACGAGTGAGTGTGTGTGTGTGCGAGTGTGGCGGCATGGAACGCCAGATATGAATGGGAGCAATGAAAAAACTCTTGTTTAAAAAAAAAATCCTCTGGTTTATTTTATACGAATTCCTTATTTTTATTTGTTTTTCAGTATTCTCTTGTTTTATTCATTCTACCTTTTTGTGGGGGGAAATTATTTGTGTGTGTGTTTTTTTTTTGTTGCTCGACCAAAGACCTTAAGGATTGTATTCCTTGAATGGGAAGGATAAATCCTTATCCAAAAAGATGAGCAGTAAGAAGGGTTTAGGGGACTATCTGCTTGAAGAAGGTCGTGAGAAGCCAAAAGGGCTATAAAATGTTAGTGTTAAAGCAAAAGATCTTTAAGGAAGATAACACTAAAGAAAATTAAGAGTTTTTAGGCGATTTATATTAAAAAAAACAATGAATAAATGCTAAGATTTTTTTATGGAATTTAATTTAGTTTAATTTTTCAACAAGCTGTGTTAAAAAAATACAACATATTATGGGAGAAGGAAACAATTTAAATGGTAAAAAAATTTAATTTCAGGATATTTTATTGAGGTCAATGCCTTAATATAAAGGAACTCGTTATCCTCAGTATTTTCCTGAACTACTTAGAGCTCACCTAAATGGATGTAGGTGAGCCCTAAAGTGGTATCGTTCATACTCCAAAATAAGAATCAGGAATCACACAATCCAGAATGTAATTTTTTCCCTCAAATACCCCACATCTGCTCCAAAGAGAGGAGGAGTGAATGAAAGAAATACAGGACGCATTTTTGTAGCGGATATACAGCTGTTAACGCTGTTTTTGTGTGTTCTTCAATCTTCTTTTTTTTGGAGTAAAGAAAACAATTTGTTCAGTTTATTGAAATCAGTATCTTATTCTAAGATATAAGCAAAACAAGTAATTTAAGGGAAACTCCATATCATTAGAAACGTTTTAGGAACTAGTATCCATTCCAAGGCTTTAGGAGCTCAGATTTCGAATCATTTTGTATCCAAAATAACAATCTGGTATCATACAGTCTTACTCATCCCCTTGGAATTACCCGCTTTATAAAATGCAAAAATAAATGCTCAACCCAATTGTCATAGCAGATATAAGGAGCGTCAGTAATTTGAAGAATTAGGAAGGTATTAATATCACGATTCATCATCTGGTCCGCAAAAAGTAGGTTAGGTTAGGTGGCAACCCGATGTATCAGGCTCACTTAAACTATTCAGTCCATTGTGATACCACATTGGTGAACTTCTCTCTTATCACTGAGTGCTACCCGATTCCATGTTAAGCTCAATGACAAGGGACATCCTTTTTTTAGCCGAGTCCGAACGGCGTTCCACATTGCAGTGAAACCACTTAGAGAAGCTTTGAAACCCTCAGAAATGTCACCAGCATTACTGAGGTGGGATAATCCACCGTGGTGTACACAGATCCCGGGGAATAAAAGATGCAAGCTCTTACTGTGTGAGAAGGCTGTTATGATGCCCAATATTCGATGGGAGAATTGCAAGGGTTGTAACGACACCAAGCAAATATTGCCCCATTTAAACCGCACACTAGATATGCTAGTTTTCTCAAGGTGTTAGATAGCACTCCTGATATATAACGGGTCGCTGCGTGATAGGCGAATTTGCAAAAACTATAGGTGTGTAAGGCATAAGCGAATTTTAGGAGCATATAGCTTTAAATTACTGGCGGACCTGGAAAACGTTAACTTAAGCAGTTTGTTAATGTTTTTGGAGCAATCTGGTTGGTTCCACAAAAGTAAATAATAGAGAAAGTTCAGTGGTTAAGACTAGAAGTGCCCATATGTAATAGGTACTTTTAGTTAAATGTGGTATCACAATGGACTGAATAGTCCAAGTGAGCCTGAACCTAACCTAACCTATCCACCGCTGAAAAACTTTTTGGTGTTCGGTCGAAGCAGGAATCGAACCCACGACCGTGTATATGCAAGGCGGGCATGCTCACCATGGCACCACGGTGGCTCCCCTAAAAGTAAGATAATATTGTTCTTTAGCCTCCCAGGAGCATTACGGATAAGTAAAGATGCTTTCAACATCACCTGCATTGCCGCTGAAATCCCCTTTTTGTGTTCGGTCAAAAGTGAGATTGAAACCATGATTTTTGGTACGCAAGGTCGGCATGCCAACCAAGGCACCACAGTGGTTCCCCGGAACCTTATATAAATATATACACCTAATCATCATACAGACATTAAGAAAGGCATTAACTTGAATGGATTTATTAAACTCATGGACTTCGTGTTACTCAAATCGAAAATAACCATCGATTGCCGGAAAATCTCTCATTGAAATGGCTAAAGAATTTAATATTCCTCTTATTCCAATTGCCCAAAATCTTTCAATGAAGCAGCCGAACAGCTCAATATTTCCATAATAATGATGCTTGTCTGCTGGACAATACCAAGGAAATAAACTGATCATATCCTATGGAATGGATATGAGTAGCAGCATCTTGAAAATCTCTCAGTGATTGGTTTAACAACAACATTCAACATTCCAGACATCAACGCCCCACATCTCTCAATGAAACAGCTCAATGGTCTCAATGAAAGAGAGAGAGAGAGAACAGTTCAATATTTGCAGAATATTGATGAATGTCTATTGGACAATGCCAAGGAACTAAACTGATCAAATCCTATGGACCCATATTCCGCTGTTCGCCAATATCTCAACAGAACAGTTCAATATTCCAGTCATCAACGGCACCAAATCTCCCAATGAAATAGGGCAACAGTTCAATATTTGCATATTGATGCATGTCTGGTGGACAATGTCTAGGAACTAAACCGATCAAATCCCGTGGAACGGGCTATATTCCGCAACCTGCTAATCTCTCAATGAGATAGCTGTACAGCTCAATTTTCCTCCAATATTAATATGTGACCATAGGTTCATTCCAGGGAATTGCAAATAGATAATTAGCAAGAATACGATCTACTTAAAATATTTTTGTGGGCCTTGATTTGATGGGTTAGCAAGACTACCTACAATCCAAATTCTTGAATTAAACTGATCAAAATCCATGGAATCATTATTTTGAAGTCTACAAATCTATTAATGGAATGGCTGAACAGCTCAATATTCCAGTCATTAACGGTTCCAAATCTCTCAATGAAATAGCTGAATAGTTCAATATTTGCATAATATTGATATCTGTCTATAGGAAATTGCCAAGAAACCAAACTGATCAAATCCTGTGGAACGAACTATATTCAGCTACCCGCAAATAACTCAATGAGATGGCTGAATATCATAACTTTCCCCCAAATATTAGTTTGTGACAACAGGGAACTACAAATGAATAATTAGCAAGATTACGAACTAATTAAAATATTTTTTTTACGCTTGGATAAATAGATCAAATCCTTGGGAATTTGTAAGAAAACAGCCATAGACTGTGGCAAATCTTTGTATGAGATGCCAAAAAGATCAATATTCCATCACATAAAAATCTCAATGAGATGGCAGAGCGGCTCAAAATTCCCCCATTATTAGTATCTGACTACATGGGTCTGATGGGTTAGCAAGACTAGGGACTACTTACAACCCAAATAAATTCTAGCAATTATTTTTTCCGTAACTCAATAAAGAATTTAAGACTGTCGCAAACCTGCAATACAATGGCAAAAAAATTAATACTCCATATCTGGATATTGGATACTGAGGGAATAAACATCAAAGAATAATCTACATAAATGAGGCAAGCTCGCAATTTGCAATAAAATTTCTTTACAATAAACAAAGAGAAAAAAAATTATCTAAATAATTAAAATAAATTTAGAATGGTATTATACAAGTATTTAACTTTGGAAGCATTCATCTATCGATGTTGCCAAAATGTTTGGAGTGATGGTGAATCAAAGAAAGTTACAGCTTAGTAAGAATCTGTCTCTCCCTTCCACTATATATCTTTGGCCACTTAAGTGGCCCTGTGTGTTAATCCATTGTGTTATCAACCCCGGTGATAAACATCTCGCTTATCAATGAGCGCTGCCCGATTGTATGTTTAGCTAAGGCAACAGGGAATCTCACTTTAGGGACTACCGCCAATCTCTCAATGAGATGCTTGAAGAGTTCAATGTTTCAGTCATTGCCTGCTGAAAATCTTTCAATGAGATGGCTGAAAATTCAACAGTTTATTATACTCTAATATTGATACCAGTCTCACAAGAACATTTCTCGGTTTTTTGAATTATTATCTCCACCACTTTTTCAATGAAAAATATCTGTCAATAATATTTTATCTTTTAAAATACCTTTGCCAGTATGATATCTTCCTTTATCCTTACTGCAAAGAAAAAAAAGCTCTTTCTTTTCCTCTCTTCTTGAGAAATAAAAACTTTGAAATTCTTTGATATTGAATGAAATCCTTTTGATAATCCTCGCAATTAAATGTTACTTTGGGAAAACATTTGGTGTTGCCAGTTTCTTAATCGCTACCATTTCCTTTGTGGCAGGAAACGGAAGTTTACACAGGAAAGAGCAATGGGTGTAAGTGTGTGTGGAAAAGCCATCAATAACGAGTTCAATATTTTGTTTTTCACATTTTCCTCAATTTTATTTCCTTTCATTTGCTTTCTCCATGGTTATCATTAACCAGTCAGGATAATTCTACTAGTTTGGGGTTATGAGCAAACAAACGCAAGCAGTTCAATATATACCGGCCATTACGGTTTTGTGAGTATTTGACTTATGGTTCGTGTTGTTTACGTCCCATAGAAATTTGTTAAGTCTCTATTTTGGTAATTTTTTTCTATTGGCAAAATCTAAGAAAAAGATAAAGTCATCATTACCAGCATTTGGTTTGATGGTGGCCATTTACCCTCCTAAAAATAATTCTTAGATAATTTATGTCAAGGTCTTTGGATTTGTTTTGGTTTCTTCGAAAAGCTACACAAATACCAAGCAAAGAAGCACCAGGCACCCAGAGTGAGTAAATCAGACAGTCATCACAATTCGAAGCTCTATTAAGCAATTGCATGGAACACGTTATTGAGACAGACCATTAGATTGGAGTGGTTTGAGGATTTTTTCGCTGCTTCTCCACTTCTTCTTCTGAGAAATAAAAGAAGAAGAAAATCTTTGAGTGTGGAAATCATTGAAGCATAGCGTCTAATACCACACGACCACGTTTGTGTCTAAATAGGAAATAAAGATTTTTTGTTTCGATTATGCCAATAGATGTTAAAGTTTATTTTGTTTTTTTTTTTTGTCTTGCCACATGCCAATGAGTTACGAGTCCCATATTGCCATTACCTAGCATCACTTCTCTTGGGGTTCCATAGACTCCTTGAATGCTAACATTTATGGTAGGGGGACGGGGAAGGAGGTAGGGTGGCTGGGTTTTCTTCACAATGTTTGGCTTGTAAACGAAAAATGTTTTGGAACAGACCAATAGCAATAACAGCGACACCATCTACCATAAATGTTTGATTTCTATGTACATTTGTCTGTTGTCTATCCGTCTGTCCTTCCATCCGTTCCTTTGGCCATGAATGGGAATTGGCTAGTGAGCCAGCATGCAGCTGCATATGCGATGCCATAAAAATCTCAAAACAAGTTATGACCAAATTCAGAATTATTTTGTGGCAATGTAAACATACTCATAGATGACGTCGTCATCATATGGACCAGCATTAAATGAACATGGATCTGGATATTGGATACTGGATACTGAGGGAAATAAACATCAACGACTAAGGTATAACCTACACAATCTTGGCAGTTTATTTTATTGTTTAGAAGCTTACCCTAATACCGGCAGTTTTTTTTATCGCCCTTCTCATTGAAATAGCTAAAGAATTCAATATTCATGTTATCAACTACCCCAACTCTACAAGGAAACATATGAACAGCTCAATATTTCCATAATATGGATACCTGTCTGCTGGACATGGAACGGGCTGTATTCCGCAACCCGCAAATATCTCAATGAGATGGCTGAACAGTTCAATATTCAAGTCTAACGGCTACAAAACGTTGAATGAAACTGCTGAATGGCTCAATATTTGCATAATATTGATGCCTGTCTACAGAAAAATGTCGAGGAAACTGATGAAATTCCATGGAACCGTATTGAGCAGTCTGCAAATCTATCAATGAGATGGCTGAAAAGTTCAATATTCCAGTCCCCATTCAAATATTCAATATCTGCATAATATTGATGCTTTTCTGCTGGACATGGAGAAGGCTATATTCCGCAACCTGCTAATACCACAATGAGTCTGAATAGCTCAATTTTTTTTCTGCTGGACATGGAGAAGGCTATATTCCGCAACCTGCAAATATCACAATGAGGCTGAATAGCTCAATTTTTCTCCAAAATTAGCATGTGATCATTCCTAGAATGACCTTCTAAAAAAATGCAAGAGTTCACCGAACCACAACTGTACACCAAGTGCAACTGATTGTAACAATGTGGGCCGGTGTTAAAACCAATAGTTGCTCTCCCTCGTATTTAACATATCTAACCATGAGGTCAAAATAAAAGACGAATATTATCGGGAAAATGTCCTAAACATAGAATTGAAACAAATGTCTCGGCTACAGACCATGGGCATTCCAACAGGACTCAGCATCAACGCACTCAGTAAGCTTTAACCAAGAATGACTTAAGAGATTCCTCGCCTCATTTCTACTGGACAATGACCACAAAAACCCGTGGCACTTTTGCGCCTGGAGAGAATACCAAAGTATTGAATTTGAAGAAATGGGCCAAACTAGCGCAGATCCTGCAGCGTGTGATGGATTTGTCAGACGTTTGAAGGCCATAATTCGGGTCAATGATAGCCAATTCAAACAAATCTAATCTGATAGGCCACCAGAACTCAAGCGATACCGAGCCGCTGCAAAGGCCGGATGACAAATAAATAAATTACAAATATTATCGGGAAAATTTCTCAAACATAGTATTGAAGGCCCGGGCAGACACACATTTTGATTGCAGACCATGGGCATTCCAACAGGACTCAGCATTATCGCACTGAGTAAGCGTTAACCAAGAATGACTTAAGAGATTCCTCGCCTCATTTCTACTGGACAATGTCCTCAAAACCCCGTGGCACTTTTGCGCCTGGTACATTTTGGAGAGAATATCAAAGTATTGAATTTGAAGAAATGGGCCAAACTAGCGCAGATCCTGCAGCGTGTGATGGATTTGTCAGACGTTTGAAGGCCATAATTCGGGTCAATGATAGCCAATTTAAACAAATCTAATCTGATAGGCCACCAGAACCCAAGCGATACCGAGCCGCTGCAAAGGCCGGATGACAAATAAATAAATTACAAATATTATCGGGAAAATTTCTCAAACATAGTATTGAAGGCCCGGGCAGACACACATTTTGATTGCAGACCATGGGCATTCCAACAGGACTCAGCATCATCGCACTGAATAAGCGTTAACCAAGAATAACTTAAGAAGGAGATTCCTCGCCTCATTTCTACTGCACAATGGCCACCAAAATCTCCGTTTGAGTTTTGCGCCTGGAGGGTAAGGTTGGCACTAACAAATACCAAAGAGTCGATCATCTTAAGAGGGCGCTTCGTCGGATATGGTCCAAAATACCGCAGAGCTAAGTATGATGCCTTTGTCGGCCGTTTGAAGGCCATAAGTCGTGGCAATGGCAGCCAATTCTAACATATCTAAAGTGATTCCGAATTTGATGTTACTTCCGACATTTTTGCTTTTGAATAATATATTAAAAGAATAATAATAAATTGCGCTTTACTTTGTTGTATTACATATCAGCCACTTGGTATATCGATTTTCTTGCGATCTTTCACTGTATTCACCTCCAATTTTTCAACCTAAAGGTGAGTATTAAGTTCGAGTTTAGCCGCTAAAATAGTTAAAGTGAAAACTAAATCAGTAAAAAACGCCATAAAATTATACATATTTGTTGCAAATTTTATTATAACTTGATGGGGAATTGCCCAAAACAAATTTTCACAAAGTTTGTATTCCTTAAAATGGATTATTAAAAAAAATAATCGTGAAAAAATGACGATTTTAGCGGCTAAACTCGAACCTAATACCCACCTTAACAATTCAACAAATTCGCCAACTAAACAACCACCAAAATGTTTAAATGCAATATGACAGTAAGAGTATCTGTAGCTATTTTAGTAACCATTAACAAGTAAATGCATTATTGTTGGTCCCGAAAAAAATATTTTAGAGAGCTGAAGGTCAATCTAAGAAAGATTCAACTTAATGAGATTCTTTCTGTATCTCTTCGTCTCTCCATATTTGGTCACTAGACTAAACAGTCTCTTTAGTTAGCCCAGGTGATGAACTTCTCTGCTTTCAATGAAAGAGATTTCCTCAATTCTATGTTTAGTTCAAGACTAAGGGACCTCCTTCTTATTGCCTAGTCCAAATGGCCTTTAGCCTTAAGGTGAAATCACTTCTAACATGTACTCAGTTCCCTTATTGAACTCCGTCAATTTCTTAGGGCCTGCATCACAATGAAATCATACCGAATGATCTCACAGGTTCGGTTATAGGGTACCCCCTCTATTAACATCAAAAGTGATGCCTTTACTTTGAGAGAACTAACAAAACAAGACCAAAAAATCAATCTAAACAAACAGAAAATACACAAGATCGCTTGTAAGTCTACTGGTAAACGTGTTTCGAGATTTATATCGGTTCCCAGTTTGTTTATTTTTTTATTATGTTTTTGCTGTAATGTTACAAGTCTCCTTTCATCTAAACCCCTCAAATATGTGGATAATGTGGAGTGGTATTGCAGAATGGATTTTTCGAATACAACAACAACAAAAACTAAATCAAATGCTGAAGGTCATTTCTGACCAACTGTGAACAACAATGAATGAATGAATATCGCGAAAAGACCAGGCCTCTCAGACAAAAAACGAGAAAATTGAAAGGAAATTGAAAATTGAGGCTATGCCTTAAAGCGAAAAACAAGACATAGACCCCAAAGAAACGAAACTTGAACACATTTTCAAATAGTCCCCGTAAATGCTAACACCACTGCAACCTAGTACATGACTGACGGACTTAACCGTTTGGCGTTTAATTTACGCTTTAATGTCAAAACATGCGAGGCTATGATTTTTATGGGCTTCCAACATTGACGCTAGTGACAATTGCATTGGTATACCAGAACAGAAAGAAAGAAAGAAATAAAAAATGGGGTCATGTGTTTGAGGCTTGGACAAATGTGACATTTCCGCTCAAAAGGTGTTGGTAAGTCAGTAACAGAAAATTGTCACGGATATTTGCTGCTGCTGCCGAAGTCTAATTCAAATGACTTTGAGGTAAGTTCTAGTTTTACTTTACGTTTTTTTTTTCTTTCTTTGCTCTGTGGAAAAATGTAAGTCAGTCCATTCATATCTGAAGCATTCTTCTGCTGGAAAACCATATCCTTTTGCCTAGTTCCTTACTTAACTCATAGACCCAAAGAGTTTAGCAAAACAAAAGAAAAACTGAAATTTAAAAACTGCAACAAATCTCCAAGCTGAACCATTGGGAAGTGTAGCGGAAGGCAGGGCAGACGAGGTCCCATTAAAAAAAAACTTTGTCGAGGCAAATGGTCGGTCATTCATATGGGCAACCATTTATTTATTTTAACATTCACACGCACATAATCATTGGCGGGTTGAATTGCATTTTAGTTCTATGGTCGCTGGGAGCAACATGCAAGGAAACTAAAACGACATAGTTCAAGTCTCACCAAAACGTTGCAGTAGTGGGGAGGGGAGTTTGAAGCACAGTGAAATTAAATAACAGAAATAGGCTTCTAAAGAATGTATATTTCGTATTCCGAGATTTATAGTAATTGTCTTAACCCATTGGGGGACTGCCTTGCATATAGATTAGGAATGCGACAGACCAAAATTGTGAAATAGTGAAATCACAAATCCGAAAATACTTCTGTAGAATGGATATTCCGTCTATTCATACCCAGAGAAGGAATATGATCACCTCAAACATGTTTTAAGAGCAAAATGTTATTTTTGGGTGGTGACCATGTAACATGGTTTTCGCAACCATGTTATTTTCTCGGAAATCATGTATCTGATTTCAGCAAGCAGGTTATATTTGACGAGAAAATAACATTTCAGTGACAAACATGTAACATGGTCACCATACAAAAATAACATTTTGCTCTTGAAACATGTTTGAGGTGATCATATTCCTTCTCTGCGTGCATAGGAGATGTAGGATAATCGTATTAATTCATGGGGGGACTGCCTTGCATTTTGATTAGGGATGTAGCAGAATAGAATACAATAACGAAAATCGTGAAACAGTTAAAACAAACACCCAAAAATAGGATTCTGTAGAATGGATATTCCGTTTACCTGGGCAGACAAACATTTCGTCTGCAGAACATGGGCATTCCAACAGGACTCAGCACCATTGGACTCAGTACGCGTCAACGAAGAATAACTTTAAAAAGAGATTCCTCGCATCTTTTCACTGCACAATGGCCACCAAAATCTCCGGATCCTGAGACAAAGATTGGGATTAAGAAATACCAAAGTGTCGATTTGGTTTCCATGAAAATGTAACTGAAACATGAAAATCGACCCCAAAATAAAAGTTGTGCTCATTTTCACTTTTAACTTAAAAGACCGTGTGAAAATGAACCCTGATGGAAAAAATATGAAGTTTTAAGAAAAAAAATTAATAAGTGTTACTCATAACGAATCTCTTAGGAATCGCGTTAGCCAACTTTGGACTCTGTCCATAGAAGAAAGTCTTAAACCCCGGCCTAAGGTCGTCCACCAAATCTGAGGCGACACAATGCTATTGAGAACAACAAATGTAGGTATAGATGCCACCATTGTCAAATTCCAAAATGCGAAAATAGGCCTCATTTATATCACAATCACGGATGCCAACGTTGGCAGAATTCTACCAAATATGGTAGATTTTTTTTATAGTTTGGTAGATTGGTACAATTCTTTAAGACTTGGTAGATCTTGCGCAATATTCATGTCCAACTAAGAAGTACCTCAATTTTTTATATAAATAAAAATTTGACCAAATTTCCTATAGAAATGCAATTTCGACAAAATTTTCTATAGAAATAAAAGTTTGCAAAATCTTCATAGAAATAAAATGCTGGTAAAATTTTCTATAGAAATAAAATGTTGGTATAATTTTCAATAGAAATAAGATATTGGCAAAATCTTCTATAGAAATAAAATTTTGGTATAATTTTCTATAGAAATAAAATTTTGCAAAATTTTCTATAGAAATAAAATTTTTCAAAATTTTCTATAGAAATAAAATTTTGGCAAACTTTTCTACAGAAATAAAATTTTGGTATAATTTTCTATAATAATAAAATTTTGGTAATATTTTCTATAGAAATAAAATTTTGCCAAAATTTTCTATTGAAATAAAATTTTGACCAAATTTTGGCAAAATTTTGTATAGAAATACAATTTTGGCAAAATTTTCTATAAAAATAAAATTTTGGCAAAATTTTGGTAAAATTTTCAATAGAAATAAGATATTGGCAAAATTTTCTATAGAAATAAAATTTTGCAAAATTTTCTATAGAAATAAAATTTTGCTAAATTTTCTATAGAAATAAAATTTTGGCAAACTTTTCTATAGAAATAAAATTTTGGCAAAATTTTCTATAGAAATAAAATTTTGGCAAAATTTTCTATAGAAATAAAATTTTGGCAAAATTTTCTATAGAAATACAATTTTGAAAAAAGTTTTATAGAAATGAAATTAAAAAAATGTTCTTCAAAAACTCCAAACTAAAATTTTTTTATAAATTTGGTAGAATTTTCTTCAAAGTTTAGTAGAGTAATTTTGGCGCGAGTGGCAACCGTGATCACAACCCAAAGAGAAAATTGGGGTTTATTTTCAATTCAATCAATTGAAATATTGGTGTTTATTTTCACAATGTAAGCGGGACCCAAAAATAAAATGAAGTTACTTCTCACAATCCTTATTATCATGGGGTCCCTATTCATGGCGCCGAAATTATGATTTTCGACTATCGTATTCCAGTTCCACATAATGGGCTCGCTCACACATTAAGAGCCTTATTAATAGCGCCCGTTCGTCCATCCTTCCTTTTTTGTCGGAGAATTTTTGTTCTAATAGTTTCTGGGGTTCCATGCCAGTTGAGGGAAAAATCTATGTAAGTCCATAAAAATGTAATGACGTCAAGGTGTAATGACGTCAAGGCATATGCCTTAGTGATCCCGATATTTAGATTTAGACTATTCAGTCCTTTGTGATACCATAGCTCTTGAACATCTCTCTTGCTTAATTTCCTCTTTGAAACACTGTACATGTAAAGCAATAACCAAAGAGTCCATCCATGCATGCATCCATCTACTTTTCCGTCCGTCCATCCTTCCTCACTATGGTAGTTGGTGTGGTTCGGTTGGTTCGCCTTGCCGACTAGCTGTTTGATTATGCGTTCCTTGTCGTTTTTTTTTTTCTCACAGAGAGTTTTTTTGTCCTAATGCTTTCTGGGCTCCGTGCCTGTTGGGCCAAAAAACAAAAACTGTGTAAGTTTAGACCAATGTAACAATGATGGGAGTGTGTGTGTGTGTATGTAAGTGCATGTGTGCATGAATAGCAGTGTTTGGTTTTTTGTTCCTCAATGCCTCCTGTATTGCCACAGTGCCTCAGTGGACTCTTAACACAAGTCACGCAGCTGTATTAAGCATACGACCGACCAACCAACCAACCATTCAGCCAAAATAGCAAAAAAAAAAAAAAACAAACCAAACGACCAACTGACAGAGTGACTGACATGCGGCAAACGAATGACGAACACTGAACAACATACAATCGAGTCGAACCAACCAACACCACTACCACTATTAGTAACAACTACAACAATGATGATGGACGATGGCAACAACAACAACTGCAGCAGCAACAGCAGCGGCAACTATAAAATTTGCCCACACATTGTTTGTTAATGCCACTGCTCGATGGTTTTTCTGTTTTTGCCACTGTGGCTGCTGCTATTGTTGCAAATTTGTTGGCAATTTTATTGTTGTTGTTGTTGTTGCATTTATTGTCGATGGTGCCTTTTTTGCTTGAATTTTGCATAAATTAATGTTGCAACCACAGCAACAACAAACAAACAAACAAACTATCCATCGCACGAATATGCAACTGCCTATTAAACATACACGACGATGATGATGGTGATGATGGAGCTAATAGCCACCATGGGGAAAATGGTTCTATGATACAATAAAGGAGGCCTTAATTTGGAAAAGAGAAGCAATGTCGTTATTGCGATAGAGCTGAAAGATCAGGAAGACGAATCTGTTTTTGACACATCAGCTGGGTTCCGAGTTGCAAGACTTCGAAATCGGAATGAATTTCTGTTGATAGTCAAGCTGTAATAATGTCCTCGCTCTCGAGATTCCTCAACTTGAAAACAGTCCTAGACTGACGTAAATTTCTCAACGAGATGACTCAGGCAGTCAAGCTGCAATAAACTTTTCCTCGCTCTAGAACTTCATCAACTCGAAAACGGCATTAGACTGACTCAAATTTCTCAACGAGATGACTCAGACAGTCATGTTGCAAAAAAATCTATGGACTTGCACTAGCCATCATTGAAAAAATGTTGTGTGATACAAAAAGGGAGGAAGTATGACGATCTTGATAGACGAGGTAGGTCTGCAGAACGAGTCTGTTTTCGACGCATCAGCTGTGAATTTGGCACTCATTCTTCGATATCGGAATGAAGTTCAGCAGACAGTCAAGCTGTAATAATCTCGCACTAGAGATTCGTCAACTCGAAAACTGTCATTGACCAACTCAAATTTCTCAACGAGATGACTCATGTTGCAAAAAAATCTATGGACTTCTGATTCAGAACTAGCTGGTAGGGCGAGCACTGGCCACCAGTGAAAACAGGTTGTGTGATACAATGGACAAGACATTAATGTGAGAAAGAGGAGGTATGACGATATCGTTAGAAGAGGTACATCTTCAGGACGTGTCTGTTTTCGACGCATCAACTGTGAATAAGTTCCAAGACTTCGATATCGGAATGAATCATCAGACAGTCAAACTGTAATAATGTCTTTGCACTAGATATTCCCCAAATCGAAAACGATCATAGACTGTTATGAATTTCTCAACGAGATGACTAAGATAGTGAAGCTGCGATAAAATCTAAGAACTTCTATTTCAGAACTTCAGCTGCTAGAGGGGGCCCTAATGCGGAAAAGATATGGTATAACGATCTTGATAGAAGAGGTAGATCTTCAGGAAGAATCTAATTTTGATGGCGCTATGAATATGGCCCCATGAAAATGTGCTTCAAAACCAAAAACTTATATGGAAAATAAAAACACCGAATTTCTATACTTTTTTTTTTTTGCATTATAAAATTAAACCCCAATATTTCAAATGAAAATTAGCCCCAATTTTCTTCGTTTTCGAGTGGGCCTATTTTCACATTCTGGAATTTGATAATGGGGGCAACTATACACACTTTTGTGATTCTGAATAGCATTGTATCGCACCAGATTGGGGTTTTGCGTGGAGAGACTTCGGCCGGGGTTTAAGACTTTTTCCTATGGATATACTCTAAAGTGGGCTAACGCGACTCCAAAGAGATTCCTAATCAGTAACACAATAATCTTCACACTTCTCCCATCAGTTAGGGTTAATTTTCACACGGTCTTTTAAATCAAACGCGAAAACGAACCCTGATTTTATTATGGGGTCAATTTTCCTTTCCTTTAGTTGCATTTTGTTGGGGCTCATATTCATTATGAAGCATAGTCCCACATTTGTGGCCCTGTTTCATTAGGGTTTGGGGGCTAATTTTCCTGGGGCCCAGATTCATACCGCCGCTTTTGACACATCAGTTGTGAATGAGTTCCAAGACTTATAGATATCAGAATTAATTTAAGCAGACAATTAAACTGTAATAATCTCTTCGCACTAGAGATTTCTCAACGAGATGACTGCGGCAGTCAAGTTGCAATAAAATCCATGGACTTGTGGTTCTTTAATTTGAAACCGGGAAAAGACTGCTGAAAATCAGCTAGACCTCTGGGAAAGGCGAAAATATCTGGTTTGCCTATTTCAAAAGAAAACAAATATATACCGCCGTAAGCTCCTCCAAGAGGCTTCAAAACCAAATCTCGGGATCGGTTTATATGGGGGCTATATATGATTATCGACTGATATGGACCACTTTTGGCATGGTTGTTAAATATCATATACTACCACCACGTACCAAATTTCAAACTGATCGATGAATTTTGCTTCTCCAAAAGGCACCGGAGGTCAAATGTGGCGATCGGTTTATATGGGAGCTATATATAATTATGGACTGATAGGAACCATGCAGGAATTGGTTGTTGGATACCGTATACTAACATCACGTACCAAATTTCAACCGAATGGGAAGAATTTTGCTCTTCCAAGATGCTCCGGAGGTCAAATCTGGGGATCGGTTTATATGGGGCCTATATATAATTATGGACCGATATCGACCAATTTTTGCATGGGTGTTTGAGGCCATATATTAACATCACGTACCAAATTTCAACTGAATCATATGAATTTTGGTCTTCAAAGAGGCTCCGGAGGTCAAATCTGGTGATCGGTTTATTTGGGGGCTATATATAATTATGGACCAATTTTTGCATGTTCATTAGAGACCATTTACTAACATCATGTACCAAATTTCAACCGGATCGGATGAAATTTGCTTCTCTTAGAGGCTCCACAAGTCAAATCGGGGGATCGGTTTATATGGGGGCTATATATAATTATGGACCGATGTGGACCAATTTTTGCATGGTTGTTAGAGACCATGTACTAACACCATGTACAAAATTTCAGACGGATCGCATGAAATTTGCTTCTCTTAGATGATCGGCAAGCCAAATTTGGGGGTCCGTTTATATGGGGGCTATACGTAAAAGTGGACCGATATGGCCCATTTGGAATACCATCCGACTTACATCAATAACAACTACTTGTGCTAAATTTCAAGTCGATAGCTTGTTTCGTTCGGAAGTTAGCGTGATTTCAACAGACGGACGGACGGGCGGACGGACATGCTCAGATGTCATCTTCCAATATTAAGCTAAAAATAGAATCGAAAATAAAATCCATTGACTCCTGGATCCTTAATTCGAAGACAGGAAAAGACGGCTGCCAGAAACCCAGGCCTCTGGGAAAGGCGCAAAAACTCAGCTTTCACAAAAGCTAAGGATATCATCTCCTAATATTGAGCTATAAATAGCATCGGTCAAAATTCTTTGACCGTTATTTCATCGCCTGTCGTATCAAACTTCGATCAAGTGAGCCTATAGCAACATGGTGTTCCATAACGTAAATTACAAATATATATGTGGATGGAATAAAGGAAACTAATAAAATGAGTGTTAATCCTATATAGGGCCCTAATAAGGCCTTCAATAAAATTGCTACACATTTTATCATTCTAAAAGGGAACTAGAATGAATGAATGAAAAGGGAAATGCCAAAGGGATACAGGGATCCTCTCATACATTCCCCCTTTAGATCGATTCCACTATAGGCGATGTATATTACAGAGGACCATAAATGCAGGCCTGCAGGCTATAGAGGTGCCCACGTTAATGATATTTAAATTAATTAAAAACTCAGTCAGAATCGAAGCAACAATAAAAAGCTACCAAAGCATGGAAAAAATGCTAAAAAGCCACAACACACACACATACAATTACACCTATAGCTCTATATCCTGTGGCCTTTTCCAGCCACATTATGTGGGTGTGTGGGAGAATGGTTTTGAATCCATATTTATTTAATTGATATGTTCCCATTGGCACATAGTACATCGGTACCATGCATGCGTGCCTGAATTCATCCAAGCGCCACCAATGTGGATGCCCGAACACAATGGTCTTTCACATTTCATGCAATGGGATCGTTAGTCAACAACGGAAAGACGGAATACATTTTCGAAGAGTAATTAGTAGAGTTGTGCATTGCATAATGCTGATAATGCAAACACAATGTGTTTTGATAATGGGAATTTTTTTTTTATCAATAAAATTCACAAATTTTCCATGGAAGGGAATTGTGTGATGGATGGTGGGAGGGTAAACATTATTTGATTATCGGAAAGTGTGGGAGAATTGAAAGGACACAAACGTTAAAGATTTAATTAAGCCTATTGACATTAAGGCAACCAGAAAAATTCCGGAAACAAATATTGAAGTTCTGCAAATGCTTATGCCACAGATTAGGAAAGGTGAAATTACTTACGATAAATGAAAATTATGAGTATAAGGGCATGAGTATAATATATTTTTTTTATTTGAAAAATTGGCATTTCTAAAACGCTTTTGAAGTGAAAATTCTCAATATCGTTCTAGAAACAATTTTGAAGCAAAATCCGTAATTTTGTAAAAAATTAAAAAATAAAATTGAACTCCTGAAAAGCTCCTCCACTGATTTGGAAAAGTAAAAGTGCAGAGATCAAATGGAAATATGCGTGTATGGGCATGAGAATGTCAATGCTTTAAAAATTGGCCGTTGGGGGCTTACCACAATGGACTGAATAGTAAGTGAGCCTCGCAATAAATCGGGCTGCCACTTTAACTTAACCTAACCTAAACCCCCTTTCTAGTTGAAAATTCATAATTTTGTAAAAGTTCTGGACTTCTTCAAAATTTAACACCACTGATTTGGAATGGTAAAATACCTATTATGCTCAAAAATTCAAAACTTTGTAAAAGTTCTAGATACAAATTTAGGATTTCTGCGTTCTACGAATGAATTTTGGACTTCGGCAAAAGCTTATCGCACTGAATTGGAAAGGTAAAAGTGCGTAGAATAAATGAAAATTGTGTGTATATGGGCATGCGAATTTTAATTTTTCCAAAGAGGCCATTTTAAAAAGCCTTTTTATGTGAAAATTCACAATGATCGGTTTTTTCTTAAATTGAGAATTTTTATGGGGGGAATTGACAATTTTGTTACAATTCTACGTACGAATTTCGGGTTTCTGCAAAAGCTTATGCCACAGATTAGGAAAGGCGAAAGTGCTTAGAATAAATGACAATTATGAGTATATGGCATAAACATATCAATTTTCGCTAATTGGCCATTTTTTTCACCAAAAGAAAATTAACAATTTTAAAAAAATTTCTGACTTCTACAAAAATTTACGCCATTGATTTCGTGAAAATTGTTCACAAGTCGAGATAGATAACTCCAACGACAAATTAAGGGAAAACTTTTTCGTCCACCCAACTATTTTTCTACATAAAGGCGAAAAATATTTCTCATGTGAAGGAAAATTAATGCATATACCCAGCAAAACAATTTGGAAGTTCTTCTTAAGGCACAACTTTAAAAGCACTTCCAAAAATGTTCTTTATTTTAACTGCACAGGAAGTTCATTTGAGTCAATTTTTTATAACTCGCTTTTTTTCATATTTTTAATGGGAAATTTAAAAGTTTTTTGTTTCAAATAGGTCAAAAACAGATCAACAAAATAATAAAATAGTGCAATTTAAATTTTGCCGAAAAAATGCTTAATCCTTTCTAGAAAAAAATTGCGAATTTTTAAAAATATTTGATGTCTAACGTTCCAGACAACCGTTATAATGCATTAAAAATCATAAAAAAAAAATAAAAAAAAATATATTTATTCGTCAAAATATCACAAAATTTCTTTATTCACATCCAAATCACTGGATTCGCATCACACCTTAAGAAGTGATGCAAATTCGGTGCAACGGTTGTTGAAATGGTGGACACCCGTCCAATGACAAGCCCATGTTAAAATAATCGCTTCTGCGCCAATTTTGCACCACTTCCGGATCCAAAAAGAACATTTTCACTATTTTTTTGGCGACGCTTTTTTTGCTGGGTATGGTTGTGCCATCTATATGTGAAAAAATAGTTATATGCGAATAAACAGGCTTTTGCGATATTGTCCTCCCAAAAATTGGCATAAATTGACCAAACGGGATGATATAGAATATGCAAAATTGTACCAAAGATACACTGAAATTATAGCTTTCATGTCAGCGCCATCTATATGTGGAAAAAATCAGTTGTATTCAAAACAATTGCGATGTTATCCTCCATAGAAATTAGCATAAATTGTTCAAAGTGGATGATATAGAACAATGTTTCTTAAACTAGGGGTCGCGACCCCCAAAGGGGTCGTGAAAAAATTATGAGGGGTCGCAAGAAACAGGATTTTATTACTTTTAGACATTGCATTCATCGCGAAGCATTGGTGGCCATGAAGGTATCTTTGGATCTAAACTCGGTTTTACAAGATGCAGTTACGATCATCAACTTTATTATTTGTCAGATATATTCGAGAAACTGAACGAACTAAATTTGTCTCTTCAGGGGACGTATACAAATATTTTTAATTTGGGCAATAAAATCCAAGCATTTGTGGAAAAAAAAATTATGGAAAAGTTTAATCACAAATTACAGATTTGAAATGTTTTCATACACGAATGATTTTGTTACTGAAAATGATTTGGATTGCAATTTTATCAAGATGATTATAATTGATCATTTGGAATCTTTGGAAGAACAATTCAAGAAATATTTTTAGCCAGATTTTGATTGGGTGCAAAAACCACTCAATGAATCAATTCAAAACATCACACATATTCCATTAAAAGTTCAAGAAGAATTCGTGGAACTTTTGAGCGATACAAATTTACAGCTAGAATTTGCTCAAACAAATTTAAATACTTTTTGGATCAAGGTTAAAGGCGAATTTCCAATACTCTCCGACTTAGCGATCAAAATGCTACTGCCATTTGCTACCACATACTTGTGCGAATCAGCGTTTTCAACGCTTGTTGCAATTAAATCAAAAAATCGTTCTTGCCTTACTAATGTTGAAAAAGCCCTGAGACCTGCGCTATCTGAAATAATCCCGAGATTGGATATACTCTGTAAATTAATGCAAGCACACCCATCTCATTAATTATATACTTTTTTTGTTTTTGCTTCTGAATTTTGAATAAATTTTAATTTTTACATGGACATTCATACGCATTTTTCGTTTGGTTTCTGAATTTTGATATTAATTTTAATTTTTTGTAATAAGAATTTTATAGTAAATATGTTAATCTGTATACATTCTTATTATTTTAAATACATTCTATATAAAATCATTAGAACCTGCATTTTCAAAATTAAATTATACTTTGTTGGGGGTCACTAAAAATTTCGTATTACGAAAATGGGTCACGTAACAAAAAAGTTTAAGAAGCACTGATATAGAACATTCAAATTTGTACCAAATATCCACAGAAAAGAAGAGCTTTCATGTAAGCACCATATATATATATATGAAAAATGGGTTATATACGAATTGCAATATGATCCTCTATAGAAAGTGACCAAATGGGATAAAAATGAAAACTTTTAGCAAAGGATAGCTTTCGATTGGTTTCGATTTGCCAAAAATCTTTTTAATCGCAGCATATTCGAAACAGAGAAAATTGTGACCACTGTGACCATATGGAGAAAGAAGAGCATCTAGAATTATATGTGAAAGACAGATCTTTTAGTCCTCTATCCGAGCCACCGTGGTGCAATGGTTAACATGCCCGCCTTGCATACACAAGGTCGTGGGTTCGATTCCTCCTTCGACCGACCACCAAAATGTTTTTCAGCGGTGGATTATCCCACCTCAGCAGGTTAGGTTAAAGTGGCAGCCCGATTAAATTTCAGGCTCATTTAGACGTTTCAGTCCATTGTGATACCACATTTAACTAAAAGTACCTATTACATATGGACGCTTCTAGTCTTAACCACTGAACCTTCTCTATTATTTACTTTTGTGGAACCAACCAGATTGCTCCAAAAACATTAACAAACTGCTTAAGTTTACGTTTTCCAGGTTCGCCAGTAATCTAAAGCTATATGCCTCAGTAATGCTGGTGACATTTCTGAGGGTTTCAAAGCTTCTCTAAGTGGTTTCACTGCAATGTGGAACGCCGTTCGGACTCGGCTATAAAAAGGAGGTCCCTTGTCATTGAGCTTAACATGGAATCGGGCAGCACTCAGTGATAAGAGAGAAATTCACCAATGTGGTATCACAATGGACTGAATAGTCTAAGTGAACCTGATACATCGGGGTGACACCTAACCTAACCTAGTCCTCTCTCCGATGGTAAACACGGACATTTCAAAATTATTATAAGGCCTAGAAAAAAGTGGAGACCATGTGTTAGGATTCCCAAACACATTTTGCAATATTGTGTTTTTACCGAGGACCAACAGTTATATCTTTCACAAATAAATCTGGATGCCCACCTTTTTCCATTTGACCATGTTTCTCACATGTTTCTCTGTTTCGTATACGCTGCATTACTGCGATTCAGATGATTTTTGGCAAATGGTTTTTAGAACAATAGAAGGTTAAAATTTGGCTATTCTATCTCATGTCGTTTGACCAATTTATACCCATTTCTATGGAGGATAATATCGAATATAACTCACATATAGATGGCGCTGAAACGAATATACATATACAGATTATTTTCCTTCACATATATTTCTCCTATATCCAAAGAGGTTAAGTAATCTTTAAAACTACCTTTGCCATGTAAATTAGTTTTATAATCGGTCTTTACACTGTGTTGAAATTAATCATTAGATTTAAAATAACATAATTGTTTGAACTTTATTTCATTAGTTGTCTCTATTGCTCTGTTAATTACAGAGATAATGTTATTTTTAATTATGTTGACATAATTACTATATTGGTATAAATCCAAAAAAAAAACTATAAAACAAACAGGAAAGAATTTTAATTAGATATTAAATTCTGTTCAGAAAACAATGACTCCATAATTTTTTTGATTTTGTCGTGGTACAGACGAAACCTTGACTTGATAGTGCAGCGATTAAAGTGATATAAAGCCGCATTTTTGTTTTCAAATTGCAATTTAGTTTTTTTTTTCTTTACAAAAATAAATACAACAATAACCAAAAAAGAACACTATATTAACATAAATTAGCAAAAAAAAAAAAAAAAAACAAGGCACACAAGAGAATGACTACGATTTCAAGAAACAAAAACAAAAATACAAAACTGGCAAAAAGTGATTGTTACTAAAAAAACACAAACCAAAAAAATCTCTTAAGACTCCAAGGTTCTTTATTTGCCTTATGAGTGGATGTACCGGCAGTTATTTGACTTTTTGTAAGAGTAGCAGCAGTTTACTATGGCTTTCCAATGCATTGTTAAAACAAACAACTGCAAAAACCTCCTTCAAAATAGCAAACTACCAGAAATTGCTAGTAAGCTTAATAATCAGTCAGCTGCTAATGGTTGTTAGTTTCAATACTAACAGATTGAAAACCTGGAGATTGAAGATTAAAGACAGAACAAACAGCAAAATACGAGCTTCATTACCGCGCTTCGAAGAAAAAAAGGCGGCAAATGTATGTGCAGTAAAAAAAATCAAACAGAAATTAGACATGCCAAAATAGAAGGTTGATTTAACACGGAAAGAAAATATTACCATCAAATTGTTTTAATGGAAAAGTTTAATTCAGCTTGGCTGACTGAATAGTGGACTGAATAGTCTAAGTGAGCCCGATACATCGGGCTGCCACATAACCTAACCTTGGCTGAATAAGGATTTTTTACAAGAATTTTTTATAAATCAATTAAGCTTGGCCGAATAAGGAAAACTTCAATTTAGCCTGGCTGAATAAGGTTTTCTATAGGAAAACTTCAAATTAGCCTGGCTGAATAAGGTTTTCTATAGGGAAACTTCAATTCAACCAGACTGAATAAGGTTTTCTATAGGAAAACTTCAATTCAGCTTGGCTGAATAAGGTTTTCTATAGGAAAAGGATTTTTTATAAATCAATTAAGCTTGGCCGAATAAGGAAAACTTCATTTAGCCTGGCTGAATAAGGTTTTCTATAGGAAAACTTCAAATTAGCCTGGCTGAATAAGGTTTTCTATAGGGAAACTTCAATTCAACCAGACTGAATAAGGTTTTCTATAGGAAAACTTCAATTCAGCTTGGCTGAATAAGGTTTTCTATAGGAAAAGGATTTTTTATAAATCAATTAAGCTTGGCCGAATAAGGAAAACTTCAATTTAGCCTGGCTGAATAAGGTTTTCTATAGGAAAACTTCAAATTAGCCTGGCTGAATAAGGTTTTCTATAGGGAAACTTCAATTCAACCAGACTGAATAAGGTTTTCTATAGGAAAACTTCAATTCAGCTTGGCTGAATAAGGTTTTCTATAGGAAAAGGATTTTTTATAAATCAATTAAGCTTGGCCGAATAAGGAAAACTTCAATTCAGCTTGACTGAATAAGGTTTTCTATAGAAAAACTTCAATTCAGCCTGGCTGAATATAGTTTTCTATAGGAAAACTTCAATTTATCCCGACTGAATAGAGTTTTCTATAGGAAAACTTCAATTCAGCCGAACTGAATAAGGTTTTCTTTATAAAAAAATCAATTCAACCTGGCTGAATAGGGTTTTCTATAGGAAATCTTCATTCAGCCCGGCTGAATAGGGTTTTCTATAGGAAATCTTCAATTCAGTCTGGCTGATTAAGGTTTTGTAAAGGCAAACTTCCATTCAGACTGGTGGAATAAGTCTTTCTACAGGAAAACTTCAATGCAGCCTGGAAAATTTCAATTCAGCCCAGCTGAATAAGGTTTTCTTTAGGAAAACTTACGTTCTGCCTGGCTGAATAAGACTTTCTACAGGAAAATTTCAATGCAGCCTGACTGAAAAAAGGTTTTCTACATGGGAAAATTCCAATTCAGCCTAGCTGTATAAGGTTTTCGATATGAAAACTTATGGTCATCCTGATTGAATACGGGTTTTTATAGGAAAACCTTAATTTTCTTTAGAAAAACTTCAATCTCAATCTGAATAAGGCTTTCTATAGAAAAACAGCCTCGTTGAATTAGGTTTTCTATGGGAAAACTTCAATTCATTCATAAAAATGAAAATATGAATTCAGCATGTTCTTTTCTATAGGAAAATTTTTATTCAGCTTTGCTTAATAAGATATTCTATACAAACATCAATTCTCCCTGGCAGAATAAAATTATCTCCAGGGCAACTTTACATCAGAGACAGTAAGAAAGATTATGCATCGTAATTTTTCTGTGTGTATTAGAAATAGTAAAACAGATTGACGGACAGACCAAAACAAAAATGTTTTGCAGTAAGTCATTGATTAACTCATTCATATACCTGGTTCGTAATGAAAGTCAGAAACCTATACCTCACTTGAAGTTTCTCTCCTCCCCCCAAAAAACCCAACCAAAGAATATAATAAAGATTATGCATCATATAACACTTAAATCAGTGTTTTTTTTTTTTTAATTTTTTTCTTATGATGACTTGAGTATTTTTTCTCAAGTATTTCTTGTGCATTAAGCATAAAACAAAACTTGATGTTGACTGAGTGTGAAGTGGAATGGAATGAGTTTTGATTTAATGAAAGATTAAACCATTTGTGTATTCGCATTCACAATTTGCCATAAAAATATGAAAAATTTGCTTAATTTGATTTCAGAATGATGACCACAAACAGAACGTTGGATTTTTTTCATATGGGGTTTGTCGATTTATTATCACTATTGGGTTAAGTCGTTCTCTTTTTGTTTTAATTTCTTGATGTCGTTGTGTGATTCTCATTAATCATCAATATTCTTACGCTACGATTACTTTGATTTTATTAATGACATTAAATAAAGTATTAAAATATTTATGGAATTTTTATTGTTTGATTGTTCTAAAATATTGAAATTTATTCAAAATTTAGTTCTTTTATATGAAATGTTTAATACAGCCTGGTCGAATTCGATTAAAAAAACTTTAATTTAGCCTTGCTGAATAAGGTTTCCTTTCAAAGTCCTTTTTTATATGAAATATTTAATGCGGCTTGGTCAAGTACGAGCCATGCTGAATAAGATATTCTATCGAAAAACTTGAATTCAGCTCGGCTGAATCTAAAATCATTATTGGTCGTAGCTCAATACATATTTCCATGAGAAAATTTTAATTCAGCTTGGCTGAAAGGGGGTTTCTGTAAGTAAACTTTAATTTAGCCAGGTTGAATAAAGTATTCCATAAGAAAACATCAATTCAGCCCGGCTGCATAAGGTTTTCTATAGAAAAACTTCAATTCAGCCTGGCTGAATAAGGTTTTCTATAGGAAAACTTCAATTTAGACTAGTGGAATAAGTCTTTCTAGAAGAAAACTTCAATGCAGCCTGGAAAATTTCAATTTAGCCCAGCAGAATAAGGTTTTCAATAGGAAAACTTATATTCAGCCTGGCTGAATAAGATTTTCTACGGGAAAACTTCAATGCAGCCTGACTGGAAAAGGTTTTCTATATGGGAAAATTTCAATTCAGCCTAGCTGAAAAAGGTTTTCTATAGGAAAACTTATGTTCAACCTGATTGAATACGGGTTTTTATAGGAAAACTTCAATTTTCTTTAGAAAAACTTCAATTCACCTGAATAAGGTTTTCTATAGGAAAACTTATATTCAGCCTGGCTGAATAAGACTTTCTACGGGAAAACTTCAATGCAGCCTGACTGGAAAAGGGTTTCTATATGGGAAAATTTCAATTCAGTCTAGCTGAATAAGGTTTTCTATAGGAAAACTTATGTTCAACCTGATTGAATACGGGTTTTTATAGGAAAACTTTAATTTTCTTTAGAAAAACTTCAATTCAGCTGAATAAGGTTTTCTATAGGAAAACTTATGTTCAGCCTGATTGAATACGGGTTTCTATAGGAAAACTTCAATGCAGCCTGAGTGAAAAAGGTTTTCTATATGGGAAAATTTCAATTCAGCCTAGCTGAATAAGGTTTTCTATAGGAAAACAGCCTCGCTGAATAAGGTTTTCTATAGGAAAATGTCAATTCAGCTTCGCTGAATGAGTTATTCTACGGGAAAACATAAATTCAGCCTGGCTGAATAAGGGGTTCTAAAGCCATCAAAAAAAGCGTCGCCAAAAAAGTAGTGAAAATGTTCTTTTTGGATCCGGAAGTGGTGCAAAATTGGCGCAGAAGCGATGATTTTAACATGAGCTTGTCATAGGACGGATATCCACCATTACAACAGACGTTGCACTGAAATTGCATCACTTCTTAAGGTGTGATGCGAATCCAGTGAGTTGGATGGGAATAAAGAAATTTTGTGATATTTTGACGAATAAATATTTTTTAAATTTTTTTATGATTTTTAAGGCATTATAATGCTTGCCTGGAACGTTTGACATCAAATATTTTTAAAAATTCGCAATTTTTGTAGAAAGTATTTATCATTTTTTCCCAAAATTTAAATAATTTGCACTATTTTATTAATTTTTAATCTGTTTTTAACCCATTTGAAATAATAAAAATTTAAATTTCCCTTTAAAAATATGAAAAAAGCGAATTATAAAAAATCTACTCAAATGAACTTCCTGTGCAGTTAAAATAAAGAACATCTCTGGGAGGACATTTTGGAAGTGCTTTTAAAGTTGTGCCTTAAGAAGAACTTCCAAATTTTTTTGCTGGGAAGGTAAACCTTTATTTAACATGGCTAGCTTTTTCTAAAGGAAAACTTTAATTTAACATGGCTGAATATAGTTTTATATAGAAAATTAATATGATATAATTATTTGAATTCCTGTTTAATACTACCCTAGAAAACCATATATCATAAAAAATAAATCTTTTTCTTTATCTCCAAAATTCAATTTCTTCCTTGGTTATATATTATTTTAATATCAGTCAAGCCACTCCTAAGCTCTCATGCTAAATGTCTGAAATGACAACAAATTTTGAGTTATGAGTTTAATAAATAAATTTTATGGCATTCTCAATGCTTCAGAATTCGACTGCCATTGCCACTGTTAATGTGAATGTTTCAATTTTTATCACTTTTTTTGTTGTCTCTTGTGTATACAAGCATTTTTTTGTGCAAAATAATTATAAACAATAAATAAAAATAAGCAAGAACAAAAATAATAATAAATAAAATAAGCTAAGCAATACAATCATTCCTGCTGTGCAAAATGTGCAATTTATAATGACCTTTATGGTTTTATTAACGAACAAAATAAACAATGGGATATCAACAAACAGCAGTAAATGAATCCCCCAAATGGTATTCCATCAACTGGCATTCGTCAGAGATAAATTAAGAAGCGTCATTATCATTCCAACACGAAAATATTATGATTAAGTGCAATGATTTTCGAAACAAATGGGAAACAGATATATGTTATGTACATATGTATGTTTTTTCCAATGTGTAATAGAGTAAAAAAAAAAATATTAAAAATCACACAACCGAATTATCTTAACCAGAACCAAATTATAGTTAGCATAAAATCACTCGAAGACTATGCCAACCCTAAGTCCATATTCTGATGCTTCTTACTGTCAACACAATACATGTTCGTGGAAAAGTACTACACTTTATCAAGATCATATTATGCGGGTTGTTTTGTTTTCACATTTATGAGTCTGGGGTGTATTTTTCTTTCACTTCTTGTTTTAACACTCCCCCATATAGTGCGAATATAAAAAAGTATATTTTTGTAATAGGATTTTATTTAGTTCTATTATTATTATTATTATGGACTATATTTTTCTTTGGTCTTCGTCTTTTGTTCAATCAGCCCCATAGACATCTATACAATCAATGCCAACACACAATATTACGTCGTCTTATTTGGGGGTGTAACATGAAGTTCATGTATGGACTATGCTATTATCCGGTAGCTAAGCATAACTAGACGAGACATAAGTCTCCACTAGCCATCTCACTAAGAGTATGAATGAATTCCTTGTTAGCTGATGCTCTTGTTGAAAGGTTGAATGGATCTTTGCACTAAACATTGATAGAGTAGAAATAATGCTGTCTTAATTTGAAAAATTCAGGAAAGCTTAAATATCAAAAGAGTGAAAAACAGCTTTGAAAATGAGTTCAATTGAATCATGTTTCAAATGTATTTCTTGGAAAGCGTAACAATTTGTTTATATCTCATATCAATATATAAATTTTGGACCAAGAAAGATTTTTTGTCGTTGTTAAAGTTATATTAGCAAGGTGAACTATAACTCGTAGGAGAGGGTCTTAGCAAATGGTTGCCAGAAGTTAATATTCATTATTGACACTGAAAGGTATGGTGGCGAGAAATTCTCCAACCGACGAAGGGAAAAGAGCCACCGTGGTGCCTTGCATAAAAAAGGTCACGGATTCAATTCCAGTTTCGATCACAAAGTTTTTTCAGCGGTGGTTATTCCCTCTCATTAATGCTCGTGACATTTCTGAATGTTTCAAAGCTTCTTTAAGAGGTTTCTCCGTAATAAGCAATTGGGCTATACTAGCGTTGCCACAATGAATTTTTATTTTGGACCAACATTTTTCCTAAACGACCAAAATTCGTATCAGCGGACCATTTTTATACCCTCCACCATAGGATGGGGTATATTAACTTTGTCATTCCGTTTGTAACACATCGAAATATTGCTCTAAGACCCCATAAAGTATATATATTCTGGATCGTGGTGAAATTCTGAGTCGATCTGAGCATGTCCGTCCGTCCGTCTGTTGAAATCACGCTAACTTCCGAACGAAACAAGCTATCGACTTGAAACTTGGCACAAGTAGTTGTTATTGATGTAGGTCGGATGGTATTGCAAATGGGCCATATCGGTCCACTTTTACGTATAGCCCCCATATAAACTGACCCCCAAATTTGGCTTGTGATTGCTCTAAGAGAAGCAAATTTCATCCGATCCGGCTGAAATTTGGTACATGGTGTTAGTATATAGTCTCTAACAACCATGCTAAAATTGGTCCATATCGGTCCATTTTTACGTATAGCCCCCATATAAACGGACCCTCAAATTTGGCTTGCGATTGCTCTAAGAGAAGCAAATTTCATCCGATCCGGCTGAAATTTGGTACATGGTGTTAGTATATGGTCTTTAACACCCATGCAAAAATTGGTCCATATCAGTCCACTTTTACGTATAGCCCCCATATAAACGGACCCCCAAATTTGGCTTGCGATTGCTCTAAGAGAAGCAAATTTCATCCGATCCGGCAGAAATTTGGTACATGGTGTTAATATATGGTCTCTAACAACCATGCAAAAATTGGTCCATATTGGTCCATAATTATATATAGCCCCTATATAAACCGATCCCAAGATTTGAACTCCGGAGCCACTTGGACGAGCAAATTCATCCGATCCGGTTGAAATTTGCAACGTGGTGTTAATATATGGCCGCTAATAACCATGCAAAAATTGGTCCATATCGGTCTATAGTTATATATAGCCGATCCCCAATCACAAAAATTGGTCCATATCGGTTCATAATCATGCTTGCCACTCGAGCAAAAATAATCTAGCAAAATTTGTCGAAATTTTATTCCTATAGAAAATTTTGTCAAATTTTATTTCTATAGAAAATTTTGGCAAAATTTTATTTCTGTAGAAACTGTTGTCAAAATTTTAATTCTATAGAGTATGTTGTCAAAATTTTAAATATTTTGAAAATTTAGTAAAATTTTTTTTCTATAGAAAATTTTGTCAAATTGTTATTTCTATAGAAAATTTTGTTAAAATCGTATTTCTATAGAAAATTTTGTCCAAATTTTACTTCTATAGAAAATGTTGTCAACATTTTATTTTGTCAAAATTTTATTTCTATAGAAAATTTTGTCAAACTTAATTATATACGTATTTAATCGGCCATTTTATGTTTAATATATACCACGTATGGACTACGTGGTTTATATTACGGTATTAGGAAGTTTTAAGATACCTTGTCATCGGCAAAAGTTACCGCAACCCAAGTAATTCGATTGTGGATGACAGTCTTCAGTAGAAGTTTCTACGCAATCCATGGTGGAGGGTACATAAGCTTCGGCCTGGCCGAACTTACGGCCGTATATACTTGTTCCAAATTAAATTTTTGTCATTTAAAAGTTAAAATTTTTCCAAAATTTTACTTCGATAGAAAATTTTGTAAAATTTTTATTTCTATTCATAATTTTTATTTCTATAGAAAATTTTGTCAAAATTTTATTTCCATTGAAAATTTTGTCAAAATATTATTTCTATAGAAAATGTCGTCAAAATTTTATTTCCATTGAAAATTTTGTCAAAATTTTATTTCCATTGAAAATTTTGTCAAAATTTTATTTCTATAGATAACTTTGTTAAAATTTTAGTTCATTAGAAAATTTTGCTCAAATTTTATTTCTATTGAAAATTTTGCCAAAATTTCATTTCTACAGAAAATTTAGCCAAACTTTTATTTCTATAGAAAATTAGACAAAATTTTATTTTTATAGAAAATTTTGTGAAAATTTTATTTCTTTAAAAAACTTTGCCACAATTTTACTTCCACAGAAAATGTCGTCAAAATTTTATTTCTATAGGAAATTTGATAAAACTTTATTTCTATAGAAAACTTTGTTAAAATTTTAGTACATTAGAAATTTTTGGAAATTTACCGATTTGACGAAAATGGACCAAAATCAATCAAATTCCATTTGGTCCGACCATCGGACCAAATTTAAAAATTAATCATTTTATGGACCAATTTTGGTCCGATCGGACCAAGTTGGCAACACTGAGTTAAACATAGAATCGGGTAGTACTCATATATAAGAGAGAAGTACCCCATACCACGCTGGTGAACACAATGGACTGAATAGTCTAAGTGAGGCTGAAATATCGGGCTGCCACTACACCTAACCTAACTGACGAATGGTGTCTTTATATATCTCAGGCACTGTTACTACAACAGCTACATATTCCCTAAATGTCATGTTCCATCTATAGGTTTTAGTCATATGGGCCAAACTGTGAACTCAAAAAATTGTAGAAAAGCTAAACTCCATGGGCAGAAGTAACACATGTTCAGTGTGGTTTCCAAAAATAATGCCAGAAGTGTTATTATTTTCCAACAGAGAATCATAGTGGGCATATATTTCTCCGGTTAACCCATTATGGCGTGTAATTAATTTAAAAAATTAAATTCATTTATATAAATAAAATATTTTAAGGGTGATACGGTCAAAATTTGGTCAATATAAAGTTGACGTATTTCTTTCAATTTTGCATTTAAAAAACCTGAACACCCCTCATTTTGAAGTTGTGTATGTGTAGAATGTTGCTCCTATTCACTCTTCAGTTGTCAAAATGCCGTCCAAGCAAGAAGAGCAGCGTATCAAAATTTTGCTCGCGCATCGCGAAAATCCGAGCTACTCGCACGCAAAGCTGGCAAAATCGCTAAAAGTTGCCAAATCAACAGTTACAAATGTAATTAAAGTGTTTAGGGAACGTTTGTCGACAGCCAGGAAGTCTGGATCGGGGGGAAATCGAAAACCGGAAGCCGCTGAGACGACAAAGAAAGTTGCCGGTAGTTTCAAGCGAAACCCTAACCTCTCTCTCCGAGATGCCGCAATTAAGCTGGGTGTATCGTCTACAACCGTGCATCGAGCCAAAAAACGAGCCGGACTATCGACTTACAAGAAGATAGTGACTCCAAATCGCGATGATAAACAAAATACGACGACCAAAGCGCGATCCCGGAGGCTGTACACGACGATGCTGACGAAGTTTGACTGCGTGGTAATGGACGACGAAACCTACGTCAAAGCCGACTACAAGCAGCTTCCGGGACAGGAGTTTTATACGGCAAAAGGAAGGTGAAAGGTAGCAGATATTTTCAAGCGCATAAAACTGTCAAAGTTCGCAAAGAAATATGTGGTTTGGCAAGCCATCTGTACCTGTGGCTTGAAAAGCAGCATTTTCATAGCTTCCGGGACTGTCAACCAAAAAATTTACGTGAAAGATTTTTTAAACGTCTGCTGCCTTTCCTGAAGAAACACGGTTGTTCCGTACTGTTTTGGCCGGATTTGGCATCTTGCCATTACGGTAAAAAGGCCATGGAGTGGTACGCCGCCAACAACGTGCAGGTGGTTCCCAAGGACAAGAACCCTCCCAACACGCCAGAGCTCCGCCCAATTGAGAAATACTGGGCTATTGTCAAGCGGAACTTAAAGAAGACCAAAAAAACTGCTAAGGACGAGCAGCAGTTCAAGGCAAACTGGCTTTCTGCGGCGAAGAAGGTGGACAAGGTGGCTGTACAAAATCTGATGGCAGGTGTCAAGCGTGAGGCCCGGCAATTCGGATTTGGAAAAGCGAAAGCCTAACTGAATATTTTTCCTGAATTTTGTACTAATTGAACTTGAAAAAGAAATTTAATTTGATTTTTTAAATAAACGATTTCACCGATTTACACGCGTTTTCCCTTGACCAAATTTTAACCGTATCACCCTTTAAAAAAAAAAAACATAAAAACAAAAAAAAAAAGAGAAAGAAACGTTGCCTAATTTCATTTATAAACAAAGTTCTGCGAGATTAAATGTTGCCAATTTTCTGTACTCAAGCGAGTATAATGGCAGGGAATGGGTTATAGTTTAGATAGATTTTCAGCTCTGCGTTCCCAAACTCGAAAAATTAAAAAAAAAATTGCAAATCCCTTAATGAGATGGCCGATAAGTTTTATATTCACCTTTGCCATATGAAATAATCGTTTGTAGCCAAATCTGCAGTATACGGTGGATGCGAAACCACTTCGAAGCTCAATTTATGAAGATATGCTATGGTTTTCTCGGATTTGTTATGTGGAGCAAGGTCTTGGTTAAAAGCACTTTCTGTTAAGAGAATTTTTTTTCAACAATTTCGTCCTCTAAATGGTCCTGTTAAAACTAGTTTAACAACATTCTAGATTAAATAACAAAACTGTGTATCTATCTTTGGCTATTATATTAAGAATTTGGCATAATTTATTAATTAATTATTAATTAATTTAATTTCATTTCCAAATATTCCTCATAATTGTTGTAGTTCGTTAGAAGAATAAAATATCCATCTACATCTTTTGTCAACGTCAGCCGAAGCAGCAACATCGCATCAAAGGTTCAATAAAGGTATTACTACAAATCTAACTTGGTTTCCTTACTTTTTTATTTTAACCCGCAAAGGCAATCATTTGCTTCGCCAATTGTAAGCAATTGTAGTAAAATTCTATTCACTGAAGTTTACGCGCCTTCCCAGAAGTCTCTTTAATAATAGAAACTGCCCTGTAACTTTCTGCCAAGTTAGTTATCCCTATTTTCAGAAAGCTTCCCGCAACTTTTTTCAGGTCCAGTAACGCTATATAATAGTCACTGTCCTAATTGTTCTATTCACGGTTCCATGGGTATACCACTATTCGAACGCTATAACCTTCACCGGTTTGAAGCCCATTCATCGTGATCCCCTTGATTGATTGATGATTGGAGTTCAGAGTGAAATAATGAAGTCATATTTCCTTCATTGTCGCAAAAACTAGGAATGGTGGCGCTTTATCATTTCCAAAGATTGCTTGGATTCATGAAATCGTGTTTATGAGATGACGAACACGTTCAATGGATTGCATCTTATGTGTTCCATAAAAAAATTTCATGCGAAATAGATTTTTTTTTATTAATTTCGTTTTGTGCTTCCTATTGTATGTTTGCTACTAGTTTCTCAATCTATTTTTGTAGCCTCTATCACTCTCTCTCTATCTCCTATTTCTCTACAAATATTTCCCTCCTATTTTTGCAAATATTTCCTGTTTTGTATGAAGAAAAAAGAAAAGAAGCTTCATAAAAATTCCCAACTAGACATTTAATATTAAAGTTACAGCTTTTAGTTACTTCCTTAACTAAATAACTAATACGTTTTTCTGCCCCCCACCATTGCTTGGTCACCATCCCCATTCCCATCCTTTGCATGACGAGCTATAGTTTCTCAGATACAAGGACTTCCTTCTTTATAATATGGCATTGATATGCCCATTTAAGGAATCGTTTCCGTTCAATTGACAAAAACAGACAAAACCGAATCAGACAGACGGACGGACGGAAGGGCAGACTTTCAGTCTGGTGGCACACTCTTATAATGTGTGTCAATTAAGAATTGGTAACTCATTCCAAACAGTTAGTCAGTAACCAATGTCAAGGGGATGAGGAATAAGCAGCCGCAGCTACAGCAACAATAACAACAGAAAGTGGAAGTGGAAAAACGGAAATTGTTTGGCACATAATTAAATAGTCCTTAAGTAACTGTAATATTTAACAACTTTGAGAACATTTGCGAAATGTATGACACCGAAATATATAGTGTCTGGTGGAGGTATTAGGATATCAAAGTATTTTTAATAGCTTTCAAAACAAAAAGAAAGACGGAGGAACATGTTTTTCTTGTGGTGTCCTTCAGAAGCTTTCCTGCAGTTTCTTTATGGAGATTTTCTTTTTTCTTTATTTACTTATCTATCCCTTGGTTGCTTCATAATAGTATTGCCTGGTACTGTTATTTTTCTGCTTGAGTTATTGTCATCCCTCCCTTTGCTATCCTACAGCCAGATTTCAAAGCCTTCAGGGGGTTGCTGAATGCCATATGAAATTTAAGGGCGCATTGGAGTGGGTTGGATAAAAGCGTAAAACATTAAAATAAGTAACAAATTTTACAATTGACGACAACGATGCCGATGTTCGAAAGCCATTTAAAAATTTGTGTATGTGTGTCTTTGTTCTGGGGGAAATCAACGAGCAGCGATTTGTTTCACTTTACATTTCAACAAACACCTTCAAAGGGTGGACGAGCTTATTCCATGATGATATTCCACCATGGATCGAATGAGTGAACCATTGAAACCATTGAGGTTTTATAATTATGTTACCCGTACCTACTTAACGTCTGTACTGTTGTTGGCTTAAGGGCATCATCGATGGGAATGGATCTCCCTGAGTTGTTTAGTGGCGAATGCTGCAATCATTGAGGATGACTCGATTGTTATGCTGGCAAACAAATAAGGAAGAAGCGGAGAAAAGAAACCAAAGTGTGGATTCTATAATTTCCATTTTTTGCGGGGGTTTAACTCACTGTTTTTGGTCGTTTGGATTGGTCCTCTCCAGTTTAGTTGTGATTGCAAAATAATGTTCCCTTATTATATTTTACATTTCAATTGAAGTGGCCATTGAGACGGCAAATACTGTTGAATCCCACAGAGAAATGGTGGATTTACAATGACAATGGGTCGAATTGTTGGATTGCATACGAAGGAAGGAGTTAAAGGGGATAAAGAATCAAACAAAATTCTTCTTATAAGGCGGGAGGAAAGGGGCCAGGTTAACGTTTCGTATTTTCTCTATAGAGGCTTCTGACAAGAGATGACCAATATTCCTATGAGCCATGGATGAAAAATGATGATGGTGATATTTGACTTGGGTTTTAAAAGTGATTTGCATTAAAGGCAAATTTAATTAGGGAATCGTTTTATACAAAAGAAAGAAACTAATAGCAAAATCTAAGGGTCAATTGAGAGGCCCCCCTAACAAAATTAAATTCATACGATTTTTTATATACCCTTATCCTGCACAAGATAAGGGTATAAAATTTAATAGCGAAGAGAGCATGTGCACGACTTGCACGAAATCTCCTAATGTCATATTACACCTATTACCTTTAATTTTATGAGTAAGAAGTTCGTTGCAACTACAATCATTAGACGGATGTAGCTATTCCTATGGAGGGGAAAAGATGATGACCGTTACCTGGGGTCTTGAACTATTCTTATGATGCAAAAATAGAATGATCGCAAGCCTTAAAACAATGCCAGATCTGCGAAATATAGAAGACCATACTATAACTGCCAGAAATGATGGAGGGAATGTACAGGAAATATGGAATATTTAATTTGTGATATACGTTTATCAAAACTTAAGTAAATGTTTGTATAGCTTTATACTCAAAGGACCATGAGATAAATATTGAATAGAGATTACACAGTAGCGATTTCATGGCCCAGATATGGTTGATGCCATATAATGATAATAGGTCCAGAAAAATATCTCTGGTAAGAAGAAAAGACCTTGTCCCCCAACAAAAAATGGAGCACTATATCAGCAGGATTGTAAGAGAGAGAGGCAGTACCAACTGGTCACAAAACAACCGAATCAGCGCTGATTTTTGTGGGCGATGCTAAATTGGGACATTTATGAAGTACCTCTTGGCAAAATCTACCAAAACATCAACAATTCTACCAAGCATTCTTCCATTTTTGGTAGAATTGTGGCAACCGTGTGCCCCATCCCGAAATATAAAAGGCAACTCTTGTACCGAAACTAATTTCGACTACAACTAGCCTCAGAGTAACCTATAGATTGGACCCAACAAAAAATGGAGCACTATATCAGCAGGATTGTAAGGGAGAGAGGCAGTACCAACTGCTCACAAAACAACCGAATCAGCGCTGATTTTTATGGGCGATGTCCCGATTTAGAGCAGCTTCCACATAGCGCTGAAAAAAATGCTCATTTTAATAAAAAATATTGCTCAGAAGTGATATATAATCTTGAGTATAGCATTGTTGGTGTGAAGGAAAACAGCACTACCTTTCATGCATCTTTACTGCATGAATTGGTTGCAATAACGTAGACGAATAATCATAAACTAGTTTTATTACTCGTTTACGTTATTGCCACCGATTCATGCAGTGTGGATGCACTGCCTACTTTATTGTATACCAAAAAGCGCAACTAAACTCTTACTGCTGAAGTATTTTTTGCTGGGCCAGCGCTATTTATACCCTTCACCACTAGTGTGGTACAGGGTATAATAAGTTTGTGCATTTGTATGTAACGCCAAGAAGGAAAAGTATGAGACCCATCGTTTAGTATACCGATCGTCTTAGAATTAAATTCTGAGTTGATTTAGCGATGTCCGTCTGTCTGTCTGTCTGTCTGTCCGTCTGTCTGTCTGTTGATGTATTTTTGTGTGCAAAGTACAGCTCGCAGTTTTAGTCCGATTGTCCTAAAATTTGGTATAGGGTCCTGTTTCGGCTCAAAGACGATCCCTATTGATTTTGGAAAAAATCGGTTCAGATTTAGATATAGCTGCCATATATATTTTTCACCGATCTGGTCATAATTGGCGTGTATATCAACCGATCTTCCTCAAATTCCGTACATCCGAATATTTTATGAGTCTCGAAAAACTTGCAAAATATCAGCCAAATCGGTTCAGATTTAGATATAGCTCCCATATATAGCTTTCGCCCGATTTACACTCATTTGCCCACAGAGGCCAATTTTTTGCTCCGATTTAGTTGAAATTTTGCACAGGGAGTAGAATTAGCATTGTAGCTATGCGTGTCAAATTTGGTTGAAATCGGTTTAGATTTAGATATAGCTCCCATATATAGCTTTCGCCCGATTTACACTCATTTGCCCACAGAGGCCAATTTTTTGCTCCGATTTAGTTGAAATTTTGCACAGGGAGTATAATTAGCATTGTAGCTATGCGTGTCAAATTTGGTTGAAATCGGTTCAGATTTAGATGTAGCTCCCATATATAGCTTTCGCCCGATTTACACTCATATGACCACAGAGGCCAATTTTTTGCTCCGATTTAGTTGAAATTTTGCACAGGGAGTAGAATTAGCATTGTAGCTATGCGTGCCAAATTTGGTTTAAATCGGTTCAGATTTAGATATAGCTCCCATATATATGTTTTTCTGATTTCGACAAAAATGGTCAAAATACCAACATTTTCCTTGTAAAATCGCCACTGCTTAGTCGAAAAGTTGTAAAAATGACTTTAATTTTCCTAAACTTCTAATGCATATATATCGAGCGATAAATCATAAATAAACTTTTGCGAAGTTTTCTTAAAATTGCTCCAGATTTAAATGTTTCCCATATTTTTTTACTAACATTGTGTTCCACCCTAGCGCATTAGCCGACTTAAATTTTGAGTCTATAGATTTTGTAGAAGTCTATCAAATTCTGTCCAGATCGAGTGATATTTAAATTTATGTATTTGGGACAAACCTTTATATATAGCCCCAACACATTTGACGGATGTGATATGGTATCGAAAATTTAGATCTACAAAGTGGTGCAGGGTATAATATAGTCGGCCCCGCCCGACTTTAGACTTTCCTTACTTGTTTTATTATTAAAAAGTAGCACTATAGAAATGCCTAATTTACTATAGGTTTATTAAAATTTATCATATTGGGAGGCGAATTAAGTTAAATATATTTTAGTTATATCAGCTACATTTTACTATTATCCAATCCTTAAAAATCTGCTTTAGCTTATCAGTTCATAGCCTTTTATTAAATATTTGAAATAAAGCCTAAATTCTCTTCACTTCTATAAACTTCAAAGAAAGAAAATTTCATGAATTCTGAGTTTAAATTTCACAAAGTTATAAAAATCAAACTATCCCCCTGGCGAGTCGAAACTAAAGTAAATCACAGTAAAATAGCCCAAAGTAATCTTTATGTGTCTGTGAAATAGATAAAGAAGAAGCAGTAAAAAGTCAGGCAACTTAGTGCGTCTGTCTACCTTCAAAGGTATAGCAGGTTATTGAAAATAACCGTAACATCATAAGGTTCTGGAAGAAACTTCAAAGAAGGAAGCCAAAGATTGTAACCACGACCACCAACAAAACTACAACTATGGGCAACTGTCAGAAAATAGCTGTAATCATTATCACTGGCACCATATACAGCCTTCTCTGTGGGGAATAGATTTTGTCGCTAAAGACATTTTTCTTTGCTAGCCCTATGCATTGAGGCAAGCAATCCTCCTATTCATGACTAAATTTTTTGTTCCTTTTATTGCCACCTCCAAAGTACCATGACTTTCTAGTCAAAGGTTTTGCTTGTTTGGAGGAATATAGGAAAGCCCGTGAAATAGAGCCATGGTGTATGGGCTTTGTGTTCGATTTTTTTTTTGCCTTCACAATAATAAAAAGTTCTATGTGAAATGGCAATCAGAGCACAGTGGTATGGGAATGGGAAAATTTGAAGGAAAAACAACATGCATCATGGTAATAATGATCCTTACAAGACCCACGATAAAAAGTAGAAAATTTGGAAACTTAGTCATCAGGAATAGAATACAAAATATGATTCTGACTACCGTTTTAGTTTTCGAAAGTCTTGATAACATTATAATTGTATTCTGAACATTGTGCATTAAATTTAAAATGTTGGTATGAAGACCACGTATAGAACCCATTGTTTGCAACTAAATTGAAATATTACTCATACAATGAGCTAAAAGACTGTGTATTAGTTTATTTAAATTCTTGCAAAACAACTTTAAATCGAGGATACAATTTCAAAATTCTCAAGTCCTCATTGCTTAAAACTTTTTTTATAATTAATCGGAAGATTCACTATCTCAGATATTTCAAAGATTTTTTCTTTAAATTAAAAATCCTTTTTTACTTTATTTTATTATTTTTTGTATTGTTCTTTTCTTCTTCAATCATTATTATTGTTATAGCCTCCACCATAGGATGGGGGTATATTAACTTTGTCATTCCGTTTGTAACACATCGAAATATTGCTCTAAGACCCCATAAAGTATATATATTCTGGGACGTGGTGAAATTCTGAGTCGATCTGAGCATGTCCGTCCGTCCGTCTGTTGAAATCACGCTAACTTCCGAACGAAACAAGCTATCGTTGTTACATATAGTTGTTATTGATGTAGGTCAGATGGTATTGCAAATGGGCCATATCGGTCCACTTTTACGTATAGCCCCCATATAAACGGACCCCCAAATTTGGCTTGCGGGGACTCTAAGAGAAGCAACTTTCATCCGATCTAGCTGAAATTTGGTACATGGTGTCAGCATATGATCTCTAACAACCATGCAAAAATTGGTCCACATCGGTCCATAATTATATATAGCCCCCATATAAACCGATCCCCCGATTTGGCTTGCGGAGAAGCAAATTTCATCCGATCCGGCTGAAATTCGGTACATGATCTTAGTATATGGTCTCTAATGACCATGCCAAAAATGGTCCACATTGGTCCATAATTATATATACCCCCAAATAAACCGGTCACCAGATTTGACCTCCGGAGCCTCTTGGAAGACCAAAATTCATCTGATTCAGTTGAAATTTGGTACGTGATGTTAATATATGGCCTCAAACACCCATGCAAAAATTGGTCGAAATCGGTCCATAATTATATATAGCCCTCATATAAACCGATCCCCAGATTTGACCTCCGGAGCCCCTTGGAAGAGCAAAATTCATCCGATTCGGTTGAAATTTGGTACGTGATGTTAGTATATGGTATCCAACAACCATGCAGGAATTGGTTGATATCAGTCCATAATTATATATAGCTCCCATATAAAACGATCCCCAGATTTGACCTTCGGTGCCTTTTGGAGAAGCAAAATTTATCCGATATGGTTGAAATTTGGTACGTGATGGTACCAAATCACACAAAAATTGGTCCATACCAAGTTCATAATTGTATATAGCCCCCATATAAGCGACCCCCATATTTCAATTCTGGCTCTCTACCACGTATGGACTAACTCACAATTTAGAAAACAACCCAAGTAACATATTTAATTCGATTCGATGACAGTCTTCAGTACAAGTTTCTATGCAATTCATGCTGGAGGGTACATAAGATTCGGCCTGGCCGAACTTACGGTCATATATACTTCTTTTTATTTAAACCATGAGTTGACTAAGCTACAATAGTAGCTTAACCAAAAGTATGTTTGTCAAATTTATTTGGGCAAAACCCTTTGGACTACAAAATGGTTAGAAGGTCAGCATCCTCTACTTGCAACGAAACTATCAACAAATTATCAGAATAAATTGGAATTACTCACTAAACCCAGAGTGAAAGGAAAGGCAAATGAAAAGTAAGACGTTCTTGCAAATTTATTTTGATAAAGCCGAATACCATAAAAATCTTCTTTCGGGAAGTTCAAGTGCAATGCACTTTGGGTTAATTTTATGTTATTGAAAATATCAATCTACACAAGTCTAGCTATATATATTTCATCGCAGGCTAAAGCGAATTGCCATAGCTTTTCTAATTTCAATTCCTAAATTCATTACTAGAAAATGGAATTTAAATTGGTCTTTCTTTGAGTTGAAGACAATTTTGCCCTACTTCAAAGACATACAACTTTACTAATTTAAAAAAATGAGTATCCAAAATTTTTTGAAAATTATTTTTAAAATAAAAAATGGCCACTTTCTTAAATTTTTATCCCAAAATTGAGGTTGCATAATCTTTTATGCTAGGTATATAGTGGGAATCGTACGAAAATGTTTGCTGTAGTTAATATTGAACTAAGTTCATAAAATTTTGAGCACGTTTGAGACATACGCAAACAAAGGAAAATTTCATTGGATGTGGAAAATTTCGAAAAAAATAATAAAATTTAACTACAAACAAAAAAAAATTGTTTGCAATAAATTTAGCGTTAGTTTAACTATGGATTTTTTGTTCAGTGTATCGTCTACAATCTACTCCATAATCCTTGATTATCTATAAAAAAAAAAACATTCCTATTGTTACTCAGTTACTTGACATAACTCAAAACACTGTGGTTACAAAAAATATCACGAAAATGGATAAATATCCATTCAACCCAACGAAGCTGTGAGCCAAAATGTAAAGAGAGTGGGAGAAAGAGAGAGAGGGAGAGTATAAACCCTAACCATCAGGGGGTGCCATAACGTGCCATGAAAGAATATAAAAATACCTTATCAAATGTAAATAATAACAAGTGATTACCGGTGTTTCAATTTCTTTTTTTTCTGACTCTCTCTCTCTTCCCCTCTGGCCTCTCTCGACCTTTCTCACCAATCTTAGGCATTACCCTCTGGGTTTCCTTAGCTATGGTGTGTTGTTTGATTTAATTTTTGTTTTGTTGTTGTTTTCCTTTCTTAGGAAACGTAAGACTCCGAGCAAGGAAGGAAGAAAACCAAAAAAAAAAAAAAAAACAAGAACCATAAAATTTCTTCTTTAAGAACTTGGTAAATATTTAAGACAAAGCGACAACAACAAAAACAAATATTACTCCAAGTATTTGAACCAATAAATATTTATTTAGATTTGAATGCAAGTGTTTTAATGGTATGTATGTGTAGGGGTTTAAGTATGAAGAGTTGCCACCCATGTGGCCTATGTCTGTCACAGACAACAGTGACACAACTGTCAACACCTTTTGTTGAGAAATGCCACAGGGTTAGAGTCAAAGTCAGGCAAAATGCCATATTCACTCACAGAGAGCACGATAGCAACGATGACAACTCTGTGTTCGATGGGCTCCGTATTTACTTTAACGTCAATTGTCGTAAAAATAATCATAGTTGACTGCTAACTGTCAATGTCGCAATCGATTTGCATGTATTATGATGACAATGATGATTAAAACCATGATGAGATAAATATGAAATATGAAAAAAAGTCAGTAAGAGATAAATATTGGCCATTTTACACTTTGTAGATCAAAGCGAGATTGAGTTTAATGAAAGCAAAAAAAAGCATCTGCTATAATCTCCCCATCTAGCAATTTCACTCATCAGTAGATGCAAGGTGATTAGCTTATATTAACACAAACATCCAGCCAAAAAAAACCAACATCAATAAAAGGGGATTTGTGGTCACCCAGGAGCTTTTGGATTGCCCACAACAACAAGTTGCAGTTTACACTTGCAAAGGCAAAGTTCTTGACAAGAAAAAAAATGCATGCACTCACATAATAGGAGGGGACATTGGAGCCAGATATGGAGACAACAAGACCAACGGAAAGACCAGGAACCATTCGCCAAATGTATTCACAACATGCAATACTCAAAGCCTGATGCATACCAGCAGAATTGCAGCAGGAAAAAGAGAAGGACAGACGAATGGACGGACAGACATTAAAATAAACAAACGGACAGACATTACACAATTAACCCAGCTACATAGAGTAGCTACAACAGAGTAAGGGGGAGAATCAAAAGAAACTGGCAATCATCATGAGGAAGCACATATTAGGTAAGGAAGGATGGATGGACGGACGGACATTCTAGCAGCCAACCAGTGTTAGTCAATCCGTCAGCATTCTCTTGAATTAGCAGTCAGCATAGCAATAACGGAGTATATGTAGAGAATTTTAAAAAACACACACTTAGGGAGTCTCTCATGATTTTAAGAGACACCCTACACATGATAGGAGGGTACATAAAATTGGAGACATTGAAGAAAAACAAAAAGAGAGAAGTCTTCAATCGCAATATCCTTTATATTAAGATCTTCGAAATGACAAATCGCAAGAATTTATTCTTGTTATAACGGAAAAATTGAGATACTCTCGATCTACAGTCCATTTTCATTTTAAACTGAACTGTATTGCCAAATTATATGAGTTTTACGTTTGAGACAAAAAAAAACTAAAAACCTGGGATTTGTGATTCCGACTTCCGGAACATGGGGAAAATAACATAACAAAGATCTGGAAAAAAATCAAGGTTGACTTGAAGATATTTAAACTCAGATTCAGAGTTGCTTGGTTGATTTTTAATCAAAGATCAAGGGTTTCTTTCTTGTGTAGCTAAATTTTGTCATCAAAGAACGGAAAGGAATTGGGGGAGTCAAGGCAATTTTTAAACCCTTTTCAAGTCAAGATCGAACATAGACCAAATCTACGATCAAAAGTTCGAGCGCAAATAGAATGCGTCCATGTGCTTAACGCGCACGACTATGCCTGTAACAGATGACAGGACACAATACGCTGGGAAACAGACATAGTAAGGATCGGTCTATCGAATGATGATATTTGTAAATGGTGTCTTGACCCTGAGACTATGGAAGATTCATTCCATTTTCTGTGCCAGTGTCCAGCATTATCTTTCAGAAGAAACAAGATACTGGGCTCTTACTTCTTTCAGGCTATGACCGACTTGCGAGAATGCAATCTGAGAAGTATTCTCGTGGAAGACCTAGGCAGATCTGAGGGACATTTTATCATATGATGGGATTAACCCGGCAGGAGTGGGACAAACACGAAGAAAAAGAGAAAAGAAGCTTGAGGAACCACAATGGACCAACTATGGTCTAAGTGGACACAAATCCGCTTAACACGAATTCGTGTCATCCTCCGTAACCTATCGTTACAGATCACCTCCATAACCAAACCTTACAGTTCACCAATGTGGTGTTCACAATGGACTGAATAGTCTAAGTGAGCCCGATACATCGGGCTGCCACCTAACCTAACCTTACAGATTATAACTTGCCCTGAGGACGAAGTTGAGGTTAGGTTAGGTATAGTGACAGCCCGATATTTTAGGCTCACTTAGACTATTTATTAATTTATCTCTTGTCACTGAGTGCTGCCATATTCCATGTTTAGGTCAATGACAAGGGCGAAACCTCTTAGAGAAGCTTTGAAACACTCTGTAAAGGCATCAGCATTACTGAGAGGCAATAATCAACCGCTGAGAAACATTTTGGTATTCGACCGAAGCAGCGATTGATCTCACAATCTTTTGTATGCAAGGCGGTTGGCTTCCAAAATGTGTTCACAGACAGACGGACGGACAGACGGACATGGCTATATCGACTCAGGGACCCACCCTGAGCATTATTGTCAAAGACACCATGTGTCTATCTCGTCTCCTTCTGGGTGTTACAAACATATGCACTAACTTATAATACCCTGTTCCACAGTGTGGCGCAGGGTATAAAAATTACGTCCCAAAATCGTGAACGGGCGGTGATGAAATAAAACGGAAACGTTATCGAAAAATCAAAAGGGAATGTTTTCGTCGACGGGCGTTCACGATTTCATGAATGGCTTTACTTGTTCTTTGGCCGTGAAAAGTCTTAAAATATTCGTTAGACGTGGCAACACCGTCGGTGGACCAATTCGCCAAAGCGACTATTAGCGCATATGGTGCAGGCAATCCAGGTTCGAGTTACGGCAGCGATTTTTTTATTGATTTTTTTTATAAATTCGTTGTTTTGACAATACATGGTGTCATTTTATCGTTGTCAGATTGACACCGTCTGTTCTCCGTTTGACACCAATTGTGTGTTGATTCACTTTCATGAACGGATCGTTTTGAAATGAGCACTCCGTTCATGATTTTTATACCCCGCGCCACGCTGTGGAACAGGGTATTATAATTTTCTATGGATGGCAGTTAAAATTTTAATATTGTATGGTTTCCGCGAGGTAGTGGAAACGGTTAACCCGTCTCCCCTTAAAAAAATCCTAGATACGCTAAAGGCTACATACAATTTGTCAATGCAATTTAGCCGTGAACTTCTTCTTCTTCAACTTCTAGTAACGAAATCCTACTCAAAATTTTCGGGAATTCAAATATTCACGCCAATTTCATTGCCTGTTATAGGGTATCAGTTCTTGTCAGAGTTTAATTCGTTGTTAGCCATTTGTCCTCAACATACTGTAATTGCAACATAAAATCCAAAACCCCCTCCCAAAAATACATTATTCCTATTTGCAAGGAGAATTGTGATAGTTGGGGAATTTAAAGGGAGGGGAGCTCAAAACCTGGAGAGATCATGGCACAAGCGCTTCTAGAGGATGAGAAAATGCAAGGAAGGACAGACAAATGAACAAGTAGACCCAGAGACAGACCATGGGATGGATGGATGGTCGAACATGTGTATGAGGTCTGCATGCATGCATTGCTGTATTGCAATCTGCTGTCATGCCTTACTATGGCTGAGGTCAATGACAACTGTTGGTCGTTCGGTCTGTATGGTATTAGGTTGACTCAATCGTGCTATTGTGGGCACTTGACTGGTTGAACGGCCTAGCCTGGCCGAGTAAAAATGTTTCTCACCCCTCCCTTCGTTCTCCTACCCCTGTTCCCTGTTAGTCGTTACTCTCAGTAACTGACTGACTGGCTGATTACCTAAACAGAAGTAACATCAAGCGTAAATATCTCTCGGTGTTTACCAACAACATAAATGGATAAATGTAAGTAGGCTTAAATATGTTGGAAGGTTGTGTGTCGTAACATATAAAATGAAACACTGAGAAAAAAAATAGTTCTTTTGCATTGGGAATATGGAGAGCCAAAGAGATTGGGACACTGAAGAAGCAAGTAGAAACAGATTTCCTTTACGTGATCCAAGACCATCTTGTGATTTCAATGGCTTGGATTTAAAGATTCTCACATCTTTTCTGATTCATGGAAATCTTGGAGTTTTTTGGACTGATTTTTCCCTATTTTACTTCAACTTCAATAGGCTTATCCTTAAACCGTGTGGTTTCTCCACAAAATAATTTTTCTCTCAGTGTATGGGAACTTTGCTCTAATATGTTTAACCTGAACGAACTCGTGCCAGTTCGACACTGGTGTTGTCTACATCTTTTATACCATTCATAAGGCCCATACAAACATAGCTATACGTACCACTATGCCCCCCTCCCCGCCACCATAATGGAATGGTGAGGCTCATCGTCGACAAAGGTTTCTGTCCTCGTCTTGTGGTATCCCAAGTATTTGTATACAAAATCATAAAAACCATATCACAAAAGACATCAAAGAACCTCATCGTATGTGAGGGTCCCGCAAAACTCCTCCTTCCCTCACTTCCCTTCCATGCCATAATGCATCAAACACGCATCGCATCACATGGAAGACCCCAACAGTGAATATATTTGTACCAGTGATCAATGTGGCCAAGACTTAAGAAAAAGACAAAATCGAAAATGCTTTATTACTACCCCGTTTCCATGGAGTAAGCGACCGAGAGAGAGAAGCGCCCCCCACCTGCATTGATTGGTTGTTGGTGGTGGTGTTTGCACCCGAGACACAGACAAAACAATACCATCAGACAGACGGACGAATGGATGGATGGAGTCTTGGACAGACATCAAAATACTCGATCACATATATAGCAATGCCAAGTAGCTCCAATGGGTTTGTTATCGATGAAGCAAAGAATGATGACCAACGCATTGCTTTATGAAAAAGATACACATGTTTGATAACCACCACTCCATACCATGAGGCTATACCACCAGCTCTAACCAAAAAGTTCCAATGCATGCCATTGCACACTGTATTGCACCATGCTATACAAGGCACTATAATAAACGAAGGAGCTCTTGAGCATCTGATTCGAACGGTGGGAGGGGGGATATACCCATACCCCTCTGTGTTTAGCTGATTGTTAACGACCACTAGCCCAAATACTAGGGCATTAACAAGCCTGCTTGTGTGTGTGTGTGAGTGAGTGTAAACTCTTTCTTATAGTGTAAGAGATACATTTTGCATGAGACTCCATATACTCGTACAAAAAAAAGGGATCCAAAAAACCCCCAGAGGGAATGAAATACCAACAACAAATACAACTGAATGGGTGTGAAAGCATAAAGATTGTAATTAACACCGCCAGACGGACTTTTTCTTATAAAACGAAATATGTGTGTGTGTGTATGGGAGATTGTATCGGACAGAGTGTTTTAAGTTCAAAGGTTTTTCATTAGGAAATTTATTTAATGTGTGAATACTGGAATTATTTAAGGGGGTCGTTTAAATGCGGTAAATTTTTAAGAAAATCTGTAAAAGTTACGAGAACAGATTTTCTATCAAAACAATATATAATTTTGAAATTAAAAAAAAACTTACTTGATTTTTTATAACAAAAAAGTTCAATTGAACACATTTCAATTTATTTTATTTATTTTTTGTATTGATGAAATATTTTGTATTTATTTCATTAAATTTAAAATTTTTGTATTCATTGCATTTAAGCTAATATTCATTTATTTATTTATCATTTCATTTGAACTTTTTTTATGGAAAAAGTTCATTTCAACTTCACAACATTTTTATAGAATTTGTTTCTATACAAAAAAAAATCAAACAAATTTTTGCACACAAAAGACATTTGTATACTAAAAGTTAATTCGATTTTTTTGTACAAAGTTAATTTGAATTTACAAAAATTCATTTCAATTTTTATATATTTTTTTAACAAAATAAATTTGTTCTATTTTATAGAAAGAATTGTCTATAACTATTTTTATTAAAAAAAAAATAAATAAATTGAAAATATTTATAGAATAAATGAACTATAAAACAGTCCATTTGAAATTTTTCTATAACATAGTTTATTTGAACTTTTTCTATACAATAAAAAGTGAAACCTCTCAAATTTGGATACTCTGAAACAGGGCTGTGGAGTCCAGCCAATTTTGCTCGACTCCGGCTCCGACTCGAGCATTTTTCATCAGCTCGACTCCGACTCCGGAGTCGACTCCGGGTAATATAACTAAATCTCATTTTAATACCACTAATTTGTAGTTCTATTGTGGGGGTACCGTAAGTGGATCGATATAAAGTATCGTATTTATTTATGTGTGCAAAAAAAGGTCTTAATTTAACATTAGATGCCAATTAAACTCTATATTTCAAATTTAGGGCAATGTTTAATAAATAAAATAATGCTATAAATACCCATCATGAGAAGATACCAACAGTATATGTATTTGTGGACCAAATTATTTTTATTATTGATACTATCTCAAATCCTTTAAATTTGTTGCGAGTTATTATATTTATAATTGTTTAGACAATTTCGCAAAAATGTATTTATGATTCATTCATTGAAAAATTTGAAAATTTGAGTCATTTCTACAAGTTTTCGACTTAGCAGTGAGCATCAGTGAGCATACAATTTTGGAAAAATTTTTGTCTAGTAAATAAAGTTTTGCAAAATTTTCTACAGAAACAAAATTTTGACTAAATTTTCTATAGAAATAAAATTTGGCAAAATTTTGTATAGAAATCAAATTTTGACCACACTGAAAAAACAGTGAACCCACCAGGAAGAAAAGCTTTGGTTAATTTTCGAAAATTTTGAATATTTGTAGAAAATTTTAACTAAACAGTATTACAAACGTTGGCATCACGCCGATGTCATAAAAATAAGTAAATATTTTTCGACAAATTCAAGAAAATTTATTAGACATAACTAAGATTTTTCACTTGTTAAAGAAAATTTTGTAGTTTGAAGGAAAAACTTGGAGTTCAAAATTGTCTTTAGTGATATACAAAGTTCATGATGAACATATTTTTGGTAAAATTTACGAATTTAAAGAAATTCTGATCTATTTTGTGGAAGGTACGAATTTAGTTAATCATTATGCTTCATTCGAGTTTATTTTATTCCTCGGTTTTAGTTAATTTAACTAACGTAAACAAAAAATTCTTAGAGTAAAGGAAACTTTCTCCAAACATAATAATTCCATGAACTAAAATAAAGTTAAATTGGCTTTAGTGAAATAAAGAGTTCACTTTTTTTGAGTGCAAATATATAGAAATAAAATTTTGAATATAGCAGTGAGCATCAGTAAGAAAAAATTTTTTGAGAAAATTTGCTATAGAAATAAAATTTGACAATTTTTTCTTATAGAAATAAAATTTTGAAAAAATTATCAATAAAAATACAATTTTAGAAAAATTATTGTGTAGTAAATAAAATTCTGCAAAATATTCTACAGAAACAAAATTTTGACTAAATTTTCTATAGAAATTAAATTTTGACAAAATTTTCTAAAAAAAATTATTACTATAAAATTTTGGCAAAATTTTCTATAGAAATAAAATTTTGACTTAAATTTTTATAGAAATAAAATATCAATAGAAATAAAATTAAAAAAAATTGTGTAACAAACAAACTTTTGCAAAATGTTCTATAGAAATAAAATTTTGCAAAATATTCTATTTTTGTTGACTCAATTTTCTATAGAAATAAAATTTTGACTAAATTTTCTATGGAAAAAAAAAATATTTCTATAGTAATAAAATTTTGAATAAATTTTTTATAGAAATAAAATTTTGACAAAATTTGCTATAGAAATAAAATTTTGACAAAACTTTTTATAGAAATAACATTTTGACAAAATTTTCTATAAAAAACAACTTTGAAAAAAATTTCTCTCAATATTCCACATATCTATATGGCCTTAAAATAAAATAAAAAAAAAATTATTTCGGGTATTAAAATGGATCGATCCAGCCCATCTGCCAGTCTAACATTCTAGGAAACATCAAAAGATAGCCGTAATTGGAAGTTGATTTTCATTTACAATCATGCTGTACATTGATCGAATGAATAACGCAATGGAAACTAATTTGCGTAAAAACTTACTTAGTTACAAAAATGTGAAGTGTTTTAAAAAATTTGGTTTAGCCGGAGTCGGAGTCGACCAAAATTTTTACGACTCCGACTCCAGCAAAATCTTCAGACTCCGACTCCGGCTCCACAGCCCTGCTCTGAAAACCGGACACCTCTCAACAGTGGGCATTTCTTGTGAGACGTTTACACATAAAAATTAAAAATGGGCAAAATTTAGGCGACCATAGGTGTCCACTTTTGAGAGGTTTCACTGTAGCTCTTCATTTGAACAATTTTTCTATAAATAGTGCATTTGAAATTTTTATATAAATTCAAATGACCTTGAACCTTTTTTATATAGCAAAAGTTTATTTGAATTTACGCTACAAAAAGTTCATTTTCTATAAAAATAAAAAGTTCAGTTGACTTTTTTCTATAAAAAAGTTAATTTGAACTTTTTCTATTAAAACGTTCATTGTAGCTTTCTCTCTAAAAAAGTTAATTTTCTCTATAAAACAGTTTAATGAAAATGTTTTACATAAAATATTTTTATATAATTGTTTTTTTTTTTTTTTTTTGTATAAAAAAATTATATCAATTTATTTTAAAAGAACATTTTGAACTTTTCTATAGATATTTTTTACAGGAAAAGTCTATTTTTAACTTTAATTTAATTTCAACTTTTTTTTCGAAAATGGTTAATTGAACGTCTTTTATATTAATTTTTTTGTACAAAGGGCTAGTTAAAATGTTTTATAGAAAAAGTTCATTTTAACTTGTTTATAGAGAAAGTTACATTAAACTTAAAAAAATGATTAAAAAATCATTTTTCAATTTCTTCACTTACTATTCGAACATTTGATTCCATATTTTCAAGAATTCGTCTTACCTAAAAATAAAAGATAAAAATATCAGCATTAATAACCTCAGTTTTTGGCAATAATAATAATAATAATAATAAAATCTAAACCCTTTAAAATTAATAAGTAAAATAAACGAAAAGAAATATCTTCCCCTTCTCTATCACCTTCAATTTGCTATCAATGACTTTGTGATTGTTTTGGCTTTTTGGGTTACTGGAGCAAAGTGTCATGCACAGTTAGAAAATAAAACCATTTCCAGGAATTGCCAAAATCTATACATCCCCATAAAAGCAACATTTCCTCTTCTATACCGTCCAAAGCTGATATCCTGCTCAGTATTATAGCAGGGTTTTCCAAGAAGAAATATCTGAGATGGAAAAATTCCAATATTTTGGTCTTTACCTAAAATTTCCTTAACTCTAAGGAATACAAAACTCATGAGGGTGTTTCTCCAGAGGCATCTGCTAGAAGACAAAAAACAAGCATTTATTTCCTCATCCATAAACGACCCAATTTGTTAAATGGCCGTTGGAAGGAGAAACAAGCATTTTGCATATCCTTTGTTGTGATGATGGATGGCAAAGGAAAGAAGAAATATTTCCCCATGTCAAAGCCATAGGATAGCAACTCAACAACGAAAATCATGAGTGACTTCGCGGTCCTTTTCAAAAGGGAGAGTAAATACAAGCCAAGAATATCCTTAAAGAAAATCACACTGTTTGTTGTTCATGATGATGACGATGAAATCAAGAGAACAACCTCTGGCAAAACGCTCAAAGGAAAAAGAAACGGAAATTGATTTCTTCTTCTACGTCTCTATCGCCATACTTCTTCCCTTCGATTGATTTGAATAGATTACTAACAAAGGCCCCTTTTGCCGGTAAAAGGATATGCCAAAGTCCACAACAATATAGCAATGAATGGGCACAAGAGCTCCCCCCCCCCCACAACAAATTTCCATTTCGGATGGGTGGTCGTGATGGATATGATGCTTCAATGGCCATATAAGATGAAGATATGAAATCCACTAAGAAGTAATTTTTAAAAAAAAAAAAATACACTGACCAACTCTGCAATGGGTCGTAAGGGGGGGACTTATATACCAGGCATGTTGAGAATTACAAACAAACAGGTTTAAGAAAATGAAAAAAGTTTGAAAAGTAAAACACAAAAAACGGAAATCATTCATTAGCGGTTTTATGAGTACACCAACATATACCCATGAAATTCTTTAAGCGGTTTTTGTAATTCTTTTAGACTTTGCTATTGTGGTTTTGTTTTCCTAAAAAAAAGCTAAGCCCTATTAATACACATTTTACACAAAGAGAGTGAAGGCAACGAATTTAATGGTTTCGATAAATGAATTTGTTACAGTAGCATACTCACTAATACTTTTTGGAAAGTTTTGAAGCAATTAAATTATAAGGCAAAGTTAAGGAATTTCCCATATTTTAGGGATATTACTATTAGTATAACAGTTTCACGATATTTTATACAAATTGATTAGTATTCTATGATTTTATTCTAATACATTATCTACAGTAAGAAAAGGCAACATTTTAATGCTATATTTAACTGTTATACTTATAGTAAACCTAGTTTCAATCTTACTAACAGTATTAGGTTAATATATTGAAAGTATAACAGTTAAATACAGTTTTGCCACCTTTGTAGTTTTTTTCGATTAAGCATGAGAAGCCGTTCTATGCAGCAGATTTACCCCCATATTCATAAAAGTTAACGTACATTTTAAACCTACTATTACCATACAAATTCCTTCGATAAACTGTCAGTAAATGATTATGAATATGGGTATTATTATATAATAGTAGGTTTAATATTTTTTATTAGACTGTTCACTTACAAAGAAACAAAAGATATACTTGGATTCAAAGATTTTGACCTTCTCTTAAGGATTTTAGTATTGATTTCGAGCCAAAGATGCAGCTTCTTTAAAATAAAGACATATATTTCCAAAATTCTTGTCCTAGATGAAATAGGAAAAACAAGTATATACGGCCGTAAGTTCGGCCAGGCCGAAGCTTATGTACCCTTCACCATGGATTGCGGAGAAACTTCTACTGAAGACTGTCATCCAAAATCGAATTATTTGGGTTGCGGTAACTTTTGCCGATGACAAGGTATCATAAAACTTCCTAATACCGTAATATATACCACGTAGTCCATACGTGGTATATACTAAACTTAAAATGGCCGATTAAATACGTATATAATTAAGTTTGACAAAATTTTCTATAGAAATAAAATTTTGACAACATTCTCTATAGAATTAAAATTTTGACAACATTTTCTATAGAAATACGATTTTAACAAAACTTTCTATAGAAATAAAATTTGACAAAATTTTCTATAGGAATAAAATTTCGACAAAATTTTCTATAGAAATAAAATTTTGACAAAATTTTCTATAGAAATAAAATTTTGCTAGATTATTTTTGCTCGAGTGGCAAGCATGATTATGAACCGATATGGACCAATTTTTGTGTGATTGGGGATCGGCTATATATAACTATAGACCGATATGGACCAATTTTGGCATGGTTATTAGCGGCCATATATTAACACCACGTTGCAAATTTCAACCGTATTGGATGAATTTTGCTCGTCCAAGTGGCTCCGGAGTTCACATCTGGGGATCGGTTTATATAAGGGCTATATATAATTATGGACTGATATGGACCAATTTTTGAATGGTTCTCTAATACCATGTACCAAATTTCAGCCGATCGGATGAAATTTGCTTCTCTTAGAGGATCCACAAACCAAATCTGGGAACCGATTTATATGGGGGCTATATATAATTATGGACCGATATGGACCAATTTTTGCATGGTTGTTAGAGACCATATACTAACATCACGTACCAAATTTCAGCCTGGTCGGATGAAATTTGCTTCTCTTAGAGCAATCGCAAGCCAAATTTGGGGGTCCGTTTATATGGGGCTATACGTAAAAGTGGACCGATATGGCCCATTTGCAATACCATCCGACCTCTATAGCTTGTTTCGTTCGGAAGTTTGCGTGATTTCAACAGACGGACGGACGGACATGCTCAGATCGACTCAGAATTTCACCACGACCCAGAATATTTATACTTTATGGGGTCTTAGAGCAATATTTCGATGTGTTACAAACGGAATGACAAAGTTAATATACCCCCATCCTATGGTGGAGGGTATAAAAATTAAGCAACGATTATAAACTTTATTTTAATTATTTAAAAGACATTTGTCCTTGGTATTGTTTGCATGTCCTAAAATTTACATTTCCTAATATTTCATATTAGGGCAATATGTTTTGCAGTGTTATATTCATATACATTAATTTTTGAATTTTTCCGAAATTATTATTTAAAAAAAAATATTTTTCTCATTTATTCTAAACGAAGTGTTGTAGGGCGAAAAAGAAAAATTCATTTATCCAAATCCTAAAAAAAACTAATAGCCTGTTTCAGTATGTCGAACGAGCTCTATCGATCCACCGAAATTGAAACAAACAGCTGATTTTATAACCAAAAATCATCTGTTTCTATGCATTTCAGTCGATCGATAGAGCTCGTGCGACATACAGAAACAGGCTATAAATTTTTATACGAAATTTTTTTTTCTCATATCTTCTAAACTAAGTACCGTAAGGCAAAATGGAGGTAAATTGGTGACCAACCTTAGGAGTCCAATCAATACATTATGTGTAATTTGATTATGTTGTTTGGACTCTTATTGTCAAAAGACACTATAAACCTGTATAGAATTTTTGACTGTAAATACACGAGAAGCAAAAGCTCTTTGTTTCATGTGATATACCTTAATTACCTTATGGAATAACAACGTTGCAAGTATAACATTTGGATGACTGTTATACTTCTGGTATAACTGTTAAAATAATTTAAATGTAATAAAAAAAACTTTTTGCAAATTTTTCTGTTATAAACTCGTCATCTAAGCCAGTATAACACTTAACTAAACTGTTATACAAACTGATATATTTATTTATTTGCTTTAATTAATATTTGTAGAAAGAAATTGCAACTGATGAAAAGTGTATTTAAAGTAAGAAAGTCGAGTAAACTGTTATACAAACTGTCATACTACCATTAATAAATAAAATATACCAATTTTTAACAATAAAATGGATAGATCTTTCAATTCCATCGCTCTAAACATTATATTAATTATAATTCAAATAATAATTGACTTGATTGGGTGAGAAATTTGTTCAAACATAGAATAGTCTGAGTTTTTCTATACTAGTTTCATTTAATTAAATTAAGCTTAATTGTAGAAAGAAATTTCAATTGATAATGAGTTTATGTAAAGTATAAAAACAAAATAAAATTTTATAAAAACTGTCATAAAATCATAATTGAATTAAATATACCAGTTCCATAAAATGAATATATCTACCAACTTCATCGACCTGTAACTCAGACAATATTAGACTTAATTCTATAAGAAATTGGACCAAAGATAGAAACCCAAAGAACATATAAATGAAATTTAATGTAAATAATATGTGAATGGAAACTTCCTTTTTATTTCGAGTTTATAAAATAGCCTAGTTTCGTTAAAGAAAACGAAAATGAAAACTACTCTAAACTCTAACATTTTTCAACTCTTTTTGCTTTTGACATTTCCCCATTGCATTTGTGGCCATCGTCAAATGTTTGTCCGCCAAAAACTTCATTCGGTATTTATAACCCAATGTAGGACATGGGGTTTATGGTATGGAAAATGTAGTTGGTTAACTGCGATGACCATTCGCATTGGTCGCCAGTCGATGGGGGTCAATGAAGTTGGAAATATGGCCCCGGGGGTGCAATAGGTGGCTGGCAACAGTAATAGCGGATGATCATATATTTCAAAGTTATTTATGGGCAAATGACTTGGATGGATGACCATATGGACAGACCAAAATAAACACTAGCAGAGCTTTAGTTTAAAAGGTCTAACAAAAATGGGAAGTCAAACACCACAAAGGCCAATAGCAAAACAAAAAAGAAGGTGGGTATTTTCATTTAAACTTCGACATACCATAAACTTAATAAATTAACTTAATTTCTAACAAAGTGGTCATAACCTGTTTCCAGCTTAGCCACAAGAATTGTTATAAAAAAAAAAAACAAAACAACCACAAAATAATTCAACTAAACCATAGAAACCATAACCATAGAAAGAGAAATATATTAACACAACAAAAAAAAACTCAAAAATAAAAAATAAGATTGATCATGATTTGTAGTCAAATATATGTACATACATAATAAATAAAGGTTTTTAGTTTATTGAATAAATTGAATTGAGAGATAGAAATGGGAAAACGTTTAGCATTTTCGTTTGTCAAGTTGTGATGCTAAGATGGGGAAAACTTGGGAGGTCATTTGTGTTGCATTTCTTTTGCTATCATCAAAAAGATATTTATCAGAAATTTTATGATTTTATGACTGCACCAATGAATTCCTTATTATTATGTCTTTTTCTTGAGGGGTTATATATTGTGATTTTAAGAGTTCTTGTATTCACATATTCCCAAGTTCTGTAACAAGTGAGTGTGTGTGTATGACTAAGAGGATTTATGGAGCCATAAATATTGGAAAGGGTCGAGTAACATAATTAAAAAAAACAGATGATAACATCGACTGTGGAAGAGTATTTGAAGAACCTAACAGACTTTAACAAAAGATAAACATTGCTATCCATTAAACCGTTTGTAGTTCAACTAAACCAGGATTTGTTTCATTTTCTAAATTTTTTCAAAAACTTATCATTAAGCTTCTATGGGTTTTTTTTTATTCCCATCTAATTTTATTTTGTTTTATGTTTCACTGATGCATTATTTATATCGACCCACTCTATATATAAGAGAGCATATATATAGAAATGCATAAGATCGTAAATTCATGAATGTGTGTGTGTAAAAAATCCATAAATCTCGAAAATCATAAAATGTCAACAGTTTTTTTAATGCGTTGTCAAATAAAAATACCAGATATAAAAAACGAAACCCCACAAACAAAATCAACATAAAATTTAAAGCTTATGGTAATAAACTTAACAAAAAAAAACATTGTTGAACTCTTCTGGAATAATTTAATAAAAATTTACCTCCCAGCTTCGAATAAAGTCATACTATATTTAATGTGAAAAAGAGTTTCAATAAGAATTCTTAGAACACAACAGACATAATTTTTTGAATACCTTCTTAAAGATAATTTAGTTGATCAATGATCAATTTAGTTGTAGTATAAATATTTTTTTATATATTGGTATATAATCGATATACTGGATATAAATGCTGTGTATAACAGTTACTTTACTGATTCAAAAATGTATTGAAATGTGTTTATAATTATACAATGACAAACTAATAATATCTAAGTAAATATAACAGTTTCCAAAAACTGTTATACTCACAACAATTATTGAAAAAACAATATTATATTTAAATAAAAATTCTTAGAAGAACAAAATGCTGTGTATAACAGTTATAAATATCTTTGCTGATTAAAAAAATGTATTGAAATGTGTTTATAGTTATACAATGACAAAAGAATACTTAGTAAATATAACAGTTTCCAAAAACTGTTATACACACAAAAATTATTAGAAAACAATATTATATTTAAATAAAAATTCTTAGAAGAACAAAATATAAGTAAATATAACAGTTTCAAAAACAATTTTTTTTATTTATTTATTGTTTATGGAATGCTAGTAAACCAGGATTTTATATCATATAATTGTGTATAAAAAAAATGCAAAAATGAATTGACATCTATTTTTATAATTATACCATGACAAAAAATAATATCTAAGTAAATATAATAGTTCCAAAAACTATTATACTCACAAAAATTATTGGGAAACAATACTATATTTAAACAAAAATTCTTAGAAGAACAAAATCTATGCAAAAATATAACAGTTTCAAACACTATTTTATTCATTTAGTTTTTTTATTGTTTATGGAATGCTAGTACAACACGATTTTATATCTTGTAATTGACAGTACTAGCTTAATTTTGACAAATCAATTTAATGTTAATATTAGAAAGGAAAATTCTAATAATATTTTCAAAAATTTTAAAAATCTTGGATAATTTATTCTAATAAAAAAATTAATTAATTCAAAGATAAATATCAGAACAATAATAAAAAACAAATATGAAAAGTTTTCTTTTAACTATTTTAGTATTGCTAATAGTTTGTATCCGAGATGGCAAAGGCGATAACCGTGTACGAGAAATTCTCTTTTAAACACAAAGCATTTAATCGTAGAGTAAATTATTTTTAAGCCTCTGTTCGATCTTTCAACTCGGATGAAGTTGTATAGATTAGTATGCTAACCGTTGCACCACGGTGGCTCCCAGGGATATAAAGGTTGTGTATAACACTTATAAATCTCATTACTTATTCAAACATGTATTGACATGTATTTTTATAATTATACAATGACAAAAAATAATATTTAAGTAAATATAACAGTTTCAAAAACTGTTATACTCACAAAAATTATTTGAAAATTAATAGTATTTAAACTTAAAAGAACAGAAGGGATGTTTACTATGGCTTATTTGATGGTTGCACAATTTTGTAGTATAAATATAAAATATTTTTCTATATATAAACGATATATTGGGTATAAAGGCAGTGTATAACAGTAATAAAGCTCTTTAATATAATTGGAAACATTATAACATTTAAACAAAAATTCTTAGAACATATAAAAATTTAGAAAAAAACAATAACTATAGCTAAACAATAACGGATATAAAGGTTGTATATAACTGTTATAAATCTGTTCTTAATGATTCAAAAATTTATTGAAATATATATTTCTGTTAAGACAATGAGAAGATATGTAAATATAACAGTTCCAAAAACTGTTATAATCACAAAAATTATAGATTAATACTATGAGATTAAAAAAAGTTCTACACAGAAAAAAATATCACCAAAATATTTCCAATTAAAAAGTTAATTGAAGTTGAAAATTTTTTCAATTAATAAATTAATTGATACAATTAACTTTTTAATCATGATAGAAAATTAAGTTAATTAAGTCAATGATTGAACATTTGAAAAATTTTAATTAAAAAATTAATTGATACAATTAACTTTTTAATCAAATTCGGAAGACTAATTCAGTTAAAAAAGTGCTGATTTTTTTTAATTTTTAATGAAAAATGTATTTCAACCAATCATTTGTTAATCCAAATAAAAACTTTAAGTCAATTCAGAAAGTAATTAAAAATAGTTACCTTTTTTAATTAATAAATTATTTGAGTTTTGCAATCAACATCAATTAAATTTTTAATTGAATCAATTAAAAAATTAATTGAAATTTGCTGCAAAAAATCAATTAATTTTTTAATCAAGAATTTTTTCTATGCCCAATTAAAACTGTGATTGATACTATCATTTTCGTGATTGAAGACATTTCAATTAAAAAATTAATTGGATCAATTAATTTGGTGATTGAATCAGAAAAAAAATGTTTTGTGTGTACGAGAATATGGTATTCGCATATACAAAAAGATGTTTAGTTTTTTTGCCACTCGATTATTGTTACTGCTCTTAGAATTTTTCATACCCTAAACTTTCTTAAACATTTTCACTTAATTAACCTGTCATCATCCATTATATTATATATTTGTTTTTTTTTTTTTTTCTTAATTATTTTACAATTTTTATTTTTTCCATAGCCAAAGCAAATCAAAAGGCAGATAAGCTAAATTGGCATATTTGTTTTTGGAATAAACAAAATTACTTTATATGCAAACGAAGTTTCAAATTTTAAGTACTTTTTAAGTTTTTTCAAGCGACCAACATTATTTGTGTTTCAGGAATTTTTATATTTCACTTGACTTGTTTAAGTAGAAAAGGAAAACACAAATTAAAAAAAAAAACGAACTCAAGATAAATAAAAAAATAATTTCACTTTGTCAGTAAGTATAGAGGAAGAAATTGAAGAACTTCAACGAACGAACGACCGACAGAATGAGTAAATGAACAACTATAATATGTTGTTGCATTGCATGCAATCTACACAATCATTTGAACCAGGCAACCAACAAACCAACCAACCAGACAGACAGACAACTCACAATCCGTACTCGTATTCTTTTTAGGGGGCTTGTATAGACAACGAATAGATTCACCGCCTCCTTTCTGCTAGAGTTGTCACTTGGAAATGGAAATAAAAATAAAAAAAAATCTAGAAAGTACCAGGCAAAGAGGTTTCATTTTAAAGGTGGAAGGCAAGAGATTGAAGTTGTGGAATGAATTGAATGTTGAATGCTGCCAACAAACATTATTTAAACGTTGAAAAATCTAAAAGAAACTGTAAACTGCAAATAATGACAACGACAACAAAAAAAACGCAACAACGCCATGGGGCGAGACATCACCGGGAAAATATGCACTGGCAAAATGTGCGTGTTGCATTTGTAAAATAGTTTTATGTGGCTATAACCTCCTCCCCAAATGCACTACCATACAATTCCCAAAGCAATAAAAAAAAACAAACAGTTGAGGAGATAGGGAGCGTGTAGAATAGGCTGCAAAAGTTGCATAAATTATTACCATAATAGCGAGTCATGTTTACAGCCTATAATCAGATAGTGCTCACTCCCTTTTCCCATGCGGAATAGCAGATCAATTCTAACAGAAAGAAAAAAACAGTATTTAATAAACATGAACATGTGGGGAAAAAGGGAGAGGAGCTCAAGTGTTCATCGTATACAGTAGCTCCAAATCAATTACAGGATATTTCATTAGTTGCAATGTTTCATGTTTTAAATATATTCCCAAAAAGATTAATCAAAGATTTGATTTCTAATTTAGTTACTTGAAAGCTCTCACTGTTATACTTTTAGCTTGCAAGATGTAAATAAGTTATAAATCAGTTCAAAAGATTTCAAAAATAATTTATAACATATAAGAAATCTATTGCATAGTTGTATAACAGTTCTATGAACTGTTATAAATTCGTATAACAGTTTAAAATTGAGTTATATATTTTATAACAGATATGTAACCTATTCCATAGTTGCATAACAGTTATTTAACCTATTATAAATTCGTATAACAGTTTAAAATTAAGTGATCTAACTTTTATATTAGTATGCTGAACATAATGCAATCGATTTTTCGTAGTAGTTTCTTGTGGGACATTTTGGGAACGATCTAAGCCCTTTGGTAGCCTGCATATAAAATATTTAGAAATACTTTGTCACAAAGTTTAAAACACACAAAATAGTATTTTTTAAAATTTAAAAGAACCTTTGTTTTTACTATTATTAAGGGTATTTTAGTTGGAAATATTTATGTAGAAGACTAATCATGGTCTTGAGGAACTAATCATAGTTGTATGTTTTCTTCGTTTCGTGTTGAATTTACGCACCTTGGTCTACCAGACAAAGTGCCTTTGCAAGTTATAATTTGGCTATATATAATTATACAAGTTCCTAAAACTTATTTATAAAACTTATTTATAACTGTTATACAAATGCATAATATTTGAAAAAAAAAACAAACTTCTTGAACTGCAATTTGAATATAATTCTCTATTTAATTCTCCGAAACATGTACACTACTATATAAGTAAGGTCCCTTGTCATGGAGCTAAACATGGAATCGGGTAGCACTCAACTCATCTAACTTAACCTAATTGTTCAAATATCATAATACACTTAATACGGGAGCCACCGAGGTGCAAAGGTTAGCATACCCGCCTTGCATACACAATGTCGTGGGTTCCATTCCTGCTTCGACCGAACACCAAAAAGTTTTTCAGCGGTGGATTATCCCACCTCAGTAATGCTGGTGACATTTCTGAGGGTTTCACTGCAATGTGGAACGCCGTTCGGCCTCGGCTATAAAAAGGAGGTCCCTTGTCACTGAGCTTAACATGGAATCGGGCAGCACTCAGTGATAAGAGAGAAGTTCACCAATGTGGTATCACAATGGACTGGATAGTCTAAGTGAGCTTGATACATCGGGCTGCCACCTAACCTAACCTAATACTCTGTGTATCATGCACTCACAATGTGAATAATCATGACCCTTAGTAATGATCAGCAAATTTATTTTTTGCAAATATCTAGGAGCATAGGGAAGTTGTTCCTCAACTCCGCGGTATCTACATTTCATTATAAAGGACCTTAAAATAAATTTATAACAAATATCCAAACTGTTATACACATGTATAACAGTAAATAAAACTGTTATACAATTGTAAAATTCCTATTTGCACTGATTCTTGATTTATAACAAATACTCAAACTGTTATACAGATGTATAACAGTTTATAAAACTGTTATACTATTGTCAAATTTCTACTTTAACTGGAATTTAAGACTACTTATAGAATTTGAAGAGATATTTCTTAAGAACCATTATAATATAGAGAAATATTATCATATTATGTTTTTCATGAGCCTTGTATACAGGAAGAAATCAGAATATTTCTTTCAAATATCTTATATAGTTCTACCACCAAAACTACAAAACTTTCCTTCTAATCTTAAATCTTCATTACGGGGTATTGACAATTTATCGCCAAATCGTAATCTTCTAACCGGATGAGTTCAAGGTTAATGTGGATGACTTATCACCCGAATAACATTCTTATGCGGTTTAATTTCGATTGCCTAAAACACTGTGCCCTAAACACTGGCATAAAAAAGGTGAAAACGTGTTCTCAAACAAAAGAACCACAAAGGGGGAACGCATTAAAAATTCCTACACACCAAGTTGAGGTTGTTTCTAACAACTTTGTTTTTGCTGGGTTTTTGTTGTTTCTTGCTGGCGTCGTCGGCATCAGGTAGTTGAGGCCAATCGACTTTGGCGACTGCTGATGATGTTGCTAATACTGTTGGTAGTGTTGGGGCGTTGTACGGTGCAATGTTTCTCAAACAAACAACCTGTTGCCAGTGGTGTTTTTTTGTCGGACCAGCTGTATGGCAGAAATGCAGTTTCTTGGTCAAATGGACTATGGAGAAAATGAAACAAACCCATCGACAAGCCATACCCCCTATGAATTGTCCATGATTTTCTGAATATCTTTAAAAACCATCACCACTTGGCATGTAACTGAAAACCCCCCTGAGGGCTGTTATCATCCAAACCAAAACATTTGCACAAATGTTTCGTTTCGCTTTTTTTCCAAGCCTAAACAAACCATTGAAATTCTAAAACGATCTGTTTATCTCTTTTTCCTACCTAGCCGAACGATCAACTTGTTCTATCTATCTAATTTGTTTTTAATTTATTTCCTAACAAAAACTTTACAGATTTACAACTTTATGGCCATATTATATTTTTGGCCATTACAAAACTAATTTGGTTGGCTGGGCTATGAGGCATGGATATTTTACATACATTAAGCAACAATGGGCCTAATGTAAAATGGCCCAGAGGCCTAAAAGCTTTACAGATGGTGTCTATGTGTAGGTTTAGGCTGTTGTTTTGTTGGTATGCCAGAATAAAAAACACATAAACTGGATTTTTGTTAGGTTTTATTTTTATTTCGTGTTTTTTGAGATATAATCACTGTAAACGAAAATATTAAAATTCAAATCATATAACAAATAATAGTAGACAATTTAAATGCCTTATGGAATAATTTATTTATTTGAGCTTAGGTTGCTAAACATTTCGGTAGCAAAGGTGTGGACTTCAAACAAGATTTGGAAAGCCAACTTCATGCTGTTGGCTGAAGCACATGAAATAAAGGCAAATAAATCGATGCAGGAAAAAAATGGGGGGAAACTAAAAACAAGGGCTGCCTTTTATAGAACAAAAAACAAATATTAATAATCGAAAATTGTGTTAATGTTTTTTTTTTAAATATTCCCCATTAAGACTTGCATGCATGCATTTGAACCGATTGTTGAGGCACTATTGCGCAAACTGATTGCGGTATCTGCAAAACAGGCATTCTAAACGCAATAAACCGATTCTTCAGGTGACGATCTCCTTGATCTCTCATTCTACTTTTTATGTATGGGAATAAAAAGACTTTTTTTTACTCTTTGGTAGAATCTTGATGTTTTGGTAGATATTGCAAAATATTTCTCTCCAGCTAAGAGGTACTTCACAAATTTTCTATAGAAATAAAATTTTCACAGAATTTTCTAAAGAAATTAAATGTAGACAAAATTGTCAAAAGCAATACAATTTTGACAAAATTTTCTATAGAAATAAAATTTTAACAAAATTTTCTATAAAAATAAAATTTTGACAAAATTTTATATAACAAGTATATACGGCCGTAAGTTCGGACAGGCCGAAGCTTATGTACCCTCCACCATGGATTGCGTAGAAACTTCTACTGAAGACTGTCATCCACAATCGAATTACTTGGGTTGCGGTGTGATTGGGGATCGGCTATATATAACTATAGACCGATATGGACCAATTATGGCATGGTTATAAGAGGCCTTATACTAACACCACGTTGCAAATTTCAACCGGATCGAATGAATTTTGCTCCTCTAAGAGGCTCCGGAGGTCAAAACTGGGGATCGCCTTATATGGGGGCTATATATAATTATGGACCGATATGGACCAATTTTGGCATGGTTGTTAGGGAGCCACCGTGGTGCCTTGCATACACAAGGTCGTGAGTTCGATTCCTGCTACGACCGAACACCAAAAAGTTTTTCAGCGGTGGATTATCCCACCTCAGTAATGCTGGTGACATTTCTGAAGGTTTCAAAGCTTCTCTAAGTGGTTTCACTGGAATGTGGAACGCCGTTCGGACTCGGCTATAAAAAGGAGGTCCCTCGTCATTGAGCTTAACATGGAATCGGGCAGCACTCAGTGATAAGAGAGAAGTTCACCACTGTGGTATCACAATGGACTGAATAGTCTAAGTGAGCCTGATACATCGGGCTGCCACATAACCTAACCTAACCTAACCTAGAGACAATATACTAACACCACGTTCCAAATTTCAATCGGATCGAATGGCTTTTGCTCCTCTAAGAGGCTCCGGGGTCAAATCTGGGGATCGGTTTATATGGGGGCTATATATAATTATAGGCCGATGTGGACCAATTTTGGCATGGTTGTTAGAGACAATATACTAACACCACGTTCCAAATTTCAATCGGATCGAATGTCTTTTGCTCCTCTAAGAGGCTCCGGGGTCAAATCTGGGGATCGGTTTATATGTGGGCTATATATAATTATAGGCCGATGTGGACCAATTTTGGCATGGTTGTTAGAGACAATATACTAACACCACGTTCCAAATTTCAATTGGATCGAATGACTTTTGCTCCTCTAAGAGGCTCCGCAAGCCAAATCGGGGGATCGGTTTATATGGGGGCTATATGTAATTATGGACCGATATGGACCAATTTTTGCATGGTTGTTAGAGACCATATACTAACACCATGTACCAAATTTCAACCGGATCGAATGAAATTTGGTTCTCTTAGAGGCTCCGCAAGCCAAATCGGGGTATCGGTTTATATGGGGGCTATACGTAAAAGTGGACCGATATGGACCAATTTTTGCATGGTTGTTAGAGACCATATACTAACACTATGTACCAAATTTCAGACGGATCGGATAAAACTTGCTCCTCTTAGAGCAATCGCAAGCCAAATTTGGGGGTCCGTTTATATGGGGACTATACGTAAAAGTGGACCGAATTAGCCCATTTGCAATACCATCCGACCTACATCAATAACAACTACTTGTGCCAAGTTTCAAGACGATAGCTTGTTTCGTTCGGAAGTTAGCGTGATTTCAACAGACGGACGGACGGACGGACATGCTCAGATCGACTCAGAATTTCACCACGACCCAGAATATATATACTTTATGGGGTCTTAGAGCAATAATTCGATGTGTTACAAACGGAATGACAAAGTTAATATACCCCCATCCTATGGTGGAGGGTATAAAAATATAATAAGATTTTTTGTTAGGTTGGTTTTTTGGTAAACTTTTCTACAAAGTTTGGTGGATTATTTTTGACTCGAGTGGCCACCGTGAATCCCCCCCACTGCCTAAGGTTGTCTCAATTTTACGATAGGCCACATTATTGTTCAGGAACAACAACTGATTTTGGACGACCTTCACGAAATTCCTCTTGGTGTGAACTACAACCTCGCTTGAATTCACCGATGGTATGGTATAAACACTGATCCTTGAAGGATCTTCACTGCCAAAAATATTTTCGACACAGATGAGAAACTGTCATACTCAGTATTTCTACGTAATTTTAACCTACTAATAAAGAGACAAACTGGGATTTTCCTTTCCATGGCTATTGCCACTCCGACAAGTGTCATCTGCTACCGGACTTTTGAAGTCATGCTAAGGTATCATCTCTCTTACCTATGCAATTTTGTAATATTTCGTTATTAATGATCCATATCAGGCATGCCTAAATGCCATAATTTAATTACTTTCGGTTCTAAATCGAAGCAATAAATTACAAACGAGGCTAGCGAAGCTGCCCGGGAAACCATTCACATCTATCAAGACAACAGCGACTAATTCCATTTCCCCATTTCGTGCGTGGCAAACATAGTAAGCGTTGTTGTCTTCCAATCACCAGGCAGTCAGAGTCAAGCTAAAGAAACCTCCACTAGGTATTCCAATGGCCAAACCAGAATGTTGTAATAAAATGCATAGTCGTTTCTAGTTCGATGGCATAAAGAGGAGAGCACAAGAAAACAGGAAAAAACGAACGATCAGATAAAGAACTCAAACTTCAAGACAAACGGCGACCAAGATTGGTAACTTTACAACTTACCCGCTCGCTCTTAATGTGATAAAGATAATTAGATTGTTTTCCATAGCAAAAGCACCACATTAAATAGGCTGGGTAAGTGAGGGGCAGAGGGGAAGGCGACTACCAACTCTGACCGACTAAGCTCTACAAACATGTTAAACTGTCAGGTTACATTAGCAGGGGGCCTTGCCAGCTAAAGATTTTTGTCTAACTCTTAAATATCTTGGGAGTATGTATAGCATATGCCAGTTTAACGAATAAGACATGCAAGAAGTGGCATGGGCAGGGGGGGCTACTACAATGGCTCTAACAAAAAATGATAACAAGTCATAAAACTACAGCAACAACATTTGGAAAAGTAAACCTGTTACAAAAAAAACTACAACGACCAAATCGAATCGTTAGATGGTCTTTAAGATTAAAAAGCTATAGCATGTTAATGTCTTCTAGCTTCCCCCCTGCGACCCCTTCCCCTCATACTGAAATATGTTCCCGGGCTTTCATATGATGATAATGATGACGACAAGAATACCAACTAACAACAATAAAGTAGGGATTGAATAAAAATGAAAATAAGTAGAAATTTAAAATTCACTTCCTGATTGTCGGAAAAGCGGAAAATTTTTAATCAGCCTTATATTAAATCATGATGATCCCAGCAAACAATTTTGGTTGTTAAAGGATAAAACATACTCACTAAAATGATTTTCTGCCTTTTAAAACAATTTTGTTAACATACTTGTTTTTAATATCCAATAAACCGGATGTTTCATATAGAAAAACGGGTTCTCAGAATTGCACTGGTTTTCATAGAGGGCTATGTGAACAACACCGACAAAAAATTATCTCTAATTTGTCATTAAAATTGAGCCAATAAAACAATTTCATAAATACTATGAACATATTCGTTATTGTAAGAAATTTCTTTGTAGTAATGAAACATTTCATACTATTAATGAACATTTTCATCGCTTTGTTTTTCATCAAATGTTCAATGATTTGATTTTTCATCAATATTGGTTAAGTAATGAAACATTTCATACTATTAATGAACATTTTCATCGCTTTGATTTTCATCAAATGTTCAATGATTTGATTTTTCATCAATGTTCGTCAAGGCAATGAAAATGTTTCGTTAGCTCAATTTTAATAAAATTGTGTTAGTCCGTAATCTTAAGAAATTAAAATGTGTTGTATCAGATCACTTCCCGATTGTCGGAAAAAACGGACAATTTTTAATGAGCCTTATATTAAATCATAATGATCCTAGTTGTTAAAGGATAAATATTCGTAAAAACATAATTATTGCCTAGCTTTCTAAACAACTAAGATTATTTTTTTTTAATATTGTTTTTTTTTTTTTTTATTTCCAATAAACTGTATTTTTTCTTATAGAAAATCGGTTTATGAATTTCTCAGAATTGTGCTGGTTTTCATAGGGGGCTCTGTGAACAACACCCATAAAAAAAAACTAAATTCCACGTAATTAGTAAAATTGAGCCAATAAAACAATTTCATAAATACTATGAACATATTCGTTATTGTAAGAACTTTCTTTGTAGTAATGAAACATTTCATGTTACTAATGAACATTTTCATTGAATTCATGAAAAATGTTCACGAAGTCAATGAAAATGTTTCTTTAGCTCAATTTTAATGAAATTCATTTCGTCTGTTATTTTAAGAAAAGGAAATGTGAAGTATCAGATCTGGGAAACGGCCTTTTCTTTTTGATCACAACTGATCATTTTATTGTTGTCAGAATAATTCAAATTATTCTTACTTTTTCACTCTTAAAAAAGTAAGCCTGGTGGATCCTTAGTTTTAAGTTGTCAGCTTCAATCAGGTCATTCGGCCCACAACATATTTGGAAACAATTACAATATTGTCACCACAGATCATATATATATTTTTTTTGTCACAAAGATTGGTGCTCTAGAACCTCTTGAGTTTACTATCCCTCACACACAAAAAAAAAAAATTTCTGATTCAATCACGAAATTAATTGATCCAATTAATTTTTAATTGAAATGTCTTCAATCACAGAAATGATAGTATCAATTAAAAATTAATTGAAGGTCTATTAAAAAGTTAATTGATCCAATTAAAAAATTAATTGATACTATTATTTTTGTGATTGATTTTTGTTTCAACTAAAAAATTTTAAATTTTTAATTGAATATTTTTTAAAACTTAATTAAAATTTTAATTGGAAAAATTTTCTTGCAATTTTTTTGTGTTCACTCACTAAAACTCTTATTGGCTTTCCTCCTAGAAACTTGTATTCCTTTTTTCCCTCTATTTTTTTGTTACATAACCATTAGTCCATAACACTCCTGGTTTATGTTTTATAACCATTCATTAAATCCAACAGTAGAAAAAGTGGGGGGGGGGATATAGGAGAGCACATAAAAAGCAAAAAACTCATCTTGTTAGGACTTAGAACAACAGTTAATTTAGTGTAATTTTAATTACTTTCATAAAACAACTCATCTGGCGGAAGACAGAATTCCATGCCGGGTCTATAACGAAAAAAAGGCAATGAACCAAATGTCCAAACGAGAAAAGGCAAAGAAAGAAAAAAATTAAGTTGAATCAAATCAAAAGTTTGTTGGTGTTGGCGTAAAACAGGGCCAGGCAATGTGGTCGATCTCAAGTCAATACTACCTCAATACGAGTTCAGTTTGGCTATGAATGGTCTGGGGATATTCACATAGTCTGCTGTTCGATGGTCGCTGGTTGCTTGGAGTTCTATGCATATCATTTGTGCCATTACTCAATTGTTTGGTTTGTTACTTTTCTTTGGGGCCCACGCGGGATGTTGGAGGGTAGGGCATTTGGGGCCTACGAATGGCTTGAGGGAATTGGGCGATAAAAGCAAACGAAAAAAAACTGAAAATGTTTTTTTTTTTTTGGTTAAATTTGCATAATTTTAGCATATTTTGTTTGTTGTTAAAGCGTCCGTCCGTGGGTCTGTCTATTCGTATAGCACCAACATTAGACATTCCATAAAATTTGCTATAAATGTCCGATAGAATTGTATGCATTAACTACGATTATATCATGGGATTAATTTGTGATAATAATTCTTGAAAGGTTGTCGACGGCATGTGTTTACCTTTATTGAAAGAAAATGAAATTGACAATTATGGAAAATAAAAATAAATTAGATTAACGAATCGGATTATCCTGGATTAAAGAAAATGAGAAATCAAGCAGACATTTTTGGCTTGCTGTTATTAGTTTAGTGATAGTGATCATACCATTATTAGAATTGGTAATAAAATGTGCAGACTTAAAATATAATACTTAAAATTGTGAAGAAGATTGAAAGGATCTTGGTTTCAAATCCAGAAATTCCCTAAAGACTACCATTATGGCCACGAACACTACTTCGAGACCTTTCTCAGAAGAAAATTAAAAACAATTTCTGAGTTACCTAATCCGTTTAGTTCAATGTCTGTCTGAGGTGTTTCATATAATGTGGCCATGAATGGTTCCCCAGCAAAAAATACTTCAGCAGTAAGAGTTTAGTTGCGCTTTTTGGTATACAATAAAATAGGCAGTGCATCCACACTGCATGAATCGGTGGCAATAACGTAAACGAGTAATCAAACTAGTTTATGATCATTCGTTTACGTTATTGCAACCAATTCATGCAGTAAAGATGCATGAAAAGTAGTGTTGTTTTCCTTCACATCAACAATGCTATACTCAAGATTATATATCACTTCTGAGCAATATTTTTATTAAAATGAGCAATTATTTCAGCGCTATTTAGAAGCTGCTCTAAATCGGGGCATCGTCCACAAAAATCAGCGCTGAATCGGTTGTTTTGTGAGCAATTGGTAATGCTTCTCTCCCTTACAATCCTGCTGATATAGTGCTCCATTTTTTGTTGGGTCCAATCTATAGGTTACTCTGAGGCTACACGGATGAAAAAGACTGTTTTTCATATGTTTGGCTATAAACATTATATGTTTGGAACACAAATTTTTAAACACAATATTTTTGAGTGCAAGTGTATAATGTTCATAAACTAGCATAACATGTTTGGGACATATATGTTAATATGTTGGAACATATTATGTTTGGGACATAAAATGTTTGTAAATATAATATGCTTGGATGCAAACATATATTAATTTAGAAATAGCCTATAAACATATATGTGTTTAGTAGCTTGGAGCGCTATTTAAGAGGGAGCGATATTGAATTAAGTTGGTGGTTGTTGCTTGTTATTACAAAATTAACATTTTATTTTTCCTTGGGCAATTGATCAGCTACTTCTTTGATCCTTACAAACTGTGTGGTCCGCTGTTCGAATCCCCGTCCGGCAAAAGGTAAAATTAAAATAAAAAAAAAAATCATACAATTGAATAATTTCTTCTACAATGTTTGTATTACAGAAAAAGGTGCTAAGAACTAAAAAATCTCGTGGAAGTGAGAAAGATGTGGGGGAATATACAATTGGGCAGAAACTAAATTTTGAGCATTCAGGTCGAAAACCTATGTTGTTAGCACCTATATTACCTGTTTATTTTCATAATTCATTATGATTGTAAATATATAAATAAATAAATAAAATTTTGAGCACAATATTGTTTGGGAGAATTTTTTTAAGCATATAATATTTTTGGGTGCAAAATGCTTCCAAACATATTATATGTTCACATAATAACATATTGTTTTTTGGAAGACAACATTATTGAATTTGGATGCAAAAATACAAAATGTTTGGAACTTAGACTACCCAAACATATATTGTTTAGACCAATATACTTTCAAACATATTATATATTGGAAGAGATCAAACATATAAATGTTTGGGCAATACCCAAAAATGTATATGCTTGAAGCAAAATATGTTTGGGAGTATATGTTACAGAAGCGATTTTTTGTGAGCGTGTAGTTGTAGTCGAAATTAGTTTCAGTGCAAGAGTTGCCTTTTATATTTCGGGATGGGGCACACGGTTGCCACAATTCTACCAAAAATAGTAGAATTTTTTTCTGTTTGGTAGAATTGTTGATATTTTGGTAGGTTAGGTTAGGTTAGGTGGCAGCCCGATGTATCAGGCTCACTTAGACTATTCAGTCCATTGTGATACCACATTGGTGAACTTCTCTGTTATCACTGAGTGCTGCCCGATTCCATGTTAAGCTCAATGACAAAGGACCTCCTTTTTATAGCCGAGTCCGAACGGCGTTCCACATTGCAGTGAAACCACTTAGAGAAGTTTTGAAACCCTCAGACCACCAGCATTACTGAGGTGGGATAATCCACCGCTGAAGAACTTTTTGGTGTTCGGTCGTAGCAGGAATCGAACCCACGACCTTGTGTATGCAAGGCGGGCATGCTAACCATTGCACCACGGTGGCTTTTTTTTGTTAGATTTTGAAAAGAGGTACTTCATAAATTTTCTTTAGAAATAAAATTTTGACAAAATGTTCATGACTAGTAGTTCGAGCGCTTTTTCAAAAGATCAAAACATTTTCAGAGCTAAATAATCTGAACTTTAAACTTCTCTAAATACACTAAGAGATGTTCCCTAGTCGTAGTTTAAATTTGAATTCCGCTTAGTGCATTTGACGACATTTCCACTAACTTCTTGAAGTACTTCCCTATACTCGGACCTTGGATGGTTCCCGTAGGAAAGAACTCTGGGCCTATGTGTGTCAAGAGCAAACTGTTATTTTGGGACGGTGGATATAAAGAGATTCCCCATATTGACTTTTTCAGGCTTCTGAAGACTTCATCTTAACATTTAGTATTCCCCTCTAGAAACTCCTCATAAACTAGTCCATGACGCTCCACAGTTAGATATAGCCGCCACATAAACTGGTCTCCAGTATTGATTTGGAGAGTATCCTAGATGACCTCTTTTTATGCTATCAGATTGAATGTCGATGCATAATGTAAGCATACTTCCTCTAGCAACCACATAAAAATTGAACCACATTCACGAAGAATGAAAATAGGCTTATGGAAGAATATATTATGATTTCTTTTAATACACGCAGAGAAGGAATATGATCATCTCAACCATGTTTCGAGGGCAAAATGTTATTTTTGGATGGTGACCATGGAACATTTTTGTCGCAAAAATGTTGTTTTCTCGGCAAACATATACATGGTTGCCGAAGCTAGACATATGCTTTTTTAGAAAATAACATGGTTGCCGCAAACATGTTACATGTTCTACGTCCAAAAATAACATTTTGCTCTCGAAACATGGTTGAGGTGATCATATTCCTTCTCTGGGTGTATATTACGATTTCTTTGTTTATAGATTAAATGGTTACACATTTTTAATATTCAAGCTCACTAGTTTTAATAGATTAAAAGGGCAAAGTATCATTAATGACTTGCCAATATATGTCCGTCTTTGCATACGTACCTCAACTCTCTTAATCTATAGGTCATTACTTTATTCCAAAAATATTGCCCTTCGTCCGTTTGGGTATATTTCGCCTTTCTTAATCTATACCTCATTCCCGGCATTTATCTATTTTTACCTTTTTTCCTTATTTTTTATTTGTTTTGTTAGTCTGTCCAAAGTGTTTAAATAATGATTTTCAATTTCGATGTTGGATAATGGAAAACAGTTCATTAGCACCTTCTGTTATTTAACTCATTCTAGTGTTGTTGTCGATGTATAAACGATTGTTGTTGTCGTTGTTGGTGGTAGTGGTGATGGTGCCACCACTCTTGTTTGACAGGCCATAGTTGGTGGTGTTGGTATTATTCACCAACTTTGAGTATCTTTTAGTTTCTAAAGGTATATAAACTATTTTATTTATCTGTTATATATTTTTTTTTTGTTTTTGTCATGTCCGTCCATGTTTTTCCATTAGAGTCTATCTGTATGGCCTGCCAGTTGCTTAACTACCTTCCATTTGCTCTATCACCGACTATGTTTACTTGTATGCTTAACATTTATTGTTCTTGTAGTTGTTGTTGTTGTGGTGGTTGTCGTAGATGTTAAAGACTGGCTGTCGATAAATCTGCGAGAATCTAGATGGGAGAATCTCTGTAGCTATGATTTGTGTGTGTTTGTGTACGAAAAGATTCCTGTCTAGCCTCTTTACTCCAATTCAAATTGAAATTCGTATTGAGATTCACATTAGATTATGCAAATTTAATTTATTGAAAGTGAAGAGGGTGAATTTTATGGAGAATTCCAGCTAAAATGTATCAGCATCATATCTAAACATCACTATCATCACCTGTGTCTGCGATTGTGCTCTATTGCCATATCTAGTTTATTGAATCATTTGCATATGAGAGGGAAGGAGAATAAGAGTGTGACTGAGTGAGAGAGAGTAGGGTGGTGTTATTGGGGAATATAGGGATGCCAAAAGAGCATTATGTGAAAAACACAGAGAAATGCAAAAAGGATAACATTTAAGCAAAACTAATTTCCAATTCATAATTTATTAGTGAATTAAAAGAAGACAAAATATAAAATCTCAACAAAAACTACAAAAATTAAATACTACAAATGCTCAACTCGATTGATCTTTTATATGAGACCCAATTAAAAACATGGACCCAGAACATGAGTTATTCTGTCTGTAGATTAAAAAACACGAATCTTGACTAATAGCTTTATCATCCCAGCAAACAAAGCGTCACCAAAAAGTAATGAAAATTTTGTTTTTGGATCCGAAGGTGGTGAAAAATTGGCACAGATGCGATGTATTTAGAATAGCTGAGAAAAACATACCAAACAGAGAAATTTTCAAATTTTTTTTCTTCTGGATAATTTATTCAACCATTGCCATTCCTATCCCTAGCAAAAAATAGTAAGGTATCCATCGAAAAATCGTTCATGAATGAATGGATTTACCGATGTATGGCATGCAAATAAGCGGTGTCTCTCTTTTTGTTTCTGTTGTCATTATTTATTTACAGCTCTCTGTTGTCATTGTTGTTTTTGTTGTTGTTTTTCATTGTAGTTGTTGTTCAGTTCAATAAATAATTTCTTAATAAGCTTGCCAGACATTGAACGTGTGGTGGCAGAGGTAACTACAATTTCAGGGTATTGCACCTTGACAGAGAATAAACAAACCATGAAGCGTTTAAATTGATATTGCACTTTAATTGGGAAATATACTACGATATATTAGGGTGGAAGAAGAAACAATATCTCAATTGAAAACAAATTTTATTCAATCAAAAATTACCACATAAAATTTATATATAAAATATAAAATTTTGTTTTCTATCATTTGGCATATTAAACCTAAAAAATGAGTGGTATATTTGTTTGCAATTTCATCTAATGTATTAGCAAAAGTCCTAAAAGTGATAGACAAAAATATAGCTATAGATAAAAAAAATATTTTTACATAAAAAACTAATTGCTAAAAGCAGTAACACTAATGTTTTACAAACTATAAAAAAATCACAATAAAATTCAAATATAAAATTCATAAGAATTACACTATCTGGTGCTAGTTCTATAATAAAAAAAGGGAATATGTTTAAACAAAGGAAGTTACCACTTGAAACACTTGTAAATGTAAAAATTTCCTAGAAGCAACAAACTCTGAGACATTTTGTGGGCTTCTTTATTTTTGCCAAATTCTAGGAAAATGTCGGAATTAGAGGCCGTACTATGATGATGATGGAGATGGAATGATATCAAAGGGACTCTTAAATCTTAAGACTTAATTATCACAAAATCTACAATGATGACAGATGAAAAACAAAAACAAAGAAATGGAAGAAAAGTAAGACAGAAACTCCAAAACATTATCAACAACATGTTCATCAACATTAAGGCCTCTACAAAAGTCTATGGAGAAAAACAAGCCAACTTTTTATTTATTTTTTTTCATTGGAATAAGCCCTCACATTAAGAGGAGCAAAAACAAAAAGCTGAAACATTACAGCATAATTTAAATAGACATAGAAATGTTTATTATAAACCCACAGAAAACCTTCCGACAAACAACAGCAACATCGTCATCCGAAATACAAGACAAGACAAAGTTGTAAGTAGTTTTCCAGAGTGGTTGCTTGATTGTCTCGCTAAAAGAAAAGTTTTCCATCCAAAGACAGAGACATGGCAGTGAAGTAAAACTAAGAAGCAACCCAAAGCCGACAAGCAACATAAAAATTTTACCCAAAAGCACTTTATGAAGTGTATTTCTTAAAGCTCCCCAAAAAAAAAAAACAAATGATTCAACGAAAACAAAGACCCACAAAATCAGACAGTCACTGTTATAGAAATAAAAGGAGGAGATTTTTCGATGGGGGCGATGGGGACCCAGGATGAAAGCAAACAAACAAAGTAAGAATCTTGATGGAGGACGACAGTAAAAAGTAAACCAAAGGTTAGCAATATTTTCCAATGCTAAAATCTCCAACACAAAGTAACAGAAAGATATGGATGAAAAAAAATCATGGGGATAGGGGGCAGTTACAGTGGCTAGGATTTGGATAAAATGGGGATTATATCAACAATTTAATGAAATCATGAACTATTTTTGAAAAGAAAGATTTTCCTACTTTCTTGCGACAACCGTAAATATGCTCGCTAGTTTCTTTCTTTTTCGTTTTGTCAAATAAAACTTTTACAAATTTTTCTATAGAAATAAGATTTTGACAAATTTTTCTATAGAAATAAGATTTTGTCAAATTTTTCTATAGAAATAAAATTTTGACAAAATTTACTATAGGAATAAAATTTTGACAAAATTTTCTATAGAAATAAAATTTTGACAAAATTTTCTATAGAAATAAAATTTTGATAAAATTTTCTATAGAAATAAAATTTTGACAAAATTTTATATAGAAATAAAATTGTGACAAAATTTTCTATAGAAATAAAATTTTGACAAAATTTTCTATAGGAATAAAATTTTGACAAAATTTTCTATAGGAACAAGATTTTGAAAAAAATTTTCTATAGAAATAAAATTTTGACAAAATTTTCTATAGAAATAGAATTTTGACAAAATTTTCTATAGAAATAGAATTTGGACAAAATTTTCCATAAGAAAAATTTTGACAAAATTTGCTATAGAAATAAACTTTTGACAAAATTTTCTATAGAAATAAACTTTTGACAAAATTTTCTATAGGAATAAAATTTTGACAAAATTTTCTATAGGAATAAAATTTTGACAAAATTTTCTATAGAAATAAAATTTTGAGATTTTTTTTATAGAAATAGAATTTGGACAAAATTTTCCGTAAGAAAAATTTGGACAAAATTTTCCAAAGAACTAAACTTTTGACAACATTTTCTGTAGACATAAATTTTTGACAAAATTTTCTATAGAAATAAAATTTTGACAAAATTTTCTATAAAAATAAAATTTTGACAAAATTTTTTATAGAAATAAAATTTTGACTAAATTTTCTATAGAAATAAAATGTTGACCAAATTTTCTATAGAAATAAAATTTTGAGAAAATTTTCTATAGAAATAAAATTTTGAGAAAATTTTCTATAGAAATAAAATTTTGACAAAATTTTCTATAGAAATAAAATTTTGACAAAATTTTCTATAGAAATTAAATTTTGACAACATTTTCTATAGAAATAAAATTTTGACAAAATTTTCTATAAAAATAAAATTTTGACAAAATTTTCTATAGCAATAAAATTTTGACAACATTTTCTATAGAAATAAAATTTTGACAAAATTTTCTATAGAAGTAAAATTTTGACAAAATTTTCTATAGAAAAAAATTTTGACAACATTTTCTATAAAAATAAAATTTTGACTACATTTTCTATAAAAATAAACTTTTTACAAAATTTTGTCGAGGAACAAGATTTTGAAAAAAAAATTCTATAGAAATAAAATTTTTGCAAAATTTTCTATAGAAATAAAATTTTGACAAAATTTTGTCTAGGAACAAGATTTTGAAAAAAAAAATTCTATAGAAATACAATTTTTGCAAAATTTTCTATAGAAATAAAATTTTGACAAAAAATTTGTATGGAAATAAAATTTCACCAAATTTACTATAGAATAAAAAAAAATTAAAAAATTTTCTATAGAAATAAAATTTTGATAGCATTTTCTATAGAAATAAAATTTTGCAAAATATTCTGTATAAATAAAATGTTGATAAAATTTTCAATAGAATTAAGGTTTTGGCAAAATTTTCTATAGAAATACAATTTGGACAAAAAAAATCTATGGAAATAAAATTTTGACAAAATTATCTATAAAAAATTATCTATAAAAAAATAAATTTTGACAAAATTATCTATAAAAAATAAATTTTGACACAATTTTCTATAAAAATAAAATGTTGACAAAATTTTCTATGGCAATAAAATGTTGACAAAATTTTCTATAGAAAAAAAAATTTGACAAAATTTTCTTTAGGAACAAGATTTTGAAAAAAAAAATTCTATAGAAATAAAATTTTGGCAAAATTTTCTGTAGAAATAAAATTTTAACAAAATTTTCCATAGAAACAAGATTTTGAAAAAAAAAATTTCTATTGAAATAAAATTTTGACAAAATGTTCTATAGAAATAAAATTTTGACAAAATTTTCTATAGGAACAAGATTTTGACAAAATTTTCTATAGAAATAATATTGTGACAAAATTTTCTATAGAAATAAAATTTTGACAAAATTTTCTATAGGAACAAGATTTTGAAAAAAAATTTCTATAGAAATAAAATTTTGGCAAAATTTTCTATAGAAATAAAATTTTAACAAAATTTTCGATAGAAACAAGATTTTGAAAAAAAATTTCTATTGAAATAAAATTTTGACAAAATGTTCTATAGAAATAAAATTTTGACAAAATTGTCTATAGGAACAAGATTTTGACAAAATGTTCTATAGAAATAAAATTTTTACAAAATTTTCTACAGAAATAAAATTTTGACAAAAAATTTCTATGGAAATAAAATTTGACCAAATTTACTATACAATAAAAAAATTTAAAAAAATTTTCTATAGAAATAAAATTTTGGCAAAATTTTCTATAGAAATAAAATTTTGCAACATATTCTGTATAAATAAAATTTTCAATGGAATTAAAAATTTGACAACAATTTCGTTAGAAACAAAATTTTGACAAAATTATCTATAAAAATAAAATTTTGACACAATTTTCTATAAAAATAAAATAAAGTTTTGAGAACATTTTCTATAGAAATAAAATTTTGAAAAAAAATTATATACAAATAAAATTTTGACAAAATTTTCTATAGAAATAAAATGTTGACAAAATTTTCTATAGAAATAAAAATTTCAAAAAAATTCCTAAAGAAATAAAATTTTGACATAATTTTCTATAGAAATAAGTTTTGATCCGATTTACTGCAGAAATAAAATTTTGACAGATTTTTCTATAGAAATAAAATTTTAACAAAATTTTCTATAGAAATTAAAATTTGACAAAATTTTCTATAGAAATAAAAATTTCAAAAAATTTCCTAAAGAAATAAAATTTTGACATAATTTTTCTATAGAAATAAAATTTTGACAACATTTTCTATAGAAATAAAATGTTGACAAAATTTTCTATAGAAATAAAATGTTGACAAAATTGTCTATAGAAATAAAATTTTGACAACAGATGTTTTGTTTGGTATTTTTTTGGTAGAATTTTCTCCAAATTTTAGAAGAATTTTCTTTAAATTTTGGTAGAAATTTCTCCAAATATTGGTAGGATATTTTTGGCTCGATTGGCAACCGTGATTACTATGGCCTGAATAGTCTAAGTGAGCCTGAAATATCGGGCAACCACTATACCTAACCTAAAGCTACTTCTTGGCAAGAAAATCTGGTTCCTCCTCCTAGGTTCGTTCTAACAACAAAACGATTTTCATGAGCTGCTAATGCTATTGGCATTTCTGAGTGTTGCAAAACTGCTCTAAGTGGCTTCACTCTTAACTTCACATGTCGGTCTGACTCAGCTATAAAAATTAGGTCCCTTGTCAATGAGCTAAATATAGAATCGAGAATAACTCACTGATAAGAGAGGTGTTCACAACCTGTGGTATTATAAAGATCACTATAATGTAGCCTAACCTAACCAAATTCAAACTACTATGAAGTATGTCTTCCATTTGCCAAATCCTTGTCTGTCCATCCTTTTTATTTGGGCCCTTGGTCACAAAAGGAATGATTCTCATCAACCAAATACAAGGCCTTGGCAAATAAAATACAATTTAATAAATCTTCACATGTAGTATTTAAGACGTGTCTTTAGCTCACAGACACTCAAACAAATGTGTATGGACAAACAGACAGACGGACGGATGGACATATGGAGAGAAGAGACAAGCTGATGCTCTACAACAAAGCAGCCGAACAAAAGTGGCTAAAAACACTTTGAGGTTTTCAAAAGAAAATCCATTTAAGCTGATTTTACTCCTCTTTTTGCGTTGTGGTTATTTTTTTTTTTTACTTTCAATTCTTACTAATAACAACGTTGTTTTTTCTGTTGTTTTTTGTTCTCTGTTGTTTCTTGTTTTAATAAAATCGGCTTTGGAGTTTCAGTTTTCAATACTGAGCTATTGGGGAGCCTAAAGTATGGTCAAGCGGTCAGTTATCTTGAGACATGCGTGTGTGTTGGCTGATGAGGATAATAATGATGCCAGAGTTAACCAATGGTAAATGCAGATCTTTGACATACGTCATAAAATAATCGTATTTTATTGGCGGCTTATTTAGAGGAAAAACAAAAACTAGCTAACAATATGTAAGAATTTTTGCTTAAATCTTGAAAAGTGTTTAAAGTTCAAGAGGCTACTGTTCTTTAGTCTTAGGATGGCTCGCTAATGTGTCTGTAGACATGGAGTAAATACCAGTGATATTAACATTTGGTTTTTTATGGTAGCCAGATACCTAATCAAAGGTTTTGGGAGCCACCGTGGTGCAATGGTTAGCATGCTCGCCTTGCATACACAATGTCGTGGGTTCGATTCCTGCTTCGACCGAACACCAAAAAGTAATGCTGGTGACATTTCTAAGGGTTTCAAAGCTTCTCTTAGTGGTTTCACTGCAATGTGGAACGCCGTTCGGTCTCGGCTATAAAAAGGAGGTCCCTTGTCATTCAGCTTAACAAGGAATCGGGCTGCACTCAGTGATAAGAGAGAAGTTCACCACTGTGGTATCACAATGGGCTGAATAGTCTAAGTGAGCCTGATATATCGGGCAGCCACCTAACCTAACCTAACCTATACTAATCAAAGGTTTCATAATATCCTGAGCAAATTGGAATAGGACGTCCGTCCTTTTTTGCCTAACAGTTTTTTGGTTTGCTCGATAACTAGAATGAATTCATTAATTTATTGATTTAAACTAAATTAAATTAAATTAGGGGGCCACCGTGGTGCAATGGTTTGCATGGTTAGGGTCAATCAAAACAAAAACAAAAAAACTGTCAGCGGTGGATTATCCCTTCTCAGTAATGCTGGTGACATTTTTGAATGTTTCTGAGCCATTCGGATTAGGCTATAAAACGGAAGTCCCTTGCCATTGAGCTAAACATAGAATCGGGTAGCACTCAGTGATAAGGGGAAAGTTCACCACTGTGATACCACAATAAACTGTTTAGTCTGAAGTATCGGGCTACCAACCTAAATAAAATTAAATTACACTGCAATATCTCAAACTTAGATACTACTCTGGAAACCAGACGCCTCTCAAATGTGGAAATTTTCGTCAGACTGCTTGCAATTTCATCACGGTAAAAGTAAACTCTCATAAGTGGACACCCCTCAAATGTGGACAAAATTTAGACGACCACTTCTGATTAAATTAAGAATTTCCACTGTAGATTAAATTAAACATTTATTATAATTGAATAGTATAGGTAGCAGTTTTAATTAAAGTCACTACCATTAACATCATTCTTATGTTTCGTAGTCCATGTTAAGTTTATTAACAACTGTTACAATGTTATTTGTTGTGTTAATATATGTTAAAATGATCTATCTTACATGTTACAGTCATTACTCTCAATACTCAATTGGTTATTTCACTAACACAATGATAACTTTATGCATCTCAATCTTACTCTCGCAGTTAGAGATATTTCATATTATTTGCATGCAATGTGCTCACTGAAATACATTGGTTAACATGACTATTATGCTCATTGTTTGCTCTTGGATATTGATATAATGTTGGTAACATATATCTCTTGTGATAAATTTGACCCAAACCACATCAATAAATATTAATCCCAAATATTCATAAAAGTTAACATAAACTTTAAACCTACTATTACTATACAAATTCCTTCGATAAACCTACAGTATATGATTATGAATATAGGCATAAGAATTCGGAGTTTAACTTAGTACTCTGTCAATTTATAAATTCATTTGTAAATAGAAAAATGCCGAATGTTTAATTCAGAAAGCAAAAAAAAAATTATACAAAGTTTTAAAAAAACATGGTGGCTATAGTGGTCTGTATTCGGAAGGCATGTACTGATATTCTGTCACAGTAACAATATCTTTATAAAATTATAAAGGGTTAAGGAAATTAATCCGCAATTTAGCTGCCTTAGGCTTTAGCTGCCAGTTAACAGAAAGTAAATTACAAATATTTTCTCTCCGGTTAACTTTAACTGAAAAATTGTCAGCAGTTAAGTTCCAAACCGGAATGTGAAATATGTAGCTTTAACGGAGCTTCATGAAATCGGGGGTAAGCTGAAAAAAATGGCATAAGTAAATTTGAAATACACCTAGACCTCGCTTTGCGTCGTTCCAAAAAAAACACGACGCAAAGTGAATTATGAGTTTCTGTGACAAAAATAGATAACAACGCAACTTCGAAAATCTAACGACGCAAAGTGAAAACTAGTACTATTCAGCAGCGACGCAACTTCGAAACAACGCAAAACGAAACGACGCAAAGCAAGGTCTAGGTGTATGTTAAATTATTTTAAATTATTATATTTAATTTAATTAAATTTATAATAAAATTAAAATCATTAAATTTAAATTGTCTACTCGCGAAACCTAATCCTTTTTATGACCTTTTTTCAAAACACTTAAAAACCCTTTAATGATTTCCTTAATACAAAACTTAAATTGTGATAATACTGGGAGATAGATCATTTGTCTCCTCAAAAAGATGCCAACAACCACACCCTCAAAAAAAATCGCTTCTTTAACATATGTTCCAAACATATTTTGCAGGAAGCACATATATTATTGGATACTGCCGAAACATTAATATGTTTGTTTTATGTGAACATATCATATGTTTGGAAGCATTTTGAGCCCAAAAATATTATATGCTTGGAAGAATTTTTCCCAATGACTATTGTGCTCATTCTCTAACATACTCGTAATTTTCACTTCCGCGAAATATTTTAGTTCTTGGCACCTTTTTCTGTAATACAAATAATGTTGAAGAAATTATTCACTTTTATACATTTTTTAAATTTTACCTTTCGCCTGCACGGAGAATCGAACCGAGGACTATACAGTTTGTAAGCCAACAAACTACCCACTGGACTACGTAGCTGTTATAGTCACCAGTAGATAATTATCGTTATAAGTTACACTTATATAGCATAGTTTGCAGCGCCCACGAGCCCATGCAAACATAACATTATTTAACAGAAACATACATTTGTTTGCCACGTGGACTCTCCAGTCAACTCTCCCGGTTTCCATCTCTATTTCTTTCTCTATACTCTCTCTGTCGCTTTGAATAAAATATCACAACATATGTATGTTTAGTCGAAATTTGTAAATTTATATATGTTTGCATTCACACATATGATTTTTATGAAACATTCATGCCCCAAACATAATATATTCTAACATATTAACATAGATGTCCCAAACATTTAGTGTTAGTTTAGGAACACACCTTGTTTGCACTTAAATATATTGTGTTTTAAAATTGTGCCCGAAACACATTTTGTTTATATCGGAACATATGAAAAACATATTTTTCTAAGAGTGCATGAACAACAACAAAAATATGACATCATAAACATCATCATCACAATGACCATGCCATGGCCTTATGACATTGGAAAGTTCAAAAACTTTTTAAGTGAATTAAAATTTTCTGATTCCCAGACTAAGCTTCGGCATTTTGTGGCCTTGTGAATTAATTTAGGTGCCTCCGCTTTTTTTTCTGTCTCTCTCTCTATCCATCTCACTAAGAATTCTTCTTCCATCCTAAACGCCAACATTTACCAAATTTCCAGGAATTTCACACATATTGGTTAAGATGATTATAACAAATGGCCAAGAACAAGAGTCAAACAAAAGCCACAGAGAGACAATTCTCGATGGCTTACAGGGGAGCCTTACAGTAGGGGTTTGTTAAATTTTTTATGGGGTTTCACGAGACCAGGATCTAATTGCACGGATTGTAGTTACCCAGAATTCTTGGAATTGATAGCCGGTTTGGTGGCCTTAATGAAAAGCTCCTTTATTGTGGAGGAAACAGTGATATTTAATTACTTTCCCCATATCATTTACACATGGCAAAAGCATAATAAAAACTTGCATTTGGGGGAAAAAATAATACGAAATGGATCTCATAACGCCATCTATTGGTTGTATGTTATTTTTTTCGTGGGGGTTTTTCATATTGGTATAGGTACAAAATTCAAACAAATTTCATGAAAAAAAGAAATCCCAAAAAAGGAGTCTGTAAAAGAACACCACCATACATAAACAAATACTCCTTCATCATCATCACCATCCTCTCGAACGAAAGCGATAACAACATAGGGACAACCAAACGAAATGTTATGAACATTGGACAAAAAGAGAATATGACACGAAAAAAGGGTGTGCTCTCGTTTTGTTCACACCAATACACAGGAAAATAAACAACATATTCAAGGACGGACAATTGTCGAAGGAGATACTTGGAAATAGATTGTCAAGGCCTTCAAGTAAGGCCTTAAAACTGTATTATTCTGCATCAATAGTAAGCCAATTTCGTAAATAACACAAAGATAATACCATACTCAATTTTTTAAATAATTTTTTGAAAGAAAAATCTTTAGAATCAGTGCTCCAACATTTTAATGCCATATCATAGGTGTTCATACCAATTTTTCCCCAATAAGTGTATAAGGTCATATTTCATTATATGCACATTTCATCATGCCTTCTCACGTAAGGTCAATGGGAAATTTAAATTCCATTTAATTGGAAAACGGTAAACACGGAAATTAAACGACTTTCAAATCTGGAGATCATTTTACATAAAGGACAAAAGATGTCCAATATTCCCAATTTATAATCCGTTTGCTATGACAAAATTATAAGCATTTATTGAAATCTAGAGATTTTTTTATATGAGGGTCTTTGCCCACAGTTTAGGTTAGGTTCAGTTTAAGTTTTAGCCAGTTTTAACAAAAAAAAAATATCTATTACATAAATGCATTCCTACTTTGCCGAAAATATGCCCCGATATTCCCGAGTAGGAAGCGGCTGTGACAAAATTATAAACCGATATCATGGAACATATACACAAAAAAGGAATATGATCACCTCCTAAAGCAATTTGTTATTTTTGGATGAGAAACATATTTTTACCGCAAATATGTTGTTTTCTCTACAAACATAAAATGGTTGTTGAAACCAGATACCTAATGTCCGAGAAAATAAACATGTTATATGTTCACTGTCCTAAAATAACATTTTACTCTAGGCGGTGATCATTTTCCTTCTCTAGGTTTTGGCAGATTTTACTTAACGGACAGACCTTTGTCATTTTTAAGAAATTTTCCATTAAAAATATCTCCATATATAAAAGGCCCTCCACCAAACCACCTGTTCATATCATATTTTCATCGCTGCATAAAAACGACTTCCTGATGATAGTAGCTCAGCCATTTTACCACTTAAATACATACCATTAAACACGCACACACACATACACAATTCTGATAATACACCCGGTCTACATTTTTTCCCATCTGTGTTTTGTCGACCCAAAGTATGGAGACCATAACTGGCAGTCAGCAGAAAAAACCTGCCAGTCAGTTAACGGCAGACAGATAAATGTCCACAAAGGACAATAAACCATGCCATCAAGACTAAAAGAGAAAGGTAGAAAGAGAAAACGAAACGAATGAGAATTCTCTCAGAGATTTTTTTTTGAGATACCAAAAGAATAGGCTTTCAGGAAACACAAGGACACATTTGTTTGGTATAAATTAATAAGATAAATATTATGGCGTAGCATTGAGATTTTTCCTTTATTCAGAGGGGGAATATATAAGGGAGCTATGGGAACAATATATAAGGAAACTATGGGCATAAAAATACCAAAAAAAAAGATTCTTTTGAAAAACTCTCTAGGCTGATAATCTGTGAAACAGGTCAGAGCCTGTATTGACCAACATTCTTTAATCGTATGATCCCATCGGACTAAATACAACAATTTTACAAAAATGTTTCCAATTTCCAAAAAATTAAGATACAATGGACAATTAAATTGTTGATAATTTGTGCCGTATAGTCCCGCAAAACAAAAGGTCTTGAGCATAACATAAATGGCTAAAGAGTATATGAGTGTGGTCCGATACTGGTTTTATTTTTTATGATGAAGTTTGTTTTAGTAAATTTTCAAATAAAAACCCAAATTTATGAGTATAGTTTTTTATTTTTATTTATTTATTTATTATTATTTTTTTTTTTATTTTTTTATAATTCATTTTTTCTCAAAGAATTTGTTTTAAGACAAAATAAATATATTTCGTATTTTTGAGAAAATTTAATTATCCTAAAACGCTATGGTCACACTAGGCAAGTAATTGCCACAAATCGAAAAAGAATTCGCCACCATAACCAATGTAGCAGACATTCTTAGAGCATATTGGATATGATATCACGAATGAAAAAATTTCCAAAAACGGTATCCAGATCACGGTTGCCACTCGAGTAAACTATGATTTACCAAAATTTTACCAAAAATCTACCAAATATAAAATGCTCATTTTTGCATCAAATTTTAGTGGTTGGTGAGGAAAAAAGTATTTTTCTTACAAAGAAATATTTTAGAGTCATATAAAATTAAAACATTTTAGAGGTTTGCATCATTAAATTCAAAATAAAAAATATATTTTAGCACCAAAAAATATCTCTTGCATTATGAGTGTGTCGAAATTTTAAAAATTGGATTAAGAAAGAAAAGTTTCTACACAGAAAAAAATTTCCGTAGTTAAACTAACGCTAAATTTAACTTATTTTTATTGGAAAAAAATTATTTGCTAGTAGTTAAATTTTATTATTTTTTTTTTCGAAATTTTCTGCAGCTTAATGAAATCTTACTTTTTTTAAGTATGTCTCAAAAATTTTATGAACTAAACGTGGGTATAAAGTTCAAGCAAACGAAGATTTTCGTACGATTCCCAAAATTAGTAAAAATGAACTACTGTATGGTTAAAATTGGCGACAATGATTTTCTTCTTTACTTTTAGTTAATTTTTTCTTCTATGAGAGGATGTAATTTCGTGAACTGCAGTTAAAATGTACAACAGGGCATTCAATTTTCCTGGTTTTAACAACGCTTTGTGGAAAACTCAAAATATGGAGTAACATTTAACAAGTGCGTCTTCATCGGAGAAGAATACTTTCAAAAATCTACCAAAACGCCAAGAATACTACCCATCTACCAAACAATTAACAATATAAAATTTTTGGTAGAATTCTATTAACTGAGGCAACTATGATCCGGATATTTCGAAAAGGGTCCTCATTTCGGTCGAATCTAAAACCTCATACACATTAAGCTCGAAATCTATTAAAATTGGATTTGAAATCCCTTATTTATAAGGAAAACGATAGTTAAAATCTAGTTAAAGTGGATTTTGGAAGTGTAATGTGAATGAGGTATAATGCGACCATACCCTAACAAAAGTGGCCCTTTAATTTCCAAATTTCCTTTGGAAATATCAAAGAAAAATCATGCAAAGCAAAATTTTAAAACACCTCCTTCTTACACGATTTTCCTCATCAACAACCACAAATGATAACAAAAAATCTCTTAAATCTTTGAAAATATTCACACCGTTTCAAATTACGATGATAACCTTTGTTTTTTTTCCTTTTTTGAATTTTTAATTGGAAACTTTGCATTTCGTTTAAAGCAATTTATCATAAAAGAGAAAAAAACCTACCTCAAAAACCTTAGATAAAAATGATGAGATCTAAATTTGTAAAGATGTTCTTCCCCTGTATGTATGTTGTGGTTTCATTTAAACTCTATGGCTCTAAACTCCGCCCCAAATGTGGTTGTTGTTGTTGTTGTTGTTTTTGTATTGGATTTCAAACTCCTCCCACAGGGAAATTCAAATCCACATACATATATCAGACGTACAAACATACTCGCAAACATAGCTAAACACAAATATGCACTTATACAACGTTAACCAACTCATCATCATACACATACACGCAAGCAAATACGATGATGACGATGATGATGAGAATGTTGATAATGATGATGATGATGTACCGACGACACACAAATACTAATGTGGTGACTATACCAACATGTTGTGGTTGCATGCAACTTTGGTCCCTCCCATTAAATGTTTGCCGACGGAATTTAACATTTCTCTAACAGCAGCCGGCGGCAACATTGCAACTAACACCAATCAATGTAGAATGTGAGAATAGCATAAGAGAGTAAAATGTGTTTGCAGTTAGAATACACTGAGAAGAAATGATCAAAATGTTTAAAAAGAGTATTCAGAATATCTCTTATTGAGGGTTTGTACAAAATGGAAATTTCGATGTATTACATCGAATGGCAAATTGAAAACAAAAAATCTTTACATTTAAGAACTTCCAGTTAGAATACACTGAGAAGAAATGATCAAAATGTTTAAAAAGAGTATTCAGAATATCTCTTATTGAGGGTTTGTACAAAATGGAAATTTCGATGTATTACATCGAATAGCAAATTGAAAAAAAATCTTTACATTTAAGATATCCTAGTTTCCATGGCAAATACATATGTATGTATGTATTATTCAAAAGCAAAATAAAAACTGTTTTGCTGCATTGACATACAAGTCAATTGAAAAACAAATCGACAAGCACTTTTATAAATACCATCTCCCTTCCTCTTGGAATATTTAGTAGTTACGTCTTTTAACCATCCCTTTATGAAATAATCCAACAATTGTTGACCTTTCCAAAAGGAACAAAACAAAAGAGCTATGCATTCAAACGGTATCGATAAGTTTGAAGGTTTACAAAAACCTTCGGTATGAAGGGAAACAAAAACAAATAATCATAATAATGGTGCCAAAAAATTATTTTCAACTGTCGTTGTTACACTGTAATTTCGTTAAATGTTTATCAAGATAAGCAAAGTCACACACATGCGACAAGGCAATACCAACCAGCGAATTTCCAAACAGTAACATTATGACCACATAAGAAAGAATTTATAGCCATACACAAAAGAAATAGGGAGAGAGAAAAAAGGCAGGGGGAAACCTTCTTCAACGAAAAAAAAAGAAATACTTTATGTTATGCACCCCATCCAGATATGGTTTTTATTGTACCCTTTGGTTAACTTTCAAAGGGAAAATATGAACTTTAATTATAAACAATAAAAAATATTCCGGAAATTCCTTTTTAACCCATGTGTAGGTTGAGAAAATGGATATGGCTGTTGTTATCGATATATTTAGTCGATGAAAGTTCAGCGTGATAGCACTTAATCATTTTCTCTCTCTCTCCCTCTCTCTCTAAATGCTGCCCGATGGTATGTTTCATTCAAGCTTTGGAAATCATTTTTCCGCATCACGCTATCAGTAAAACCTCTATTTTATTGGAAAAGTATCCTAACACAGTTTTGAGATTCCTTTCAGGCATCTCTCGATAAACTTTTCTATACAAAAAGTCTCTTTAGAAATTTTAGACAGTCTTGCGACACTTTTTTCTACACAAAAAGTCTTTCTTGAAATACTTTTTCTATAGAGAACCACACTTTTGAAACGCCTTTTCAATGGTATACACTCTCTGTCTCTTTTACAGACAAACCTCTATAGAGATACATTTTGAGACTCTATGAGACACTACTCTTGTGACAGTTTTTCTATAAAAAGAGCCTTTAGAAACTGTAGAAATCGTCTTGCAATATTTTTCACGGAGACATTTTCACCTAAAAGAGATTTTTCCATAGAAAAATGTCTAAAGGGGGATTTTTCCATAAAAATTGTCTCACAATACTTTCTCTATTAAAAAAGGTGGCTCAAGATAGTTTAAGTACCGAAAAAGTGTCTCAAGGACGAATTTGAGATACTGAAAAAATTTATTTTCACATAGAAAACGTATATTGAGACGTTTTTCTGTGTCTCAAAGCCTTTCTTTAAACACTTTTTTTATAGAGAAGGTATCGTAAAACAGTTTTTTATAGCAAAAGCCTCTCTCGAGATGTTTGAGATTTTTCTATAAAAAAAGACTTTTTATAAACTTGATAGCGCTGGATTCACTGGAAAAAGCCTCTCTCGAGATGTTTGAGATTTTTTTATAAAAAAAGACTTTTTATAAACTTGATAGCGCTGCGATACTTTTTCTATAGAAAAATTTTCACTTGAAACCCTTTTTCTATAGAAAAAGTTTCACTTGAAAACTTTTTTCTATAGCAGAACTGTCTCTCTCTCCTTCGAAACTTTTCTACAAACAAACCTCAGTTGAGACACAGTTTCTACAGTCCCTCTAAGGACTATTTTTCTATAAACTCTCTTGGGACATTTTTTCTATAGAGACAATTATCTAGAGCCCCTTTTATGGACAAACCGTCTCCCTTGATATGCTTAGTCTATAGAAAAACACTCTTTTGAAGCTTTTTACAACTTCTAATGCGACACATTTTTCATTATCTCTCTTAAGACTCTCTTTCTGTAATCTCTCTTGGGACATTTTTTACAGAGACAATTTCCTACACTTTTCTGTATGAACTGACTTCTTTGAGACTCTTATTCTATAGAAAAATATTCTTTACCTCTTGCGACACCTTTTGTATAGAAAAAGTATTTTAAACACAGTTTTCCTACACACAAAAAAATTGTTTCTGATTCAATCACGAAATTAATTGATCCAATTAATTTTTTAATTGAAATGTCTTCAATCACGAAAATGATAGTATCAATCACAGTTTTAATTGGACATAGAAAAAATTCTTGATTAAAAAATTAATTGATTTCATTATCAAATTTGAATTAATTTTTTAATTGATTCAATTAAAAATTTAATTGATGTTGATTGCAAAACTCAATTAATTTAGTAATTAAAAAAAGGTAACTATTTTTAATTACATTCTGAATTGGCTTAGAATTTTTATTTGGATTAACAATTGATTGTTTGAAAAAATTTTAATTAAAAATTTTAAAAAATGTTCATCACTTTTTTAACTGACTTAGTCTTCTGAATTTAATTGTATCAATTAACTTTTTAATTAAAAATTTTACAATTTTCAATCATTGACTAAATTAACTTAATGTTTCTATCTTGATTAAAAAGTTAATTGTACCAATTAATTTATTAACTGAAAAAAATTTCAACTTCAATTAACTTTTTAATTGGAAATATTTTGGTCATATTTTTTTCTGTGTATATCTCAAAGACCCTTTTTCTATTTGAAAAAGTCTGTTGAGACACTTTTTGAAAACCTTAACTCAGTTTGTCACAAACTTCTTCTTTAGAAAAAGTTACTTGAAAGAGAAAAAGATGTTTTAAAGACAAAGCCTCTCCTGGGACACATTTTCTACAGACTCTCTTAAGACTCTTTTTGTATAATTTCTCTTGGAACAGTTTTTCTATAGAGACAATTCCCTGGAGACACTTTTCCTTTAAAGTATCTTGAAACTTTTTTCTATAGAAAAAATCTCTCTTAATATTTTTTATAAACAAAACCTCTCTTGGGAAAAATTTGCTTTTTATAGAAAAAGTAATTTGAGACATTTTGTCTGTGTCTCAAAGTCTTCCTTAAGATACTTTTTCTATAGAAACCGTCTTCTTTAAGATACTTTCCGATGACTGACAAAAATACCTTGATACAACTTTTTTATAGAAACATTATGGTGAGACAGTTTTCTATAAAAAGCAACCTCTCTTAAGATTTTTTTTTTTCTATAGAAAAGTTTTTCTTTTCTGTAGAAAACTCTCACTTGAAATACAAACCTCTCTTGAGACAGTTTCTCTTGGGAATCGTTTCTCTATAATCTCTCCTATGAGTTTTTTTCTATAGAGACACTTCCCTGGAAACGCTTTTACATAAAAAAGTCTCTTTAGAAACTTGAGCACATCTTTTTGTTGGAAAACCTCTTTTCGGTGCAAAAATCCTTAAGGCCTATTTCTATAGAAAACGTTTCGCTTTTTTCGGTGCCAAAAATACCTTGAGACTACTTTTTTAACAAAAGTATCGTGGAAAATTCCTATTGAAAGACAATAGAACAAAGCAATAGAGACACATTTCCTATGGAAATAGTTTGGGTTTCTCGGCAAAGTGTCTATTTCTCAGCAAAACTCCCCAAGAAATTAGGGTTCTTATTCAAGAGTTTGGCAAGTTTTTGAGACCCTTTCTCGATACCAGGAGTCGCATGAAAACTGTTTATATAAAATTTTATGTTGATGTAGGTTTTGTACATAAAAAACGGTGCCTTGAAATATTTAGCTCATGTCTCTCCTATGGGTTAACTCTAACATAAGGAAATGGGAACAAATAAAAAAAACTTGGGTGATTGGTGAATGTGGAATCGCTTGTTATTATGTTTAGCAATAATTACCGCTGATCCACAACAACAAGTGACAATTTATCTTTGGTATTCATCATTGCGAGAAATTGAACAACACCATTCCAAGTAGGAAGTGGTCGGTCGGCAGGAAGACAGATAAAACACTCCAGGCGTTCAGAAGAAACGGAACGATGAACGCCACCTTTTTTGCCATTCTTTCAAAACGGATCGGTCCGAAGAAGAAGAAAAGCAATGGACAAAGTCTGACGCCAGTCTCATTCACATACAAAAAATAAAAAGTTGACACCACCAATGTGTACTCAGGTGGTTGGGTTGAATGTATTCTTGATTGCCCTGAGGGGGAAAAACCATGTCTGTCCTGTTCTTTATGCCTGAATTGCCTGGCTGGCTGGCTGGATGACTGGCCACAATTTTATGGGTGACAGACTGACTTGTGGATGGGGATGTGGAAGTGGAAGGCTTAAGAACAAAGTGTATGTTAATTGTTTGGCATTGTTGTTACGTGCGTCTCTGCCAGGGCAAGTCCGTTTGAGAGTAGGGTGCGGTGGCATGGTGGTAGTATTGCGTGCCTTGACTTGTTAAATTGATACTATTTAGTTATGTTGTGTTTAAATCAAGTGTCAAAACAATTTTCCTACAGATATACTTGTACTGCAACAATCATACCTACCTACCTACCTACCAACAAACACCCCCACACCCCACACCTTGAGACACCTACACCAATGCCATCACCTCGACCGATACCACAACCCTTACCACAATACTATAGGTAAACCGAAAAGTAAACAACTTTATGCTTGTTTTCCAATGGAGAGGAAACTTAATTTGTTGCAACTCTTGATTTGGTTTTACTGTCATGCGGGTATTTGCAAAGGGCGAAATGGTTGCGAGTAAACCATAACCTAGGTGACACGTAAATTTTGTAGGAAACAAAACAGGGTTCTCTAGAAGTTCTAAAGGGAATACAAAACCAACCAGGAGGAGAGAAACTTAAAAGGACTATAGAAAATTGAATGTTAAGATTATTCAATATTTTTTGAAAATTTTAAAGAAGTAAATCTCTCCATTGGCGTGATAGATTTTTTAAAAATGACCTGTGTACCATTTTCTACTTTCAACTCTACCTTTACGCCACCCTCCCCTCTCAACCAACCTGTTTAATTTACTTTATTGCTTGTTTTTATTCCTTTATTTGAAAAATAAACAAAACAAGTCTATCATCACAAAAAAACCGGAATTTGTCCAGACTCACAATTTTATTCTATTACCGTTCTCTTCTTTGTTGATGTTGTTGGTCCTTCTATCCTGATAAACTCTAGCAGCAACATCACCGGTCATCAGTTTAGCAATACAACCAACCTGCAAAAGCCATAAACTTTGCAGTCGACTTATTTACTCTTCCAAATAGAAGGCAGCTGTGTGTAACCTTGTATCATTCACTAAAAATGAGGAACATCTTCTTTTCAAGCTATCATCTGATTGCTATTCTCCTGGAAAATGTAACTAGACACCGTAACAGCAAATTGTGCTGCTATATAAACAAAATATGAGAACATTTCAAACTTGTTCCAATCCAGTGGGGCAAAAAACACATGCAGGCAATTCGAAATTTTTTTCAAAAATTTATTTTATAGAAACTTTTATTTCTACAGGAAATTTTATCAAAATTTTATTTCTATAGACAATTTTTCAAAATTTTATTCCTACAGGAGATTTTATCAAAATTTTATTTCTATAGAAAATTTTGTCACAATTTTATTTCCATAGAAAATTTTGTCAAAATTTTATTTCTATATTTTTTTTTTCAAAATTTTATATCTACAGAAAATTTTGTCAAATTTGTTTTTTTCTTTAGAAGTTTGTCAAAATTTTATTTCTATAGACAATTTTGTCAAAATTTTAATCCTACAGGAGATTTTATCAAAATTTCATTTCTATACAAAATGTTGTCAAACAATTTTTGTTTTATAGAAAATTTTGTCAAAATTTTATTTCTATAGAAAACTTTGTCAAACAATTTGTTTTATTGAAAATTTTGGCAAAATTTTATTTCTATAGAAAATTTGTCAAAATTTCATTCCTATAGAAAACTTTTTCAAAATTTTATTTCTAAAAATAAACTTGTCAAAATTTTATTTCTATAGAAAATTTTGTCACAATTTTATTTCTATAGAAATATTTGTCAAAATTTTATTTCTATAGAAAATTTTGTCGAAATTTTATTTCCATAGAAAATTTTGTCAAAATTTCATTTCTATAGAAAATTTTGTCAAAGTTTTATTTCTATAGAAAATCAAAATTTTATTTTTACAAAATTTTATTTTTACAAAAAATTTTGTCAAAATTTTTTTATATAGAAAATTTTGTCAAAATTTTATTTCTATAGAAAATTTTGTCAAAAATTTATTTCTATAGAAAATTTTGTCAAAATTTTATTTCTATAGAAAATTTTTTCAAAATTTTGTTTCTATAGAAAATTGCAATGGTTAGCATGCCCGTCTTGCATACACAAGGTCGTGGGTTCGATTCCTGCTTCGACCGAACACCAAAAAGTTTTTCAGCGGTGGATTATCCCACCTCAGTAATGCTGGTGACATTTCTGAGGGTTCCAAAGCTTCTCAAAGTGGTTTCACTTCAATGTGGAACGCCGTTCGGGTTCGGATTCGGCTTTAAAAAGGAGGTCCCTTGTCATTGAGCTTAACATGCAATCGGGCAGCACTCAGTGATAAGAGAGAAGTTCACCAATGTGGTATCACAATGGACTGAATAGTCTAAGTGAGCCTGATATTTACATCGGGCTGCCACCTAACCTAACCTTTATAAAAAATTTTGTCAAATTTTTATTTCTATAGAAAATTTTGTCAAACAATTTTTTTATAGAAAATTTTGGCAACATTTTATTCCTATAGAAAATTTTGTCACAATTTTTTTTCTATAGAAATATTTGTCAAGATTTTATTTCTATAGAAAATTTATCAAAATTTTATTCCTATAGAAAACTTTTTCAAAATTTTATTTCTCAAAAAAATGTTGTCAAAATTTTATTTCGTTATTGTTGTTTTTCATCTCAGCTTAAAGCCATGCATTGACTAAACTACAAGTGTAGCTTAACCAACAGAGGAAAAGTATGCTTGTCAAATTTATTTGGGCAAAGCCCTATATACTGCAAGATGGTTGGATGTACAGCTGTTTCGGAATTACCACATTCCTCATCAGCATCCTATACTTGCAGCAAAACTATCAACCAATTATCAGAACAAATTCGGGTAATTCACTCAACCCAACGTGAAATACACTTGAACCGTCCGAAAAAGGGTTTAATAGTCGGCTACTGCCTAAACAAATTTGCAAGCATATCTCTTTTCCTTTGCCAAACTCAAATCATCGATTTGTATTTAGTTGGCTGGGTTTGTTTTTGAGCGTGCTTCCTCTATCTTCATTCGTTTTGTTTGTTATTGTTGGCTTCTCTTCAATCGTTATTGTTGTTTTTGATCTCAGCTTAAAGCCATGCATTGACTAAACTAAAAGTGTAGCTTAACCAACAGAGGAAAAGTATGCTTTTTTTTATTTCTATACGAATTTCTATACGAATCAAAATTTTATTTCTATAGAAAATTGTGTAAAAATTTTATTTCTACAGGAAATTTTATCAAAATTTCATTTCTACAGAAAACTTTGTCAAAATTTTATTTCTATAGAAAAATTTTTAAAATTTTATTTCTATAGAAAATTTTTTCAAATTTTATTTCTATAGAAAATTTTGTCAAAATATTATTTCCATAGAAAATTTTGCCAAATTTGTTTTTTTTTTCTTAAGAAGTTTGTTAAAATTTTATTTATATAGAAAACTTTGTCAAAGTTTTGTTTCTATAGAAAATTTTTCAAACTTTTATTTCTATAGAAAATTTTGCCAAAATTTTATTTCTATTGAAAATGTTGTCAAAATTTTATTTCTATAGAAAATTTTGTCAAATTTGTTTTTTTCTGTAGAAGTTTGTCAAAATTTTATTTCTATAGAAAAATTTGTAAAATGTTATTTCTATAGAAAATTTTGTCAAAAAATTATTTCTATTAAAAATATTGTCCAAATTTTATTTCTATAGAAAATTGTTTGAAAATTTTATTTCTACAGGAAATTTTATCAAAACTTCATTTCTACAGAAAACTTTGTCAAAATTTTATTTCTACAGGAAATTTTATCAAAATTTCATTCCTATAGAAGATTTGGTTAAAAATTTATTTCTATAAAAATTTTGTCAAAATTTTATTTCTATAGAAAATTTTGTCAAAAAAAATTTTGCCAAATTTGTTTTTTTTTCTTTAGAAGTTTGTTAAAATTTTATTTATATAGAAAACTTTGTCAAAGTTTTATTTCTATAGAAAATTTTTCAAACTTTTATTTCTATAGAAAATTTTGTCAAAATTTTATTTCTATTGAAAATTTTGTCAAATTTGTTTTTTTCTGTAGAAGTTTGTCAAAATTTTATTTCTATAGAAAAATTTGTAAAATGTTATTTCTATAGAAAATTTTGTCAAAAATTTATTTCTATTAAAAATATTGTCCAAATTTTATTTCTATAGAAAATTGTGTGAAAATTTTATTTCTACAGGAAATTTTATCAAAATTTCATTCCTATAGAAGATTTGGTTAAAAATTTATTTCTATAAAAATTTTGTCAAAATTTTATTTCTATAAAAATTTTGTCAAAATTTTATTTCTATAGAAAATTTTGTCAAAATTTTATTCCTATAGAAAATTTTTTGAAATTTTTATTTCTATACAAAATGTTGTTAAAAATTTATTTCTATAGAAAATTTTGTCAAAATTTATTTTTATTTATTATAGAAAATTTTTTGAAAATTTTATTTCTATAGAAAATATTGTCCAAATTTCATTTCTATAGAAAAATTTGTAAATTTTATTTCTATAGAAAATTTTGTCAAAATAAAATTTTTACAGGAAATTTTATCAAAAATTTTGACAAAATTTTATTTCTATAGATTTTTTTTTCAAAATTTTATATCTATAGAAAATTTTGTCTAAATTTTATTTCTATAAAAAATATTATCCAAGTTTTATTTCTATACAAAATTTGTGAAGTACCTCTTAGCTGGAGAGGAATATGTTGCTAAATCTACCAAAACATCAGGAATACTACCAATCCACCAAACACTAAATAATCTACCATTTTTGGTAGAATTTTTTTCTAACTGTCGGAACCGTGATCCCATGGCCTTAAACTACAGCTTATTGAGCAAGTCCTTAGTATTCAATCTTATATTAAAATTAAGATATGATCTAAGACATTTGGCTCTAAATCAGCGAACAAGGCCTCCTTTTAAACTCAGTTCTTCCTTTCCTTTTCACCACTGAATGATTCTTACTTTGATTGCATTTTATTGGCTTTGTGTGACTGCTGGTATTGTTGTTTCATTCTAAATGGTCTTGTTTCCTACGAAGTAATGCCTGATGGAAACGAGGATAACTCAAAATGAAATGTTCAAAACGAAGAACAAAAACAGAGAGAAGCTATGTTGTTACTTCATCAATTGCACTAAGAAAAAATGGCATATATAAAATATTAAAAATTAAATTAAATTAAAAATATGTTAAATTTATTACAATACTTTTTCGAGCTTATTGGACATGAGGATTAAGGAATTGACATTATTAAGAAAATAAAATGCCTGGTACCAATCTACACAAGTCTGGATATACACATAATTCATCGGTGACAAAATCGAATTTCCATAGCCATCTGTATATGAGATCAAACCCACTTTCGACCAAAGACCAAACATTTTGTCAGTGGTGGATTATAATGATTTGTATGTATGTATGTATGTTAGGTGGCAGCCCGATGTATCAGACTCACTTAGACTATTCCGTCCATTGCGATACCACATTGGTGAACTTCTCTCTTATCACTGAGTGCTGCCCGATTGCATGTTAAGCTCAATGACAAGGGACCTCCTTTTCATAGCCAAGTCCGAACGGCGTTCCACATTGCAGTGAAACCACTTAGAGAAGCTTTAAAACCCTCAGAAATGTCACCAGCATTACTGAGGTGGGAAATCCACCGCTGAAAAAACTTTTTGGTGATCGGTCGAAGCAGGAATCGAGCCCACGACCTTATGTATGCTTTGTAAGGTTGGTCTAACTTAGTCTGAGATATCGGACTGCCACTATACCTAATCTAATCTAATAAATCAAATTCCTGTTTTTTTTTTTTTGTCCAATAAGCTCTAATACAATTTTGTCTAGTTAAGCAACTCGATCAGTTGCTTTACCCGATTTGTGTGAGCTTATTTATTTCTTTTTTTTTCTACTTTATTTTTTCAGTGTAAATAAAATAAATTGTATATTTGAAACCTTTTTTTTTGTCATTGCCAATATAAACTATCGGTATCTAATGGAGTTTGTTACATGGAGGATAACAAAGATACTACACCAGAAGGAACAATTGGAAAATAAAGAAACAGCTGGACATGATGTCCATCTATGGTTATTTTGGTTTTGGATAAAGTGTCGACTTTAGGTTGATATTTATAGTCATCTTGTTTTACAACATTTATGTTTGTCTATCGGATATTCGATCTATGGTGGTTGCTCGATTTAAATTTCATTTTTTATTGCATACTTGAAGGAATTCAAAGATTATTTAAATAAAGCTTCTTTGGAGACTGAAGTGACAAGATTTGTCCACTGAACAATAGGACACATTTTGTTTAGATATATTCTCAAAAACAAATAAAAGGCATTCGTTGCATTTTTTAGTAGATATTATTGTTTCTGACCTTAGAAAATATTTTTCAGCAATCAGCTGTGGTCAGCTGATTTCACTACAACACCTTTATTATGACTCTTATACTTTGATGTGGGCAAATTTCAAAATTTTGGGAGGACAATAATACTAAACTTACACCGAAAAAAGTAAACTGTTTTATAGGTAGAATAAACTAACTCGTATGAAAATTGAACTAAATTGTATTCCACATTTTGAGATTTCCACGAAACGTAGTTAAAATCAGGAAAATTTAATGCCCTGCTGTACTTTTTAACTGCAGCTCACGAAATTACACCCTCTTATAGAATAAATAAAAATGATCTAAAAGTAAAGAAGAAAATCATTGGAGCAAAATCATTACCATTTTAACCATACAGTAGGGAGCCACCGTGGTGCAATGGTTAGCATGCCCGCCTTGCATACACAAGGTCGTGGGTTCGATTCCTGCTTCGACCGGACACCACAAAGTTTTTCAGCGGTGGATTATCCCAACTCAGTAATGCTGGTGACATTTCTGAGGGTTTCAAAGCTTCTCCAAGTGGTTTCACTGCAATGTGGAACGCCGTTCGGACTCGGCTATAAAAAGGAGGTCCCTTGTCATTGAGCTTAACATGGAATCGGGCAGCACACAGTGATAAGAGAGAAGTTCACCAATGTGGTATCACAATGGACTGAATAGTCTAAGTGAGTCTGATACATCGGGCTGCCACCTAACCTAACCTAACCAATAGTTCATTCTTACTATTTTTGGGAATCATACGAAAATTTCCATTTGCTATAGTTCATATTGAACTTATGAGTACGGTCATTGAACTTTATATCCATGTTTAGTTCATAAAATGTTTGAGACATACTTAAAAAACGAAAATTTAATTGCGCTGTGGAAAATTTCGAAAAAAAAATAATAAAATTTAGCGTTAGTTTAACTACGGAAAATTTTTTCTGTGTATTATTGTTGTTATTAATTTTCCTTAAATTCAATTAATATTTTAAATGACCAAATATTGGTGATATATATTTTTTTTCGTATAGAACTTTATTTGTTACTATGTCCAATTTATGGAAAGCCAAATCTAATTATTTTCTTTTACAGCGTTAGCTTACTGTAAAAGTTATTCACAATATACTACGATCATGGAGGAAACTTCATTACAGATAAAGCGAAAATACAATGAAGTTCTGAATAACCCAAATATATATGGCGCCCCACAATTGCCCCACTGTTACTCTATTTATTTTAAGAAGAATTTATCCCGAATCATTCCTATTCCCAGAATTCGTAGCACATTCATAGTTGACTCTTGGCTATTTAAATATGTCAATAATAAAATTCTCTTCAGTAACCTCTGTAAAGTGTATCGTTCATTGTGATTTTCTTAATAATTGATAACAAAAATGTTCTTTGTAATTTCCTAGAAATTATAGCCTTTCTTTTAAACCAATTACCATAGCTATCAGAAACCAATAATTTATGGGGTTTGATTATTTCATTAATTTTTCTATTCTCTAATAAACCACCACTATTAAAACGTTAACACACAATAATAATTAAATAATTTCCCCGTGCTAGCAAACATCATTCTGTGAATTGTTTTATTTATAGCAATGTTTGTGGTGGGAAAAGGAAATCATGGCAATTATTAATCATGAGAAAACTTTAAAAAAAAACAGAGGTTTCCGTCAAGCCTTAAACCTTAAACGTCACTTGTAGCTAATGACTCAGAAAAAAAATTTTCTAAAAAAAAACCAGTTGGATAATCTTAAAAAATTGTGTCATTAATTATTCAATCTTCGATTACATGGAGATTGAATAAAAATAAAATAAATTTGCAATTCCTTGCAATGCTGTCAATTATGGGAAACTTTTTTTTTGTAGTTTAAAATCAATTAAAAATCGTAGACATCTGGCATCCCACTTAATGGTTAATTACAATAATTGTAAATAGAAATATTAGCATAATTAAACTCGCTGTTATTGCCAAGTTGACTACTGTTAAAGTAATTTGAGATTTTATTTAACAACAACAACTACAATAATAACATATTTTTATTTAAAAAAATACCCAGCTGTCATTTACAATTTCAAATATACAATTAAAATATCAATCATCTATAAAAAAACAACAATTATGAATTATGCATATTAATATCAAACATTCATACCTACACTCACATATCTATGTTATATACAGAAAGAGATCTCACATGGTATTTGCTCTCATAAATATCACTGTTAATATTTATGTTCTCTTGTAACATATACAAATGTCAATATTAATAAATGTACAAAAGTGTTGACACCACCAACTTTGTTATGAATATGACCAGAGAGAGATATCGTATATGTAGGTATACATGGATATGTGTGAATACACGATTACGTTTATGTTTGCAAATGATACGATTAAGTATTTAATCATATATTTTTCTACCCACTACCATAGGATGGGGATGGGGGTATAATAAGCTTGTCATTCCGCTTATGACACATTGTAATATCGATTTTCGACTATATAAAGTATATAAATTTTTGATCCGGGGGAAATTCTAGGACGATCTAAAGATATCCATCTGTCTGGCTCTCTGTTGTATTCACGCTACAGAATTCAATAATTAAGACGAGCTTTTATCTGCAGACAAGTCAAATTCGAAGATGGGCTATATTGGCCCTTGTTTCGATATAGCCCCCATATAGACCGATCTCTCGATTTGATTTCTTGAGGTCATGGAAGTCACAATTGTTACCCGATTTTCATGAAATTTTAAACCTGTAGGCATTATAGGTTCGCAAAGAGCTGTGCAAAATTTGGTATATATCGGTCCATGGGCTTATATAGCCCCCATATAGACCGATCCCTCGATTTGACTTCTTGAGGGTATGGAAGCCAGAATTATGATCAGATTTGATCACCTCAAGGTGGTGATCATATTTCTTCTCTTGAACGCTTAGACAGAAATTATGACCCCTCTAGAAATGAAATAAATGTAAAATCTTACATTGCAAATTCCTCGCATAACTTCGGAAACTGGACACGAAAAGTCCTTAAATACCTACAATGTACTACAGACCTGATATTAATCGAATTCGCCCCAGTAAAAGTCGTAATGTTACACATTTACGAGGAGATCTTGTCAAAGAAAAATATTTATGAGTTCCATGTTTTTCGTTCACTTTTTTTTAATTTTAAGAAAACATATCGTTCATATAACTAGGCCTTCTTCTACCCGTGTATTTGTATTTTTATAAAATAATATTTTTATTTTTAAATAAAACGACCCACCCTAATACAACTCTATCTTTAAAAAATATACATATTAATGTACATCCATATAATTGTGTAATTGTGATTCAATACTCGTATTAAAATCACAGCTGTCATGATACCTACTTCAGCATTTTGGTGTTGCTGTTGTTGTTGTAATGGAAACTCACATTTATTTTTTGCCATATCGCTGACATTTGTCAGATGCTGTCACTTGGCTACAGAATGTTATTCAATTCCATTACAGAAGAACTCTTACGGGTATTACATGAAAGGGGAGTAGAGAGAGAGAGAGAGAGAGAATGATATAAATACAACAACAAACTGCACGTGGTTTTAAAATGTTTCTGGTTTTTCAACCGAATACCCCCCACCCCTCTATCTCTTTTTCTGAGTCTCTCTGGTTGCTTGCCTTCTTATTGTTTTCATTTTAATCCGGAGATTGTTTATTTTTTATGGTCTTTATTTTTTTGATTGGGGCATTGAATTGATTTGCAATTATTAAATGGTTTGTTTGTTTTTTATTTACACTAACGTGGTTTGCGCCAAAACAAGAAATCGAATGTGGAAGAGAAGGAGAAAAACGAATGCGACACCCACAAGCAGTAAAACTCGCGTGCTCCACTGCTCCAATGCCATTTATTCATCCATGCACGATAAAAAAAATGACACACACACACATGCCACCACCATACAGAGACACCTAAATACCCCAAACCTACACAAAACTCGCGCAGAAACAAAACAAAATAAAAACCCACAAACCAAATCGTGGACAAGCAACAAAACAGACACAAATTCATATCTTTATGGTAAGCAACCCAACTGAATTCACATATCACCCAGAGCGATAGAGATACATTGAGGCAAGAATTAAGTCCGTCAGACCGTCCGACAGTCATTCAATTATACGGTGAATGCGTCAGTCTTTTATCCAAAAGATCCAGCCAGCATCACAACTTCAGACACCGACAAAACACAAAGCTCAGTTGCATACAACAGCAAACAAAGTCATCGCATTGCAACCACTAAAACCTGTAAGCACGCCCTCCTCAATATTAAAAACCATACTCCCCCATGCCCTCTAAAATACTTCACCAACGAATGAACAACCACTACATCATCACACACAAATGTTAATGGTTTTTGGTATATTGTATAGGGTATCCCAGAAATCTATCAATGGTTAAAAGTGTCGTTTATCTCTTATTAACATTTTCGGCAAGGCAAGACATCGTCGTCTTTGCCGTTGTGTATTCCATCCATCGTTAAAAATCGTCTGCTATCGTCATGGTTCCCTATAGTGAGCACATACATCACTACTTACAATGATCGATATATAGATGTGTATATATATATGTATGTATGTATGTACGATTGTTCATGAAGAGTTGTACAAATTGTGTTAGCTTTTCCTCTGTTTGGTATGGATTTTCGTAAATTTTTTCCTTTTATTTTTTTTTGTTGATATTGACTTCAATCATACATGGCACACAATAGTCATAAATATACATACATATACATACATATAACATACTTGTTGTCGTACATGTTGTATCATACACTAGCTTTAGGGGGACAGAAAAACAGTGGCCCTAAAAGATTAACAATGACCAAATCCAAAAACAAACAAAAAAAATTAAATAAACGCCTTTTCTGGATATTGGAGGGTATAGTCTCAGAAATAAATCTTCTTGAGATAGCTGTTATTTCACAATTGTCTTTACTTCATTGTAAAAAAAGTAATCAAGATTTTTTCCATAATTACTTACATTAATTCCCAAAATGAAGAAGTGCTTACCTGAAAGTAAAAATTAAATTTCATTAACAATATTAAAAAATGGCTATAAAATATATATAGAAAATATTAAAAAATATAATTCATATACATTTTCACACCTTTGAGCCACTGTCCTTTTAAAAATCCCCCATATACCTCCCTCTCTTATGCTTAATACAATGTTCTTAAAAAAAACTATGTACGGTTGGTCGTCGATGTGTATTTTGTATGCCTCCTCCACTAACTGTGGTTGATTATTGTTATTATTATGACGAGTTTTAATATTGTTATTACTCTGCTCCTTTTAGTTGCTGTTGTTGTTGTCGCAATTGCCACATTTTATATTCCTCCATATGGTGGACTATAAAATAATCTTATTCATTTATTTATTTATGTACATACATAATTTTTTGTGGTTCATTGTGTAGCATGGTTTTTTCTACTGTTTTATATTACTACTCTTTGTTGTTGTTATTATTATAGGTTTTATTAAATGTGAGAACAGTCACCATTGAGTTGATAGTAGAGTAGAAATGAAATGTTTTGTTGTTTGGTATTGCTGTTATTGTAGTAGTGCCAGTGACAGTTAATAGAATAAAGTTGAAAATTATCTCACCATCTTACACACTGACTCTCTCAATCACTATTGTAATGTTCACCATTGATAATTGAAGATTACAAAGAGAGTGTCATAGATGTGGAGGGAGGTGAGATATTGTTGGCTATAAGTTGTATGATGGCTTCATTTGTGCATATATGTATGTATATATGTTTTTGATGTATGAGAATATTATTATATTGTGTAATCGCCCACATGATGATTTATTTTACATTTTACAAATGTATTATGGAGTTAATTGTAAGAGGGATTGTTACTTGTTTTCGACAAAAAAAAGTTCTGATAATTTTTTTTGTTTTATCAAAGACATAACTTCTGGTTCATATAAATCATAAATGTTGTGTAGCATCCTGGAAATTTTGAAAAAAAAAAAAAACAATTATGTGCAATGATAGATGGCGAAATAGGGTCAAATTTAAAACTCATATTGTTCGAGTATTGATTTCAGCATTTCTTAAGCATTAGGGGATTGCCAATAAGGATTTTCGGACTATTTAAAGTCTAAATTAAAATTCTTAAGTGTCGCGAGTGGTTTTCATCTCCTACTGAAGTTAAAAATTCTTATGAATTATGTTCTTATTTTTTTATGCTTCAGAAATTACCAATTTAATCCACAATGATTACTTGAAAAAATACCCTGATCAAAGTACCGTAACTAAGATTTTTCTCACTTTCTTTACTCGGTAAAAAGTACCATAGCAGAGATATTTTCATACCCCATACTAACACTCGTTTCTGTCTCCACCATACATTCACCCATACATGTATAACTCCCATAAAGTTCTTTGGCAAGACTTCCACGGTATAAAAGGAGTTGTGTCCTATGTGCTATTACAGAGGCAGCATCACTGAAGCTCACAAGAACCCCAAGCATTTTGTATATAATTAAAATTTTAAATGTTTTACACAGATGGTGGTGACGACGAAAATAAATATGAGGGTGTGTGTACGTGTGAATGTAAAAGGTGTAATTAGTATAGGCGAAGGTTTTAAATTTCATTAAAGGGAGAAAAAAAAAACGTTTTAAAAATATTTCATAAATTTTCCATAGATTAATGTTAACAAGTTATAGAATATTGAAAATTAAATAAAATATGTTTATTTTGTATTTATATTTTGTTATACAGGAAACTTGAAGTTTCTCCACTATTTGTATTTCTTTACATTGTTCTTTTTCAATGCGTTGCTAATCAGCAGGTTATTTAACTCGAATGAGTATCTCAAGAATTTCCTGGAAGTGTTTCGATAGTAAAAAAAACTAAAAATCTTATGGGGCCTACTACGTTATTTGTTTTATCGCCGCCTTTTATTTTATTAGGAAATCGTTGATAAGAGGCCGTTTTTTTATTACATGTTACTCGTAAAATAAGCGTGAAATGAATATATAATCAAGGTGTGAAAACTTGGACACTGAAAACTTCCTTCACATTAAGTCGGCAAAACTTTTATGAGCTTATGAGAGTTAGGCAGATGATTTTCAATCCCTGTTATTTGCTGGTAATATAAAAATGAGGGTATGACATGCCGCGTAAATCTTGTGATGTTCACCGATTGAAAGATGATAAATGATTTAAAATTTACACATGAGTAAAATATAATGTAAATCGTAACAATTTCAAAATAAATAAATAATCGTGTGAATTGGGGTGTAGCGAATGTTTATTAAGGAAAATTATAAAAAAAAATTAAATTCTAGGGTGTCTAAAAACCGCGTTGCCAAATTATGATTAAAATTCAGTATATTCTTCAAGCAATGTTCCTTAAAAACCCGGTTCTTAAACTGAACATTTTTAAAACTTTTAGAAAACTAATTTTTCTCTTAAGAGTCTCAAATAAATATAATGTAAATGGTACATATGTTTATTATGTAAGGATAACTAAATAGATAGGCAGTCAAAAAACGAGGTTGCTAGATTTTCCTGAAGCTACACAAGACCTGGATACAGAGAATTCTCCGTGATGGCATTCGGAAATCGCAAATGGTCAAGGCAAAATGGCGATATGGAAGCTAAACTCCATCTTGCAGGCTGGTAACTATGGAGAGGAGCCTATGAAATTTATTCCCCACCTTTGATGAGGATAAATAAAAATTACTGCAGTATTTTGTTCTACAACCAAACTACGACAGAATATTTTATGCTTAGCCATTGGACAAAATTTTTCATAATTGGTTTTATATTAATTAATCACCAATATTATTTTCATATTTTTGAACGTGAACACTAAAATCTTCAATACCTTCTTTCCACCCTAATACACTCTCATACATGCTACGATTATAATTAGCAACGAATGACACTTTAAAATGCCGCACATGGTAGCTTGAACACATTCGTAATGAATAACATGGCAGGCGTAATGAAGTGTAACAAATCGACACACTTGCTTACATACAAACACACAAGCACTCACACTGTTGTTTTATGTGTATGACGAGTGTAATAATGTAGATACGTATGTAAATGATACTAAATAAAATTCAAGAATTAGATGAAGACAAGATACAAACGTCCAAACAAAGCAAGCAATCAGCCATCATACATTTATCTTTCCTTCCGTTGTCGTCGTCGTCGACTACATCGTGTCTCTCGTATATTCGTCATTGTTACGATGAACACAATTACGTTGTATTACCCACCTCAGCATTAGCAAATACAGCCTCCTCCCCATTCATCCATTCTGAATGTAGCCTCGAGTGATGATATAAGAAAACAATAATAATGGCGCGAGCGGTGGATTGCTAATTTCACCCCATCATCATCAACATCATTGCCACCACTATCTCACACCCCCCCAAAGAAATTATGAAGAACTATGACGTTGCTTTGGCTGGTGGTGTTGTTGTTGTATTTATTTCTCATCATCATCATAATATTCTAACGGTTCAATGACCTTCAATAAGATTTACACTCTCACAAAACAGTTGTTATTGGAGTGGGTGAATGTAGTGAGGAAGAGAAAGATTCATGCAGTGAGTGAATGGTGGAGTGTGGTGAATGAAAGTGCCAATAACGGCTAGAAGAAGAAGAAGCCATCAGAAACAATTGACGCAGCAAACGAAAGCTAAGAAAGAAAATAAATAAACACTTGAAATGCACAAGCACACACCTTCCTTGTATACAATGATTTCATGCCAATAGATTTTATATTCATCTCAACGCTCTCCTCCACCCCCCCAAAACTCACCACCTCACATCACTTTAACGAAAGTATAAAACACGGAAGACATATTCTCTCGTATTCGTATTTTATTTTTATTCGGCAATACGACAACGACTCTCCCGGTATAATCGCATTTGGCTACATTTGAAATTTGGCGCAAACTTGCATGAACCTAATGTAGCAAAAACAAATAAAGGTTGTGATCGAAAATGAGGCAAGGCGTAAGATGTAAACATGACGTATACGCCATGTATGCCAAAATTAATGACTTGCCTCTTCAGTGCAATGAATTTACGATTTATGGGAATAATAAGGTATATTCGATTCCACGAAATGAACCCACACACAAAACGTAAACACACACACACACCCGTAATCCCAACTTTTGGGTAAATATTTAATAACCTCGGCTATAATCGACACTTTCAATAGCCATAAACTGTCATCATTGAGTTATGGAGAGCTAAATTAATTTAATCAATACGAATGATTGCTTCCTTTGCTCTCTTCTCCACCTCTCTCGCTCTCTCTCATTCTCTATCTATCAGACTATTACTGTTAGCCTAATGAAAGCAAAACCAAATGCAAATGGAAACAAATTCAAATCAATAAAACGCCTTTAGCTGCAACAACAAACGCGTATGAATACAAATGAGGCAAATTAATTTGCTAATAAATAATTAAATGCCAGAATTTACAAAAATCAACTCTTCTTCTCGGACACTATTTTAATTTTTTCGTAGTTGCTATAGTCACATAAAATTAACATAATTTTATTTCCGAATCTTAGGAGTCATAAACACTGATAGCTTAACGGATTGGATGCGAGGGAAAATTTAGATGGAATTAAGTGCAAGGTAACATTCCAATAAATCGTACTCACGTTGGGCGCCATTTAGATATAATCAAGGTAAGAAAGCCTAATTGTATTTATAGCCTAACGAAATTCAATCTCTTGGTGGTGATGAAGACCATCTGATTTTATTACTTAATTTATTATAATTACAATCTATAATAAACTTATTTATAGGGGCACTAGCACCTAGAGGCTATCGGTCTAAATAAAGACCACCTGAAATATCTTTAATAGAATAACTGAAGAGGAGCCTCTATGAACGCCTTCGTTATGATTATGAAAATAAATTTCTACAGCAATTTAACAACATCCCATTAAATTCATTGCTTTTCCACAATATATCAATATAATCAAAGTGATTACTCGCCTTCTCTATTGGAAATCTCCTCCAATATTCATTCACAAAAACCCGTAAAGTTAAAGCCATGTCAGACAATTCTGATGGTTGATGTTTCGACTGCTAACAATAGATAGATACCGATGTTGTTCCATAGAACCGTATTGTTCTCAACCTCCTTCTTCTTCTTCTATACGTTCGACTTTAAGACTTTGTAAGCCATTTAAGGCAAAGAACATAAAGTTTTAGCAAATTAATTTTGTACAAAACCCACTTTGGTAAGCATTTATGGGAGTGTGAATGTGTGTCCTCCTAGTCTACAGAAAATTTTTTGCTTCAGAAATTGTCCGTCTGTCTATCGTTGAGAAGTAAGCATGTATGTAAGCACATAGACATATTCTCGTACATTACACGAGCTTTATTGACTTAAACTCGCACACATATTCACATAGAAAAATTTCCATCATTTACATAAACATCTAAAGAGCAGGAGATGAAGGAAGGGTGTTACAGTTTTTTTTGTTTGCTTCATTTGCTTGTATGTTACATCTAAGAATATCTCAATAGTGTTGCTGAAAGGCATGACCGACCAACAAGGAGCTGCTGCAAATTTCCCCCCCATTGTGTTGTTGTGTGTGAGTTTGAATGTTTCCTTGAAGTGTAATGGCTTTTACTGTGTTTTTCTTGTCTACCACAGCAGTTCTTTTGGGTTTGTGTTTACTGTGCATATGTATCATAGAAGAATGTGTTCTTTCTTCCTCTATTCAGTTAAAGCACGACTTTCATTACAAAGTGCCTCAGTTTTTCCAACAATTTTCTTTTGTGGCTCTATGCGACAACGTTGTATGGCTCTTTTCTAGCTATTCGTCTAGTTTCTTGCAACAAATGAAAACGCTATCATCAGTAGCTTTCAGCCTGCTTGCTCGCTATGCTATGGAACAATTACGTTGTCTCTTTACCTCTTTCATTTAGGAATCCCCTTCCCCTCCATGCTCTCTTCTCGTCTCTGTTACCCTTTAATGGAGATTCTATTCAACATGGAATGCCTAGAAATGTTCCCAAAGAAAAAGTCATTAAAAAGGCTTAGAATCTGTCTCTCAACAAGAGTCAGCAAAAAAACAGAAAAGAAAAACGAATAACAAAGTGTCTTGGATTCGTTTGGACTGAACCAGCCACCACTGTCATTAGAACTATGAGTCTATTTCGTGGAAGTAAAGATATGCCAATGCTTGTTGATATGTTCAGCTAGTTGGCTTGCACTTGTTCTTACTGTCGCATGGTCTCCATGACCAGGGACAGGGAAATTTCCATTGGCATAAATGTAGAATAGAAAAATAGACTTGCCATGGAAGTGGACAGACGGAAAAGCCACTTTAAAAAATAACACTTAGACACTATGTAAGTTCATATATCTAAGCTGTTTAAAAGAGCTTTGGAATAGGTCATTTTGTGTGTGAAAATTGTTGGGAATTTTCACACGGATGCTGAAGGAATTGCTACTTAATGTGAACTGCATTTTTTCGCACTAACTAAAGTTACAAGATACCTTCTTCGGGTGTAATTTTCCATACTAATCAAATAAAGAGAGCTTAATGCAGGGGTGCAACTTGAGAAACGAAATTGTTACTACGGGAGAGGCTTAATTGTATTAGGATTCGTAGAATCTATGAAGAAATATCAAAGAACTTTAAGATGGATGATATTTGTTCACATCAGTCGAGAGAAAATTTACTCAGACTTACGAAGGACATATTTATACAACCACGATATTGGTTGTAGGAGTTGAGGCTCCTTTAACATATAGAGTAAAATATCGTACTCCAAAAATGAGCCAGAGAGTGAATGAAAACTCCGTAGTTTTTTTGCCTATGTTGCTCTTAGAATTTTAACGTTTTACATGAGTTTAATAACCTTTCATATGTATATATATTTGTAAGATTTTCCATTAACGGTTGCCACAGTTGGTAGAATTCTACCTAACATGGTAGATTTGTTTGGTAGATTAGTAGAATTATTGATATGTTGATAGATTTTGGATTTTTTCCTATTGAAATAAAAATTTGACAACTTTTTCTATAGAAATATTGTTTTTTTTTTTTATAAGATTTTGTTTGGTAGCTTTTTGGTAACATTTTCTCTAAATTTTGCTAGATTATTTTTGGCGCGAGTGACAACCGTGTTTCCATTATCCTATCAAAGCTAGTATTTATTTGGTGTCATTGCAAAATAAAACTGTAGCACAAAGTATTTAGAAAACTGCAGTTTGGCATTTCGACCTCCTCATCATAATCATCATGATATTTTGGGATATTATGAATAAAATTATTTCCATATATAAATGAGGTTTCCAATTGTGCTATAAAAATTAACCAATTTTATGTTGAAAAAAATACTAAAAAAAACTAATTCTTTTAACACATTTAGTTTGCGGTAAAATAAACCGCATTTGCTATTTAAATATTTGCACTATTTCTGTGAAAATGAAAAAAAAAAACATTTCAGTGAGGAAAGCAATCACTAATCTTCTAAGCAGAAAATAAATAAAATACAAAAGTACATGGGTTTCTTTAAATAAATACCATATGTGAGTATGGGCAGAGACATACGTATGCATATTTTTAATGTATGCTAAACCAACAAACAAAAATTAATTGTACAATTAACCCAACAAATATTAATATCGTCACCATTAATATTTGAGAGGAGCAAAAGATGTAATTTCCATAAAGCGGGACCCTTTTTCGGAGTCTATCTTTGTGGCCGTCCGTCCGTCTTGCCTATTGAGTGTGAAGAAGCTCTCCTTCTAATGATCGACTTGCAGCAATTTAGGGGATTGTTGCCAAGCGGTCTTAATTTATAAAGTCAGAACAAATTTTTCGCACAGACCAAACTTATTATAATCTGACCACATTGCTCTGATGCATTTGATGATAAATTGGAATTCAAGGATTGAAGTTGAGCCCTTAGCCCAACATGAACCTTCGCTAAGGACACGCCCGTCTTGCATACAAAGAGTCATGGGTTCAATACCAGTTTAGACCAAATACCAAAAAATTTCTCAGCGGTGGATTATACCCTCTCACACACAAAATTTTTTTTTTTCTGAATCAATCACGAAATTAATTGATCCAATTAATTTTTCAATTGAAATGTCTTCAATCACAGAAATGATAGTATCAATTAAAAAATTAATTGATCAAATTAAAAAATTAATTCATACTATTAATTTGCGTGATTGATTTTTATTTCAATTAAAAATGTTGTTGATTCAATTAAATTTTTAATTGAATATTTTGTAAAACTCAATTAAGATTTTAATTGGAACAATTTTCGTGGAATTTTTTTCTGTGCAATAATGCTGGTGACATTTGTGCGAGTTTCAAAGCTTCTCCAAGTGGTTTCATCACAATGTCGAACGCCGTTCGGACTCTACTATAAAACGGCGACCCATGCCATCAGTGCTACCAGTATTTTTCTGGCTCTTGTTCGTCCCCAAAAATGTATGGAAATTCCCCACCAATTTCCAATGTCCCCAACGAAAAATGTCATCCCCATCCGCGAAAAAATATTCCCAATTTTGGGTAAAATACCCAATACTGGCAAGACTGCTTCTCATTGAGCTAAACATAGAATCGGCCTGCACTCAGTGATAAGAGAGAAATTCACCACTGTGGTATCACAATGGAGTAAACCATATTATTTATGGACATATCTGTCATCTTGCCTATATATTTTGACAAAATCTTCTATAGAAATAACATTTTTAACAAAATTTTCTATAGAAATAAAATTTTGACGAAATTTTCTTTAGAAATAAAATTTTAACGAAATTTTCTATAGAAATAAAATTTTGATAAAATCTGTTATAGAAATCAAATTTTGACAAAATCTATATTCCCAATTACGAACTTAACTGTTGTAAATTTTTCAGTTTTCAGGAGCTACAATCTTATCAAACGCATAACTTTGAAAATATTTTTCCATAAACTTTTTGCTAATAAAGATCTCACTTTGCGGACTAAACCAGTATTAAGTTGACTACATGATTTTTTTATATTAATATTATGATTGTAACCATTTTCATTAGCTTTAGTTTCATAAGCCCTTTAAAAAAAGGCTAGTCGACTTAGCATACTATAGCCTTAAGGATTCAAAATATATATCAGCAAATACTGCTGTACATATTTAATTATTCTTGAAAAGAGTTTTTTTTTCTCTAATTCACTATCGGAATGGAGAGGAAGGGTGGGTATCTTGGTGATTTATTATATTTACACACAAAAAAAAAAGTGAAAATTACACAAGAGGGGAAAAGAGCACTCGCATAAGTGCTACGGGGAAGTGAATGAGCTTTGAAAATATTTTCAAAAAAAGACAAATTGAGGAAGCATTTTCCACTACTACTTCATCATCGTCAAATTGTTATCGCTAAATTATTTCTAGTGAAACAACAACAACAACTGGCTAATGTAAGCCAAACACCATTACAACTCTTTGACTTGAAATAATAACCATGCCATTGTCTGTCTGTCCATACCAAAACAAAAAAAGTCTGGCCCAGGCCAAGTAAAATATAAAATATCCATTTAAACTTATTCGCTCATACATCCTCAATTATTAAAGTGTCATGACACAGCATTTCATATCCTAGCAATGTTCGAGTGGCAGGCAGGCACATAATGCGCCATGCATCGAAGACCGACCATGCACAATCCGCCTACATTTACTTTGAAATGTCGCTTCAATGTCTGCGACATTTGCCAAAATCGCTTCGTCATACCAATGTGTCAGTGGGTGGGAGTGTGAATATGCGTTCTATGAGTTTATTGTTTTCCCCCGTACCCTATGTGACTAACTGCCATTTATATGATGTACATGTACATATGGGTGTATGTGAATTTACAGACTTAAGAAATGAATAATTGACTATTTATTTTGCGTTTTTTTTTCTTCTTGTTGTATTTTAGACTAACATATATAAACGGTGTGCAAATTATAAAAATCTTTGTGTTTTGTATTTGACTAGGCAAGAGAAATTAACAAAATTTGTCTTGGGCTTAACAGTTGCCACAGTTTGAAGAATTCTACCAAAAATTGTAGATTTTTACTGTTTGGTAGATTGGTAGAATTCTTTATGTTTTGATAGATATTACAAAGAGGAGAAATTAAATTTTTTTGCAAAATTTTCTATACAAATACAATTTTGAATAAAAATTTTCTATAGAAATAAAATTTTGATAAAATGTTCTATAGAAATAAAATTTTCACAAAATTTTCTATCGAAATAAAATATTGACAAATTTATCTATAGAAATAAAATTTTGACAACAAATTTTTTATAGAAATAAAATTTTGATAAAATTCTCTATAGAAATAAAATGTTCACAAAATTTCTTATAGAAATATAATTTTCACAACATTTTCTATAGAATAAAACATTGAAAAAATTATCTATAGAAATAAAATAATAAAAAAAATTCTAGAGAAATAAAATTTTGACAAAAAATTTTCTATAAAAATATAATTTTGGCAAATAGAAATTTTGAAAAAAAAATCTTTAGTGGTAGTAAAATTTTGATAAAAATCTCTATAGAAATAAAATTTTTACAAAATTTCCTATAGAAATATAATTTTCACAACATTTTCTATAGAAATAAAATATTGAAAAAATTATCTATAGAAATAAAATAATAAAAAAAAAATCTATAGAAATAAAATTTGGACAAAAAATTTTCTATAAAAATACTTTTGGAAAATAGAAATTTTGAAAAAAAAAATCTTTAGTGGTAGCATATGCAGATGATGTGACTCTAGCAGCCAGTCCGGAGAGATATTATGCAGAGAGCCCTCTGGATTACTGAGAAATGGGCAAAGGATAATGGTCTAGGGGTAAATCCTGCAAAAACAGAACTACCCAGCAAAAAAAAAGCGGCGCCAAAAAAGTAATGAAAATGTTCTTTTTGGATCCGGAAGTGGTGCAAAATTGAAGCAGAAGCGATGAATTTAACATGGGCTTGTCATAGGACGGAAGTCCTCCATTTCAACAGCCGGTGCACTAAATTCGCATCACTTCTTTAGGTGTGATCCGAATTCAATGTTTTGGATGTAAATTTAAAAATTCTGTGATATTGTGTTAAATAACAAATTTTTATAATTTTTAATAATTTTTAATGGATTCAAACGCTTGTCTGAAACGTTTGACCTCAAATATTTTCAAAAATTCACAATTTTCTCTGCACAGAAAATAATATTATAATTTTTGAGCTAACAATAAATTTTTGTTACAGAAAATTTTTAAGTTCAACAAAATTTTTGTTGATATAACAAAATGTTTGTTGATATAACAAAATTGGTTGCTAAAGTGACTAAAATCGTAATTGTATTTACAAATTACGTTGTTAGCTCAAATTTAAATATAATTTTAATTGTATTGACAATTAAATTAATTGATATTTTTTGTGTGAGATTAGATTTAGCATTTTTTTCGACAAAACTTAAATAATTTGTACCATTTTATGAATTCTTAAACTGTTTTTAACCAATTTGAAACAAAAAAAGTTAAAATTACCCATTAAAAATATGAAAAAAGCATGTTATAAAAAATTGAATGAAAAGAACTTTCTGTGTAGTTAAAATAAAGAACATCATTGGGAGTACATCTTCTGGAAGTGCTTTTGTGCCTTTGGAAGAACTTCCAAATTTTTTTGCTGGGTAATCATGTACAGAGAATGAAGCCTCCTAGTCGCGCCGCTGATTTCAGTCGGCGCCGACCATTTTTTGCCAGTCGACGCCGCCGCCGAATATGTCGACTAATCTCGACTCAAATTTAGCCGCCAATTAATCAAAAATTGCGATTTTTGCCAAAAATTTTGAACAATTAATCAATTTCAAACTGCTATAACAGTTTTGCAAAAATTTAGCTGAGAAAATTTTAACGAAATGTAAATTTGATTGTAAGACTGATTGTATAACTAATCTCATTACCATTGGAATAAATACAAATTGATTTTATAATGGATAATTGTCCGCCGCCGAATGAACAAATTTATATCGTCTTAGCCGTCAAGCCGCCGGAGGCAAAAATTTTGTGTCAGCCGCCGCCGACAAAAATGAGTCGGCTTCATTCTCTGGTCATGTACAGAACGGAAAATTCCCACGGTTAAAGCCATCTCCGTAGGTCGTAATGAAATTCCCTTTGGTAAGTGTGCAAAATACCTTGCATACCTTGCTAAACTTTAGGCTTAATATTGAAGAAACGGCAAGAAAATCCACGATAGTGTGAACCCACATGACCACATATGATCCACATAACTGACCACATGACCCTTTACTTAAGCCTAGTAAAAATTGACAGACTTTATTTGCCTGCAATTTTATAGCGGAAAAAATCCCTAGTTTAGTGATTGAATTGTTGTCTACAGGGATGCCAAATAATTTTATCCCCCTACCTTTAATGCCATACCCAAACGCTTAACCTCTCATTTATCCTTCTAAAAACCCCATACCATTTAAGTGCTTCTCTTGTCAAGGGGTGATTAACCTTAAACAATAAACATCACTTAAGTTTCATATTCAAGGAAATAAAGCATAAAGGGTGCAATCGGGTCCAAATCCAATAACACACTGGCTTTTGTTTGGCTTGGCTTTCATTTGAAAAATGGAAACACTTACCTGTCAGAAGATTCCGATGAATCATAACGATCGGTGCAACGTTTCTTTTTGGCATTGTGATTGATCGATGATGTAGTCGAAGGGCCAACAGCATCAGTAATTACTGGTGTGCTAGATATTGACCCTGATGAATGTTTTAAGTTGGTTGTGGTGGTGGCAGCTACAGGTGATGATAATGGAGTTGAGCCAACTACTCCACATGATGATTGCGATAAAGCACCAGTCTTGTGAGTCGCTATTGGTATCGGGGGAGGTGGTGGTGGTGGCTGAGATCTTTTAAGAGACCTTAGAGTTGCCGTTAAATCCTTGTTGGGTGGTTTTAAAGGAATTTTCCCATTTGGATTCGGCAAACGTTTTGAGGACGAACTTAATACCGAACCTAGATTACCAAGGCCTGGTGGTGGAGGTGGCAATAAGGCGGGTGTCGAAAATTCCGATTTTGATTCTATTGGTGGAGCAGATGTGTCTGCTATATCTGTAGATTTTGTATCTATTGATTTTTCATTCTTTGGCTGTTTGTTTAGGGCCGTTTTGGTAACACAGTTATGATCTACACTGTTCTTCAATTGATCGAAGAGGGAGAGGCCTTGGCTTGATGTTGGGGCAATCGGGTTCCCCTGAGGGGTTGTAGTCTCTTTTAGATCATCGGGGATCTTCGGGGAATTGTCTGTAGTGCTAGACATTGCGTTTTGGTTGGCCGGTGGGTTGATGTTGTGGAAGTCGTTACAAGATGGCTTTGCGCGTTTTATACACAAAATCGTTTTTGGGGGGAATTTTCAAGAAGCTTTTGGGGTTTACATTTTACTTTTTTCAATGGCAAATGTAATTTGGGGTAGGGCATAGAGCTAGGATTTTTCTCCCGTGTGTGTGTTTTTTTCGTGTAGGTTTACTGGAAATTTTGATGAAGTTTAATGGGAATGGCTTTTTGTTATTCTACAAAATTTCTATATATTCTCATAATCTCTTCACTTTATTTAGATGTTAGTGATTATTTTCTATGAAGAATTTTTCTAAATGAAATTCTTGTGAGATTTTTGTTGTTTAATTTTCTTTAAGCATTTTTCTTTTAGATATCATCAAATTTCCTTTTCATTTTATCCACAATTGCTCTTAAATGAATATAAAGATCATGGGCGATTTTCATATTTATCTGTTAATGACCTTTTTACGATTTTTTGCAATAAAATAACGTCTAATTCATTGTAAAAACGTTTTAAGCTTGATTTTATATTGAAAATTTTGTATTGAAATTTTCGTTAGGTTAGAAATTGCTCTCAGAATTTTTTTATCCTATATCTTTATCGTATGTCTTAAGCTTGATTTTATATTGAATTCGGCTTGAATTTATAGTTAAATTTTCAAGAGCTTAGAATTTGCCCTCAGAATTTGTATCTCTAGATCTTTATGAGATATTTTTTTTTGGTTTGGTATAATATAAATTTTCTCCGATTTGATTTTACATTTAAATTCAACTTGAATCACCATTGAATTCTAGTTACAGAATTCTATTTCCAAACTCTTAGATTTGTTATCATTTATAATGGCTACTTTTTAATTTATTTACCTCTTACGCGTTATATTTTGTTATACGACTTGAAAATTCTTCTGTTCTTAATTTTTTTTTTTGTGTGTTTGGTTACGAAAAGCACCTCATGTTTCTTGACTTTTTGGAGTTTTTTTTTCTTTAGATTTTTAGCCTAATTTTTTAGGCAGGTTTCGTTTTACAAAATATGGCTTGGTTTTGTTTGTTGTTGGAAAATTTTTGAATAGTTTTGCAAATTTGTTTTTTTTTTTGTTCTTTTCGCCACCGATAATTATCCAGGGGGGTTAGGTCAAATTTTCATTAGCTCTTGATTTTTTTTTCTAAATGCACTGCAGAAGTGGCCTACGTCAGCTTTATTTCCGGCGGCTAACCAGAAATTAACTACAGTTTCAAGGGGTTTTGGATTTTTCTGTGCCAATGAGAATTTAATTTGAGGTTGTGGTTGCTTGCTATCGGCCTATCGAACCCCAAAACGTATTGGGGTGGTGAGAACGGGGTGCGACGAGGTGAGGTGAGGTGAATTGGGCTTTGGTGCATTTAATGACACACTCTCTTGTTATTGTATTCGTATATGAAGCTTGTTGCTGCTGCTCGTTGCTTTTTTAGAAAAAAAATATGTGCGTTTATTTTTTTGTTTAAGTTTTTTTGTTGATCACTTGTTTTAGTTTAGTCGTCGACAAAGTTTCATAACCGGTTTCAAATGCCTAATGCAGTGTTTGGTTGATTGAATTTCGCGTGATTTTTTTTCAAACGAAAATATATTTCACAGTATTAAATAAATGCATTTATATTTCCTCTAGCACTACTTTTTTTGTACATTTTCCCTGTATTCACAAAACTCTTTCTTTTCGCTAAGGAAAATAACACTCAGAAATTTGATTTATTTTTGTTTTCCCTTGTTTTGGCCTTTTTCGTTTGTTTCTCTTTAATATTTCGTTTTGATTTTTCTTTCATGCTTTATGCTTCATTACAAATCCCACATTTCTTTTATTATTTTTGTTTGTTTGTTTTTTTTTTTTTGGTTGGGGAAGGCATGGGGTGTGTGCGTGTGATTTGTTGTTGTTGTTGTTGCTGGCTTTGTATGTATTATTGATTTATAAGCTGCTGCTGCTTCTTCTTCTCGCTTAACTTCTCCATACAATTCATTCACTAAACTTGTTGTTGTTTTCCTGCTCTTTCTCTTCAAATAGCCCACAAATTTTTTATGAAGCTTTTGTTTCAATCACTTTTAATTATCAGTAATTTGAATTAATTTCTCACATTTAATTTTTAAACACTTGACACACACACACACTCTCACACACATATAAATTCTTATAAGGTGAATCTTAATATCAATTTTCAATTCTATTGCTTCTTCTTTTACTCTCCCAAGAGGGGGTAGGTAGGTAGTGGATACTCTTCTAACTCTTGCGCAAGATTCCTGTTTTTTGTTTTGTTTCTTTTTTCCGTAGTGTGTGTGAGTTTTTTTTTTCGGTCATTCACAATTCACAATTCACTTTGCCCTTTGTTATTATCTGTAAGAATATTGAAGAAAATAGAAAAGAAAAACATTTTACAAAATGTTAAATTAATTTCTATACACATATATTTTTTTCTAAATTAAAAATTAAATCACTAAAAACAACAAAAGAATCCAGCATACAATGAAATCGAATGTGTTTTTGCCTGTTGTCTGTTTTTATTATTATTTCATTTTGTTCTTTCTCTTTATGACTATCTTTAGCTTTATTCGTTTTTTGGCGTACGGGCGGGCACGTTTTCACAAAACAGACCAACCGTCAGTCATTCACAAACACACACACGCACGCACACACATAGTCTACGGGGGGCCTAGCCAAGTTAAAAAAGTAATGTAGCTACGAGTGCTGAACAAAGACTAAACTCGTTGTTCATTAAAAACATTAACGATGGTCTTCGTTTGAATGATTGGAGCTGCGAGCATAGCACATTGTTTCATTCGGCTAACATCGTGTGTATGTTATGCTCAATCGGCCCCATAGTCGTTGCTCCCCATCAGTCGTTTAGATTCGTATATTCCCACAACAAACCAAAACAAAAAAATAAATAAAGCAAAACGATGAGTAGATGTTCGTGTTGCATATTTCTTGAAATATTCAATCACAGAGATGGGAGCATAACGCAGGGGAGCCAGTTGTGTTTGGCCAGTCAATAAACGAGGATGTTAAGTGGTCATTCACGAGTAGCAAATGCAATTAGATCAATGTGATCATAAATCTTTCTATGGAACAATCAACATATGGTGGGAGAAATTCATATCTGAGGATGATCCTCAGGATAATAAATTTGCCCAACTTTAATTACGTTAAAAATTTAATTATTTTAGTCATTTCCAAGCCATACAAAGGAACGTTACCTTACACCAAAATCTATTGAAGATTTCCAACCCTGGCATGAACGCTTATTCGTATGTGTGTGTGTATGTTTTCATCCATTCAGATCGTATTTTCGATTTAGTTTGGCGATTTTATTTACTCTCTCCCCCACTGCCCCATTGTGTAGTGTAGTGAAGACATCGTAATTGGCAATCGTGTGATTACCGACACTCGAGTGTTCGAGTAATAGAACGTGAGGAGTACATGTTTTTGTACTATTGAACCCGAACGTAATTGCTAGAAATACGAATGCAATATTCCATGTGCTCAGAGATTAAAGAAAAACAAGTTAACAAGATCTCAAAAATTGATTTTGTGTTGGTTCTTCCTCCCAGGGCAAATATTAGGGTTGCCATCAAATCTAAATCAATCAAAACTATCAAAAATTAGCTAACATTTTCTTAAATTGTTAAAATAGGTCCTCAATTCCAAGTCACAATATTATATCCTCCAACATAGGTCATCAGTTCCATCATAAACTGTTGTTTGGCCTACCGAAATTTCGTTGTAAAAAAAGTTCCTTATTAAAGAGCAAAATAAATAATGATTGATAAGCATGCGTTTCTAGATCCGCAAAAAAACAACAGAAGAGATTCCAATAATATTAATAAGCACGTTTACAACTATTTCCATCCAATTTCAACTGTAAATGTTAAAAATGGTAACTCTGGCTATGATTGCATTTTACGATCTCTTCTATCAATCTGTATAACTAAATATGTACTCAGAGTACAACCATAGCATGGTTTATTTGCAATGCAATTAAGGTGAGAATTCATCAGTACTCACCACTTAGAGTGGAAAATTTACTCATGGCTACACTCAGTACTTCCTCATGCTTTGGTTATCAGAGAATATACATTAAATGTGACTAGTGGACAATATTGGATTTTCTTTCCCGGTGGGAAATGGTGGATATCGCAACAACATGAATAATTTTTTTTTTGTAATTCTATACAACTATCTTAGTCGTATGCAAAATCTGAAATCACACAACGTACATGTTAGGAATAATGATCGTATCGTAGATGAGAGCAACAATTTTTCCTCAATCAAGATTCACACATACGTAACTGGTTCACCATAGAAAATTGTGACAGCTAATGTCATCTGCGATGTGCTATCTGACAAATGCTAATTGCAATCTCTAAATGCTTTTAATGAATTCTAATCTCATCTAATATGTGCTACGTTACGTTTAATTGATATCGGAAATTGATTTCCTCTTGGACAACGATCAAGCATTGACATTCTGATCTTCCAATTATGGATTGTTTTTTAACATGGTACTTCCTGCGGAATTAAAGGAAGTGGCATTTATGTCAAACTATTTGTGTTAATTAAAAAAACAATTAACCCTAATGTAAATAGGTCCTTCGAAAACCTTTCCACCAACAACTCTCAATGGTGGCCAAGTTTCGTGGTATATTTGCCACAAATTGGGACAAAATGTAGGCAACCGTGAATGCCTACAGATTGCATTGTACTTCTAGAAAAGAAGTTAGTTTTCATCTCAAAGGTTTTTCTATAATGTAAATAGGACACCAATCGTTTATATCGTTTAAATTAAGATTTGATTTTTTTTCTACCACTTCGTTGCAGAAAAACATCAACAAAATTAAATATTTTGTTATGTAGTGCGAGCAAAGCGTAAACATCCTACCAAATCGATGTATTAGCCAAAGCCATGATCAAAGAGAAATGACAATCATATAGACAATGTCATACACTAAGGGCAGGTGGTCAACACGTGCTTTGCTATTACAACATCTTTATGACAAGTTCTTATTTGACCGTGTGAGCCCATCTGCTGTGGTCTCTGCTACTGTCATTCGTAATCGGTGACAGTCTATTCAACTGATTGTCATAGTATTACGTGGTGCCAACGACGCTACTTGTGGAATTCAATGAAAAATATGCAATATAATGAGATTTTTTTATTCTTTTTATTGCCTTGGTGGTGTTTACATTCGTTTTACCCCTGGGCTGAGCGATTGAGTTAGTGTGGTGTGAGAGATGTAATGTTAGCTTATTTCGTAAATAAACACAAATAAAAGTAAATAAAACAAGCAAAAATTCCATAAATGCATGTTTGCATGTGCGTACGTCGTAAGATTAAGCTTTGATATACTCAACAGTATCGGCGGAAACCAGCTACGAAGAATACGAATACAAATGCATTCATACACAAAAGTTTCCCGCTCTCCCCCATTACAACCAAACCAGCCATGCATACAAAGTTAATCCATGGGGCAGGGGATGGCGCAGACGACACTCTTGCCTTCCTATTAAATACTCGGCATCAGAACAACATCGTGCAAAGAGAGCAATGACATGCAGTTGAATTTATTTTTTTTTTTGTTTTTTTACTGTTGCCTAAGATTGTTTGCTACATTGTTTTGCGTTCAGTTTAATTGCAACAACAGCAACAAAGGGTATTCACTTCTCTCTCAACATGCAAAGTTGTATCCAAACATTCACCACACAGGTATATGATTATATTGTTGTTATTACTGTAAGAAAATTGTATAGCATTGAGAGAACCTATTCTTAGCTCTCAACAAATGTTACCTACTCTTAGTTTCTGCACAATTCCCTCTGTTATCCCTATTTAACAGTGATGGATAAAACATTGTAATGCTATGTGGCCACAGCAAAATGTTTAATTATCTTCAAAAAAGGCTGCCTTGTGGAGTTAAGTTTGTCAAACTTGTCTCCGGAGTAAAATTTTTAAGCAATGTTTAAAAATTAAACGAACAATTTCAAATATATTGAATACTTGAAAAAATCATTCAACTTTTTGTATGTAACATTTATGTCCATTACTGTAGGAGGTATGTACATGTCATGTCTCCTATTCTCCATTTCTCTTCTGTGTTGTGTTGATAAATGTATGCCTTATTTTGCTGCTCAACCGGTGCAATAAAATATTCTTGTTTTTCGACTTCGTTTTAAAGATTTTTTTTTGTTTTTTATGTTTGGTCTTTATTTTTGTTTTTGTTGGAGAGCAACAAATTTTAACGAGGGTGTTATGAAAAGCTCTTTAAACAAGATAAATGTATTGGAATGACATATCCTTAAAAAGTATCCCTTAAAAATTAAAAATATTATATTTTTTAGTATAGAATTTTGGAGAAAAAAAATTGAAATATAGAATGCACTCGCGATAACGTGAACTAATTAAAAACAAGAGAGTTCACGTTAGCGAATTTCAGAACAAAACATAACCATATTCGGGAGTTTTACACGTTCTAGTGTGATAGTCTTTTATTTTTGTTATTAGTAATATTAAAACCTTAATTTAATTTCATGAAAAAATTAAAAAAAAGTGATCGGAAAAATATCAGTGCGTATGCAATTATAAAGCAATTGAAATTAATTAAAATTCACGAAAAAAGCCAAACTAGATCACTAAAAAAATTCCGTAAGTATATTTGAAATTATATTTGGCATTGTGAATCTGCCTTTAACGTCAAATTTCTTGTTTTTCAGCGTTACCGAGTAGTTAGTGTAAGAAAAAGCGTGTCAACGTTATGCGGTATTCACGTTAGGCAGTGTTCAAGTTACCGCGATTGCACTGTATAAACACGTACAGTGTAAAATTAAATTTTTCTAAGAAACATATAAGAAATATCTGCAGAAAGTTATATTTACTATTAAATGATATAAATATTAGTAATATAAAGAAAAAAGCTCTAACCATGCACAATTTTTTTATTTAAATTTTCATTAAAATTTTAATTGAATTTGAATAAAAAAAATCAATTAAAAATAAATTCATTCGATTAATTTTTAGATCAATAATGAATTGATCAAATTAAGTAATTATTTAAAATTGATATTGGTCATTGATATTAAGTGGTTGAAGACAATAAGCCTCCTGAACAAGAAATGTCCAATATCATGTAAATATTTTCAGTTTATTTACTGCTGATATAGATTGTTTTCTCAATTTCTACTGAAATTGGAATTGGGGGGATAGCATTTCAACGAAGGCAAATGCTATTCCCCCGCACATATTGCATGTTTAGCCAAAAGTTGTACTTTGAGGCCTTTGATCATCGTACCATTGTATGAATTTAAGGCAAAATTTCCAATGGCTCCTATACCATTTGTTTTTTATTTAGATACTTTTACTTTGCTCATTAAATTCCACATCCTTATGCAGTGTTGCCCTTTTAAATTCCGTTGGTCGATTTTCTGTGTAATTAAATGTCTATGGGCATTTTATGTGTCTGTTAAAAGTCTACAAAGTTTAAAACTTAACAAGAAGTTGTCGTACTCACCTACAAAACCATCCTTGTGGTATCTCCCTCTCTTTTTCTAAAGCTAGTGACTCTCTAAAATTCTCTCTCACTCACTCTGACACTGTCAATTACTCCCATAGTAGTACATGTATCCTGTTTATACTGCTTTGTTTCCGTTTATTTTATCCATTTTTAGCTGTCATTCCCTATGCCTACGGTTTGTTGGTATTCTGCACGGCATCGTACTGTGCAATGTCAGTCTGTTTTTAGTCTGCATAAATTCAATAACCGAATACCAAGTAACAACAACAAGATGGAAATGGAAAAAATAAACCATGCAACGAATACAGACACGCAAATCTGTGTGTATACACCGATGAAATTTAGAAAAAACACACACACATACATCCTAACAACCCAAAACAAACCGAATTGTATTGCCGCCGTATATTTTGCTACAATTCGCAATGTTGCTCACCTCTCTTTGTTGTTGTTCTGCAAATCAACAACAAAAAATTACCACTTTCCCCACAAAACGTCGCCCACCACACCGCCGCCAACGACAAACATTGAACATTGTTGTATCCCTTCAGTCACAAAGCAAAAACAAAAAGGTTAAAGAAAAAACCCGACCAGACAACAATGCAGAGTTGTTGCCCAAAAACAACATCGAAAAACGAATGAAAACAAACTTTCAAAAACACTTTTGTTTGTCTTTCGTCATACCTTATCTTCCGCTCTGCATAAATTCTTCACAATAAAATTGATCCTTTTTTCCAGATCGATGCCCAAATGTTTTACAATGTTTGCAAGTTATAGTTGAAGTGGAAGGGGAAGGGGAGGCCTAGTTTTGGATTTCCTTTATTCCTTGGAAGTCGGTGGCGGCACGAGCTACTTCTTTCATTAACTTAACTTTCTCAAATTCTTTTCATTGCGATGAAGTTTATATATCAGAGTAGAAATTTTCATTCATTGCCTTTGCTTTAGCACTTTTCACTTGTTTGGATTTTCTTTTTTGTTTTCTTTTCTTCTTTACACACAAATTTTCGCAGAAGATATTTTTTTGCATGTTGATAAAGATAATGATGGATGATAGGAATAGTAATTCATGATTCTATTACAATGGAGGCTCCAAAATGATAGCACACACGGAAATTCATTGGTTGTTTTTTAATTTTCACTATTCTCCTTTTTCACGCCTTATTAATTTCATTTATTTTGCAAACAAAAAAAGCTACACTTGTTAATATTTATTTCCTTTCATTAAATTATTTTTCGGTTGTTGGATTCTGCGAAATGTATTTGCCCATTTGATATTTATTTTTGCACTTTACAATTTTCTTTTTTAAGAAATCAAACACTATCAGACATGAATTGTATACATTATGGCGGGGGGAAAACTGGAAAACATTTAACAATGGACCCAAACAACACACGCTTCCGAACGCAACGAATCGACATACGACAATGAAGTGATGAACTCAAGCAACGACTATAACCAGACAAAAACACAAGAGACGACCACTAGACTATTCGTGTTGGGGTAGAGCAAAAATGCAATTTTGTTGTTATTGCTTTTGTTTTTGCATTACTAGATAAGACCCCCAAAGAGTAGAAAATCAAAAAAGAACAGCAAGCATAATACTCACTAATGCCGCCTTTTATTTGTTTTGTTATTTTTTGTTCTTCTTCCATTCTCTATTGCAAGTGGGTATATGAGTAAAGCTTTTCTCTCTCTCTCTCTCTGTACTCCTAACGAAACAAATGCAGAGATGCCACTATTTGTGAATGTGGATAACGGTTATTTGAAAATAAATACAACAAATTAAGATGCGGTTATATACCTATGCACCAGAAGAAATATCGACATATTTGATAATTTGCAATTTTTTTAATAATAAACGTTCCACATTTTGTTGTTGAAATGACAGCTTATTTTAAATATTAGATAAGGTCTGTACCCTCAGAAAAATGTGAACGAAATTGTTTATAGTTCATGAAAATTGATTGATTTTAGTTAAATTTTGCCAAATGTGAGAACATTTTACTTAGTTTTATTTTTTTTACATTCATTAATGACGTGAACTAAGAATGATAAAAACGTTTTATACAAATGAAGTATACAATTTTGCTAAATTTGAAAATACATTTTCCGAAATTGAGTGAATTTGGCTTGAATTGCGTTCATAAGTTCTGAAGTTTTTTTATTTATTTATTTTTTTTTTTGAATTGTGTCTTTCTTGAAATTCATATTGCATTAAAGACATTTTAACAATTCTTAACTACAATTTTTTGCTTCAGATAAAAAAGTTATTTTTAATGAATTTTCTTCATTTTAACAAACTTATGAACTTATTTGTGTCGTGCTGCAATTAGTAAAATATTTTAGTTAAAATTATCTAAAATAAACTTACATATTCTTTCATGGTGGGTTCATTTTTTTCTGGATGTATAGTGGATATTGATTTTTTATTACTTTTTTCTAAATAATTATAATTATTATTATTATTCATATTCGAGCTTCGAGCAGATTTCATTAATTGAGTGATTGAAAAGAAAAACAATAATAATTTTAATATTGATTTATAATTAAAAGATGTCGAAATATCTTTGCCTACAGATCCCATAACGTGTTCTCTTGAGCTATCAATTTGAAACACTGCACGCACAGAAAAAACATGTTTGGACATGGTTGCCGCATCCATTTAATGCTTATTTAGAGTATGTAATTGTCGCGAAAACCATGTATTTTGTCTTTGTAAAAATAATTTTCGAGCGGAGAAAAATATATGTTGGTAATAAGCATTTAAATGGTTCTCAAATGCCGCAAACATGTTCTATTATTTAAATGATAGAATTTGAGACCATTATATGGTCAGGAAAATCATGTATCTGACCATTCAATTTTTTGACTTTTTTGCAGAGAAAAAAATATTTTTATAGTTTACGTATAGACATGTCTACAACCATTACATGGCCATAAAGACCATGTACATTGTTTTCGTGACCATTTAATTTTTTAATTTTTTTGCAGCGACAAGAATTTTATAAAAACATTGAGCAGGTACACACGATTTTCATTTTGCGCGTCAGTCGTGTGTTGATTGTTTCTTGAAATGGACGGAGAATACGGAATTATTGTGTTTTGTGTTAATTTATTTATTCAGAAATGGCACGTGGTTTTATGTGAATGCAAAAAAGGAAAGTGTAATTCAAAAAAAAAATATATACCTGGTTTTTGTTCTGCATTTTGATATATGGTTTTATTTTATTTTTATTTGCAGTTACATGATGTCTGCGTTTGTACATTTGATGGGCACGAAGTAAATATGGAATGATTACTTATTGTTGAAATTGAACCAAACTAGAGTGTGTAAAAATATGTGAAGTTTGCTTGCACGACATTATAAATACAAATAAACAATGAATTAGTTTATAAATAAATAAAAACAAATAATTAAAGTTGATTTTGTGTTTTCTTTTCTCAAGTGGCGTCCTTTTTTCGACGACGAAAAAAGTTTTTTCATAAAAATCAAAACATTTTAGGTTGTGACCATGTTCTTTTAACTAGAAGAAAAACATTTTTGACGAATAACATAACATTTTAGATCGTGACCATTGTCTTTTAATGGAAACAAAATTCTTTTTATCAATATAATAACATTTTAGATGAGGACAATTGTATTTTTCTTAGAACCATGTTCACTGAGCCAACATGGTTGCAGGTTAAAATGTTACATGGTCGCCGCAAAAATAGCTGCTATCATATTATTTTGCTCTTCGAATATGATTGTGGCAATCATGTTTCTTCTCTGCGTGTGGGTAACACAGAAGGTTTGTGACTACGCTAAAAAAATTTATACAAGAACAGGGTGGCTGTTTTAAATAAAATGAAATACTTCAGTACATGATCTGTTTGAAAAAAGTTGATTGAAAATTTATTTTCTTAGTAAAATGGATGCAAACAACTTTTTGGATTAAGTACATGGTTACCATAGTTGGTAGAACTCTACCAAAAATGGTAGATATTGTACTTTCTGGTGGATTTCTAGAATTCTTGACATTTGGTAGATTTTGCGAAATAATCCTCTCCAAATTTTCTAAAAAAATAAAAATTTTCTATTTTTTCTATAGAAATAAAATTTTTAGAAAATTTTCTAAAGAAAATTAAATTTTGACAAATTTTTCTTTAGAACAAACATTTTGACAAAATTTTCTATAGAAATAAAATTTTGAGAAAATTTTTTATAGAAAACGAAATTTGACAAAATTTTCTATAGGAATAATATTTTGACAAAATTTTCTAAAGAAAATGAAATTTTGACAAAATTTTCGATAGAAATAACATTTTGAGAAAATTGTCTATAGAAAACGAAATTTGACAACATTTTCTATAGAAATAAAATTTTGACCAAATGTTCTATAGAAATAAAATATGGACAAAATTTTGTATAGAAATAAAATTTGGACAAAATTTTCTATAATAATAAAATTCAAACAAAATTTTTTATAGAAATAAAATTTTGACAAAATGTTCTATAGAGATAAAATTTAACAAAATTTTCTATGGAAAAACAAATTTTGACCAAGTGTTTTATAGAAATAAAATTTTGACAAAATTTTCTATAAAAAAAAAAATTGACAAAATTTTCTATAGAAACAGAAATGTTGACAAAATTTTTTATAGAAATAAAATTTTGGCAAAATGGTCTATAGAAATAAAATTTTGACAAAATTTTCTAAAGAAAACGAAATTTTGACAAATTTTTCTTTAGAACAAACATGTTGACAAAATTTTCTATAGAAATAAAATTTTGAGAAAATTTTCTATAGAAAACGAAATTTGACAAAATTTTCTATAGAAATAAAATTTTGACCAAATGTTCTATAGACATAAAATTTTCCCAAATTTTTCTATCGAAATAAAATGTTGCACACATTTTTGTAGAAATAAAATTTGGACAAAATTTTGTATAGAAATAAAATTTGCACAAAATTTTCTATAATAATAAAATTCTAACAAAATATTTTATAGAAATAACATTTTGACAAAATGTTCTATGGAAATAAAATTTGACAAAATTTTCTATAGAAAAAGAAATTTTGACCAAATGTTTTATAGAAATAAAATTTAGACAAAATTTTCTATAGAAAAAAAAATTTACAAAATTTTCTATAGAAACAGAAATGTTGACAAAATTTTTTATAGAAATAAAATTTTGGCAAAATGGTCTATAGAAATAAAATTTTGACAAAATTTTCTAAAGAAAACGAAATTTTGACAAATTTTTCTTTAGAGCAAACATGTTGACAAAATTTTCTATAGAAATAAAATTTTGAGAAAATTTTCTATAGAAAACGAAATTTGACAAAATTTTCTATAGAAATAAAATTTTGACCAAATGTTCTATAGACATAAAATTTTGCCCAAATTTTTCTATCGAAATAAAATGTTGCACACATTTTTGTAGAAATAAAATTTGGACAAAATTTTGTATAGAAATAAAATTTGCACAAAATTTTCTATAATAATAAAATTCTAACAAAATATTTTATAGAAATAACATTTTGACAAAATGTTCTATGGAAATAAAATTTGACAAAATTTTCTATAGAAAAAGAAATTTTGACCAAATGTTTTATAGAAATAAAATTTAGACAAAATTTTCTATAGAAAAAAAAAATTGACAAAATTTTCTATAGAAACAGAAATGTTGACAAAATTTTTTATAGAAATAAAATTTTGGCAAAATGGTCTATAGAAATAAAATTCTGACAAAATTTTCTAAAGAAAACGAAATTTTGACAAATTTTTCTTTAGAACAAACATGTTGACAAAATTTTCTATAGAAATAAAATTTTGAGAAAATTTTCTATAGAAAACGAAATTTGACAAAATTTTCTATAGAAATAAAATTTTGACCAAATGTTCTATAGACATAAAATTTTGCCCAAATTTTTCTATCGAAATAAAATGTTGCAAAAATTTTTATAGAAATAAAAATTGGACAAAATTTTCTATAATAATAAAATTTGGACAAAATATTTTATAGAAATAACATTTTGACAAAATGTTCTATGGAAAAAAAATTTGACAAAATTTTCTATAGAAAAAGAAATTGTGACCAAATGTTTTATAGAAATAAAATTTAGACAAAATTTTCTATAGAAAAAAAAATTGACAAAATTTTCTATAGAAACAGAAAATTGACAAAATTTTCTTCAGAAATAAAATTTTGACAACATGTTCTATAGAAATAAAATTTTGAACAAAATTTTCTATAGAAATAAAATTTTGACAAAATTTTCTATATAAATAAAATTTTGATTGCATTTTATACAGAAATAGAATTTTAATAAAATGTTCTATAAATTCAATATAAATACCAATTTCTAACAATTTCTATAGAATTACAATTTTGACAACATGTTCTTTAGAAATAAAATTTTGAACAAAATTTTCTATAGAAATAAAATTTTGAACAAAATTTTCTATAGAAATAAAATTTTGACAAAATTTTCTATAGAAATAGAATTTTAATAAAATGTTCTATAAATTCAATGTAAAACATTTTTTTCGAATAAAAAAAATAATCACAAAAATTTGATCAACAACTTCAAAATAAGATCTGTTTTCAATTTGGTAGATTTTTGGTAAAATTTTCTTCAAATTTTGGTACGAGTGGCAACTATGATTATCTAACGCTCAGAACTTTATAGAAAAATGATTTCTTTTGTTTTCAAAAAAGTTTCGTCAAGATCAAATAAAACAGATTGGATCGAAATAAATTCCACACATTCGAAATGCATTTTTCTGAAAATAAATCCTGCAAAAATATAAGCTTTCATATGAATTCATCTCATAAGGGCCTCTTGGTTTCAAATCGATAGTTTGATGAACACATGTCATAAACCCCCAAAATCAATACCAAAGCTAATATGACCAATGATATTCTTGTTGGGGTGATATTTCCCATTGATTTGAATCCCATTACCTTTAACCAAAAATTAAAACTAATTGATTACAATCAATAGATTTCATTAATACTAATATTTTTTAAAGAGTTTCGTTCAATAACATTTATTACAAACATTTTCTTTGTATAAATAAAAAAATAAGAAGAATAAATTATATAAAATATATTTCATTTATACATACATTGTATATACATGTACACCTATATAGTTTGGAGTTTAAAAATAATTCACTAAAAATACTGCATTAAAACATTTCTGCAATCATGCGGAACACAATGGAATGATACCTTGCATACACTTTACTGGCTGACTAATTGCATTTTATATAAAAAAAAATAATTAACACATAAATACACAACAAATAGTTCAGTAAATATATACAAACATATATAATAACAACATAACGATTTTATAAATAAAATAAATTTAAAATAATAATAATAAACAAGAAAACTCAATTTATTTTTCTCGAGATAAACTTTTACAAAAATGAAGTTCCCTTTTGTCTTATGGTTGGCATAAAAAATATTTTCTTTTGGTGAAAATACGTTTACTAGCTCTAAGTCCACACTGAAGTAGGTATCAAACCTTCTTTACTGGTACCAGGAGGTGTCAGAACTTCTTTGTTAAGAAAGTCCAATGGCATATCAACCAGGGATCCCTGTGATAATAAACAAATTATTAAAATTATTAATATAAGGGCAACGATTTTTTTCTTTTCTATTTTAGACATATATTTTAGGCAAAAGAAGTTTATTTTTTTAATAAATTTGCATTTATCTGTGTCTAATGAAGAATTCCGTTTGGGAGGATGTGCCCCAAAACGAAAATTCTGTCAAACTACTCGTTTGCCTTTAATGTTTTTACAATCAATAGATAAAATTCGTTAGACAGGAACGTCATTGCAATTGGCATAATTTCGGTTTAATTTTGGTCTACAATTTCTCTTCTTATTTATTTATTATTATTTTTTTTGTGAGAATTTCAATTTTCTTTTTCCGAAACCCTTTTTTACCTGAATATTCAATATCCTTTTTGAAGCCACGTCGGGATCAGTTTTACATAGAGGTGGACTTTCCTCTTGATATTTTCTTAGGCTGGCAAAGGTTTTGATATTATCATTGGGTATACATTTGAAAACCTCATCGTAGATTTCGGTATTTCGTGAAGATATACGCCTCCACATGCCATTCCAGAATTGATCGATCACAGGATCGGTAACATCAATTTGCATGCGATCAGAATCGGGATCTAAGAGACCTGTAAGAAAAGGAAAATATTAGTGTTGCATACTAGGAGTGATTACGGTTCGTTGGCGTGAAGGGTATAAGAGGTCAGAAATTGTCATCACATGGTAGTTAGATACACAGAAAGAAAAGTTTTCTTTTCTGAAGAACGAAATTTTAGACAAGCAAAGTTTTTTTTTTGGCGCTAATCACAAATTACAATTATCATAAATTTGGGTTTATTTGCCCTAAGAAAGGGAAATTTCGTTTGTCCAAAATTTCGTTCCAGAGGAAAGTATTTTTTTCTTTAATGTGTAAGAATCCAATAGAATAATATTTCCCTCTCAAAAGAAGATAGCCACGAATTGTTAGAATTTGATAGATATACGAACAAATGAGGTCATTCAAACCTATCAGCTCAATTTGAAAAGAACTTGTGGAGACTAAAACTGCCCTGGAAAGTAGGAATATGACGAATCCAAGAACAGTTTGATATATCCACTTATTCCATTCCAATTAACATAACCATGATTGTATATTTCTTTTTGGACTTACCCAAATGTTCTTTGAAAAGATATTTCCTTAGGCGGCCTGCAAACACGCCACTAGGATATTTTTTTCCATTCATACGACCATCTTCGAATTCATTGTCCGTAATAATGGCTGCTATTTCAGAATCTCGTTTCCCAATCATAGCTGTGAAATTGAAAAAAAAAAAATAATAATTTACTTAGATTTTTGAGAATATCATGGAAAATCTTACATCGATCATTGATATTAGCCGAACCACAAATCACAACACGATCATCGGCTATTAAAAGTTTCGAATGGACATAAATCAATTCGGTTATGGGTGAATTATTTAGCTCTGATATTGTACGTAAAGAATGGAATGATATATATTCTCCGGGATTTTTGATTCCGATCTCTTTGAGGCGTACCAATATAGCAGATTTACCTCTGCAATGGAAGGATAATGATATTAAGATTCAAAGGCTGCAAACTTTACTTCGTATGTTTTAGTACCTTGATATGGAAGCATAATTCCAATGGGTAATAGCTCGTACTGCATTACCACTGCTACCTCCAACATCGCCCTCAAATCCGGGTAATAGGGGCATAATTATATAAACACGAAATACTTTACGTTCCCTGAAACGAAATTAAAAGAATATATTTTTGAGATAAATCGAGAACTATTGGATAAACGGTTAGAAAGTATTTCAACCATGCTTTATATCTTGTCCATTACTCCGATTTTGGTCCTGATGTCCCCTAAGAACCCAACAGGTCTCTACTTATTCGCCTCTACTAAAACATCCATAAAATTCCGAATGAATCCAGTACGTTTGTCATACCATTTCTTCTTATTTGAAAGTCCCTCAAATCGTGTATATCAAGGTTGGGGTAAGCGTAAATTATGGACTACGGGAACAATTCCTTAGCCACAACAAGTGGTTAATTTCCGAAGCATGAATTCTTAACCTCACCATTTCCTTTGGTTAAAATTGCTCTTCAATTAAGTAGGGATAAAACCGAAATTTGACAAAGTTCAGTTCCTGTATCACTTGTGGATAGTGATCAATCCAGTGAAAATTCTCTTAACAACACAACTTCCTAGGGACCTAACATGTAAAGCTTCAGCTTATATTTCATATATTTCAATGCTCAAACCAATCCAGAGATCTTCACAGTGTGTAATGTTTAAGAACGAAACGTTTCTGAACCAGAAGTCTCCAAACGACCTGAGCTTCGAAGATTCCTGACTATTTTCAAGCATTGCAAAACCCAGTTTCATTGAATGAAACTTGTTACCAGGGCTGTATTACCATACCATTCGGTATTACATTGAGTTATAGCGATTTCGATTGGGAAAAAAGGTGCAACATTCTCGAAAGTGATAGCAAAATATGAAGGACACTGTGATAGATTTTGGATCCTGTATCTCTCACAATATTAGGAATTAACAATAACTTTGGAATGACGCTATCATTTGGTCCAAAATGCAATGAGGAAAAAAGTAGGGTAATACCAAGGCAACATATTTTTTGCGAATCGAAAACGCCAGTAGATTCGATAACGGCATATCTTTGGACATTGGACGTTAATTCGATTGAAAAATCTCAGCCTTTTCTCACCAAAAGACAAAAAACCCAGGTACCACTTGGACATTCAAAAGATCTAGAATATGAAATACCCCTCCTTGATCGCTATTATTGGAATCCCTTTCCCAGAATCCCTACCCATAATTGATGTGGATTTTTTCTACACCACTTCATAGTCACCACGGTCATAGTTCGGTCCTCAAAGTAATGCCAGATGTGCCTAACGTAGTGGATTACACCCTGGCAAAACCACTTTTCGACAAAAAGTTTGAAACTCTAATTCCCAACAGTGAGGCGTGGTGTACACAGACCCCGGGGAATAAAAGATATATAGATTTCTATACTGATGGCTCCAAATTGAATGGACAAGTGGGGTTCGGAGTATATTCTAAAGATCTGGAAATTCGAATAGCGAAAAGATTACCTAATCACTGTAGTGTTTTTCAGGCTGAAATATTGGCAATAAGAGAGGTGGTGAATTGGCTGAGAAGTAATGTTCCAACAAATATTGGCATTAATATATACTCAGACAGTCAACCTGCAATAAAATCCTTGGACTCTGTGTTCCTTAACTCAAAAACGGCCATAGACTGCCGCAAATCTCTCAACGAGATGGCTGAGCAGTACAATATTCACCTAATATGGGTGCCTGGTCATAGGAACATACCGGGGAACTGTGAAGCAGATGTGTTAGCAAGGCTAGGAACTACCTTACATATTCCAGGGGAACTAGAATCTGTTGGTATGCCTCTGGCCACCTGCAAGCTCTTACTGCGTGAGAAGGCTGTTATGATGGCCAATATTCGATGGGAAAATTGCAAGGGTTGTAACGACACCAAGCAAATATGGCCCCATTTAAACTTAAACCGCACACTAGATATGCTAGTGTTCTCAAGGCGTCAGATAGCACTCCTAATATCTGCTATAACGGGTCGCTGCCTGATAGGCGAATTTGCAAAAACTATAGGTGCGAAGTATAATGACTATTGTATAAGCTGTCATGACGTGGAGGAAAAGGAATCAATTAAACACCTCTTGTGTGAGTATCCTGCTTTTTGTGTAAGGCGTAAGCGAATTTTAGGAGCATATAGCTTTAGATTACTGGCTGACCTGGAAAACGTTAACTTAAGCAGTTTGTTAATGTTTTTGGAGCAATCTGGTTGGTTCCACAAAAGTAAATAATAGAGAAGGTTCAGTGGTTAAGACTAGAAGTGCCCATATGTAATAGGTACTTTTAGTTAAATGTGGTATCACAATGGACTGAATAGTCTAAGTGAGCCTGAAATTTAATCGGGCTGCCACTTTAACCTAACCTAACCTAACCTACACCACTTGGACATTCCAAAGATTTGGAATCTCCACTATGAAATAACCCTCTTCCATTGCTATTATTGGAATCCCTTTCCCACAATCCCTTCCAGCATCCCCACCTACAAAAGTGATGATAAATCTAAAAAGTATTTACCGCTCCTTCAACTTACTTGTGGGCTCTAACGATCCTCTTGAACAAAGCCTCTCCGATTTGATTTCGTACATGACTCAATGCTCCCGTTGCACCCAATTGCATTGTAATGAAAAATTGATTCTCAATGTAAATGTAATGCTGAGCCTTTGTTATGGTCTGTATATAGGCATCATGAATACTCTGTTCCACCAGATCCTGCTCGATGAAACCACAACTCCATGATGAGACGCTACGCAATACCTGACATGATACTCTATGGGTACGCTTGAGCGTAATATTTGGATTTAATTTGATTTGTTTATAACTCTTTGGCATTAGATAGGGAAACGAATGGACATCTCGCATTTTCTCCAATTTCATAGCATTCCATCGTTGTATAAAATGTCGGGCTACATCACGAGCCGGGGCACCAACTACACAAATGCCCACATCATGCCAAGGCATACGGGGCGTTGTCGTGCGATCTATCATATCCGTCAGGGGAGCATCAAGATTCATCCAATCCTTCATGATGAAATTGGAATAATCCTTGCCAAACCAATATTTGGCTTGACCATAGAAGTCTTGAAGAATCTCTGTTTGAAAAGGTGTGGGATCTTCTAGACCACCCTTGCGTGCCTCTTCCAGCTCTTGGGCAGTGAATACCAGCTGCTTGGGATCTTTAATGATATCCGGGGTTTTGTCACCCTCATTCATGGTTAGACGATTAACCAACACCTTGCCCTTTTTCATGGCATTGTCCTTGAGGTGTTGCAGCATATTCTTACGTTCCATTTCGGGGGTATTCAATTTCATGCCCTCGTGAGGTAGAGTATCGGACATGGGGACCGGAATCATATTGGGAATCACTAGTTTCTCTCCAGGCATGAGGGTGGGCAAATCCAAACGTTCTTCGCTCATTTCGTTTTGAACCTGCTCCTGTTCTGCCTTCTGCACCTCGGTGTTTATGTTTCGTGAGGATTTTTGTGATCCAAAAGCAGAGTCCACTTCTTCCCTATTGAAAAATCCACCATGCCTTCGAGTACTGCCTGAAGCTGAAGCCGTGGATATGCTACCCAAATCTGTAAGACGATGACGATAATCGTCCCAACGGCCATAGCATAGATCAATGCCTCCCAAAAAGGCATAGGTTTGATCCACAACCACAATTTTTTCATGATGGGCCCAAAAGAATACTCCGGCTCGAGCATGGTCAGGATGGCGCATAACCTAAAAAACGATAAGGAACATTTTATTTCCAGAGCACAATCCTGTATTGAAATCTACCAACATACCTTCACATTCTCATGTAAACTGACCAATTTTTGCTTGCTATAGTAGCTGTTAATACCCAAAGCCATCTCGACTTCTTTATAGAGCATCACAAATATCTTAACTCCCTCTTGGGCCTTACGCAAAAGGATCTTATCCAAACGCCAATAATCACCATCAATAACCGGTCTCTTCATATAGATCTCAGGGCTTAACCACCAATCGGCTATGTAGATTTCTTCTGTAGCTGCCTCTAAGGCATCAGCCACCATCGACATATAGGAACAACCATCTACGAACCATTGGGCCTCTATGTCGAATCTTTCGGGCGCATAAGAGTTATGAGGATTGGGAGCTGTGAAATCTCTGGCTGTACTATTGGCAGTTTGTTTGAGATATTCGTTCCATTCTTTGCATTTTCTTCGAGTCCAACATTTGAGGATAATGTGCCTATTATTGGTCAATATCTGCAGTCCCTTACGCATACCCGTTTGATATATGCCTGTGGAGACATCGAATCCCATATCAAATAATATCACAGCTCTTATGACTCCATCCGAAGGACGGACATAACCGAAACAGGTTTCTTTGACAAAGAACCAACGACTGCGCCATTTGCCACAGACAACATCGGAGCAGAAATAATTACAGCGGACACAGCATTTCTGTTGGAAACATCCAAAGAAATTGCAACCCGCTTGACCAGGACGTGTGGAACCAGTACGTTTAAGTATTGCACCTTCTTTGCCTTTAATACCTAGGCCATCAACAAATGACACATGCGACACTTCAACAAAATTAAGCTGAAATAGGCACGAGAGGACATTAATCACAACAGAAAGGGGAATTTTTCATCTACTCACTTACCGTCTCATGATGATTCCTATACAGACTTATGTTCAATAAATTATAAAGATAATCCTCCAATTGATTTACCCGCAATGGCATGGACTCCACAGTGACCAAAGACTCCGGTCTTTGGGGAAATCGCGGTAGCTTACGTTTTTTCCTTTTCTTACGAGTACTTCCCCTTCCCATGCTCAAGGATAGCGTTAGGTTGTTATTCTGTATGGGTGTCATGGGCAGGGATTGAGGTTGACTGGTTATAGGAGTAGAATGGACATTGTTAGCTGTGTGCTTAAAACTGGCCGACTTTTGTAGCTCCTTAATTCTACACTCATCGGCCATTTGGATAGCAGCATTTTTTATGGTGGCTCGTTTTTCTTTGTGACTACGCATAGGGAACGGAATGTTCAAGGAAGTACGGAATAGGCTCAATTGTTGGTGGAGAGTACTAAAATGTTTATAGCGTCTTTTAATGGTCCACACAAAAGAGCCATGTCTCAACTCAATGGTGTATCTATTTGAAGGGGAAAGGGAAGGGAGGAGTTAAAAGAAACTGAAGGCTCTAGTAATATGGCCTTTACTCACAAATTGGGATTAAGTATATGGGTGGTCACACTTCTCTCCACATCGATGATTTTCACCTTTATCTCAATACCAGGCATAAATACCTTCCGCTGAAATGAGGTGAATTTAATACTTGGACCATAGATCCGTGTGAATGGTATTTCGGTAAGACGTCTCAATTCCACTTCATCTTCAAAATATTCATCATCATCGGTACCATCTTTGCGCTCCACCAAAACCGGTTTATCTCCTCCAGCTGAAATGATAGTCACCGAATCGGGTATATTCAGAGCTTCATCATACTCCGATTCCAGAATGGAGAATTGAAATTCTGGCAGACATCTTATTTCACGATCCTCACATAGCTCATGTCCGCCGCCTCCCTCCTGATCGACTGAATTATTGTCATAGGAATTCTGATGTGAACTCGACATGGTGTAATCGATGTCAGCATCAAACTGGCCGTAGAGGTAGTTGTGATCTAGTTCATCATACTGGTATGCATTATTTATAAAGCCTTCGTTTAACCGATCAGGTGGATTGTAGTGATCTTCTGGAAAATAGAACAATGAAAGAAACTTAGAATGGGCTAGACAGATTGTGTAAATGAGAGATTTAAAAAGTTGCATAGAATTTGCTAGCTAGTGATCTATGGAAAGAACCAAAGCAAGTTTGAAATAACCGGTAATTTTATTAATTGTCACCTTTATATTCAGTACTCAAGTGGAATTTTTCTCTATTTTATAAATGTAATAACAACACTGTTTCCATTCATAATTAAATTGATATGAGTGTCAGATAAAATGGTCGTAAGGCTCACTGAACTGGACGTCAGAATAAGCTATATTTTCTGCGGAACAAACTACACTCTATCACAAAGATATTGATATACAATCAATAAGACCTCGATGAGCAATCCAAACACTGAGTCTTTGGCCTGCAGTTCAAACACTGTGACTCTGATCAACAGTGCAGATACATGGACAGCGACTTGCTCTTTAATTAGTGAGACATCGTTCGTAGTGCATTTCAAACACTAAGACTTCGGTCCGTAGTCCAGCCACAGACCACTGAGATTTTGTGTGCATTTCAACTTCTTAGGCTTCTGGATGTAGTTCGGGAACAATTGTCTCTTCTTCAAGCACTAAAACTTCGTTCGTTGTCCAGCCACTGAGACTTCTATCTGCAGTTCAAACACTTAGACTGCGCCCTGGAGTTTAACCGCTGGGACTTCTGTCCGTAATTAAAAAGCGTAACCATTTGATTGAAGTTCAATCTCTGAGGCTTAGGTCGGTAGTCCATCCACAGAGACTTCTTTCTGTAGTTTGTCAACTGAGATTCGGTCTGCATTTCGACTACTGAAGCTTCAGGCTGCGCCTCAGACACTTAGACACGCTTATCAGAAGTTCAGCTGTAGTTCAACAACGGAAACGTTTGACTGCTGTTCAATCCCCTTCGGTCCGCAGTATATCCACTGAAACTTCTCGCTGCATGTGAACCACTCAGACTTCTGTCCACAGTTCAACCATTGAGCTGTAGTTCAACAAGTGAAACGTTTGACTGCTGTTCAATCCCTGAGACTTCGGTCCGCAGTCCGAAGACTGAAACTTCTTACTGCAGTTGAAACACTGAGACTTTAGTCCGTAGTTCAATCACTGAGCTGCAATTTGCTATAGTTTAACAACGAAAACATTTGACTGCAGTTCAATCCCTGAGACTTCAGTCCACAGTCCAGCCACTGAAATTTCTCACAGCTGTTGAACCACTGATACTTCTGTCCCCAATTCAATCACAGAGACTTCGGGCTGCATTTCAAGCACTGGCACTTGTGTCCACAATGCAAACGCTTAAATTGCGATCTGAAGTTCAAGCGCTGAGACTTTTGTCCGTAGTTTATATCTGTAGTTCAGAGCGGTCTGTATTTTAACCATTGAGAGCTATCCGCGATTCAGTCTCCAGTTCAATAAATAAGACTTCTGTCTGTAGTATCACAAACGGAAACACTTGACTACCGTTCAGACTACGTGTGAAACCGCTTAAAGTATTGAGAAATGTTCCCAGCATTACTGGAAGGATAAAAACCTGCGCCGAAAAATGTTTTGGTGGTCAGCTGTACCGGCTCTGAACATGAGCGCTCAAAGGGTCCACTTAAACAGTATAACTGACAGTAACCCTAATAAAGTAATGAAAAATGTTTTTCTATGGGAAACAGTGTTGCTATTAATCGACCCGTTTTTGTTATTGCCAATATTGATATAAGGTTATTTGTGGTCAATAGTATCGTATACAGTTTTGCAAATTAAGAAAAGTTATAATTTGAGGAATTGTATTGAAATTGAATGAATTATAGTCGGGTACCATCGTCACCAAGAGATGACCTTCACCCTTGACCATTAACAAATCAAATAACAATAACAGTTGATTTGATAGATAGATAGATAGACATAAGATTGGTTAACTACTTGGAATGTAAATATTGAAAAGCACATGAACTCATAAATTGACTAAAATATATACGTGTGATTCCATTTATTTATTTAATTCCAATTACATACGGTTAAAAGAGAGAATATAAAACACATATTTGTCCGTCCATCGACACACACAAAATACACTTGAACTTCGTGGCTCCATTGCGTTAAAGGCTAAACAATAACACTATAGAAAATTGATGGAAGAATGAGCTCCCCCACTTAGTATGTGATTGTAGCTCAACGAAAAGACGAAAAAACAGCAATAGCAGACTGTGTTTCTAAACTCTGCCATAGAAGGTGCCTATCATTTTTAAGTATATCATACAAACATGGAATTAAATTAAGTCATTTTATTTTTATACCTTGCACCATAAATTTGCCATTTCGTCTGTAAATTGTCGAAATATTCTTGTTCAGCGTATAATTCAGAAAATTATTGAGCGTTGTTCATATATCTGTCTGCTATAATAAGGCTACAACCTTTAATAATGGCTTTAACGAGCTGAAATTTTCAAAAAGACTTTAGTTTACTGTATAAGTTCAACTCCCACATAAACCTAGCCTCAGTTTTAATATGCTGACTAAAAATTCAAATCTAATAGAACCTCATAATGATATACCAAAAATGTTTGAACTTTTGATATATAGAGCTATATAGCTGTCTTACAGACCCACTTTCCGATTTGTAAGCCTCAATTTTCATTCGATTTTCGTGGAATTATACAATAAAATATCAACTAGAGAAACATATAAATTATTTAAAATTTCAATGTTTTGGGAATTATTTAAAAACGCATAAATGTCCAACACAATTTTTATTAAGCAATTGTATTTTTAATGGTGTTTTATATTATTGTCTTAAAAATTCTGGTTGGCCAAAAATATTTCAAAAATAAAACGTCATAAGTCAAGCGAAAGTAATCAAATTGACAACACTAAAACATAGGCACATGGAGCGTACACACAGAAAACAAATTTGTTGGGACAACCAATTCTTTTGCCAACCGAATTATTTGGTTGCATCTACTATCATAATAAAACCGACATAATTGGTTGTGATAACCAATTGACAATTATATTGGTAATCACAACCAATAGAATTTCATTCGCTAGTTGGCGTAACTACCTGATAATTTAACGGAACAACCAATATCGGTACCATTTGTGAAATAAGAATAACGAGCAAATTTCAGTTTAGTTTATTTTTATTTGAATAAAGATATACGTGTAATCATTGGAAATATTAAATATACGACAAATTAATAGTACATGGTACTATACCACAGAAAGGCAGCCACTCAGGAATGTCAATGCCATGGACGTGCAAAGCTGCAAAAAATAACAAATAATTATTGCAAATATTCACTTTATTTTTAGTTGTACCTATCTCAAAAGTTGCGTTCACGCAGCATACCATGTCAGGTTTTCATCATATTTGAGTAGATATCTCTTGATATATAGCATCTATATAAAATTGGAGAAAAATTAAAAAAACTGTCGTGAGAAGTAAAAATGTAATTTCATATTTATACTTACTTGTCTCTTGAGAATGCAACTGCAGAATTAGAAACAAGCTTATAATTCACATGGCACATCATCACTTGAGTTAAATTAAAGATTGGCTTAAATAAACTTTATTCTATAAAAATTCTCAACGAAACAAAAAAAACTTATTGTCTAAATATTAGTAGTCCATAGCAACCATATCACTTTATAACTATCAAATCGGTAAGCCCAACCAATTATTTGTTAGACTGACTTTCAATCAGGTTTGGTGATAGATTGGAAAAATAAATCAGTTACCACAACAGGGAGGAATAAATGGAAATGGTTGCATACTTCAATTTATAAATAACGACCAATATTTGATCGTGTGTACCAACTTTTGGTCACACTGCTATTTTATTGGTTATATAAAGCATCAAATAATAGAAATGACTAACAATTATTCCACACAATTAAAAATTGTGGGTCTCCACTATCAAATTGTTGTCGTACTCGAATTCCAACCAATCATTTCTATGGGTGTATTATTTTTTGTATATATAATTCATAATGATTATACGCACCGTCGTACTTGAAATAGGACTAGTTCATTTTGTTAGATTAATATACTCTCCTGCATACATCCCTGAGCTCTATATAGTTCAATCTTCTGACTTTATTTTTTGAATATCTGTAATCCCTAAAGGTGGGTATTAAGTTCGAGTTTAGCCGCTAAACTCGTCATTTTTTTCATGATTACTTTTCTTTAATAATCCATTTTAAGGAATACAAACTTTGTGAAAATTTGCTTTGGGCTTTTCCCCATCAAGTTATAAACAAATTTGCAACAAATATGTATAATTTTATGCCTTTTTCTTACTGATTTAGTTTTCACTTTAGCGATTTTAGCGGCTAATCTCGAACTTAGTACCCACCTTAATTGATAACAGGCCAGATTTAGCGGGAAAAGGCCAAATTGCCAACGCTGCTTGAGAATTCAGATGACATCCATATGATTATCCAAAAATTACATATTTTATTCGTAATTTTAAAACCGCTAAAAATGCCATGAAATTATTTTTTTCCCGCAAAAAAAAAAAAAAACTAAAACAAGCCAGATCTAGCGGGAAAAGCACAAATTGGCCAGATCATATCCAGATATTAATCCAAAAATTACATATTTTATTATGAACTTTTGAAGAGGGAACCATTAGAGAAGAGTTTAGTTTCCTTCTTGTACATATTTTGTGCAAATAACGAATTAAGCAAACCACCTGAAAGTAGGTTAGGTTAAAGTTGCAGCCCGATTAAGCTTCAGGCTCACTTAGACTATTCAGTCCATTGTGAGGGTATATCTAAGTCGGCTTAGCTTAACTGAAACTTACTTATGTATGTATTACATCAGTATGCCATAAGAGACCACCCTAAAGTGTTCAAAATAATATCGTTTAAAACAAGTTCCACATTAAACACTAGCTTTCAATTTGCTTTCAAAGTTAATGGTATATTCTCGGCATTTTCCATTTTAGATACGATGAATTAGTTTTGAGATAAAATAGTTCGCTTCTTATTTGTTTGATTTGTGGTATGTTTTGTAATTGTTTGACTCCACACATATGATTTCAATCTTTCGTTATAAGTAAACAATGCTTAAGCAGAGAGTATGGGATTGAGAGAGTAACTACTTTGTATGTGGCAATTTTATTGAGTGGAGAGTTTTTAGAGATTGTATTAATAAGAGGCAAATATAGCAATGCTCATAAGTTTGAGAGAGAGAGGGAGACAGATAAACCAAATAAATATCAAACTATTCTTTAGAATTTGTAGGTCAATGTAACTCTTAAAAAAGCCTATTCAAAAAACTAATGATGCAAAAATGTAAAGTAATAACGCAAGCTACGTAAAACATTTTTTTTACGATTTTCCTTTCATGTTTTGTAAATAAAAAATAATAATAAAATCACCAAATCTATCAAATATTCCCAATGTTTTATTTTTTTTTTATAAATTTATGGCACTTCTTCATACGCACATTCACAACGTAATTAATTGTCGTTGCCACACAAAAGCACTAGCCAATGACTTCCAATGAACTTGTACAACGTGTCAATATCAATGAACGCTTTGTTTTTTGGTATAACAGTGAGTGGTGGAAAAAAAGTAAACAGTTCGGGGAAATCCCAGAAAGTAAGGAAGGTAACTTTACTTAACAATGAGAGAAAAATTCAATTTTTGTAGCGATTTTATTTTTTCGATTATGAACTTCTTGACAAACGAGATTTCTTTTGGCTTTAAAATATGCTAAGTTCAAATAAAACAGATTAGGATTATAAAAAAATTGAATTTTGTTTTTAGATGGGTAGGGAAAGCTATGCAACTATTGATTGGTATTTATACGAGCCTATATGTTTGTAAAGAATTCTTGAATTTAACTTACAAATTAAAATTATATTAGGGATTTTTCCGGATTTTTTAATGCATTCTAGCGCTTGTCTGATTAGACGTCAAATATTTTCCAAAATTCACAATTTTTCTAGAATGGATTTAGCATTTTTTCGACAAAATTTAATTACTTTGACCAATTTTATATCTTATTGTGTTTTTAACCTATTTGAAACAAAGAAATTAAAATTACCCATTAAAAATATTAAAGAGAGAGTTAAAATAACTAAAGAACATCTTTGAAGGACATTTCTGAAAGTACTTTTAAAGTTGTTCTTTTGGAACAACTTCCAAATTTTTTTAGCTGGGTAACTATACATATTTCACAACTGAAGAAAGTGTATTTCCATATCCTTCAATATAGATATGGTGGGGGAGGTGTCCCTATTGTAGTCTTATATGCTAACTTCTAATAGAGAAAGCACTAGAGAATTTTTTCCTTCCCCTTCATTTTCCAAAAACACAAAACAAAAAAAATGGAAATGCTACTACTACATTAGAATTTTTCTTAGCATTCAAAATAAATGAAAATCTGAAATTGTTTTCTGGGTTAAAAAAAAAAAAAACTTTAGAGAGAAAAACTCTAAATTGGACATAGTCAATCCTAAAAGTACATGTATGCGTATGAATAATACGAATTATAATCCAATGATTTTATACGCTCCACGGGCCCAAACGAAGTGTTGGCAATTGAATACTTTTCGCTTTGCTTTTGACGTTTTTAAGTCTTCCACTTCGAATTTTTTTCTTGTATTACCCAGCCAACTTTGCGATAATTATAAAAACTATGGGATCTTAGTAGAAAAGTGCGGTTAACTCTGCTCGATTCAACGAGCTAAAAATATTTGATCTATTTGTTGTTTTGCAGCTTTATAGTTATTACAATGATTTCCATAAGAAATTAACATATAAAACCCAAATTGAATCATCTCACCCTGCAAGATCTACACTAAAGACTATGAAACTTCGACTTAGCCAGCGATGTGTATAGTCATTATTTATTACAATGATTTCCATAAGAAATTAGGTTAGGTTATGTGGCAGCCCGATGTATCAGGCTCACTTAGACTATTCAGTCCATTGTGATACCACAGTGGTGAACTTCTCTCTTATCACTGAGTGCTGCCCGATTCCATGTTAAGCTCAATGACAAGGGACCTCCTTTTTATAGCCGAGTCCGAACGGCGTTCCACATTCCAGTGAAACCACTTAGAGAAGCTTTGAAACCCTCAGAAATGTCACCAGTATTACTGAGGTGGGATAATCCATCGCTGAAAAACTTTTTGGTGTTCGGTCGTAGCAGGAATCGAACCCACGACCTTGTGTATGCAAGGCGGGCATGCTAACCATTGCACCACGGTGGCTCTAAGAAATTAACATATAAAACCCAAATTGAATCATCTCACCCTGCACGATCTACACTAAAGACTATGAAACTTCCACTTAGCCAGCGATGTATATGGTCAGGCTTGTGAAGATAGGTAGCTAGTATTTTCTTTTCAATAATTTAACCTTTATGTCCAATACGCTCGTATTAAAATTGTAACAATATGTAAAATAATAATTAATAGATAATATTCCATTCTCAAGTTCCCTTATCAAAGTGGCGGGTAATGAAGACTTATTCAATTAAGCCAAACAAAATAAATCCCATAAATTTTTATAAAACATTATGGTAAATAACTCCCCCAGCTACTAAACATGAATCTCAGTGCTAGTATTATTCGAATTCATTAAATCAAGTGCTTTCAATGAACACCTGTAACATAAAAGCCAACTACCTATTTACCCAAAGTAGGGTCATATTTTTTAAGCAGGAACAACTTGACATTAGTCGAGGAAAAGGGAAAGAGAGAGAGCTCTACACATGAAAGGCGGCCATAAATGGGCAAACTATTATCGATATCTAAATATGTTAACAATTTCTATTTCACTTAATTTTGTGCGATAAGACCAATATCAATGTTAGTATACGACAGTAAATGTATTATCAACAATTTATTAATTAATATATGAATGGCGACATAAACATTTCCATTTATGACTACGTACTCTCCTCCAGTCTTGTATTGTTACCTCTTCAAACGAAAGACAATTTTGTCGTTTGTTTTCATTATAGAATAGAGAAATGCAAAATTAAATATGCTAACAAAAATATAATTGGAATGAATCATAAAATAATAATGATTTCTAAAATTAATTCTTTAATAATAAAAGCTAAAGTTAGATAAATGGAATTTCTCATAATAACAAAAAAAAACAAAAAAAAAAACAGCGAAGAGACTATCAAACGAAAGTGAAGTTTTATGAATAATTCAAACACTCTATGTTGAAAAAAATAAAGGTCATTAACTTTAGTTTTAAATGTTGATTTTTTTTGTCTAAGAAAAGATTTGTTTTGAATCATGCTTATAAGTGGTTATTCCATTTGTTATTGAAATGTTTTAATTCGATCTTCTAGATAGATTTTAATAAAAAGTAAAAATTAAAACTAAGAAGCCGGTTAACTGGTTCCTATCATTCCCTTATTCCACGTTCACACTATGCTTTATTAAATAACGACGTTTTACTTTTGTATCCGTATTTCTACGGCGTTTTATAACTCATCATAGTTGTAGACCAGCGGTCTATGCAGTGTCGTAATGCCGATTTGATCCTAGTGGAAACAACTTGGGAAGTAACTCCCTCACTCCAAATCTATATTGAATAGACCACTACTACGTTCACACTACCACGAAATCTCAATTGTTTACACCAAAATCTCTTTACAACTCTCAAGTGTTCATGCTTGGCCAACAGAAAGAGTTCTTCAATATGAGAAAACACAAACAAAGGCATATGTACACACACATACATCTGCAGTTAGAATAACTACAGGGTTGCAAAAAATCTACGGAAATCAATTGAGATTTCCATCGAAATGTACTTTGAGCACATTTCGAGCATAGTGTGAACGTAGTATAAGGGAATGATAGGAATCAGTTAACCGGCTTCTTAAATTTTTTTTTTATTTTTTATTTATTAAATTTGGTTCTCGCACAACAAAACTTCACATGTGCAGTCAAAATAACCCCAAGGTTGAACTTAGGGAAGATTTCGAGCCTAGTGTGACCATAGAATAAAGGAATGATAAAAACCAATTAATCGGCTTCTTAATTTATTTTTATATTTTTATTCATTAAATTTGGTTCCCGCACAACAAGACTCCAGGTCCTATTTACATTTACAGTACAGGAATTAGCGCTTACACAAACACGCTAATATCAATAAAAACCTGAGCCCTCATTATTAAGTATAAAGTCTCTCTAAGAATTATTTATTATTTCGAAAAAAAAAATAAATATTAAATAAATATTCAAATATTAAATACATAAAATATAAATACTAATTTCTCTAAGTTATGTAATTTATAAAAAAAAAACGATTACATTACTCTGTTCTAAACTGTGATCTCTTTTGGTTTATCTTTTGTGAGATCATTCTCGCTTTTAACAGCAACGTAATATAGAAAAAAACTTTAACAAAGAAAAAAACCTAAAGACATACATTGCCCGAATATAAAACTTGAATGTAACCAAAATTGTCAGTATTTACACAACCAACTTGACTTTCTTTATCAAGTCACCGAATTCTTTAGATTGGCAAATTTAAATTGCAGAAAATCATGACTACAAGAAATATGGAAGTATATGAAAAATATGCTTAATGGCTTAGAATTGTTTTTTATCTACCTTCTTGGAATTTATTATTTAGTTTTATTATTACTATTTTCGTTGTTGTTGTTGATGTTTTTGTAAAGCCTACACCTTCAAGGTTTCTTTATCATTTCGTTTGTTTAAGTGATACCTTTTAAGGCCACTTTGGCATTAACATTGTAAATTTTTTTGTTAAACAATAACAAAAAAATATCACCAATACTAATATCTGGCAAAAGTGTTCTTATCATCATTGCCAACTTGCCCAATTTTTAAGGTGGGGTATGGTAAATTGTAAAAAAATAAATTTAAACTTCATCGTATAAAAAATTGTGCTGCAAAAAATTTAAATACGAATATCTCAGATAATATTTCGATTTCTATTCAATATTTCTGTTTATAAAAGTGCTTTTTTTTTGTCTGGGGTGACCCAAAAGTCTCGAGAACTACTCAAGGAGAGTAGAGCGATAGTCAGACAATAATGATCTTTCCTAGGCACATATTTAACTATATCGGTCTAATAAATTTGCTGAATTTGTCGAAATATATTTGCTGAAAATTTAAATTTTCTACAATTAACCAAAATTTTCCTTCCTGGAGGGATCATTGTTTTTTGAGTGAAGAGAATGCGGGGGGTAGTGCAAAAAAAATGCCCACAACGTAATTTTTTCAGTGTAAATTTTTAGTGAATATTTTTCTGTATCAAAAAAGATTAAATACACTTTTCTGTATTAAATACACTTTTCTTGCTCTGAAAAAAAATATTAACCTAATATGAAAGATTGTGCAACCTAAATTTTAACACAATATTAAGGAGAAATTTCTTTAAAATAATTAAATTTTAATTAAAAATTCATAAAATCTTATATATAAAAGTTTATAAATTGTTTCGGTAAATTTAGGACACGTTTCTTGGAAATTAGCACCCCTCCGTCGCATGGCTTTGAACTAAGGCAAACTTTTTTTTAAAGTAAAAAAACAATTTTTGACTTAATTAAATTATCTTTCAATTAACTGATATACAAAATTCGATAAATGATATCTGTGTCGTAATTTTAATTTTATTGATCCCAGATTTAAAGCCAGATAGGTCCCTAAAAATGTTTTAATTTTGAAGAAGCCGCATCTTTAGCTCGGAGTCAATAACAATATCCTTAAAGGAAGATCAAAATCGTTGGATCCAAGTAAACTTTTTTGAATATACTCTTCACAAAAGAATTAAAACAATTGATAAAATACTGTTTGCTATTATAACAAACATATACGCGTATGTTTTCCAGCATATTAAGGTTTTGAGTTCATAGACACCACAAAAACATATAGAATCGTCAAGATCTTTTTGTTTTTTTTTTTTTTTTGTTTTTGTTTTTGCAATTAGAACTGTTGTCAACATTTTCATTCTATTTGAAAAACGATTCCATATAAAATCCAAATGTCATAAAGATAATGACAAGTAGAGTTTTGTGCGTCATTTATGCAGTAGAAACTCTGGAAATATTTGTACAACAACAACAAAAAATGAGATGAAAAAATAAAAGAAATGACAATACAATTGTTTAAAGAACTTTTGTTTTTTTTTTGTTCTTTTTTAGGGGTTTTTTGTTCTGTTCTGTTTTAATTTTTTTAATGTTTTTTTTATTATTTTTTGCTAAAACTTAAACAAAGAGATAAAAGCAAAGAAAGGTGTATCGGTCAATAAACACGTTTAATATAAAAACAAGAAAAATAAAAACATATGTACATATGTAAATTATAAATATGGACAAGGTGAGTTATCTAAAATTAATTTTAGAATTTTTAAGATTTGTTTTTATTTTGCAAAAAGTAACGACTATACCTCTATTAGCTAAAAGTTGCGAAATACTACGGCGATGACGTTGAGGGAATTCGCGCAGGCGGCCATTATTTCCATCACCATCATTATCCGCATTATGATTACTGTTGCTGCTGCTGCTGGCGTTGGCGGTTTTGATGGTGATGGCGTTATCCATTCTTTGTTGGTTGTTGATGGAGACAATGATTTCTTGGCTGTTTTGTTTTGTTTTCTTAATTTTCTCTTTCTTCTTCAACAGCCGTTGTTTATGAAAAAGAAAGGGTTTTCAGTTTCTTTTCACATAAAAATTTCACTTTTTTGCATAAATTTGTGTGAAAGGTTTTCATTCAATCGATATTAGCCAAATAATCATCTGGGCCATGATAAATGAATGTAAGATGGATGGTGTACACGAGATGTTAATCACTTCAAGATATTTTTTAAATATTAAAAAAAAATAATAATAATTAAACATTTTTTTTGCATACTATTTTCATGGCATAACTTCACTTGTTGCTCTTATACTTCTAATAGGCAATTTAGACAAAAAAAATTATCAAAATTTAGAGCAAATTTCGTCTTTGCCACCTTCAATGATGACTTTATGCTTTTTTTCATTATTATGTTTTTTTTTTGTTCCACTTTTTTTAACAAAACACCAATTCATACGTTTTCAGATCATCACGTAAGACGCGTACTTCATACTCATGACTGGCAGTTGTTAGTAGCTCATGGATATGAACTTCAACGCTAACACACAACGAATCTTTTCTCTGGTTAACGGTTTGCGAAATGAGTAACCGACAACTGAACGTCTACGAATTATTACCACCAACTACGTTTTCGATCGAGCCGCTTGCTCGTCTCACAGCCAACTGACAGTTGAGCATACCAACCCAAAACTGAAAATCAACTCCACCAGCCCAGCTGGAGCTGACAAAAAGAACTTCGGTTTTTTTGTTAATAATATTAACTAAAAAGAAATAAAGCAAAACCACCACGTTTGTGGCTAAAAAAAAGAGTCAAGAGCATATTAAGTCAGTCACACAGGCACACAAACACTAACCAAATATTGCGATGGCCAACAACGATGACAAAGCCCATCAAAAGTAAATAACAACAATAGCAAAAAACATACATACGTACTCGTATAATGTCAAAGACAAAGACTATTAATAAAGAAGACATGAGATCAGCTTGCTCTTCCTCTTTTTCTTGAAAAAACAGAGATTAATATCATACATGTTCCATGAGACGTTGCAACTTTTTTTCGGTTTCTCTTTTCATTTTGCATTCGTAACAAAACTTAATTCGCTTATTTTAGCAATTTTTTTAACTCTTAAACGAACAAAAACACTTTGTGAAACATTTTATTAATAATTTAGTGCAACCGACACATAAATTTGCGTGAAATGTTGGAGAAAATAGCTAAATAAAAATTGTCTGCATCAAACCAGTAAGTTCGGAGCGCTTTTCCAACAAGTATGATATTAATCTCTGTTTTCTAGTACTAACACTACCAAAGCCCATTTCATGTCTTCTTTATTAATAGTCTTTGGTCAAAGATAAAATAACAGCAAGAAATGAGCAAAACACCAAAACAATTGTAGAACTCACCTACTCTCTTATCTAGGGTGGGTATTCTCACTCACTCAGTCGCTCACTCATGAATACGAAGTTGTAATCGCTTTAGAGTTCGGTTTGTTTTGGTTTTTTCTTTTCAGTTAGAATTTGAATTTGTATTGTGGTTTACAATAGAAAATGGAAACATGTCAAATGTTGTGTTGAGTTTTTGCTTATAACCCGTAGCCAGTGTTGTAATTGAGGATCGTAAGGCCCCATTGCAAATATTGTTGAATTGATCATTGTCAAATTAAAACAAGAAATTAACAATTTTTAAAGTATGCTACCTTAAACCACAGTTAAGTTAATAACAAGAATAATACTAAAATGTAAGGTATCTCAATTTTAATTTTACTTGATGAGAAAATCAAAAATATGTCAAAGATTAATTTTGCAAAGATTAATTTTCTGACATTTCGTTTTGATTTTTTTTTCGTAAAAAGTCAGTTCCAAACAGAAATTTGCTTTTGTGTCGTTCGTAAAGAGCAAATTCTCTCAAAATTGAATTTCGTATTTTCGCGGTTTTAGTCACAATTTTTTTGAACCATCTATGTAATTTATGATTTTCTAATTCGATGCAAAGCATATCCCAATATGAATAAGAATTGGGATGTATTCTCTCGTGAGTAATCTTTTTTATTTTCTGGTCCCTGCCACCCCTTGAAATGTTTTCGAGACCATAGATAAATGTCATTACTAACCAATGTCAAAAGTATACTTTGCATATTTCCAACGTTTGACTAAAAAATCAAAAAGATTTGAAGGCCTTCAATATTTTGCCATGCCTATATTTTCCCTTACCGATGTTTCTAATACTCACATCAATACTCTTTGGCATGCCTTCTCACCACCTCTTATACTCAGCCTTCTTAAGTTGTTTATATCATTTACTTGAATGAGTATAAAGGTATGCAGTAATGTATGCACGTATGCATGCAGAATATGTGATTTCTCTGTAATAGAGCCACGCACATACATTATCGGATATTAACAACAACAAATACAATAGCAGTAGCAACAATAACTGATTGATTGTTGGCCAACAAATATTTCATATTAAAACGCAATACATATAAATATAACAGTTAAATAGTAAAAGAATGTAATCAGTAAATACCCATAGAAGTCTTTGTTGTAAATATGAGCGCTGCTCAAATCAATTTTTCCATTATGTTCCACAAATATAGAATGGGTGAGAATGTTGATGTTACTAGAGACTGAAGGTGTGTGACATACATATGTATGTATTTATTGATATTACATCACCTACAACAAACGATTAATAAAACGAAGCTTAATTCATTTGTACACTGTAAAAAAATGCAGAAATAAATCATTAGCCAAAATAAAATTTCGTATTATAAATATCATGGAAATCATACCTATATATATATATCATATAAAAAACCAGTATATGGACAAACGGACGGACAATTAAAGTTAGATCGTCTCTGTATGTGATTCTGGGTCTAAAGCCAATGTTTCTGATAGGCACATTTCTATTGAAATCAAAGTTTTAATGCCCTTTCCACCTAGGACATGCATTAAATTAATGTTAAGTTTTATGTTATAAAGTTATGGAGACTTGCATAGAAATTTTCATTTCCATAATCACATGGTCGTTAATTTTTCCTTATAATTTTTAAAGTTTTATTTTCATCATATCTTTCTTTGTCGTGACCTACATGGTGGTAGATGTTAAAAAATTACTTATAAATATAGATATGTATACATATGTTTATTTATACCTAACTTCATTACCAAAATAGTAAATAAGCATTTCATTGCTAGTCAGACTACCTTCACCTTGCTGATTTCATATGAACTTGGTTAAATGATTTTAACCTGGTGTTTAATTGGTGTTTATGGGCGAGTAGTTACTGGGTAAGTCAAGTAAACATTAAAGGGTCATTTACACAAAACACACAAGACAAAACAATCGTACAAATGATGGTTTATCTAACAGATGTGCCAACATACATATATAGCAATTTATAATAAGAATATGTCGTCTTTAGTTAAGAACTCCTTTTTTTATATTCGGTTTTTTCCAAAATAAAATTTTTAAAAGGTGTTATTATAGGCAAACAACCAGCTTTAAAAGAATATTAGCATAAATCGGCATGTGTTTTCATTATGTTTTTAACAGTATAATACAAATCCTCAAGAGAGAGAGAGAGAGGCACAGAGAGATTAAAAACTCACATTATGAGATATCTCTCATTACACCTGGCCAGATTATCACAAAGGTGAATAAGTCGAGTGTTTTGTGGGCTTTGTTAAAATTAGAACAGTAAGTACACAGATTTGAGTGAATTATACGCTGCTGATATCGGATTTAGATAAGCTGGAGAAGAGACATTTTGAACCTATTGTTTGAGGTATACAGTGCAGTTCAAAACATTAGTAACTTAAGTTGCAATACTGCAAAACCTAGCGGCATTAACACCATTATTTCTTAAAAATTTCATGCTACTTTTGAAAACTTTTCTTTCATCTTCAAGTATGATTTTTAATAAAGTTAAAAAACTTGTTTTTATTGTCTATAAAAATTTCTAGTCACTCGACTATTGTCCACAATCAACTGCGCTTGTATGCTTTTTTGGAGATTTTGAGTTTTTGGGAGCTCGATACTAAAATTACGATTGTTTTCACAAATAATATTTTTTCTATAGAAATAAATTGTTGACGACATTTTCTATAGGAATATGTACAATATGACAAGATTTTCTATTGAAATAAAATTTTGAGAAAATTTTCTATAGAAATAAAATTTTGAGAAAACTTTCTACAGAATAAAAATTTTCTATAGAAATACAATTTTGACAACATTTTCTATATAAATAAAATTTTGAGAAAATTGTTTATAGAAATAAAATGTTGGCAAAATTTTCTATAGAAATAAATGTTTGACAAAATGTTTCTATATATATAACATTTTGACAAATTTTTTTTAGAAATAAAATTTTGACAAAATTTTCTTTAGAAATAAAATTTTTACAAATTTTTTTTAGAAATAAAATTTTGACAAATTTTTTTAGAAATAAAATTTTGACAAATTTTTTTTAGAAATAAAATTTTGACAAAATTTTCTTTAGAAATAAAATTTTTACAAAATTTTCTATAGATATAAAATTTTGAAAAAAATTCCTATAGAAATAAAATTTTGACAAAATTTCCTATAGACATAAAATTTTAACAAAATTGTCTATAGAAATAAAATTTTAACAAAATTGTCTTTAGAAATAAAATTTTGTATAGAAATAATTTTCTATAGAATAATTTTGACAAAATGTTCGACAGAAATAAAATTTTGACAAAATTTTTTATAGAAATAAATTTTTTAACAAAATTTTCTATAGAAATAAAATTTTGACAAAATTTTTTATAGAAATAAATTTTTTAACAAAATTTTTTATAGAAATAAAATTTTGACAAAATTTTCTATAGAAAAAAATTTCGACAATATTTTCTATAGAAATAAAATTTTGTTTGGTAAAAATTTCCCCGATTTTTGGTAGATTATTTATGGCTCGAGTGGCAACCGTGGTTGTATCGCAATGGACAGAATAGCCTAAGTGAGCCTAAAATATTGGGTTGTCACTATACCTAACCTACAAAAATTATGAAAATCAAATAATTTTTGATTGGACGAATCGTATCACCAAAAATTATTAGCATTTTTTTATCTAGTTTATTTTTATAGTCGTGTTATTTACAATAAAGTTCTGAAATGTATTCATGATGTTTTTCTATACAATTTAAAGCTCACGACCTCCAGCCGCTAATTAAATGTAAACTCGAAATAAACTTGTTTGTCCACCAAAGTTAATAAATATACATATTTGCTCTCGAATTTGTTTAATGTAAATTGTTATAATTTTACATAGCACATCATGTTTATAAAATAAAAAAAAAAAAAAACTATTTCTTCTTGAATTTGAACTTGGCTGATATCATTTTCTTAAAACAAAAAAAAAAATAGCATTTCCTTGAAGCTTCATATGTATGTTATGGCTTTGAAAGCTAAGATTTCAAAAATTGAAATAGTAACCGGCGTTAAATAATTTGAACTTGTATGATGTTTATGTACTTGTTTAGGTTTGAATTTGAAATGGAATCCATTGTGGAAGTGAATTGGAAAAATTAAATAATGCACAATGTATTTAGATAATTTGCCTCAATTTAATTTTAAATATGACTGGATTTTTTTCTTTCTTTTATGATTCTACTTGAAATGTCATTGCTGCTATATAAGAAGATATATATAGATGAACATAAAAAAGAAATAAATTGTAATAATAAATTAATAAAAATAATAAACAGTACACGCACAGAAAAAACATGTTTGGACATGGTTGCCGCATCCATTTAATGCTTATTTAGAGTATGTAATTGTCGCGAAAACCATGTATTTTGTCTTTGTAAAAATAATTTTCGAGCGGAGAAAAATATATGTTGGCAATAAGCATTTAAATGGTTCTCAAATGCCGCAAACATGTTCTATTATTTAAATGATAGAATTTGAAACCATTATATGGTCAGGGAAATCATGTACTTGACCATTCAATTTTTTTACTTTTTTGCAGAGAAAAAAGTATTTTTATAGTTTACGTATAGACATGTCTACAACCATTACATGGCCATAAAGACCATGTACATTGTTTTCGTGACCATTTAATTTTTTAATTTTTTTGTAGCGACAAGAATTTTTTAAAAACATTGAGCAGGTACACACGATTTTCATTTTGCGCGTCAGTCGTGTGTTGATTGTTTCTTGGAATGGACGGAGAATACGGAATTATTGTGTTTTGTGTTAATTTATTTATTCAGAAATGGCACGTGGTTTTATGTGGGAAGTGTAATTGAAACAAATGTACCTGGTTTTTGTTCTGCATTTTGACATATGGTATAATTTATTTTTATTTGCAGTTATATGATGTCTGTGTTTGTACATTTGATGGGCACGAAGTAAATATGGAATGATTTCTTATTGTTGAAATTGAACCAAACTAGAGTGTGTAAAAATATGTGATGTTTGCTTGCACGACATAGTAAATACAAATAAACAATGAATTAGTTTATAAATAAATAAAAACAAATAAATAAAGTTGATTTTGTGTTTTCTTTTCTCAAGTGGCGTCCTTTTTTCGACGACGAAAAAAGTTTTTTCATAAAAATCAAAACATTTTAGGTTGTGGCCATGTTCTTTTAACTAGAAGAAAAACATTTTTGACGAATAACATAACATTTTAGATCGTGACCATTGTCTTTTAATGGAAACAAAATTCTTTTTATCAATATAATAACATTTTAGATCAGAACAATTGTATTTTTCTTAGAACCATGTTCACTGAGCCAACATGGTTGCAGGTTAAAATGTTACATGGTCGCCGCAAAAATAGCTGCTATCATATTATTTTGCTCTTCGAATATGATTGTGACAATCATGTTTCTTCTCTGCGTGTAGACAGCTTTGCCATAGTGGTCGTTCAATGTGTTGTCGTTTGCATTCGGTACATTTTCGCACATAGCTGTGTTCCACAAGTGTGCCGCCGATTGTGTGATGTAATGGTGCTACTCTTGTCTATTGTTATCAATATTGTCTGTCTGTCAGTCAGTCAGTCAGTCACATTTCTTTAATCAGATTGAGAGGCACTGTTTGTTTTTTCCAAAATCGATTAAGAAACGTCACAACGTAAATTATAGCAAAAAAAAAAACAAAAACGTATGGACTGGATTTTTGTTCACTACACCATAGAATGATGTCTGCTAAATTTTTCATTGTGTATGTAACGTGCATCAAAGTGCTACTCTCAGATATATAACAATTTATATGCAACGAGAGAAGGAATAATATAAACTCCTAGAGTAAAATCTTACTTTTGGATGTTGAACATGTCACAACCGTGTTATTTCCCTGGACATTTTATGATGGGCGTGAAAACAACATTTTTGCGGCAAAGGTTTTGTTTTCTCCCCATCCAAAAATTAAATTTTGCTCTAGGAGGTGATCAAGGAAGAAATATGATCACCTCCCAGAGCAAAATGTTATTTTTGGATGGGGAGAAAAAAAGTCTTTGCCGCAAGATTTTCCAAACGATGCATAACGCAAGCAAAATGTCCTGGATCAGAACTTGAACTGATCACCCACCTCGCTAATAAATTTGCATCAAATTTGTATTTTATCAGACAAAACTAAAATTTTTCCCGGCTTTTGTAAAATTTCAAGACAATTTTCTTTAAGTGTATTAATCTATAATTCTTACCTCAAAAAAACTAATGTCAAACTATTGCTTTGATGAATTCATTTTGTGTGCATTCCATGGAGAAGTGTATATTAGATTCGACCAGGCCTAATTTCGATCGTATTTATTTTTTGTAGTATGGTGAATAATGTGTCATGTGTTTGAGATTTAATTAACAATTTAATTTTTTTTTATTAAGCGCCATTAGTATAATATTTGATTGGTTCCAAAAAGCATGATTAATTAAATCACATTTCTGCTTCTATTGTCGCAGGAGTTATTTTTGAAGTTGTATCTGCAAAAGGTCCATGCACTTGTAGATCAAAGACCTCACATTACAGTCTATAATTATTTTTTTTTTAATGTTGAATTACTCACATATGGGGATAATAATTTTTACACCACAGCTACACAGTTGTGTTAAAAGCCTTTGTTAATAATTGCTTTCTTGTTTTTTTTTCTTTTAATATTTTTAAAGGAATTTTATTCTATTGTACCATACCAAACTCTCTCACACTCATACACTTCCAGTTCACCTTCTTTGAAAAATCCGTAAAAATTTATGCGCGTATTCTTTTATGCTTTGTATCTTTTTCGTTTTGTGTTTTGTGACTGGTTAACGAGATATTGGCGTAGCATAAATGAACGCGTTCCGTCTTTAGTTTACTTTGGCATTTTGTTATGATCTCTCTCCCTCTCCTGATCTTTGGCTCTTTGTTGATCGTTACGATACACACACAAACCCCGACTTTACACTTGCCATTTGGAGAAGAGCTTTTTTGCTTGTTTGTAGAGTTACAGTATTGTCAGATTGAAAATATTTCGTCTTTTCTCCATCGCTTTTTAATACACAGCGCTATGAGATTTGATTTACGTTTCACATCAGACTGAAGCGCACACTATACGATAAATGACAGTTTATTGTGATATTTTAATATGATATCTATGACGGGGATAATAGATAACCATGAAGTCTTCAATGGAAGCATTATAGCTGGCACAGTGGGGAATTTGCAAAACCTTATACAAACTATAAACGAAATCGCCGGTTTTGACATTTGAAATCTTTGCTATAAAATCTACTCTCAATTTTAGTTTATGCCATTTAAGTAAGCAAAAAATAATAATTTTTAAATAATTACAAATAATTCAAATATGAAAAACTTTCTTATATTTGGATTAAGTCTTCATGTTTTACTCTCCATATTCATCGGATATGTCATGGTGGCAGTTGGATTATGACCGCAAAGAAATATGTTTCCGTTGAAAAGAAAAAAAACGGAATTAACTAACTGAAAACAATTTTGTAGTGAGGCCAAAGATTTCATGTCCTTAAAAAACGTCTGCAATTTTGCTTAGCATTGAAGACGACGATTTAAAGTTTTTCCTTGTCCAAAGTCCAAATGTTGATGAACTTTTGAATGAAGTAATTTTGTCCTTATAGTCAGATGATTCGACTTAAAAATGGATATCTTTACATGAAAGAAAATTTTGTTTGACTAAGGTCAACTTGACTTTAATAATTCTGAAAAATTCTTCAACATTAACGAATTCATTTTAAAATTTGTTGGCTTTTTGTATCTTGACTACAAAGCAAAAAGCATCACTTTATTGAAAAGACGTTGTTTATTTAAAACATAGCCTAATTCCTACTTGAAGTCGACTCGGAATTTGGAAATTTAAGATGTCATTAACAAGTTTTTAAAGGACTTTGATAGCACAAGAAGGAAACAAAATAAAACTTGTTTCAATTCTCCGCTTCTTTGGCTCGGAATCAATAGCAAAAACATTCGTGTAAAATCTTTGGAACCGGTCATTTCCTTTTTATACCCTTCACCACTACTGTGGTACAGGGTATAATAAGTTTGTGCATTTGTATGTAACGCCAAGAAGGAAAAGTCTGAGACCCATCGTTTAGTATACCGATCGTCTTAGAATTAAATTCTGAGTCGATTTAGCGATGTCCGTCTGTCTGTCTGTCCGTCCGTCTGTCTGTCTGTCTGTCTGTTGATGTATTTTGGTGTGCAAAGTACAGCTCGCAGTTTTAGTCCGATTGTCCTAAAATTTGGTATAGGGTACTGTTTCGGCTCAAAGACGATCCCTATTGATTTTGTAAAAAATCGGTTCAGATTTAGATATAGCCGCCATATATATTTTTCACCGATCTGGTCATAATTGGCGTGTATATCAACCGATCTTCCTCAAATTCCGTACATCCGAATATTTTATGAGTCTCGAAAAACTTGCAAAATATCAGCCAAATCGGTTCAGATTTAGATATAGCTCCCATATATAGCTTTCGCCCGATTTACACTCATTTGCCCACAGAGGCCAATATTTTGCTCCGATTTAGTTGAAATTTTGCACAGGAAGTAGAATTAGCATTATAGCTATGCGTGTCAAATTTGGTTGAAATCGGTTCAGATTTAGATATAGCTCCCATATATAGCTTTCGCCCGATTTACACTCAAATGACCACAGAGGCCAATATTTTGCTCCGATTTAGTTGAAATTTTGCACAGGGAGTATAATTAGCATTGTAGCTATGCGTGCCAAATTTGGTTGAAATCGGTTCAGATTTAGATATAGCTCCCATATATAGCTTTCGCCCGATTTACACTCATTTGCCCACAGAGGCCAATATTTTGCTCCGATTTAGTTGAAATTTTGCACAGGGAGTAGAATTAGCATTGTAGCTATGCGTGCCAAATTTGGTTGAAATCGGTTCAGATTTAGATATAGCTCCCATATATATGTTTTTCTGATTTCGACCAACATTTTCCTTGTAAAATCGCCACTGCTTAGTCTAAAAGTTGTAAAAATGACTCTAATTTTCCTAAACTTCTAATACATATATATCGAGCGATAAATCATAAATAAACTTTTGCGAAGTTTCCTTAAAATTGCTTCAGATTTAAATGTTTCCCATATTTTTTTACTAAAATTGTGTTCCACCCTAGTACATTAGCCATCTTAAATTTGTTTTTACTAAAATTGTGTTCCACCCTAGTGCATTAGCCATCTTAAATTTTGAGTCTATAGATTTTGTAGAAGTCTATCAAATTCTGTCCAAATCGAGTGATATTTAATTGTATGTATTTGGGACAAACCTTTATATATAGCCCCCAACACATTTGACGGATGTGATATGGTATCGAAAATTTAGATCTACAAAGTGGTGCAGGGTATAATATAGTCGGCCCCGCCCGACTTTAGACTTTCCTTACTTGTTTAGTAATAAATTTATTTAATTACAAAAATCTCTTGATTTCAATTATTTTGACTTCCATCCTGGCTGCGGGTTCCATGGGGCTTTGTGCTGATTACAGAAAAGTATAAAACGGTGGAATTCAGGACGCACAACTTTCACATTCGTGGATTTGGCGTGAATAGTGAAAATGGAATTGAAGTGAATATCCTAACATGGGTGTATAAGGTAGGAATATACAAAAATCTAGTTATGGTTCTTGAAAATTCTTTGAGTAACATTTTATAACCTAAAAATGTTATACGGCAATTGTCTCATAGATTTGAATTTTCGAAAAATGTGTACTTTGATTAGGAAATGTTGTCCGCACAAAACAAAATAAAACTATAACAACAAACATCATTTTCTGTTTTCAACTTATATTGTTTTATGAGTGTACATCACGGTATAACATGGATCCAGGGATGTCCACCCTTCACATATTTGCTGTTCGTGCTATAAGAAAACAATTTTTCCGATATCTTTCTCCGACAGATATCGAAAAAAACCTGCTTTTCCATTTTCATTATCTGTAATTGGCTCAGTATACATCTGTAAATAAATATTGATAGTAACATGCAATTTTTCATCATCATTTTCCATAAAGGCTGCAATTAAGTTGGCATTATCGCGCCAAAATAGCAATTTTTTCACGGTACCGTTTCTTTAATAAATTATTTTGCAGAAAATAAACTTTTTCAATTGTTGCATTGGATCATTCCCCATCAAGTTATAATAAAATTCGCAACAAAATGATTTCATTTTATTTTGTTTTTGTAGATTTAATTTTGATTTTAGCGTCTTAATCCAAACTTAGTTCCCACATTTAAGAAAAAATATCATCGGAGATACTGCAAAATTTTCAATTTTACATACGCACAGTCACGTCTCTGACACGGCTCTTGAAAATAAAGCACGCGTGACTCATGTGTACATATTTTTTGGAGACACCCTGATATTGCAAAGGAAAAACCTGTAATTATGACTTCATTTTTAATACACTATATTCGATAATTGAATTAGCATTGAAATATAAAAAAAGGTATATTCCAACAAATGTTTAAATGGCCGAAACTTGAGTCGCATTTTTTCTAAAAACAATTCCGACCAATTGCTATGTTATCCATTTAAAATAAATTAAAATTTGCGTTTTATTTTTATAATTAACTTCATTATAACTTTATTTTAGATTGGTTTTTTATGCTTTTCGTAATTCATGATTATTATAAAACATATTTGATTAAATATTACATTAGAAAAAGAAAAACAATTCATATTTAAATCAAAAACAAACAAATGTTGAGTTTGATAACGTAAAAATTACACCAAGTTTATGAAACTCATAGTAGCTCAATCATTTCTATAAACAAATAATTTTAAACCAAAGGTTTCAGCAAAAAAAAATCAATTTATAGAAATATTTGGCCTGGTATATTTCATTTCATGGAAATCACTGGTGGCAATGGCCAATAAATACAACTCAACTGTTGGCTATTTTATGCTTCTAATGCACACAAAGAGTGTTTCTTTTTCCCAAAAACATGGGTTAGTAGTAGTACCAACTGTATCAAAGATAAAAGGAAAGAGGTCGGGTTGGTGGGGAGTGGTGGTGGATATTTACACACAAATAAAATTCTAATTTTGAAAGTGGTTCCGAAAAGTTTGTGTTTTTTGTTTTAAATCTTTCGATTATGTATGCGCATTCATATTACAAATATATATGTATGTATATTTATGTATAGCCTTAAGGAGGTATTTCTTATGTTTGTACATATATATATATGTATAACTTTATATGTATATTGAAAACAAATAAATATATGTTTATATAAAATATGTAACCCCGGCTTACAAAAAAAAAAAAACAATAAAATCATAAAAATTTAAATTTTTATCTCTAATCTTATATGCGATTTGTTGAGTTTTGTTTCTCTAATATGTTTTTACATAAAATTGAATCTAATATTTTTGTATGTGTGTGTTTGTGTGTTTGTATATATAGTGGTAATATATATTTCAAATACAAAAATATTATTAAGCGTTTTAAACTTTGTTTCTGCATTTGGCTCCATGGCCCATTGGAGGACCATTGAGAAGGTTGTCTTTTGCTCAAAATTTCAATGGGATTCTTCTCATATTGCTTCCCGTTCGTTTTGATGAAGGTATAGTGAAATTAAGCTTCGCTTAAATCACAATTGGTTCGACTTTCGTCGTCAATCATTAGGCCTTCTTCGACATTTTCACTGTCGCTGGGATTCATATTGTGGGGGTGTGGTGAAGATGAACTTTCACAATTGGTTGCATACACATGGGGCCTTTGTTGATTGGAATCATCAGTATCCGGATCACGTATGGAATTGAAAGCATTTCCAGAATTTGCATTGGGCGAGGAGATCTCATCATTAGGTGGATAAACATGGCGATGATAACTGCCACCGGGCATGGCATTGCCATCACCCTCAAGTTCGGCATCTCTCACACTACCAAATACCGGGGTATGGGATGAGCTCTTACGCATACTGGTTGGTGGAGACCAAACAGTTTGGTATAAGGGTGAAGCAAACACATACATGTGATTCAAGTATTCCATGTCATAGGAAGGTTGATACGAATCCGACTCCAGCGGATTGTAATATTGTGAAGTGGAGGGTTGATGCATGGGGGTTTGACGACAGCTATATGGTCCTGAACCACCACCACCCGTATATTGGGGTGTATCATAGTTTTGTGAACGAGTTGATGATATCATGGGATATGAAGACTGCATTCCAGCGGGTCTTGGAGGCAAAGTGGCATAGATACCGCGATACGCCTCAAATGGTGTTTGTGGGTAGTAAGCATCTGACCAACGTACATGATTTGGAGTGTAATCACCTTTGGCATAGAGCTGAAAAATTAATAAGTTTATATCAAAATTCCAAAAGAAGACATCCAGAAGGAAAACCTACCTGAATAGGACGACTAAAACCTTTGCTCAAATGTTTTGGTACACCCAATGTATAGCTGTGGCTAAAACCAACCTCTGAACTCAGCAAGTACTCATGAAATTTATTGGGAAAGAATTCAATATTGTTGTAGTTGTTGTACACATCCTCCTGGAATTAAAAAAATAATCTAATTAGATATAGATTCCATTCCTTGCCTTCTCATCCACATTAACCTACCGTCAAATTCTTTTTCTTTTTATAACTAGCCCAATTTTGTGCTTCCAAGATGAGTTTTCCACCAGGCCTCAACTGATTAAACATACGTTTGAAGGCTAATTTAAGGCCAGCATCTCCGAAATTCAAGTGAATCCATTTGGTCACCGATAAACATAATATGAGATCATATTGTTGTGTGTCATTTGCCAAAAGATTTTCATCCTTGAGCACATAATTGGTTTGGCGAAAGAAGACATTATCGGGAAATTCATTTTTGCCCTTCTCCGCTAGCATTTTTGAAGTGCTCGAAGAGGAATTGTTGTTGTTGTTGTTAAATTTATTTGCAGCTCCACTGCTGCTGGAGGCCGGATGACCCGGTGTACTCCGCGTAGTGGTGCTATTGGAGGCAGGAGATTGAGATTCTAGATTTTGGGGACTAGTTACTTTAGCTGATGACTGCGTAATGCCACCGTAGCTCAATGCAAATGATATGGGAAAGAATTCAGACGGTTCAATGTTGCTATTTGCCGATTTTGTTTCCGCTGGCCCGTCATGTCCATGTCCATGCCCATGATGGTGGTGGTGGTGATGATGATGGTGGTGATGATGATGATGGTGATGTTGTAGATGATGGTAATGTAGATAATGGTGATGTTGAAATTGTTGCCATGTGGTCAAGTTATTGCCTTGCTGATTATTACCGTCCACTAGAGCCTTTTTCTTTTTACGCCTTCGCCGCCCAGGCTTCATCTTGACATTTTTGTTATCTTTGGAATCTTCTGCATCGATAGTCTCCTTTTTCAACATTTCCGCTGGTATACGGACATACATTGCCAAATTACGTCTAGCTCTCGATATCAATTCTTTGTCTATGTCTATGCCAAGAATTGTTTTTGGCGATAATTTCCTGGCTACCGATATGGTCATATGACCCACATTGCAACCAATGTCAAGGATATCTTTGTTCTTGAACAGCTCTGGATATTGCAAAAATACCTGCAGACGTATGTCCATAAATTCATTCAAATGTCTTAGACCAGCATATCTATCGTAATTGCCATAACGATATTTGTTTCCATCGAGAGTGAATTTCGGTTTGGGAGTTTTCTTGCCCGAACTACCTATAGCAATTTCTTTTTTAAACATTTCCGTCAATTGTAGGTTATTCGAAGTGTCTGTTGTTTGTTCGTTTAAAACATCACTCATGGCCTCAGCTTCTCCGGTATTAACTGATGTAGCACCAGATGCAGTACTTAGAGGGCTACCAATGCCTCCAATTTCTGAAGTAGAATCAACTCGCATCAGATCAGGAGTGTCATCTCTGGGTATTTCTGAAAAGTAAAATAAAAAAATGAAAAATAAAAAAAGGACATAAAAATTTTTTCAAATACATGGAGATATTTGATTTTCTATCATACTCATTATATTGACCACAAAAGATTCCAAATCAATAAATCAAATTACGGCCTAAACTTACCTTCCACCAAACCTTTAGCCATCTCTTCGATTGGACTCAGGTCTGTATTGGTACTTTCACTAATCGATGTGGAGCGTCTATTTGATTTCCTGGCTCCTGTGGCTGTTGTCCTTGGAGGCCTTTTCCAGGTACCTGGTTGCGGTACCACAGGACTAACAATTTTATCCATTGAATCATTACGGAAATATTTCTATGGAAGACAAATCAATGGAAACAGTTGTAAATCATACAGAGCGTAAAAATTGAAGTGTAATAAATGGACCTACCTTTGACTTTTGCGAGTTGTTACTCTCACTTATTTTACGTTTCCTTCCACCTCCACCACCTCCTGTGCTACTCACCACAGAATTACCACACGAGGAGTTGCTTGCAGTGGTGGATATTAACTCCAAACGTAAATCACGACATGCGCGTTCTCTTAGGTCTTCCATACTAACCATAGCCCCACTGATATCTGTGCTAGTAGTTGTGACAGTACTATCAACAGTTAAGCACCCTTGTGGAGGTGGAGATTTTCCATCGACACTAGTAGCAACCTTCGCCTCGATGGTGTGTGAAAGTGAGAGCTGTTGTTGCTGTTGCGGAGGAGATGGTGAGCATGCACTTTGTTCATCGTCATCTCCACCGCCACCACTACTACTGATATAGCCATCGTTGATATCTTGGCATTTGTTTTCCACATCTAATGAAACCGAAAGCATTGACGTTGACGACAAGCCTTTTTCAGTCGATGACGAGGTGTTGATCAAAGCACTCGGTGTTATGTCATCCGGCGCATCTCCCAGAGTGCTTGTTGTGGAATTGCAAGAGTCGTAGCGTTTACGTTTGGGCTTACGATTTTTCCTATGTCTATGTTTGTGCGCCTTAAGATTTTGCCCTCCTCTTATTCCCAGAATAATGCCCCCTCCTGCCACGCCTGCTGGCAGACCCAAAATGCCTCCTCTCTTCATGGGGGAGGTCAATTGCTTTTCATATTCCATGGAGTCCACGGGATCCAATAGATGTAGAGGATCATGTATATTTGGTGGTATAATAACTTCGACCTTTGGCGGCGTAGTTATTGGCGATTGCCTAGGCGTAGTGGCCGGTGTTATATTTATGGATGGACTTGACGCCTCGTTTTGTAAAGAACTCAAATTTAGAGGATCCGAAATGTTTCCACCCAATAGAAATTTTGTGGGTGGTATGAAATTACCTTTGCGTGGCCTTTTGTCCGGCAAAAAGAATTTCGAGCGAAGGCAACAATAATGCAGGGTGGCTGGGGTATTTGCCGATGATGAATTATTTCCCGATGATTGACTATCCTTGGCCGAATGACTACCGCAGCCGTTTATGTGGCAACACGACATATTCGCCAAATTGATGTTGTTACCTCCAATGCCACCATTACCACCAACAATTGCATTATTAGTACCACCAGGTCCCATCATGTTGTGTGCCGAACCAGCACATAGCACATGATGATGGTGATGGTTGTGGTTACGATGGGAGACTACAGGCTTTTTATGCAATAGCTGTTGCTGTAGTTGCGGCTTCAAATGACCATGACCATAACCCAATTTATCCGAAGATATAGGCACACTTAAACGACTATCATTGCTGGGGTTTGATCCTGCTGCACCCCCACCTCCTGCTCCACCATGGTGACTTCCCGTATAATTCTGATGGTGCGAATAGTTATGGTAATAGGTATGTCCCCCAACTAGATTCTTAAGATTTTGTATATTCTCAACATCGGCTTTGGATAGAACCTGACTTTCCTCAGGTTGAATTGAATTGTGACTGCTAGCGGGTGGAGATGTTGTATTGCTGGTGGAGCTTGTGTTAATGGTGCCGCCGCCTGTATTTTGTTTGGCAGTTTTGTTTTGGCGTTTCCAGCACTTGCTCTTTTTATTGTTATTGGTGAGACTTGAGGCGTTTGCTGTGGCAGTTGTGGTTGCTTCTGACGTTGTCGAATGCGTGGCTGTGGCCGACGAAGACGTGGATGAAGCTGCTTTCTTGTGTTTAACAAATTGTTGTGGTGCACGAAACTGATGGTGCTGATGTTGTAGTTGCTGTGATTTTAATTTATTTGTGGCCAAAGGCAACGAGGCAGATGACTGTTTTCCCTCACTCACAGCACCAGCAGCATTGGCGGATGCAGTGGCTGCCGATCCTTTGTTATTTGTTCCCATTACCACCAACATATCCTGACCACTTTGTGTTATTGAAGGACTGTTATTTTCATTACCCACCATCTTGGGTGAGGGATTTCTTGGTTGCGGACAATCGCCAGGATTGTCAAAATTATTCACTGAATCCATAGTTGTGTATGTGATTTCAATTTGCACTTAATGGGTATTTAGCGGTATGTCAAATAACAACATTTTCCAAGAACACCACAATAATAATAGAATACCGTCGAGATACTAAATCCTGTATGCTTCAGGCTTTTGAGGACTTTATTTGCATGCGTTGACACCAGACCAGTACAAAGAATGTTAATATTTGCTACTTAATTCTTTTGATTCTTTCCCACCGCGGATAGGGTAGCCATCCAATTCACATTTCTCCACTTTTGACTTTCAATTATAATCCTTTCAACTTCACCAACTCACTCTACTTTGTGTGTGTGGGAGGTCGGGTCGGGTCGGGTGTATTTTTCCTATGCGAAGAGAGTCGTGTTCTTTACTTGATTGTATTTTCACGATATCCCAAATTGGTATCTGAAAAGAGGAAGAAGGAAAACATGATATATTATTTATACTGTATTATCGTTTGGCAGGATTTAAGTCTGGTGAGGATTTTCATCCATAAACAATATGAGTGTATTATAGTATAATGCTGTGTATCTGTGTAACACAGTAAACATTTAGGGTATCATATAAATAATATTTTTATTTATTTGATTTTTTTTAACGTCCAAAAATTAAAATCAGTTATCCCAACTAAATTTTGAGTGTATTTTGTATTTCCTGAAATACGAAAAAATACGAACTAATTACAATCTGTTTTTGATTTCCATGGCTCAATCGCTTAAAAAACTTCCGTTCTGAGTCTTTCGTAATAAGATTTGTGAACAGTGGTCGTAAGCCATCAAAACAAAAGTTTCTATGAATAATGACCCATACAAGTTGCGTTAAACACCAAAGCAAATTCTTAAACATTAATAATACTTTGGGGATTAATATAAACCAAGCAGACCCATTAATTTTTGGTAGGGGTTCGGCATGAACAGTGTTGCCAGTATTGGGAAATTTTCCCTAAATTTGGGATACTTTTTCGTCAATGGGGACGAAATTGCAGAGTTGGGGATTTGGTTCCATAAATTTGGGGATTTTTTCGAGAAATCGGTTTAATCTTTTTTATTTCTATAGAAAATTTCATTTCATTTCTAGAAAATTTGGTCAAAATTTTATTTGTATAGAAAATATTGTCAAAATTTTATTTCTATGTAAAAAATGTTGTCAAATTTTATTTCTATATAGAAAGTTTTCTCAAAATTTTATTTCTATAGAAAATTTTGTCAAAATGTTATTTCTATAGAGAAAACTATCTCAAAATTTTATTTCTATATAGAAAATTTTCTCAAAATTTTATTTCTATGTAGACAATTTTTTCAATTTTTTTTCCGAATAGAAAATATCAAAATTTTATTTTTATATAGAAAATTTTGTCACAATTTTATTTCTATAGAAAATTTTCTCAACATTTTATTTCTATAGAAAATTTGTCAAAACAATTTTTGTTTATATAGAAAATTATCTCTAAATTTTATTTCCATATAGAAAATTATCTCAAAATTTGATTTCAATATAGAAAATTTTGTCAAAATTTCTATATAGAAAATTATGTCAAAATTTTATTTCTATAGAAAATTTTGTCAAAATTTTATTTCTATATAAAATTTTGTCAACATTTTATTTCTGTAGAAAATTTTGTCAAAATTTTATTTCTATATAAAATTTTGTCAACATTTTATTTCTATATAAAATTTTGTCAAAATTTTATTTCTATAAAAATTTTTTTTCAAATTTTTATTTCTACAGAAATTTTGTCAAAAAAAATTTTTTTCTGTATAGACAATTATCTCAAATTTTTATTTCTATATAGAAAATGTTGTCAATATTTTATTTCTATAGAAAATTTTGTCAATATTTTATTTCTATATAGAAAATTTTCTCAAAAATTTATTTCTATGTAGAAAATTTGGTCAGAAGTTTATTTCTATAGAAAATTTATGAAGTACATCTTTGCAAACTCCACCAAAAACATCAAAAAATTCTACCAAACAATAAAAAATCTATCATCTCAGGTAGAATTCTAAAGGGTGATACGGTCAAAATTTGGTCAAGGGAAAACGCGTGTAATCGATGAAATCGTTTATTTAAAAAATCAAATTAAATTTCTTTTTCAAGTTCAATTAGTATAAAATTCAGGAAAAATATTCAGTTAGGCTTTCGCTTTTCCAAATCCGGATTGCCGGGCCTCACGCTTGACACCTGCCATCAGATTTTGTACAGCCGCCTTGTCCACCTTCTTCGCCGCAGAAATCCAGTTTGCCTTGAACTGGTGCTCGTCCTTAGCAGTTTTTTTGGTCTTCTTTAGGTTCCGCTTGACAATAGCCCAGTATTTCTCAATTGGGCGGAGCTCTGGCGTGTTGGGAGGGTTCTTGTCCTTGGGAACCACCTGCACGTTGTTGGTGGCGTACCACTCCATGGCCTTTTTACCGTAATGGCAAGATGCCAAATCCGGCCAAAACAGTACGGAACAACCGTGTTTCTTCAGGAAAGGCAGCAGATGTTTATTCAAACACTCTTTCACGTAAATTTCTTGGTTGACAGTCTCGGAAGCTATGAAAATGCTGCTTTTTAAGCCACAGGTACAGATGACTTGCCAAACCACATATTTCTTTGCGAACTTTGACAGTTTTATGTGCTTGAAAATATCTGCTACCTTTCCCCTTCCTTTTGCCGTATAAAACTCCTGTCCCGGAAGCTGCTTGTAGTCGGCTTTGACGTAGGTTTCGTCGTTCATTACCACGCAGTCAAACTTCGTCAGCATCGTCGTATACAGCCTCCGGGATCGCGCTTTGGCTGTCGTATTTTGTTTATCATCGCGATTTGGAGTCACTACCTTCTTGTAAGTCGATAGTCCGGCTCGTTTTTTGGCTCGATGCACGGTTGTAGACGTTACACCCAGCTTATTTGCGGCATCTCGGAGGGAGAGGTTGGGGTTTCGCTTGAAACTACCGGCAACTCTCTTTGTCGTCTCAGCGGCTTCCGGTTTTCGATTTCCCCCCGATCCAGACTTCCTGGCTGTCGACATACGTTCCCCAAACACTTTAATTACATTTGTAACGGTTGATTAGGCAAGTTTTAGCGAATTTGCCAGCTTTGCGTGCGAGTAGCTCGGATTTTCGCGATGCGCGAGCAAAATTTTGATACGCTGCTCTTCTTGTTTGGAAGGCATTTTGACAACTGAAGAGTGAATTCCAAAATCAAAATATGAGCAACATTCTACACACACACCTTCAAAATGAGGGGTGTTCAGGTTTTTTAAATGCAAAATTGAAAGAAATACGTCAAGTTTATATTGACCGTATCACCCTTTACTAACTTTGCCAAAGTGTATACCCCCTAATTTTACTACTTGAATATTTAGAAGTAAATTTTCGTTCATAAATACAAGTTGACCAAACTGCCATATTCATACCTCCAGCAATTGGAAGACGATCACCAGTCTCTTGGAGTTGTGGTTCGAAATCTTGATCTTATATTACAGCTTGTTGAATTTGACAAAATGTTAATTTTTAAATTATTACAAAGTCTCTACAGTAGAGCCTTTTGCTTTATTTAAAAAATGTATTTTGTGCGGAATTTAATTTTAAATTGGAGATTTTTGGAGACGAAAACATCATAATTTAGGGGCAATAGCCAGAAAAATACTGGCAACACTGGGCATGAGGAAAATAGACGACCGTACAGAAAGACAAGAATTAGTATAGGTAAAATATACCTGAATGGATAATTTACCATAAATAATGATAATATTTATTCTATTAATAGACTTAATGTAAACGAAACCTCCTACTATAGAACATTATTTTACCCCTCGTCACCTCTACAATAACTTAATTTAAAGATTCTCCTTGTAACGTCGTATCATTTATTCAATATTTACTTAAAGTGAAGGAAGACAACATTTGGTACAGAGTACCACACAGAGTGTCATATGCTTTTATCGCCATTTATGTACTCAGTAGTCACTCACATTAAATAAGGATTTACCTTAACTTTGTGCCAAACAAACACTCACACTCAGATAACCATTGCCACAGGAATTATGTGGCTGACACACTCTGTTATCCTGCCACTTCAATGTGTTTGCATGTCTGGTGTTTTCATATGTTTTCAGTAAAATATAAAAAAAAAAACGTAAAAGAACAGAAATTACATGGATTGCACATGACACTGGCACCTCATAAAAAATAAAATAAAAAATAAAAAAATAAAAAAAAAAAAACAATATAAAGATAATAAAGATCTACAACCACAAACAACTAGGAAACGGAGGAGATGCCATTAACCGCATGACCGATGAACGTTCATTACAATGCCTCTCCACCATGGGCTATGTCCGTTTCAGTAAACTTGCTACACTATCTGAGAAGATAAAATGGAATAGTTTTTTTTTTTTTGTTTTTTCCTTAACAGCCCCATGAGTATAAGGTAAACTATGGATGCAAATTAAAATAAAAATAAAAAAAACTACAACATAGACAAATCTCTGGAGACATTAAAGTGATTAAGAAAGAAGGAAGTTATAAATATGGAAATTTAAATATGGTAAATCCTTTTGAAATAATTCAGCATTTAAAACTGCATTCATATTTATAATTTTCGTGAAATTGATGTTAAAATATAAAGTTTGTAGTCATAGCTTTTGGTTATTGGATCTATCACTATATTATAAATTAATAATAATTTTGGAATGTTACTATTATTTGGGCGAAAATACAATAGGTAAAAAAGCAGGTTGACAACACTAGGAGGGCCACATATTTTCACATAATTGAAATCGCCCTTAGTAAATTTGTTTGTTAGGTATCAAGATAATGATTTCCAAATATAACATTGACAATGGCATTACAATCTCAAAAATGACAATGAAAAAAGGTTCTAACAATAATTTTCTATTTATTTACTAAAAAATTTGTCTTTTTTATTGATTTATAACAGACGGCCACTTTTGCCCACTTAAAAACAAATTAATTGAAAAAATGCATACTTTTAGGCGTTCATATGTAATTTGCGATGCAAGAAATTTTGTAAAGGAAAAATGCACATAACTTTATAAATGCCAAAAATTATCCAAACCGGCTCCACTTAAAAAAATATATGGTCGGAAAATTATTCATATAGGCCTATTATTGTTATAGACGTGAGATAGGCTTAACTGGCCCAGCTTAAATAACGAAGATCTAGAGCTGGTATTTTTGGAAAAAAAAAATATTCCTGGATATCGTTATAGCTATATTATGAATTAACAATAACTTTGGAATGACACTATTAGCAACAGTGTTGCTAGCGAAATCGTCATTAGTTAATTTGTTTATAAGGTCTCGAGATAATTATTTCCAAACATAACATTGACAATGGCATTACAGTTTCAACAAATGGCATATTCTCCTGTAAGAAAATTCTATTCTAATTAAAGAAGGACCAAACAATAAATTTATATTTATTTACTAAAAAATAGTCTTTTTCACTTCTATGGGGATACCTGTTTGTCTACTTAAAATAATTCATTGAAAAACAAGTAAGGAAAGTCTAAAGTCGGGCGGGGCCGACTATATTATACCCTGCACCACTTTGTAGATCTAAATTTTCGATACCATATCACATCCGTCAAATGTGTTGGGTGCTATATATAAAGGTTTGTCCCAAATATATACATTTAAATATCACTCGATCTGGACAGAATTTGATAGACTTCTACAAATCTATAGACTCAAAATTTAAGTCGGCTAATGCACTAGGGTGGAACACAATATTAGTAAAAAAATATGTGAAACATTTAAATCTGAAGCAATTTTAAGGAAACTTCGCAAAATTTTATTTATGATTTATCGCTCGATATATATGTATTAGAAGTTTAGGAAAACTAAGTCATTTTTACAACTTTTGGACTAAGCAGTGGCGATTTTACAAGGAAAATGTTGGTATTTTGACCATTTTTGTCGAAATCAGAAAAACATATATATGGGAGCTATATCTAAATCTGAACCGATTTCAACCAAATTTGGCACGCATAGCAACAATGATAATTCTACTCTCTGTGCAAAATTTCAACTAAATCGGAGTTAAAAATTGGCCTCTGTGGTCATATGAGTGTAAAGCGGGCGAAAGCTATATATGGGAGATATATCTAAATCTGAACCGATTTCAACCAACTGTGGCACGCATGGCTACAATGCTAATTCTACTACCTGTGCAAAATTTCAACTAAATCGGAGTTAAAAATTGGCCTCTGTGGTCATATGAGTGTAAATCGTGCGAAAGCTATATATTGGAGCTATATCTAAATCTGAACCGATTTCAACCAAATTTGGCACGCATATTTACAATGCTAATTCTACTCCCTATGCATAATTTCAACTAAATCGGAGCAAAAAATTGGCCTCTGTGGGCAAATGAGTGTAAATCGGGCGAAAGCTATATATGGGAGCTATATCTAAATCTGAACCGATTTGGCTGATATTTCGCAAGTTTTTCGAGACCCATAAAATATTCGGACGTACGGAATTTGAGGAAGATCGGTTGATATACACGCCAATTATGACCAGATCGGTGAAAAATATATATGGCAGCTATATCTAAATCTGAACCGATTTTTCCAAAATCAATAGGGATCGTCTTTGAGACGAAACAGGACCCTATACCAAATTTTGGGACAATCGGACTAAAACTGCGAGCTGTACTTTGAACACAAAAATACATCAACAGACAGACAGACAGACGGACAGACAGACGGACATCGCTAAATCGACTCAGATTTTAATTCTAAGCCGATCCGTATACTAAAAGGTTGATGATTACTCCTTCTTGGTTACATACAAATGCACAAACTTATTATACCCTGTACCACAGTAGTGGTGAAGGGTATAAAAATGCATACTTTTAGGTGTTCATATGTAATATGCAATGCAAGAAATTTTGCAAAGGAAAAATGCTCATAACTTTATAAAATGATCCAAATAACTCCTCCATCTGACTGATATAGAGAACGTATTTTTATTCAATATAAAGTCAAAAAAGTTTACTTGGAACCAAAGATTTTGACCTTCCCTTAAGGATATTGATTTCGAGCCAAAGACGCGGCTTCTTTAAAATAAAGTGCCTGACTTTAAATGTAGGATCAATAAAATTAAAATTAGGATACAGATCTAATTTATGAAACTTTTATTCACTTTTCGCGGTATGTATATTAATAAAGCTATTCATGTACAAACAAATGCCAATCCCAATAATAACGCAAGCTTCCAAAGTAAATAATGTTTTCTTAATTCCAAAAGAAACTTTAAACGTAAGAGGCTAACGGCCATTTTCTTGTAGCTTTAACTGCCAGTTAATAGAAAGTAAATTGCAAATATCTTCTCTCCCGTTAACTTTAACTGAAAAATTTTCAACAGTTAAATTTCTAACTGACATGTGGAATATATGGGCAAGATGACACAAATATCCATGGTACGGTTTAAAAGTTAGTTAGCTAACGGAGCACTAACAGAGTTTCATGAAAATGGGGGTAAGTCCTCAAAATAAGTTTTAGCCTATATTTGAAGCGTTTTTATCTTAAATTTAAAAATTCAATATTTTAGTTAATTTAAGGACGACTTCTTTGAGCCTTTCTTTACTTTAAGAAAAATTTTCCTTAGTTCAAAGACATACGACTTTTGCTGAGGGACGCAAATTTCTAAAATTTGTCTCCTAATGGAAAAATTGAAGCAAAGATTATAAACTTTATTTTAATAAAAATGTCATTTTTTATAGAAATTTGTCTTTATTATTTTGTAATTATCGGCAAATCAAAGGGCCATTTTACAGCCGGAAAAGGCGTAAATATCTCAATGACAATTACTATTTTAAATGAGAATTTTTATGATATTTTTAAGAAATTTTCTCTAACCCTAAAGACTTAAAGTCTTGTTGTATAAACAAAAACTTAGTTTGTTTCTTACTTGTCTTTTTTCATTTTTATTTAATTTCAACAAAATTACTCACTTTTCATAAAAATGCTGTGTTTTTTGATTTATTTTTTTCCCCCTTAAAATATCGACAACAAAAACTTCTAGTAAAAAACTTTCTTTTTGCTGATGGCCTTTGTTCTTCCAATGCAGAAAAAGAAATGCGAAATGGAATAACAAATTTCAGTGCTGCTGCTGCATCAAAGTTCCATACAAATAGCAAACACATTTTGCACCTTTCACAAAAAGCCCGGAAAATTGCATTTTGCTATTATGAAAAACTACAGAGAGAGGGAGAGAGAGAGAGAGAGAGAGAGAGAGAGATTTAACGTTTGCACCTCTAAAGAACAGGCATTCTGATGGAAATTTTCAAGAAAAACGTTAAGCTTCGTTAACTCTGTTAGTCAGTCAATCAGTTATACATTGCCGTGGCCAGCGATGCTCTTAGTACAAAAATTTACAAAAAATGTGTTTTTTTTTTATAGTACACCAAACGAGGAAAGCACGCAGATTGAAGGTATTCATAAACCAATCCACCACGTGTAGGACGTTACTTTCTTCAATTTCTTACACAAATTTAGATATTCTCTCTATTGGAGTATAATTTTTAAATATTTTGTATAATCTTTGATTCATCATCATTTGGGTACTCCCTGTGTCGTTTTTTTCCCATTTTTGTTTTTGTATTTCGTTTTGAATTTTCCTTTTTTGCTTTTTGGTGTATACTTGAAACCCCAATTATTTTTCTTTTGAATAAGTTAACAACTTGTTAAAGGATCTCAAACGAATAAAAAACTATACAAGTGGTGTTGGATGTAAACAAGAACAAGCTCTTAACATTTCTGCAAGCAATTGCCATCTCTCTTGACTTAAATATAGAGTCATGCATTATTAAATGTATACGATATAGGCAAGGACACAATTCAATAGAAAACAGAGGAGTTTCTTATTTGTAAAGTCTAAAATTTTTAATAAATTCAATCTTTAACTAAAAGTAACATCAAGAGGTGTATAAGATGATAGTGGTCTTAGGGAGTAATTTGTCAACGAGGGTATTCAATTTCAGTTTCGACAAAGGACACAAACGTTTCTCAGCGGTGGATTATGAGTGTTTTAAAAAATCTCTAAGTGGTTTCACTGTAATGGGAAATGCCGATCGGACGGACTCGTCTATAAAAAGGAGGTTCTAAACAAGGAATCGGGCAGCCCTCAGTGATAAGAGAATATTTCACCACCGTGGTATAACAATTCTCAGCAAAAAATTGGAAGTTGTTCCACAAATATTTCTGTTAAAGCGCATCCCGGATTCACCCTTCAATTTGTTTCCACTTCCGATGCAGTCCTTTTGGACAAGTCCACAAACATTTCTTTTAAAACGCTTCCCGGGACCCCCTATCGATTTTTTCCACTTCCGATGCAGTCATTTTGGACAAGTCTCAGAAAGTACGGAATTAGGCCTTTTTAAGTAAAAATTTAAATTTTGGACAATTAGATTTTGCAAAAAAGAATAGAAAATAAATAAAAAAGAAAAAAATAAAAAAAATCATCCCCGCTGGGATTTGAACCTGTGCCGTTTGATTTTTTCACTTCCACGCAAGTTCTTTTGAGAAGGTTTTGAAAATTACGATAATTTTTTGTTGATTTTTAATGGAAAAAATATATTTACACAAAAGTACCCAGCAAAAAAATTTGGAAGTTCTTCCAAAGGCACAACTTTAAAAGCACTTCCAGAAGATGCACTCCCAATGATGTTCTTTATTTTAACTACCCAGGAAGTTTTTTTAATTAAATTTTTTATAACTTGGTTTTTTTAAACTTTCAAAGGGTAATTTTAGCATTTTTTGTTTCAAATAGGTTAAAAACGGAGTAAGAATTCATAAAAGGGTACAAATCATTTAAATTTTGTCGAAAAATGCTAAATCCAATCTGAAAAGTTTTCAATTTTTGAAAATATTTGAGGTCAAACGTTTCCGACAAGCGTTAGAATCCATTAAAAATTATACAAAATTATAAAAACTATTATTCATATTTGAGCCAGAATTTGCTAAGGCTTTCTGTTATGGTGCCAACAGACCCAGGTTCAATCCCCGGTGGAAATGAAGAAGTTTTCCAATTTGTAAAAATTAGATAATAAGAAAATTACAGTGTAGCAAAAAATACTAATAAAAATGAAAAGTGAAATTGGAAAAAATAATTTTTGTTTTTTAGTTTTTTAAATTTCTTCATCCAAATGAACTTTCAAGGCACAAAGCAATGCAAAGGATCCACAAATGGAGTACTTCCGGCCTATGACAAGCCCGTGTAGAATTCATTGAAGATGATCCAAGTTTGCACTACTTCCGGATCACAATTTGGGGATCCAAACTACTTTTTTGGAAGCTCTTCTTTGCTGGGAATGTACTGAATAGTCTACATGAGCCTGAAACAACGGTCTGCCACTATACCCAACCTATGCTAGTTGATTTCAATCCATTTTCAAAAAATCCTAAACTTGATTTGTAGATTTGGAAGATAAAAACCAAATCGACTTCGACGAGTCCGAACGGCGTTCCACATTGCAGTGAAACCACTTAGAGAAGCTTTGAAACCCTCAGAAATGTCACCAGCAGTACTGAGGTGGGATAATCCACCACTGAAAAACTTTTTGGTGTTCGGTCGAAGCAGGAATCGAACCCACGACCTTGTGTATGCGAGGCGGGCATGTTAACCATTGCACCACGGTGGCAATGTTTTGTTTTTATACCCATTTTTGTTGTTGTTAAGTGTTACGAAAGACTTCCCGTCTTAATGAAGGCCGCCTATAGGGTTGACGCGGAAAATTCGACTTTAATGTAAAAAATTGACTTTCGATATCTGACTTCAAAAAGAAAGGATAATTTGACATCGATCTTTATATGGTGGCCAAACACAACAAACAGATTTTCTATGACCAGATTTCTATGCTTTTTTCGAGGTGTACGCGTGACACAAAATTCTCGTGACACGGATGAATCACGTGAGTCGTGAACAATATCCAAAGCAACTCTCGTGAATGGGACTAATATAAATATATCGTGCGCGTGAGAAATAAAGGGTGATTTGTTAAGAGCTTGATAACTTTTTAAAAAAAAAAAACGCATAAAATTTGCAAAATCTCATCGGTTCTTTATTTGAAACGTTAGATTGGTACATGACATTTACTTTTTGAAGATAATTTCATTTAAATGTTGACCGCGGCTGCGTCTTAGGTGGTCCATTCGGAAAGTCCAATTTTGGGCAACTTTTTCGAGCATTTCGGCCGGAATAGCCCGAATTTCTTCGGAAATGTTGTCTTCCAAAGCTGGAATAGTTGCTGGCTTATTTCTGTAGACTTTAGACTTGACGTAGCCCCACAAAAAATAGTCTAAAGGCGTCAAATCGCATGATCTTGGTGGCCAACTTACCGGTCCATTTCTTGAGATGAATTGTTCTCCGAAGTTTTCCCTCAAAATGGCCATAGAATCGCGAGCTGTGTGGCATGTAGCGCCATCTTGTTGAAACCACATGTCAACCAAGTTCAGTTCTTCCATTTTTGGCAACAAAAAGTTTGTTAGCATCGAACGATAGCGATCGCCATTCACCGTAACGTTGCGTCCAACAGCATCTTTGAAAAAATACGGTCCAATGATTCCACCAGCGTACAAACCACACCAAACAGTGCATTTTTCGGGATGCATGGGCAGTTCTTGAACGGCTTCTGGTTGCTCTTCACTCCAAATGCGGCAATTTTGCTTATTTACGTAGCCATTCAACCAGAAATGAGCCTCATCGCTGAACAAAATTTGTCGATAAAAAAGCGGATTTTCTGCCACTGATTTTGGTAATAAAATTCAATGATTTGCAAGCGTTGCTCGTTAGTAAGTCTATTCATGATGAAATGTCAAAGCATACTGAGCATCTTTCTCTTTGACACCATGTCTGAAATCCCACGTGATCTGTCAAATACTAATGCATGAAAATCCTAACCTCAAAAGAATCACCCTTTAAAATCGGTTCGTGAATGTGCATGAATAAAATTTCCGCAAAATCAAGCTCACGAAAAAAATCTTGATTTTGATATAAAAATTGATTCATACTCGTATGTTAACTGAAATTATTTTAGTTCTTGAACAATATTCCATTTTTGAATTTTGTTACCTTTGCTGATTTCCATTTGGAAAATGTCGTGAGTCTCGTGAATTTGTCGTGAGTCGTACGTGAGTCTTTAAAAATAGTTCGTGCGTGAGTACTGGTTTTCATTTCGTGAATGTGCCTGAGTGAGATTGGCTACCACAAGTATCGTGCGTGAATAAACATTTTGCTTCGTGAGTGAAATTTGAGTCACGCGAACACCTCTAGTTTTTATGTTGCCTAATATCAACAAATGGACTTTTTAATGATGGCCAAAATCACCTATTAACTTTAAACGTGGAAAAATTGAAAATTCGACTTCGAACGAAAAATTTGCTATCTAGACTATTTTGATAGTTTATTTAATTGTTTGTTTTTATTTTGTTTGAAACTGATGAGTAATTAGCTATGTTCCGTGGGAAGTAAATCCAAAACAAAATTCAAAATTTATTTTTGATTGCACAGTTTAAACTCTAAATTGACATACACAGCAGATTTCATGAATTCGCATTTCTTTAAGGCATTTTTTTAGATATGAACCACATTCATAATCATAATTTAAGTCATTGCATTTGGCCATTGTTTTATATATTTCAATAGCTGAAATGAAACTATCCTTTTGATAACACTTGAACACTTGGAGAATGACATGAGTTGGACACTGTTTCGAATATATTTGAACAGATTCTTTTAAAACTATTGTCCATTCTTTTTAGTATCTCAATAATACAACAGATGTTGCTTAGTTTATAGAATAATTTTGTCAAATTACTTTATTTAATTTTATAGCCAATATCACACAGTGTTTGTTCATATTTATAATAGAACCCCCCCAAGTACAATATTAATGGCTGATGGAAACTGGTGAGTAACTCTGGGCAATAGAAATCGATGAAAAGTCTATGGAGCGACATTGAAGAAAACAAAAACTAATTCTCTGTCATCCATCCAAAGAGGACAAAACTATTGAAGAAGAGGCCAAAAGTGCCCAAACTCAAGTAAAAAGTAAAGCAATTCAATTTTTGTTTTTTTTTTTTGTTTACAACTCAACATTGATTTTCACCACTTGACAATGGTGATGGAGAGTGGAGGGTGGACATAAACAAAAATAAAGCTAAAGGGTGATTCTTTTGAGGTTAGGATTTTCATGCATTAGTATTTGACAGATCACGTGGGATTTCAGACATGGTGTCAAAGAGAAAGATGCTCAGTATGCTTTGACATTTCATCATGAATAGACTTACTAACGAGCCACAACGTCGAATTTTCAGTGAATGGGCCCTAGAAAAGTTGGCAGAAAATCCGCTTTTTTATCGACAAATTTTGTTCAGCGATGAGGCTCATTTCTGGTTGAATGGCTACGTAAATAAGCAAAATTGCCGCATTTGGAGTGAAGAGCAACCAGAAGCCGTTCAAGAACTGCCCATGCATCCCGAAAAATGCACTGTTTGGTGTGGTTTGTACGCTGGTGGAATCATTGGACCGTATTTTTTCAAAGATGCTGTTGGACGCAACGTTACGGTGAATGGCGATCGCTATCGTTCGATGCTAACAAACTTTTTGTTGCCAAAAATGGAAGAACTGAACTTGGTTGACATGTGCTTTCAACAAGATGGCGCTACATGCCACACAGCTCGCGATTCTATGGCCATTTTGAGGGAAAACTTCGGAGAACAATTCATCTCAAGAAATGGACCGGTAAGTTGGCCACCAAGATCATGCGATTTGACGCCTTTAGACTATTTTTTGTGGGGCTACGTCAAGTCTAAAGTCTACAGAAATAAGCCAGCAACTATTCCAGCTTTGGAAGACAACATTTCCGAAGAAATTCGGGCTATTCCGGCCGAAATGCTCGAAAAAGTTGCCCAAAATTGGACTTTCCGAATGGACCACCTAAGACGCAGCCGCGGTCAACATTTAAATGAAATTATCTTCAAAAAGTAAATGTCATGGACCAATCTAACGTTTCAAATAAAGAACCGATGAGATTTTGCAAATTTTATGCGTTTTTTTTAAAAAAAAAAGTTATCAAGCTCTTAACAAATCACCCTTTATAATACCCGACCTACGGTGGCAAAAGTACACAAAAAGAAATTCTAAATGTAAAATAAGAAAAAAAAAACACACACACACACACACGTAATATAAACTTAAAGGGAAAATAAAATCCATATGAAAAGAAAACCTGAGGAAAATAAAAAGCCAACCAAAATGAAATTACAAGTGATAGGATGTTACAAAAATTCACACTGCAACAAAAAACTTCTACAAACCAAAAATACAATTGGCCAACAGCCAAAGTAGAGAAAACCAAAAGCAAAGAAAAAACAAACCGAATGGGTAGTGAAACAAAAACAAAACAAACGTGACTCGACACGAATGCATTTTAGTGAGATAAAAATAATTTTAAAAACATAATTTTTAGCAAACGAAAAAATTTATTCAATCTATACAATTTGTCATGCACTTTTCCAAAATAATTGTTTGAAAAACAAAAACACAATTATATATTTTTTCTAAGAAAACAAAAAATAAATCTCAATTAAAAATGTTCATTTTCGGTGCACTGAAAAAATTATTTCTGCCTGAGAGTTGAGCAATTGTCTTCTCATTATGGCTCAACTTTCACACACTATCACAAAATTACCACTGACAACTAAATTTAACCCTCTAATGCCCCAATTTTTTTGTCAGCTGATTAAATTTTCAATGTTAACGACACGAAAGCAAGAAAACTAAACAAAACTAAAAAATTTATACGGTAAAATTCAGTATATTCTGCAAAGCCTCTTGAGCAGTTTTAATAAGTTTTCTTTTTATTTTACCCATTTTTTCTCTTAAGGTGTGTTTTACTAAAACCTTCCTTATTAAATGAAGACCGCCTAAAGGCGAGCTTGGGCATTAGAGGGTTAAATCCCACATCCGAATGAAAGAAAAATTTTCGATTTTTTCTACAAAAAAGTGGAAGTTGATTTTTTATTATTTAATTTAATATGTTCTTTTTTGGGGTTTTAAAAATTAACTTTCCATGACATTCCCATTCAACTGTTATCGATATTTTGTTTTTGGGGTTAATCGATTTTGAACTCCGCAGCGAAAACATCATCAAGAAGTCAAAAACGCTACCTTCGAATAAGTTGTAAGCGCAACAAAAAATACTAGCTTTTTTGTTTTATGAATTTTAGATTTCGGTCCTTTATAGATAGACAGATTAGTAATTTTTGCCCAGTTAGTATGCTGGGCCGATTTGTGACTTTTTGCAAAAAAAAACAAGATTTTTCCATAATTAAAAAATCTGATTTTCTGAAACTATAAAAAGTCGCAATCTCAACCTTTGCAGTTCTGTAAAAAAAAATTAAAGGGGACATTTAAAAACGTGGAAATCGTTTTTTCCTATATTTAAAATAATTGAGTTTTAAGTTCTGATTAGAAGTCACCATCACGGATTTCAGAAATTCTAATCAAAATCCATACTTTCGGACGATCAATATTTATAGACTTTATAGACCATTCTCTTTTGGAAGTTAGCAGAAATAATGCACAAAAATTTCTAGCAGATGATGAAAAGAATGAAAATGAAAATTTGTTAGAACATTGCTTCTATAATTTGTTCAAAAATTGAATGTTTCGGTGCCCTGAAAAAATTAATTCTGCATGAGAGGGAGCAACTGTTTTCTCAACATGGCTCGACTTTAATACTCGAGTACCAAATTACCACTGACAATTCCACATCCTTTGCTAAAAAATAAAACAATTGGCAATCCAAACCCTATTACTACTCAATCTCATTTTCATTTGATATGAATGAATGCAGACACTATACTATTTTTGTTTCTCAGTGTACAATCGCATTCAGTTATGCCTATTATATTAACGACTAATTCAACGGACAATATTCTGTCGTTTTCAAACCTACATTCATACTTCTAAAACAAACAAACACACATACACCAAAAAAGAAAGACCACCATTCGTGAGATACAAACGTAAGAAATATGTGTTAGCAACATTTCTAAAAACCGTCTGAAGAGGTATTTAGGAAGTTTTGTTTCTTTTTTTTTTTGTTTATTTCTTCCTCCCTTTGTGGTGGCCCCAATGTTGGAGAAAGAAATCACAAACAAATCAATTAAATCAGTGAAGGTCAAATGCTTTGAGTCGGTTTGGCAAATAAAACGAAGAAAAAAAAACGAACTAACTGACGATTCACACTCCAGCAAAGTCATAAATTAAACAATTAGCATTTATTTTCCGTTGGAACGAAACTCTATGGTCGCCCGACTTTAAAATGCTTGCTTTGGTAAAGATTTTTTTTCAGTTTTATTTCATTTTGTTAAAAGTATGAGAGTTTTGCAATCGCGCACACTGGTCGTCGACCCTACTTGGGGTGTTGCATAGTTCTTGCCTTCTACGCTGCTCTACGCCTCTCCGGTTCCCTACCCAACCAATTTACACGGTCTCTCACTTGGTATTTATGCTCTTTATCTTTCTCTCTGTGGTTTGGTTTTGTGGGCTGACAATAGTGCAGCATTCAGAACAAGTGTAATGTATACAACAGTGTTGTCAACTTAGAGTTTTTTTTTTATTGTAGATTTAGAGGTTTTAGTTACAAAAAACAATGCCAAGGGTTAATGAGATAATAAAAAAAATAAATTAAAGAAGTAAATACGGCCGAAAATTCGGCCAATCTTATGTACCCTCCACCAAGGATTGCGTACAAAGTTCTACTAAAGACTGTCAAACACAATCGAATGGTAGTACCAATTTCCGATCCCTAAGTATAGTATTATTTCTAATCATTGTCTTCTATATTGCAAGTTAAGGGCTGGTTATGCATCCAAAAAAAGGTTAGTAAGCGTAGTGTAGCATTGCAGCTGTTTGTTTTTGATATTCGACAGCCCATACAAACGATTACCTAACGTTTGCACAACGTAAACGTGTCGTAAGATTCAGAAAAAAAAACAAAAATTTACATGTCATTGTCGTATCAGCTGATCAAAAAACAAGCGTCATCGATTGAAAGAAGAAAAATGCGATTTTTTTCTTTCATTAAAAATGTAGTATTGTGTTGTTTTTATTTTAAATGTAAAAAAAAAAACAAACAAAAAAACATACATTGCCGTTATGTTACGGCTACGCTACATTTTTAGATGCATAACCAGACCTTTAGTCTATATGAAGTCTGTGGTAGATAAAAAGCAGATTAAATGATTTTCTATAATGATTTTGAACCGATATGCACCAATTTTCGCACGGTTGTTAGGAGGCAAATTTTCTTTCACATGGGATGAAATTTACTCTTTCAAGAGGATCCGGACTTCAAATTTGAGGATCGGTTTATATGGGGGCTATATATAATTATGGACCGGGTTTTAACTATTTTTGCACGATTGTTAGAGGACATATACGTAATTCTTGTACCAAATTTCAACCGGTTCGGATGAAATTTGATCTTTGAAATTTGAAATTCAAGTCATCTTGTTGCGTTCGGAAGTTAGCGTGATTTCAAAAGACGGACATCGTTAAAATTTCGCCCCATCCAATTGTGGAGTGTAGAAATGGAAACTGGACAGATTTAAAGCAGGTGGGAACCCAATGCTTTTTGACGTTAGTGAAAAAGTGTTATCACACTTTTTCATTGTAAGAAAACCTACAGAGAGAAAACCTATATTTAGATATGTGTTGATTTTCAATTCCATTTTTTTGTAAGAGAAGACCTTCAAGGCTATGTTCGTTTTTCGTGTTAACTTTTTGTTTAATAACTAAAAATGATAAATAAAATAGCTAAAAATTTACTAAACCAGCTTCATCCAAATGGTACTTTTTCATCTTTGTGAAAACAATGCTTATATTCACTATAAAATACGGCCACGATAATATAAATTTTAGCATGTCCATCAGCCATATCAAGAAAAAATGCTTATTTCGTATGGATTATGAACATGGGTATTTCCTGAAATAATTCCATATTTCATAAATTATAAAAGCAGTGTCTCCCCATGGCTCCGCGATTTCGCAGCGAATTGAATCTAAATTACATATAAAAATATACGGAGATAACTTCTACATTATCAAAAATTCTTTTCAGATCATTTACCTTAAACATAAATTGGCATCACTGATTCCATGTATGATACGAAGCAAGTATGGAATATAAAAACAAAACTGAAAAAAAATAATCTCATTTGGTCTGTCCGTCGTTTTTTTTTTATTATTTGCCTGTCTGGCTTTCTGTTGGTCGGTCGGTCGGTTGTTTCGTTTTTCTGTTGTTGCGTTGTACACAATAACAACGACTACGACGAACGATGAACAAGCGAGACGATTATTTGTACTACTAACATAAAAAGCTGTATCCACAATACCACAAATATGACTGCTTTTCGAAAAGTAATAACAACAAAAACAGCAACAATGCCAACTGCAAGAAAACACGAACAGCTCCACATTGATAAACGTTTTGCCTGGTTGACTCTCTAAATATCGTACAATTGTCGCTTTTATTTTGTTCACTTTTTTTTGGTGTGTGTGAGATATTTTTTTTGTTGTTTTTGTTGCTGTTATTGTTTTGTTTTTGTAATACATTCTTGCTTCTGGTTTTTAGTTAATGACATTTACAGTGCAATGATTTTCTTTTGGAAAATATGTTGAGATATCTATTCGTCTGTCGGTCTTTCTCTCTCTATATATGTCATTTGTACCTTTATGTGGTTCCTTTGACAAATATAATTTGCAATACAATCCTTCCTTTACTTACGCCCACATCGGTTGAAAGAATCAGAATAACGATGAGTGTAACGATCAAAGTTACATCTCCGTTTATGGAAAAGCTATAGATTTCCTCGACTATATATTGGACACTAGGGTGGGTGGGTTTTGTATCAAAATAAAACGTTTCAAAAGTATTTATCTTCAATATTCGATTCACCGTGGCTCTGAATCTGAGTCAAAATGACGTAGGACAAAATGACCCAAGCCAAAGGGTTTAATGTTCAAGCCCAACGAATGGCATACATTGTTATGGTAGACGTATATCATAAAGCTTCTATAGACACACTTAATGTCATATTGCATCTATTTTATATCTGAATCAATACTTTACGCATAAAAACAAAAAACAACTTAAAATTAAAAATTCGGTAAAAGGTACCTTGAACCCTAGTAATTTGTTTTAATTAGGCTGGTCATTTATTTTTGACCCACTTCATTGTGAACTTTTTATGTGCATATAAATGTGTACCAGAGCATGGCATATGTGTATACTCATAGCACAATTTACAAAAATAAGTCCGGGGGATTTTAATGGCTATGTTTTTGTACTGTTCAACGCGGGAAAGAAATTAATGCTAATATTTTGATAAGAATGTCAGTCAGTGCGTATACACTATGTATTGTTTAAATTCGAAAAAAAAAACATTTAACGTAAGGAATGCGTTTTGAATTTTACACTTACAAGAAAGTTAAAAAAAGACAAATAAATGCAATCATAACTTATCGCTAATTGGAGGCTATTGAACCATAAAGATTAAAGTTTTTTCTTTTATTTTTAGTTTTTGTAGACTCAAAGAATTTTGTTAGTAAAAATGTAGTTAGCCATCAGCTTTCTACACTACCACACTTTGACTCTTGTCAACACACAATTTATACAACTCATACAATGTATTGTGCTGTTCTTACACTCAAAGAAATTTTTTAGTACACAACAGTAAAATCTTGTTAGAATAGCAAACTTCAAACTAAAAATAAGCAGATTTTACGGCCAGAAGATCGATTATTAAAAATCCCGGGCTTCGGGATTTCAAAATATAGAAACCGGATTTTGTTTTTCGGGATCCCGAAATTTTCGGGATTCTTTAAATATTTTAAGTAATAACAATCTAATGCGCCAAAAAACTGATGTACATTAAAGCAATTTAGTGTAATTCAATTTTATTAACAAACGAACATAGGAGTAAATTAAAAAGCAATTTTAAATTGCTATTATGCTTAACGAACACTTAGTCCACCTCACAATTGTGAAGAAAATAAAAAAAAAAACAAGTAAGTAAAGTCTAAAGTCGGGCGGGGCCGACTATATTATACCCTTCACCTCTGTGTAGGCCAAAATTTGTGTTACCATCTCAACTACTTCACATTTGCTGGAAGCTATATAAAGGGGACTACTACAAAATCTCTAGAATTAAAATTTAAATCGGCTAACGCTGTCCAGTTAATTGGATGAAACTTTCATTGAAAATGGGTCTAAAATGTGTAGCAGTCTACCATATTTCCCCAACTCTGGTGTACGTATATATGGGAGCTATATATAATCTGAACCGATTTTGACTAAATTTGACATGTATAGTTAGAATAATAATTCTGCTACCTATGCGAAATTTCACGTAAATGGGAGTATAGCTTTGGCCGCCCTGATCATATGAGTGCAAAACGGACGGAAGATATATATGGGAGCCATATCTAAATCTGAACCGATTTCAGCCAAATTTGGCATAATTACCGATACTACTAAACGTACTCCTTGTGCGAAATTTGAAGCAAATCACGGCAAACCCCTGGATTTTGAGGCCATATAAGTTCAAATCGGACGAAAGATATATATGGGTGTTATATCTAAATCCGAATCGATTTTGACCATATTTGGCACATACAATAGTATCCTTAAAAGTACCGCTTGTGCAAAATTTGAAGTAAGTCAGGGCAAAACTCTGGCTTTTGAGACCATATACGTCCAAATCGGGCGAAAGATATATATGTGAGCTATATCTAAATCTGAACCGATTTTAACAAAATTTGACACACTTAACAATACTATTAAATGTACCCCTTGTGCAAAATTTGAAGCAAATCACGGCAAAACTCTGGTTTTTGTGGCCATATAAGTTCAAATCGGACGAAAGATATATATGGGAGCTATATCTAAATTTGAACCGATTTCAATCAAATTTACCAAGCATTGGCACAATGTCAATTCTACCCTCTGTGCAAAATTTCACGAAGATCGGTAGTAAACTTTGGCTTCTGTGGTCATATGAGTCTAAATCGGACGAAAGATATATATGGGAGCTATATCTAAATCTGAACCGATTTGGCTGATATTTTGCAGGATTTTCGAGATTCATAAAATATTTGGATGTACGGTATTTCAAGAAAATCGGTTGATAAACACGCTAACTATGACCAAATCGGGGATAAATATATATGGCAGCTATATCTAAATCTGAACCGATTTTTTCCAAAACCAATAGCGATTGTCTCTGTCCTAAGAAACGACCATATGCCAAATTTGAGGACGATCGGACTTAAATTGCGAGCTGTACTTTGTGCACAAAATTACATATACAGACAGACGGACGGACAGAAAGACAGACAAACAGACGGACATCGCTAAATCGACTCAGAATTTAATTCTAAGCCGATCGGTATACTAAAAGATGGGTCTATGACCACTATTTCTTGGTGTTACATACAAATGCACAAACTTATTATACCCTGTACCACACTAGTGTTGAAGGGTATAAATATTATGACAAAAATAAAAAAAAAAACATTTCATATCGCTATCTTACTCAGCAAAATATTTTAAGAATTAGGTTGGATTAGGCGTATTTTCGGATACTTGTGATAATCCTTTTGTACTTCGATTTAAGTAAAAATATCAAGGCATCCAAATTTTTAGCAGATAAACGCGATCTTGTCATATTTTCGACGGACCTTTTGTCATTGCTTTTTATTTTATGTGGCACGAATTCCGTTTCACATAAACTCATTATTCCAAGGACCTTATCGTTTACCTCGATTTTTGATGAAATTGTGCTGTTTAGTATACCTCATGTATAATAAATTCTTACTCAAGGTATACCATAAATGTTTATTAACTCAATTTGTTGGGTATGAAATCTAAGGGCTCCAATTTATTAATAAACAATCATAAAACCCACAATTTAACAAATTGGAATTATTTGTACGGGATCCCGAAAAATCCCGGGATTCAAAATAAAAAATCCCGGGATTCGGGATAAATCCTGTCCCGAAAATCCCGGGATTTCAGGACGGTATTTATCCCGAGTGACAGCCCTAGTTGTTGGCTTCCTTGGGTCGTACTTCTACAAAGATGATGGGTCGTACTTCTACAAAGATGATGACGCGAAACAATGGATCTGATGAGATGAGAGTTGTATGACCATTTCATGTCACGTTCGGCACCGGTCAATAGGTACCCTAGTTCGTACAATTTAAAGCTTTTAGACTATTTTTTTGTGGGAAAAGTTAAAGTTTATACCTATGCAGGAAACCCCAAACTTCAATTGACACATTGAAAGACAATATTGAAGCATTTATTAGTGAGATACCAGCCGAAATGTGCAAAGTGTATGTCAAATTTGGACTAAGCGGATGGACCATTTGGGGCCTAGTTGTATTCAACATTTCTTTGAAATAATCTTCAAACATTAAATTATATGGACCGTAAAAAAGATTTTATGCATTTTATATTTTTCTGTTTAATTTAACTATAGCTCTTAAAAATTCACCCTTTTTTAATTAAAAACTATTAATTATAAATTGTTATATTATTACCATATTTCGTAATTTTTCTCCAATAGAAAAAGGAAACAGCAAATCTGAATTAACGTTCGTGTTTAAAAAGAAAACATTGTAAAATCTTTCATTTGAAATGCTAATAAGAAAAACAAACCTAATGGGGGGAAAAGAAGTAGACTTTTTTCAAAACATTAGGTAAAAGTAATATTAGAAAATGTATTGTAAACATGCAAGGCAGTTTCAAAATCTAGACCAATATTTTCTTAGTATAACTCTCGACTTCGAAAATATTATATTCTTTTACCAATGACTCCACCACCATGCATACCATCATTTCAATTTTATGGGCCACTGTATTAACACCTCCATGTCATTATATTGTTTGCTTTTACCACATTTTAATTATTCCTTTAAATCCGTATGTACACAAAATATAAGAAAACGACTGATAGCCCTATCCGTTATTGTTATAACAAAAGTTTTCATATCAAACAGCCATGCATACAGACATTATACATTCAAAAACTTCAAAACTTTAGTTTTTTTTTAATATCGGATATATGTGTATACGAAAACAAAAAAGATTTTGTAAAGTTATCCAATAAAAGGATTTACTTTGTCAATTATTAATGTATTGAAAAACGATTTAAACTTGGACCTGGTTGTTTATACAAAAAAAAAAAAACTACATAAAAACTATTTCAAATGAAACTACTTCAAAATATCAATAAATAGATAGTCGCAAAACGAGTTAACTTCCAAAAGTGCCTAAGTAAACTTTTTGTTTGAAAACAGAGGCCAAAGTAAAATAACAAAGACAACTATTACTTATCTCAATCATCTTCTTCAAAAATTGACATTGCGCCACACTGGGGTTTGTTCTTTAAAAGCAAAATAAATAACTTTGCTTTGCCCAAAAAATAATCAACAAACCTATATCAGATTGTGTCGTTTTTTGTCTGAATCTGCAGTCGATGGAACAATTTAGATAAGCATTCCATAATATATTTTTGTTAAAGAGAAAATAGAAGAACTCAAACTCAAAATAATACAGCTTTGCGTCATGTATATATATGTTTATTATTTTCGTTTAAATTATAGATAAAAATAATTAATAATTATTTAAAGGGTTGGGAAAATTCAGAACTAAATCAACTATTAAACATTTTCAAATTTGAAATTTTCTATACAAACACAATTTGGAAAAATCTTGTTTAGAAATAAAATTTTGTAAAATTTTTATTTCTATGGAAAATTTTTTATAGAAATAAAATTTTGACCAAATATTCTATAGAAATAAAATTTTGACAAAATATTCTATAGAAATAAAATTTTGACAAAATATTCTATAGAAATAAAATTTTGACAAAATTTTCTACAGAAATAAAATTTTGACAAAATTTTCTATGGAAGTAAAATTTTGACAAAATTTTCTATAGAAATAAAATTTTGACAAAATATTCTATAGAAATAACATTTTTACAAAATATTCTATATAAATAAAATTTTTACAAAATTTTCTAAAGAACTAAAATTTTGACAAATTTTTCTATAGAAATAAAATTTTTACAAAATTTTCTATAGAAATAAAATTTTGACAAAGTTTTCTATAGAAATAAAATTTTGACAAAATTTTCTATAGAAATAAAATTTTGACAACATTTTCTATAGAAATAAAATTTTGACAATATATTCTATAGAAATAAAATTTTGACAAAATATTCTATAGAAATAAAATTTTTACAAAATTTTCTATAGAAATAAAATTTTGACAAAATATTCTATAGAAATAAAATTTTGACAAAATATTCTATAAAAATAAAATTTTGACAAAATATTCTATGGAAATAAACTTTTGACCAAACATTCTATAGAAATAAAATTATGACAAAATTTTTTATAGAAATAAAATTTTGACAAAATTTTCTACAGAAATAAAATTTTGACAAAATATTCTATAGAAATAAAATTTTGACAAAATATTCTATAGAAATAAAATTTTGACAAAATATTCTATGGAAATAAACTTTTGACCAAACATTCTATAGAAATAAAATTATGACAAAATTTTTTTATAGAAATAAAATTTTGACAAGATTTTCTACAGAAATAAAATTTTGACAAAATATTCTATAGAAATAAAATTTTGACAAAATTTTCAATAGAAGTAGGTTAGGTTAGGTTAGGTGGCAGCCCGATGTATCAGGCTCACATAGACTATTCAGTCCATTGTGATACCACATTGGTGAACTTCTCTCTTATCACTGAGTGCTGCCCGATTCCATGTTAAGCTCAATGACAAGGGACCTCCTTTTTATAGCCGAGTCCGAACGGCGTTCCACATTGCAGTGAAACCACTTAGAGAAGCTGTTCTATAGAAGTAAAATTTTGACAAAAATTTTTATAGAAATAAAATTTTGACAAAATATTCTATAGAAATAAAATTTTTACAAAATTTTCTATAGAAATAAAATTTTGACAAAATTTTCTATAGAAATAAAATTGTGACAAAATTTTCTATAGAAATAAAATTTTGACAAAATTTTCTTTAGAAATAAAAGTTTGACAAAATTTTTTTAGAAATAAAATGTTGACAAAATGTTCTATAGAAATAAAATTTTGACAAATTTTTCTATAGAAGTAAAATTTTGACAAAATTTTCTATAGAAATAAAATTTTGACAAAATATTCTATAGAAATAAAATTTTGACAAAATATTTATAGAAATAAAATATTGACAAAATATTCTATAGAAATAAAATTTTTTCAAAATATCGTATAGATATAAAATTTTGACACAATTGTCTATAGAAATAAAATTTTGACAAAATTTTCTTCAGAAATAAAATTTTGACAAAATTATCTATAGAAATAAAATTTTGACAAAATTTTCTATAGAAATAAAATTTTGACAAAATTTATTATTTTGCCAAATTTTCTTTAGAAATAAAATTTTGTCAAAATTTTCTATAGAAATAAAATGTTGACAAAATTTTCTATAGAAATAAAATTATGACAAAATTTTCTATAGTAATAAAATTATGACAAAATATTATATAGAAATAAAATTTTGACAAAATTTTCTATAGAAATAAAATTTTGACAAAATTTTCTATAGAAATAAAATTATAACAAAATTTTCTATAGTAATAAAATTATGACAAAATATTATATAGAAATAAAATTTTGACAAAATATTCTATAAATATAAAATGTTGACAAAATATTCTATAGAAATAAAATTTTGACAAAATTTTCTATAGAAGTAAAATTTTGACAAAATATTTATAGAAATAAAATTTTGACAAAATTTTCTATAGAAAAAAAATTTTGACAAAATATTCTATAGAAATAAAATGTTGACAAAATTTTTAATAGAAATAAAGTTTTGACAATATTTTATATAGAAATAAAAATTTGACCAATTTACTATAAAAATAATAATTTGACTAAATTTCCTATAGAAATACAACTTTTACAAAATTTTCTATTGCAAAATCTATCAATACGAGTGGCAACCAAACTTGTGCCTAAATCAAATATCGGTTATATATAGACTTTCCTTATATGATATGTCCTTGCAGAAGAAATCAAAATTTCCATTTAATAGTAATTACATAAATTAATTTGGTTATGGAAGGTTTTTTCTGAGTTGGCTTAGATGTGGGCAAAATCTTAACCCAT